>NC_092320.1:5265242-5906070 GCF_036785885.1 Coffea arabica | reverse complement strand
CGATACGTATTGGCCGAGTCGTATCTGGAACGGAAGGGACCGGTACGATACCGATCCCCGAATCGCGGATATCACCATATCCGCGACGACTCGCTCTGACTCGGCCGATATTGACCGATTCAAATCCGTGATACATGATATCGGTCGATATATCCGAGTCAACTCGGAGTCGACTCCGATATTTTTTTAAATTGTGTCTTTTTCAGTATTTTCTAATTTTAGTAATTTTTTCAAAATTTTTGGAAACTTTAATGTATTATAATGTTCATATCACCCGATATTCAACCGATATGCAGTGAAACAACTGAGATTGCGACGCGACCGCGACCTGCGATGGCGAACCATGGTAGTGATTGGTTCGTGAGAGCATGGTAGTTTATGATCGAACGTGATTCTATCATATTCGTTCGGGCAATATAGAAAGGGTAGGCTTGGATGGGCACAGGGTAATTACAAATTAGTGGTCGTGACTAATGCTGACCAGGATCATAATTGGTTGGCTGGTTGGTATGGCCGCGATCGTCAACTCCGAATCTGCTTTTTTAAGATATAGTATAAAAAAAAAAAAGGAAGTTTAATATTCCAACGAGGCGAGGCACCAATACAGCTTAATTTGGTCTCATCTCCTCTGCGTTGTTTTAACGACGCCCCCCTTCCGAAGAAGGAAGAACAAACTCGCCCAGAGCTCTCCGAAACACACACACACACACCACCGCACACAAAAATTCATGGCTATGGGTGGTACCAGATTGAGATTGTTGTTTCTGACGTTGCAACTTCTTCTCATTTCTTCGGCCAAGATTACCTTGAGGTTTCCTTCTCCCGCCTTCCGGCCAGAATCATCGTCATCTGTTTCCATCAAAAGTAAGCTTTACGAAACAAAATACTACACTCAAATACTCGATCATTTCACTTTTACTCCCCAGAGTTATCAAACCTTTCAACAGAGATATCTAATCTCTTACAAACACTGGGGCGGCGCTAAGAAAAATGCCCCAATCTTCGTCTATACGGGAAATGAAGGAGACATCGAGTGGTTTACTCAAAATACAGGTTTCATGTTCGAGAACGCGCCTCATTTCAAAGCTCTTCTAGTTTTCATCGAGGTAATTTGTATCTTATTTGTTCCAGAAATACTAGTTAAAGGCCTGGCTGCAACATAATGGGGCGGAAAGAAAACATGTCACATAGTTATGAATCGTTACTGTTTCATATCCATCCTATCGTGTTTTCATGCACATCATCATGTTCACGGAAACAGAGTTCAGTACACGCTTTGATTATGGGAAGATTTTTTTTTTTTTTTTGGAATTCATGTACAAAATCAAATCAATCTGCAGCATAGATTTTATGGAAAATCGATACCGTTCGGGGGCAATAAAGACGCGGCTTATGCAAACTCAAGTACTCTGGGATATTTGAGCTCCACGCAGGCATTGGCAGATTATGCAACTTTGATCATTGACCTCAAAAAGAATTTGAGTGCAGTTGATTCGCCCGTGGTAGTGTTTGGAGGCTCCTACGGGGGAAGTATGGCATTATTTATTTGGCGTGCGTTTGGTTTTCTTTTTTTCTAGTCGGAATTAATTTGAGTGAGCTGATGGTCACGAGCAGTTTAATTGGTTTGATCCTGACAGTGCTTGCAGCTTGGTTCAGACTAAAGTATCCGCACGTTGCAATAGGAGCCCTGGCATCCTCTGCACCAATCCTCTATTTTGACAACATAACATCTGAATACAGCTTCCACAGCACCGTCGGCAATGATTTCAGGGCATGTCTCTCTCTCTCTCTCTTCCTTCGTCTCTCTCGGTAGTGGTCATTTTTTAGTATCATACGTCCAAAGCAAAAGACACCGGCCGGCCGGCCGGCCAGCCAGGTCAAGCTTCAAGATAAAGTTAAATTAAGAAGAAAAGTACAATCGGATATATATATATATTGAAAGAATCGTGTCAATATTTAGAGTCCAACGATGAAGTTGTACATATGCATGTTAGTTTGTTTGACACTGGAAAATGTTGGCGGCGGGTGTATATATTATTAGTTATGTATGATTAACAGCGACATTGTGGCATGTGACAACAGAGCGAGAGCGAGAACTGCTACAAAGTGATAAAAGGATCGTGGCAACTAATAGAAGACACTGCAGAACAATCGGGCGGCCTGGACACACTCCGGAAGTCCTTCAGAATATGCAAGTAATTAGAAGTACATGTGCCATCAATCATCAACCAACAATTTCAATACATGCAGCTTTAATGAAATCGAATCACAGGAACTACATCAGTGCGGGTGCTCTTGTAAGTTGGCTATCCACCGCGTTTATTTACACGGCCATGACGGATTACCCAACTCCATCCAATTTTCTCAATCCTTTGCCAGCCTATCCGGTGAAGCAGGTACGTACTACACTACTACGTTTTGAAAGCCTTAAAAAATTTGCAGGAAAATGGCTCTTGCTAATGCTAATGCTAATGCTTGCGGGAAACACATTAATTACACATCCAGGATTAAGCTGGCATTTGGACGTATTGTATTATTCTTAACAACCACTAGTCGCTTTAATTTGAAATATCTTGACAAAGCTCACTGCTCAGTTTGTCCATCGGACTGGGCAACGTAATCTAATCAAGAAAGGTACTGTTGTTACGTCAATTGGGTGCACATCATTTCTCACCAACCGCCCTCAAACAATTGCAATAAGGTTGTTACACTTAATTGCAAATGAATCAATCTCCAATTCTGTGTAATCTGTTACCACAATTTTATTAATGTAAATATAAATTATGCGTAATTAAGTCGGTACAAAGATTTACAATTATTTATTAGTTTGCACAAGTCAACAACAGAACTTGAACCGGAGAGACCCGACCCAGCTTCATCAATAATAATATGCTCTCGAAGACGAGAGGAAGGACAGGGTGAAACTAAATTTGCAAAGTCAAACCTCTGTGAATGTTTCGCTGCAGATGTGCAAGGCGATTGACGATCGAAAAGCGGGAAACAATAGTAATACGTTTGAGAAGCTGTACGGTGCAGCTAACGTCTACTACAACTCGACCGGAAGAGCCACGTGTTTCAATCTCAATGATGATTCAGATCCGCATGGCCTCGATGAATGGTCATGGCAGGTAAGTAAGAAGCAAGAACCTTATTTGTTACCAGGTATGAAGGAATATTCTCCCCCCCCCCCCCCCGATCCGGATTCTGAGCTCAACAGCAAACCACACACACACACACACACACACAACATTATTATTATTGTGATAGGATTAAGGAGGACAGAATAGTCTCTGTCAGGCTATTCAAAAGTCAGATTAACATGGAACGTAATGACGAGTGGGTCTGTGATTCGATTCCACGGGAGCAACTCTTTGGATTCTTTCTTCTTTTTTTTTTGAAGAGCTCTTTGGATTCTTAAACAGGAAGGAGGATTTCTATATATAAATATATATCCTAGTCATTGGATCCAGGGCCACGCAAAACTAAAAGTTAATAATAAATGCTTTTACCTTTTCTCAAACGGAGTGATATTCTTCAAGAGTTTGAGGGATTGGTCAATCTTTTTGAGGGCCTGATTTGGTCGAGGAAAATTGTAGGAGTACTAGACACAAAGATTCTTCACTTTCTCACTCTAAACCAATTTTTTCTATTCCTCAAAAAACAAAAAACAAAAAAAACAAATTTTTTATTTTTTTAGCACTGAAACAACGAGATGTCCACGCTAATATCATGGTGGAATCCAGTTAAGTGACCCGCTTCTTCACGTACGAGTGGGGGAGATGTACAGGCTGTAAGCCTTCCTGTGACTGTGATGGCGAGTCATCCAATTATTGGCCCCCTTCCACTTCCAGTACTCCGGCCTTTGGATTAGATGCCTTCCCGCTCTAGTTTTGTTCCTAATCAAAATAATAATAATGTGCTGCGATGCCCCTGAACATGAATTGCTGCTACTTTTATCAATCGTTCTTTGAATTTCTCAACCAAATGAAAAGATCTAGCTCTGGCGGGTTCAAATGAATGAGTCCGGAGTCATCTATTCTGCTGCAGGCGTGTACGGAGATGATACTGCCCATTGGCGGGAACAATGCGGACAGCATATTTCCGCCTTCGGAGTGGGACTACGCAGGAAGAGCCCAATCCTGCGAAGATGCTTTTGGTGTCCAGCCCAGGCCCAACTGGATTACCACGGAGTTCGGTGGCCATGTGAGGGCCAAACCCACCTCTTTGTGTATAGTGCATATTTAATAACAGTAATGATGAATGTGGATTGACTCCTGACGCCTAATGCGAACGAGGTTGAGCGTGTTTTGTTGCGTTGTTGTTCTCCCTGACAGAACATTCAGAGAGTTTTGAAGCGCTTCGGAAGCAACATCATTTTCTTCAACGGACTGAGGGATCCATGGAGCGGGGGAGGGTCAGTCGTCTCTTCGTTCGGAATGAGAGATTTCTATATGATATGGCCGCCTTGGTGTTGCAATTAATGCATGTAATTATTGCAGGGTGCTAAAGGATATATCGAAAAGCCTCGTAGCCATTGTTGCAAAGGAAGGTCAGTTTACTTTACTGCCATTAGTTTTTTTTGCCATTTACACACACTTCTTAAGAAAAGCAAAATTTAAGCATGTTGCCTTTGACAATTTGGAACTTGACCTAGTATGCCAAGTTTTCAAGCGAAGAAATCTCGTACGCCAAGCTTTTTTTTTTTTTTTTTTTTAATAATAAAATAATAATAATGTAAAGTGAAATTGATGACGTGTTTTGTACGTACGGTGTGGATTTTTTTGTGTCACAGGTGCACACCATGTGGACCTTAGATTCTCGACACCTGAAGATCCAGAATGGCTGAAGCATGCGAGGAGAAGAGAGATCAAGATTATCGAGAATTGGCTCTCTCAATATTACCACTCCAGCAGCAGCTAATTGATGTGATTCCTGATTTTTTGGACGTCAATAAGCTCCGAACGCATTTTTTTTTTGGCATATACAAATGGGATTTTCAATAAGATCAATATATACCACAATCTCTTTTTCTTCCTCACTTTACTGGAAATTATGCAAACACGGAAGAGAAAAACTGATTATCGACTGGGCATCCGCTCTGCGAAGTGGATACATGCAAAGGTAATTTCTTGCGCATAAGATGGCTGCCGACTCAAGAATAGAAAGCTTCGTGAAAATTGACGCGCAGTGCAGGAGGGATGTCTCGAAAACAAAATTAATGTTGCAAAATTTTAATCTAATTGCTGTTGACGCAATTGATGACGAAAAGCAGCTGTCTTCTTCAGCTGTTGGTAGGGTTTTTCAAAGTTAGGCGAGGTCGGTCCATTAGTCAAATAAATAATACTCTACAAAAGCAGAGAAGAGAACATGATGCGATCGATGCTCCATCTCATCTCAATGAACGGGAAAAGTGAAAAATTGTAAACATGTGCGAATGAGTAATGACTTTTCAAAGTCGTTGTCACCTCATGCTAATAAATGTCCAGGTCTAGGTGGCTAGATTATCATGTGTACCGGATTTCGACCTCAAAAATACCAGCATAGGAAAAAGCTAAGCAAATTAATTGCATCTGGGGAGAAATATTTCAACCTTTACGATGATATTTTGTACTCCCCTTTTTCCGGTTTAATTTGCTCGTCTTCTTTTTCTTACGGGTCTGTGTCAAATATTTTGTGGCTTTCAGCCTTTCAGGCAGCGGGTAGGACATGGGAAGACCAGGCGGAGCAGAGCATTCTTATGCCAACCAAGAAGTCCATTAGTTCGGCCTTGGTACGGGTTATATTAATTGAGCATTATTTTCCCAATTTTATTTGCTTACATCATCATTACGATTTCCAATACACCTTTTTATCTTCTCAATTACCTTTTTATCTTATATACATCACGTCACAACAAGTGCTACAGTAAAAATATCTCAAATAACTTACAATCCAAACAAACCTATTATATTTCAAGTACATGCAAGTTAAATCTTGGTCTTTTGCTAGTCACAGAGCAAGTTAATCGTGCCTCGCAAGAGTTTAAACCGGACAAAGGTAGAATTTCAGCATTGAAAGGGCAATCCCATGTAGGCCGAATTTTGGACAAGAATTCAAAAGGTTCTAGAACAAGAAGATTAAGCGCAGCAGCGTGTGATAAAAATGGCATTTCGGGTTGGCCATTTTGGCATATTTTTTGTGTGAAAAGGGACACGGGACTTGGAAAGATTCATGTGGTTAACGAGGAAAAGCGGTCGCGGTCCATTTAGCAATTGCATGATTCCTTTTGGCTTCTACAAATTTTCCCTTTCAAAGAATTTTCCAAGACAGCAGGCAGACACTGAAAGTTGCATTTCGTTTTGCATCCGCAACGTCCAGTCCTTATTGGAGATTAATCTGGACCTGACTTTGACACTCCTCAAATCCTTATCGCATCCAATTCCAGCCCGCTGAGCTAACGGGACGGGCAGGGCAGGGCAGGGACCTTTCTTCCTGAAACCGGTGGTGGCACCTTCAGCCATTCTTCTCTGATTCATTGGGTTCAAAATTCTCGGCCGATGATGCTGATCAGGGCCTTGAGGCTCATCGATTTGGGACCACGCACTGTTGCTGGACCGGCTCCCATCATTCATGGTCCCGCATTTCCACCCCATGCAATGTACCCCATTTGTGTTGCTGCCACAGATATCTCCCGCGTGTCATTATCCCAATTTCAGAATTTTGTTCTTAGGGCAGCGAAGAAGATTGAATCATGGACACAACCAGACACGCACGCACTCACGGGACTAGAGCAAAAATAGTTGCATGTATCAGAAACATATATGGCGTGTGGGCCAAATTGGGCTGAATCACAAATGTTGGTGTTTTGATCTGGTGGGCCCCAGTTTGGAGAAGTCCCCGCACGCCTTCTCTGCTCTGCCGTTTTTAATATACTACTACTACGTACCATGCGGATGGAATGGAATTGATCTTCGACTTGAAGGACCATTTGGCATTTGGAGCCGGTCCGGACCACCAGGAAAAAAACGCAGACGTGGCTGCTTCTCTATGCTGCTGCTGCTACTAGGGTCTAGGCTACCACTACTTTTGCAACCCATACTTTTTTCCAATAATGGACAAAAAATGAACTATACAAATAATCCATCCTGAAGATTAAATAAACGGATTTGGGACATCATGTCAGTTTTGTACGATTCCGCTACATGATGCACATTCATTTCTTCAATGTGTAATTCACTGACATATGACATGAGAAATATATATATATATATATATATATATTGACCAATTATAGCCGTAAATCGTCCTGATGGTTGTCCCTGCTCCATTTCCTAAATAAACTCTTAGCTTAACGGCATGTAATTACTTATCACGGAAATAAAAGCCTTGAGAAAATATTTTAGGATTAGCTGCTTTGGGAATGTTTTTAAAATATTTTACTGTAATACTATATGTGAAAAACTTTTATGATAAGTATTTTTAATATTTTTTTTTGGATGGTTTTGAAAATATATTTTTTGATATTTTTAAAATCTAAAATTTTAATAAAATATTTTAAAATTCTATAAAACTTTTTCCACCCCCCTCACGACCAAAAATTGGTCGCCATAGTTGGCAGCTAGTTTTTGGTCACCTGGTCGCGGGTGGCGACCAAAGAGGGTGGGAGGAGAAGGGGAGTTGCGGGAGAGGAGTGGGGCGGAGGGAGGAGGATAGAGGAGAGAAGAAAGAGAGGTGGCGACGGGTGATGGTATATGATGAAAGTTGATGGTGGGTGATAGGTGAAGAAAAAAGAAGGAATTCTTATTTTTTTTTTTTTTAGTGTATTTGAGATGTGTTTTTTTTGAGTTGGTTTTTTGAATTACTTTTAGAGTTTATTACTGTAAATTTGAAAGACAAAAACAGTTTTTCAAAAGCTCTTGAATCCATGCTTCTTTTGTATAGAATATAATATTCTATAGACTAGAATGCTAGAATTTTCTATCATAGTTGACTGTGGGCAAGTGATCAAGCAACTCTTGAGGAGATGTTATTCTAATGATTAAGATTGAAACGCCAGAAATCCAAAATCCTAGGTTTAGCTTCTCTTTTTTTTTTTTTTTTTTTTTCTGTTCACTTTTTAAATCTCATCGTTCTTTCACTAACATTTCTAAAAGAAAAAATGTGATCAAGTAGCAGGCAAGTCCGCCGCTCCAATTTCCGATTTGCATGCACGAATGTAGCAAGTAGTTCATGACTTGTAGTTGGTGAAACTGAAAGTAAACTCATGGTGGTAGGTGGCCCTTGTTTCCTTGCTAAAATGAGTACTCCCTTTCATAACTCACAGTTTTTTGTATGAGTGTTTCGATAAATGGACTCTGCGAAGACACTTCAAAAGCCGGCAACTTTTGAAGTGCTCCGCAGCACTTAACTACTAAACCCCCCAAACCCCCCCAAGCGATGTGGGAACTTAACCCCAATGAAATGGTTCCATATCCATGTCAATAAGTACAACCCACAGAAGAGTTAGTGAAGAAAGTGATCTCAAAATCTCCTTCAAGCCGTAAACGAACGAATGTCTTCGGGATAGTTGGTGGGGATATGCCGCTACCTTTGGGGAAAGTAATTACGCAGGTACGTACTACATATCTGTTTGTCATGTCTTTTAGATTGAACAACAACATCACTTGTATCACTACAGTATTTTATTATCTTCACTTGAAATCCTGCACTCTAACGTACCCTCGAGGAAGATATTACTCTGATTTCCTTTTTCCAGAAATCACAACCCCCCCCCCCCCCCCCTCTAGCAGAATTTCCACGAAAAACGTGGAAAGAAAGGAAAAAGAAGATTCGGTCCTTCCCAATTAAATTGAGCACGGCAAAATTTCTTTTTTAGGTGGACATGACACGTTCTTCCTGAAAAATGCAGTCCTATGGTACATGTTCTTCATTATTAAACAGAGAGTGAAGGGAAAGTTGGCCACCACCTCTCCCGGTGAGGTGGGAGGTCAGGGGTTCAACTCTTGCCTCCTATCAAATTGTACGTCCCTCATAGGCGGTTCGATTGGTCTCAGCAAGTCTCCTTAGAAGCTGGTATCCAGTATTCGTAAGGGTCCGAATCCCGTAGTTATCGTGTTCGGGAGAATAAGGCCTCTCCTTCCGGATCGGAATAGGATTAGACGGGTCCCGTAAGGATTGATCCGGACACCCGTTCCATCAGAAAAAAAAAAAAGAAAAAGAGAGAGACAGAGAAGGGAAAGTTGACACGGTTCCTTGGTTAATTTTTGTACCTTTGCGGAGCAAGACTGGTTTTTAACCATTCTTTCCTTCCTTTTTTCCACATCCCCTTTCTAATTAGGCACATCTCCTCTCCTGATGACAAATAGATTTAGGCCCACCTAGATTTCAGAGTCTAATATAACGGCTCCATGACTGTGTGTGAACAGGTTGTATGGTCCAATCTCAAGACATGTATATGGATCCCAATTTGCTTTGATAAATGATACAAGAGGTCCCCTACCCCGACCCGACGACCAGAAATGCAAGAACAGAAAATTCAACGGGAGGATTTTATTTTATGATGACCATCACTTTTTTTTTTTCTTTTTTTGGGTTGCTAATCTTCGCTTTAAATATATCACAATAATGACATTTGGAAGCCATCTGAACATCCAAAGGTGCCAGAAAAATTCCCCAGAATTAGGACGTCCATTATGCATCTTTTGATTCCTTCTTCAATTATTGCCCCCCCCCCCCGCCCCCCAAAGAGAAGTAAGACCTACGTTTGAAAATTGTGGCTACTGGTTGTCCGAAAATTCAATCAAATGATCTTTTGCAGTTTAATCAGAAAACATAAATTGTTTATGCTATATATTATTCGTCGGTTGATCACTTCTACTATTTAAACCATCAATTAGTCAGAATCAACGGACAAAGGGGACACCAATAAACAGCCAAAGATCGTCAAAGTGGAATGGATTGACCTTTCCAGCAAGTGAAGTCTAAATAGCTCGAGAACATGGAGACAGGAAATAAACAACTTTGTCAGCAGATTATAATCCCAATACTGGAGTCATGTCTCGATTAGGTAGCAACTGCACATTTATTGTATCGTTTCCTAATTCAACGAACGCCATAGTTGATTAATTAAATACAACCCGGGCAATTAGAAAACGCAAATACATGAATTACTTGATTCCATAATCCATACGTACGTAATCATGCTCAAGGGGAAGGATTTCTTCACCAACAACTTAACAATTGGGAATTATTCAATTATATATATATATATATATCCATGAAGCTTGAGATAATGGAGATCGGCATCAGGGGGTTTGGATTATGGTGCATTGTTCTTGGTCTAAGGGTTGGGTTTTGGGGAGTGAGGTCTGTTAAATCATACATGAACTGATGCCGTCTGCAGAGGTCTGTCTCAAAGTCATAAACAATTGGATTTCTTATGCTACAAAATAGCTCAATCATGAATATTGTCTTGAAAAACTTGGTCATTATACCTTCACGTGTTCCCAGGCCCCTTCATATATAGAAAGTGGCAGAGACTGGCGATGTATTATAAAGAAAGAAAATGCAGGTGGGTTTAAGTTGGGAACAAGAAGTATATATGTTAAATAATACACTGCTATTAGAAACAAGAACGGTCAATTGTATTATTTTGCGCTCGCTCCGGGACCATATACGAATAAACTTGACTAGCAGAAAACTAGATATGTATTCAGCATATACAACAGCTGCGGCATGTTATTTTTGGTCCAACAGGTTTTAATTACGTAACTAAAACTTGACAGTTGACAATGACGATGAGTTTCTACATTCCTATTCTTCTTCTTGTGCAATTCAATTCACCTATCAAATACTCGAACTGCATGACTCAACATGCCATTTTAATGCATAACTATGCATGATGGATTGTGTTACGTTACTGATAATTGCATTATCGATCGATATACACTAGTTAATTAGTTGTCTACCTCATCATGCATGATGAGTCAATCTCTTCTCTTCTAGCGTGTGAACATAAAAAAGAAAAGAAATGACAGAAATTAACTCTCCGATAATAACATGCTAGCTAGATTCCCCTACAAAGCAACTAGACCTTTTTAGTTCTGAATTGAACTGTCAGTGCATAATGAAACCAACTGGTAGTATTGAATTCTTAAACATCAACAGTTTCACTTTGGCTATTGGCGTGATACATGAAACTTAGGTGAACGGAGGAGGGGGAATGGGAAGTATATCCAGTAGTCGCATGTGACGTGAATATAATTTATATTTGATGAGGATGTGTCATGGGCTGGAGTGAGATGAGCAAAGCAAATTGTAGATAGACATATATATATATATGATCAGATGCAAGGCAGCATAAGATGGCGCAACGACCTCCACTAATTAATTATGATATGATTATTATTATTAATTGATCAATCAATATGATATACGATAGTAGTAGTAGCGGTACGTAGTAAATAAAAAAAAACTAGTCAGTCCGTCAGTCAGTCAGTCCAACCTTTTTGTGAGAAGAAAAGGGTGTCTGCATCTACCTGGAAAAAGAGGTGGGGCTTTTGTCTGATACTTGGAACAAAACGCACAGAAGATATATGCAAAATATGGCCACAGCCGAATTGAATATGGAACATAAAACATGAGATAGGGACACAGAGATGCTGCTGTATTGTGTGTAAGTAGCTAGAGAGCGTGATTATTATTAATGTGTGAGATCGAGAGGGACGGAAGAGGAGGGGTGGGTTGTACGCGTACGATTGTATGACATGAGGAGAGGATTGAAACACGATTGCAGAAGAAGAAGAAGAAGAAGAATAATCATAATAATAATAATAGAAATTAATGAAACCAGAAGAAGTCTAAGCAAGCAGTTGTACTGGTTTTCCTATTGGACAAATCTTATCTCATCCCTGTGCTTACTGGAATTCCATGTCTGGTGTTTAGATCAGAATCAGACCCTCCCGCAAATATTACTATTCTTTTCTTGCTCTGCTCGATCGTGTATATATATATATATGAATGAATGATGATGAACTAGGACTGGCCAAACATCATCAATAATTCTGCTGTCATGCACGTGAGCTGAATTACGCCTCCAGCTTCTTTCTGCAATCCCTCCCTACGTTTACCACTACCAATTCTTTCAATCTTCACCTAAAAGTCTGAATTGTCCAACAGATGTTAAAAATTTTCATTTCAGCTAACGGAGTGGAAGAGATGATGATATTATCCATCCACATCTCTCAATTTCGTAGAATTCCAGCACACGTAATAAACAATGATGTAAAGTCACCGTGCAATCGCTTAATTCCTTGATTTAAGAAAGGCAGGGTTGTTTTAAGGTTTTTTGGTTGGGGAGATATTTCGTCAACCTAGGACTAATTTAAGTAAAACCGATGGAGATGGCATTTCCACTTGCAGCTTTTACATGACAAAGGGTCATAAAACTGAAATCACTTTCCAATCTTATACACTCCCTCCTCCTCCGTCCCACTTTGATAGTCCCGTTTTCCTTTTTCGTCTGTTCCAAATTGTAGTCCACTTTCCAATTGAAAAATATAGTTGTATTTTAATTTTCGTAAAATACCCTTATTCAATGTAAGTTGTTGTTACTACAAACCTACCCTATTTAATGAGAGTCGATTCTTTTTTTTTTTTTTGTTTTTCTATCAATTCAAGTTCCCATAAAGTTGTAGTCTAACTAATGTGAGGGTATTTTAGAAAAAAAAATAGCTATCTAAATTGATTGTTCCAACAAATTAAGTTAACTACTTTTTATTAAACTGTGCGAAAAAAGAATCAGGACTATCAAAGCAGTAGTATTCTGGAGGGATTACTACTAGCTACAAGCTGTCTAGCTGGTCACCTGTCATACCAGTAAAAATAAATCCCGGCTCCACAATACAAATACTATTATTGTTATTGTCAACCTAATACTAAGGGAGGTACATCAACTTTAGGGAAAATGAATATGAAAAGTAGGAGGAGAAGGGTTGAGGCCACCGCCATTGGATTGATTTTTTGGATTGCAATATTGGAATTAATGGGTAGACTTCAGTCACGGTAATGTGTAGTAGACTCGTGTGAGCTGGTTAAGAAACTGAGGACTTTGAAAGTCACAAGACCCACCACCAATCAATCCATCAGCATGGTAACATGGGTGTGTGTGTTATTACTTATTAGCATCATACAGTATATATATTTTTTTTTCCCCTCCTTTTTCTCAAGACTCGATGATGTAATAATGTAGTATTTATTATTGTTCACCCCTGGGGTGGTGGTACGGTAGTGGAGAATCTCTCTCTCTTCTTTCTCAAAGATTCATCAACCGCGCTACGTGTTCTGCTGCCAATTTCAGTAGTCCCGTTTTTCCATCCTGATGCTCTTCTTCTTATTAAATCTTACTAATACTTATAATACTGAATCGGCAAAAGTACCGACCATATAAATTTTGCACTGAATATAATGATTGATGATTTTCTCATCACGCAAAACCTTGAAAAGTACTCTCGTACTTCTGCATACGCATGTACATGAATTACCATGATGATGATGATGACGACGACCGGACGACGACGACGACGATATGATATTCCTCCCCCCCCAACAATCCCATCCCAAGTGCATCCCAAGCCCCCCCCCCTCTCTCTCTCTCTCTCTCGTATTCACACTCACACACACAACAAACACACAAAAACACGCAGTACTAGTAGTGTCACTTAGTAGTTGGGAGTACAGTATTGTAGTATATCTCTTGGGGTTGGGGGGTACTTCAAATACTATAGAAAGAATAGTTCCCACATCAAAAACCAACCATAATCAAATCACGCCTCTCGGCGTCCCCCCTCACGAACCCAAAACACCCACCCTCTCTCTCTCTCTCTCTCTCAGTCCCATTACTTCTGCTTAGCATCATCCATCACCGCCTTGCTCCTACTACTACAAAGATTTTCACAAAATCATAACACATTCTCTCCTTTCTTCTCGCCTTCTATTTTAAAATTTATCGATCTTCGTGATGTCCATCAACCACTTCTCTTCGGACCTCCCAGAAACACACTACCGGTGGCCTCAACAACAACATCACTACCACCATACCATGGAACCCTCCTCCGCAAAAACTCCACCCTCCAGGCCCACCACCACCACCACCGCAGCCGCCTTTTGGCCCAATTCCCACCTCTACCGGCCAATCTCCGCCCACAGTCCGCATAATTCGGCAGCTTTCAGCTTCGACCTAAACAACGAAGAGGAGGATGAAGCTACTGCCATTGAGGATGAGAGGGAAAGCAACGCCCGCATCATCACCAAACAAGAGGAAGACAAGGAAATAGTACCCAAAGAGCCCTTGTTCGAGAAGCCATTGACCCCGAGTGACGTCGGCAAGCTCAACCGCCTCGTCATCCCGAAGCAACACGCCGAGAAATATTTTCCTCTCAGCGGCGGCGGCAACAATGACTCGGCGGGAGGAGAGAAAGGGCTGTTACTGAGTTTCGAGGACGAGTCCGGCAAGGGGTGGCGGTTTCGATATTCTTATTGGAACAGCAGCCAGAGCTACGTATTGACCAAGGGCTGGAGCCGTTTCGTGAAAGAGAAACGGCTGGATGCGGGGGATGTAGTTCTGTTCGAACGGCACCGTCTAGACGGTGACCGGCTTTTTATAGGGTGGAGGAAAAGGAGAGCAGGTGGTCCAAGCCAAGGTGGTCAAGAGGGTACTGGAGCCGCTCAAGCTCAGCCAGCTACGTCGGGCGGCGGAGGAGGTGGAGGTGGAGGTGGGTGGACCCGGGTGTACTTTCCATCCGGGCATCATCCTTATCCACAACAGCTGCAGCAGTACCATGATGATGGTCATGGTCATGGTCATGGGCCTGCCCTCCCATACCAACCCGACTGTCTTCGTGCAGGTATCATTTTCCTACTACCCGCATTTTCACAATTAGAATTAGAACCCTATCTTCTCTTTTTGTTTCTTTCTTCTCTGCATTAACTACCATGTGTAGACATGCATATTTTAGCCATGGATTTTTGTGCCCCTTGGGTTTTATCAGGCGCACGTTAAAGGGGCGTGAGATTGACATGTTTTTCATTACCACATTTTCTTCTTCTTGACTCCATTTCCATCTGGCATACGAGTCTATGTGTTGACTAGTTATATGGGTAATAATAAGGTGGGGTGATTATTTTTCCCAATGATATACGACGAATATGACCCGTGATGTCTACGCAATTCAAGTTTTGTAACGTTAGACATATTATAAGTTAGATGGTCGTCAGTATTCAGATGTAGTCTGGGTTTGGCTGATGACAAGAGAACCCGAGTTTTGTCACATTGCAGTAACTGAAATGAAGATGGTACTCTTGCACAATTCTACTCTGTGTCTTTATTGCCATTGCACTACTGTATATGCTTATACAACATGTATTGTTTTTTCAACTTTGTCTCCCCACCCAGCGTCAGAGAGGGAGAGAGAGTTCATTTTATCTGGAGTGAGTGAAATGAGTATAACCCTAGTACTAGCAGATGCTAATGAGCGCACGTGTTATGATTATAGCAGCAGCAGTGTTGCAGAGTCAGACAACAGCAGCAGCAAGTGCCAACTCCAAGAGACTGAGGTTGTTTGGTGTAAACCTAGAATGCCAGCAGCAACCAGATCATGATTCCGAGACCTCCTCCGAGCCACCCACAACACCTGAGGCTTCATCGACATGGACCCAGGATCAACCCCACTACCAATTTCACTCCTACAACCCCAGACTTCATCATTCCTATTTTAACCATCACAATCACATGGTACGCTAATCCCACATATCCTTTCTTTTTTTTTTTTTTTTAAACCAAAAAAAAAAATTCATGTAAGTACTATTTATTGCTTGCTTAATTATAAGTTTTGAGATGTTAGACCCAAGAAACAAGGGGACTAGGCATCGGGCAGGAGTAGGAGGGGTAAAAGATATATGACCAGTCCAATTTCCCATAATGATTTTGCTGTTTCCCCTAATGAGACACTACTACTGTCACCACGCACACATAATATATGTATCAGGGACGTTTTTCTATAGTCCCTCCAAGAAAAGAAATTGAAAAGGAAAAAGGAAAAAAAAAGGTGTAAAATCTGTATCTGCCTAACTAGAGGATGGATCAGGATTAGTTAAACCAGAAATGGTTGGTCATAAAACCAAGGAAAGTGGTCAAAAGTCTCTTGCGGTCTTAGTACCCCTCACCGCCCAAAACAAAAGTAGTCCAGTTGAACAAGTAATGTTCATTTGTGGAAGAACTGAAATGCATGGCACCACCGGTCATGAAAAGAAATGAAACACACAATTTGGAGTTAGCTTGCTCAACTGGGGAAACCTCTGCTGTCCTCTTTCCCCCACCCACCCAACCCGTCCTAGCTACACGCATCCGCAACATTTACCCGCAGCTTCTTGACCCCCAAAAATATTACGTACCCACTCCTGTCAAGTCTACCAGGGCCAAAGGCCAAAGCCCCACCGGCGGCACCGCCCACCCCTCCCTCCTCCCCTCTAGACTAGAACAATATATATATATATATATTGAATATGTGTGAGATAGGAACCGTGTGAAACCTGGACACTTTGCAGGGGAAAATGCATTTATTTAGTAGCCATACCATACCTTACCGAGAGTGGCATATTATCTTTTTAAATATCGGTGTGCCTATTATCCCACTCTATCGTGTATCAACCGGTTTGGTTTGTGGTCCTTAGCCGACTTTGAAAATCTTGAATCCCATGCTACTGTATAAGATAGACATTTATTAGTTCCAAGAAAAGGCCAACCTTCTTTTTTTTTTTTTTTGCTGCAAGGTCATCACCCTTGTCAACTTGCTAGTCGTGTTCCCAGCCCACGGCCGATTTTAGAACCCACATGAATCCTGTTCACTAAAGCATCAGCTGCTTCCCTATACAATTGTCACCCCTTGAAAATTGCCAATTCTTAGCTTTTTTTTGTAGTTCTCCGCATAATATAAACTGATTGCAGCAGTCGGTAAATCTTTAATTTCTGGTAGTCAAATGAAATAGTAGTATGGTTTTTTATTCACCAAGCCTTAATTAACCTGACGAAACTAATTAATTTGGTTTTTCTTTTTTCTTTTTTTTTTGGCGACAAACTTGCCTTTTTTTTTTTTTTTTTTAAATGTATTATACTTGCAAGGCCGGATGATACGGGATAGATGACTATTAAGAGACGCCAGTCTCAACAATGCACAGTACATTTTGTATGTTAGGATGAGACTGTCTACAGTTGTACTTGCAGTTGCAGATAATGGTTGGCGGCTTAGGTCAAGCGACATCTAATTTTACCCACTGAATTTGGGCTTCGATTTATTTATTTTTTTTTCCTAAAATTTTGAGAATTATATATTGATGGCAATCCAATTTGGAGCGGCCAATTGGTCAAACTGCGGAGGCTCCAAATCCCTGTATGGATGGCCATGAATTTCAAGTTTGTGTGCTCAACTCAAACAGCCCATCATTTTTCACAAGCAATAATTATACAGCTCTGTGTATATGGTTGCTGCAACAGGATATCAATTTCTCAAGTGACATGAACCAGACGGGGTATCGCCAGGGATAAAGATCTGTGGATGTGACGTCCAGGGTTGACCATTTGGGCGACTTGGAACTTCAAGGGAAAATAATATGTAGTTTGGAAACCAAAAAAGTGGGGAAAAAATTAATGGAGAGACTGAAAAAACCAAAAAAAAAAAAAAAAAAAAAAGAAGAAAAAAGAAAAAGAGAGCTAAGGGAGATCCCGGATATTCTGCCAACTTTCTCTAACCAGAAAAAGGTGGCATGGCAATGGCTGAATGGCTTACCAAACTGTCCCAACCCAAACCAGAGGGTGAGAAGAGAAAGCGCATGCAATGGAGAAGTTGAAAATTGAAGCTTGAAAGAGACCTCAGTAGAGGTAATGGCCAAAGCGGAATGGACTCACCGGAGGCGACCAGGGGGCCCACATAAGAAATATTGAACAGCTGTAGCCTTGACCCAAATTGAAGAATGCGGGTCGTTAAATCAAGAATCTACTAGTATAAAATATATATGCATAGGTTTTTTGCTATTTTGCTACTGTTGAGATACGGCCTGAACATGTTTCGCAGGCTTCATCATCATCATAGCCGGAGATGATGGGTGGGTAAAGTGGTGAAAGGATGGGATTTTGCAGCAGCTTCACCGGTGCAGCAAATAGCACCAGTAGGTTGACTGTTGATTTCTCTTCCTCTGAGGTGAAACTCGATCGATACTAATACTAATGCTAACTCACCGGTGCATGTTTGAGGGTTCATCTCTTCTCTTATTCATCCTAAATCTGCATTCATCAGAATGTCGAAATTTTTAGACAAAAATGAAGAGGTGTTTACAGTCTGCATTATATTCACCATCACTGAAAATTGTTGGTAGAGCAGACAACGCAGCACTGGAGCTAAAACTAGCCCTCAGAAGAAAGTTGAAAACTGAAAGCCGCGCGTTGACACCGAAATTCTATTGCGAGATAGATCAGAGTATACTGAAGAGTAAAGACACCACGCAATGCTTTGAAAGATTAGCATCATCCGCGCATCTGCACCGTTTCTGTCATTTGCACGTCCTCATTCATCCTCCAAAGTGCTCTTGCTCAGGAAAAGGGTTCACCGAGGAGGTTCATTGAAGCCCACCAGAAGCAGCTTTCAGTTTCAACCAAGCCCTGTAATTTCCACTTTAAATCATTACGGACACAATGGATGCATATTATATGTTTTATTAAACTTCTCGACTAAAATGTAAAATCGATACTTCAGCTATTGTCTACTTAGATCTCGAGCATTTCTCCTGTTTGGATTGTGATTTTTTACAATTTTTTTTTTTAAATATATTTCATAAATATACTTTTCGATTATCTTTTTAATTTTTTTTAAAATATTTTTCGTAAATATATAAAAACGCCCAATCCAAATGGTATTGTAAAATTCTTGATAATATTGCGGTGGGCATCAACCCCTCCTCCATTTCAATTGCGTGGCGTGGGGACAGCCATTATTCTAACCTAACCAAAAGCGGAGAAACTCACTTCAATTATTCAGCATGCTTTGCTGTTTCACTCCTACAAAGACAAGTTGATGCATAAACTACAAACAAATTGCTCTATAACAGTTCCACAAGACCAGCTCTCTACTACGAAGCCAACACTGAGTTGGATCTGTTGGTAAGAATATACTATTTTCGTACAAAAAAAATGTGAGTTTAAATCATGCTGTCAATGTGATAACTATATTGATGGTCGATTTATAAGAATTTCTATCTCTATGAAGTACTTAAGAGTCTCGTGGACAATGTTCTGACCTACCTCTACGAGGTACTTAAGAGTCTCATAGACAAACAATGTTCTGACCGTGATAATAATCGGAATCAAATTCACCTTAATATTTTTTTTACCAAAAAAATCTTTTTTTCACTTTGCAGTCACCTGTCAGTCCGTTGCTGATACTTCTTGGTATTAGTCATGGAAGAAAATAATAAAAGACAATATCAGGTCACATCATGGCTATTCTTCAGTCTCATCTCCGATAAACTTCAACCACGCCTGAGAGAACTAAAAGATTGCTGCAAGGTTCCGTCAAAATCAGAATTGAACGTGTAAACTTGGGAACAGCCTCCTCGAGCACCCATCATCCTCCAGCCAATACGGTAGAAAGAAACAAAGGAACTGAGAAAAATACGTAAGCGTGGGAACTTACGATCACGTTCAAAGCAAATCAAATTATCGAACTGACTATAAATACAGCGCGCCTCGCTCTCTCTCTCTCTCTCTCTTTTTGTTTTGCCAGTGGGTCGGGAAGGAGGGTTTGTGGGACTAATTTACTCATTCCGGCTGAGCATGATTCGCCCACACCCCCCTCCCCAGCAGAAACTCAGCTGATGTCTTCAAAAATGCACCTAACAGAAGGGAACTGTCAGTCAAAATCTTGACCTAGCTATGCATCAGCATCACATGAAGCAAAGGCATAAGGCTGAATTGTTAACTTAATACACTAGCCGTTTCGTAGAAATGAAAAGGTCACCAGTTAGAAGAGGAAAATGAAAACTGCCAAGTGAGGAAGAATTACATTGTCTCAGGGATTTTCACGTGATTACGTGCATCCAAAAGAATTAAGACAATGGAGGAATCCATTGACATCTGCTTGCGAAGGTTACCAACCAGTAGTGTGCCCAGCAAGCGGCAGGCTCCCCAAAGGCCCATGGGCTTTAAAATAGTGATTTTAATTACAACGTAAGGAAACTGCTTCAGCAACAATATCTCAAGCATTCATGTCCAAGTACAGGAATACTTGTGCAAAAGCATGTGAACATTTTTCCCCTCTAACTTGGCCTTTGTTGGCCTCGTACTTTTTGCCTTTTGAGATTCTAGAGCCAACTTCAACTTCTCCAAGTTTTGCACCTGACAAGCAGAAAGGACCCACTTCCATTAACATTGGGAAGAAAACAATTTCATTGACTTAACCATAAGAAAGAATTTGCAAAGATTCAAGAGCTCAGAAAATGTTCCCATAGCGTTTACAGGTAATCAATAAAGAACGGGTGCATCTTCAGAGGAGAATGAATCAATTTCTTATGAACTACATTGATGGCTCATGTGGAATGTGAAACGATCCTGAAGCCTTTGCACAAAAGAATCTAATACGAAGCTACATATACGACTCTTAACCATGAAGAAGAGGAGATCAACATCATGTGTCTTAAAGGAAGACCCGCATGCTTGAGGTACCTGAGTAAATCCATCAAATCTCATAGGTTATAGCCCTAAAACAACCACCTAGAGAGAGCCCACAAACAGCTCACAGATGGGTCCATCAGGTACAGAAGCCATTCTACATGCAGTTTGCTGCTTGACAAAAATATTGGAACTTGAGTTTCATACGTGAAGCTTGGCATAGAGACCTAACAAACCAAATAAAAGAGCCCAAATTCATTTCCTCATTTAAGAAACCCAATGCAATCACCAGATAATAGGGCCCATGCCCTCTTTACCTGAAATTCAAGCTGGTTACCATATGGCATCTCATCTCAATGTCATTAATTGCCATTTCGCATTCATTTAATAATCAGTTACAAAATCAAAGAACACATAAAATAAATGACACATCTTCAGAAGAAAATTCAACAAGAAGTTATGGTTATCTGATCTTTGTCTCAGAAAATCTCTTCTACAGGTAGGACACCAACAGTTTTCAACTTAGCAAGCTAACGAAAAAGAATCTTCTCTCTCTTTTCATGTCTATAACCAGAGAAGTATTATTTGTACACAAGAAAGCAGTCATCGAAGTCTGTACAATATACTATAACATCAATTAAATTAATACAAACCAAATACTCGTTAATCGTAAAGTTCTGTTATATTAAAGTTGAAAATATGAGTGAACATAAAACAAGAAACACTGATGCGAAGACATTTGATGATTGTAGATTTTCCTTTCCCATTACCAAATTATTAAACCGAAATCAATATCTTCATCTTGTACCTTTTAGGCATTTGCACATAATTATAGCAGTCTAATACCGAAGCAACTAAAATATATTCTCAGAAAAAGCATTACCAATGATTATGTTGTAGGCCTTTTTGGAGTGCCTTCTTCTGATTGAGATGCAGAATCTCTCTTCTCCATGACTTGTTGTACACCTTCCTGATAACCCTCTATAAAACTTTTCAGTGCATCTCTATATGCAGATGCTCTTGTCATATACACTCGCTGCAATGCTGGTCTTAGCGTTTCCATGCCACCTCTTGCAGCAACAGCTATTAACAGAAATAGTGTATCAGAATTTGGTAAGAAAATAGATTGATCCTATAACAATTTAATCAACAAGATGATCACCCAAAGAAAGAAATAGTCTAAGCCAGGGGTGTGTGTCAAAAGTTGTCAGCCTGGTGTGCCATTTGAACTTAACCGGATGATACAACTTCAAACCATTTGAAAGTTAAGCTGATTTTATCTTATTTTATCTTAAATTAACCATGAAAGTTTAATAGGCAGGCTAATGCTACTAAACCAAAATGTGATGCTCATGCCATACGAGCACATGTTAATAAAAAATTTGTATAAAGTTGGCTTATGCAAGTTATTTCCATCTCCTGTACAAATTCTCCATGTGTCTCTGTGTGCGTGATAATGAATGCATTGTACATACAGAACAACAAATATCAATTAAAAGTCTCTAGATTGATTCCTAGTATGAATACAATGTACCCTTGAAGTGTGTCCCTGTTTGATGTTTGCAACTGATAATACTTTTGAAAGAGGCCCTCTCAGTGCAACTCACATTGTAATTCAAATTTTCTACTTTTCTTCGCATGATATCCCCTGTACACCACTACATTTTCAATCCAAATGACCTTAAAGAAAGCCAAACATACCCAACCAATCAGCAAACTTCATTCTAACCAACAACTATTGATGTGATGAGAAAGGGGAACCATTAAGTGACTTACCAAGATCTTCAAGAGTAGAGGGCTCTTTCTCTGTTTTTACCTTGTTTTCTTCATCAAATTTATCATCATTCTCTACCTTCTTCTTGTAATCATTCGGCCTTAATTCAGGACCAATATCCCTAACCCAACTTGCTGCATAGAGTCTAGAAGCTTCCTTCAACACCTGATCAACGATTTTATATTGGCAGAGAATAATTAAAATGCAACAGGCAAATCGCACTCGGAGTTAATTTCTTTCACATCCATTATGTTGCTAAGATGAATTTTGAATTCACAAATTTGCACCCAAAAGAAAAAAGAAGTTTGTCAGCTCAACATGAGAAAAGTCATAAAGCAGTTTCAAAGCCGCGAGCTTGTAACAGGCCCAACAACAACTACAGAAGAATTCCAGAGGCCGCATTTGCGCTTAACTAAACAAGAACAACACCTTGAGTGATTCTCATGTTTAAGATACTGTTGGCACAAGACGCACAAACGAGAGAAGATAACAACGGATTGTACAAAAATGTGTTCACAATCGTCATTGGGTAAAAGCATATCATTTAGATCAAGACCGTTAAACAAACAAACAAATATATTGTGGAGTACAATAGCATACTAGTACTAGATAGAAAGAGAAACTTACAAGAAAACGCTCTTTCCAAGTGAGTTTGCGGCGCTTTTTGATATGAGGTGGGTCGGGCAAAGACGAAGGAAATGCAATCTCCTTTAGATCATAACGGACGTAATCGTAAACTTTCCTGCACACCACCTTTAGCTTTATTCCCATCTTCTCCAGCACTCTAATTAATTAACACACTCTGACTACTTTTTTCCTCCATAAAACGAAGTAAAATCGATGACAATAAAGAAATCCTAGCGTTACTGTTTCTAACCCTGACAGAAACAGGAATGTGTTTTCACTGAGGCATTCTGTCGAACAAGATGAGCACAATAGACGGGACACTGCTAAAAACCTAAAGGAACGAAATGGACCAAGAAAAAGCGTTTTTCCAGTTTGAAACGGTTGTCCGGTCGCGTTTTTCGCTTGTATATGTGAACTCTGAGTTTGGCTTCGGAAAAACGTGTTTTCTTTGTTACGTCTTCTCTTGCCAGAAATGTTTGTTTGAATAGGAGTTTATTTGGATGATTTATTTGAGATATTTACTGTAATATTTTTTATGATGTAATGTATGTGAAATGAAAGATGATTGAAAAGATAAAAAAGTGATTGAAATTTGTGAAGTAAATTATTTTATTTGAAATCATCTCAATCCAAAACAAAATAATGTGTTTTGGTGTTTAAACATGCAAGGGTACATTTACATCCATGGGGTTTTAAAAGCTACATATCTTTTATTTCAAACATTAGAATTCTCAGAGATTTACCATACTACATAAATGGGACCCACGACAGGGAAGATAAATTGCTTTACTCAACTGCACATTAAAGAAAAACTTCTTTTTTTTATTTCAAAAGAAAAGAAAAAACATGTTTGTTGGATAGAATATTATTTGGAATAATTACTGTAGCACTTTTTGTGATGTGATGTATGAAAAATAAAAAGATGATTAAAAATATAAAAAAATGGGTTGAAAATTGTGTTCATGATGCGAGCGAAATATTATTTAAAAAGAATCTGCTATCCAAACATCTTCGTACGAGTCAATCAAAATGATGAGAGAAAGATTATATGTAGTAATCTAATCATAATTTTGAAAGATCACGCAATGTTTCAAAATGGATTCCATTATGACACTTTGCTGCATGATATTACACACTGTTAAAGATTTTGCAATTGCTTTGAAATGTATCCAAGCAAGATTTGCTTTAAAATATATAATAATTGGTTAAGTTGATTGTACCATCTCATGTTTAACCAACCAGGTTCCGCCCCCGTTGCAATAGTAGTGCCTTGCACCAAAGGCATCGTCCTCGTTCAGAAAAGTTCCCGGGCTGCTTTCAAGATGGCACGCACTCGTTTGGTCTGGTGGTGATTCAATCCCTTCCGAATTATTTCTGGACCTTCTTAGATCCGTCCCCTCCCCCTTAGTGTAGAATAGATTAGATTATACAACTGTTGTCGTCTCTGAAAAAAAAAAATATGACACGCACAAAAATAAAAAGACGAAAGCGTCATCGTACCTATCTAGGCTAGGCTACCTACGTAGTTGGAGACGCACGGCCGGCACCTTGTTATACATTCGCTACTAATTTGGCCGCTCCCAACTCTCTTGTTCGTTATTGTATTCATTTACTAAGATTTTTCTCACAATTATTCGATAGACACTTGTTAACTAACACCCATTTATGTAACGGAGTGGAGGCAAATGCGGCAAGGCAAATTGAAGCACCAATCTGTCAACGGCCTTTAGCTGCAATATTATTTACTAGCAAATTCAGTCCCATGAAACCTTACTTGTACGAGTAGTTTAAAAACATGATGCAAGTCTTTCTTTGTCAACATCAAAAGAAATTTAAACGCATAAACTGCAGCCGACAAAGATAATTGCTTTTCTGCTTCTCATTTACTAGTACTTCTCAACCAGAAAGAGACAGAGAAAGAGAGAGGTAGGCAAAGATGATAACATCTAAAGGTTAGCGATAAAAAATAAGCAGTGCACGTTTAGGAAGAAATCAAGAATTCAGGACACGTTGAGGTCCACAGATTATGCTTTAAAGACATCAAATATTATGAATGCTTATCAAAAGTAGGCGCCAACAGTCAAATAATCTTTGATTACTGCTACTACTATTTTAAGAAAACCACGTCCATCATTCAAAACTCCCACCTCCCACGTTAGTAACCAACAAGAAGTCTTCGACCCAAGAACTAAAATCGCGCCCTCCTCCTTTTCATCCCCTTGTCATGGATCTTCAGCCCTCTCATCATCTTCCTAAAACACAACATTTTCCAAGCCTCTCCTTTTCTCCAGTCATCTTTAAAAACCGACCAACCTCCCTTGCAATATTCTCTCTCTCTCTGCTCCTGAGTTGTATTATTTTCTTTACCATAACAAGGCCATTTCAGCCGTCATCTCTGCTTGACATTGGCTTGTTTTCCCAGATCCTAACCAAACATCAAAATTCAGCACCGAAAGTATGTGACTACTCGTATGGATCATGGGTTCGGGACGAAAGCTACCCGCTTCACAAGTACACAGAGAAATGTCCGTTCTTGGATCCCGGTTTCCGATGCCAACAGAGTGGACGACCGGATACAGGCTATCAAAAATGGCGTTGGCAACCACGTGCTTGTAATCTTCCTAGGTATACTTGTGCTAGATTCTAGCCTGGTTTTACACGAGAACATTAATAATAGGACACCAGTAAGATGGTGCGTGCTTACAAGAACATAAACTTATTCTTCAAGGTTCCAATCATGTTTAATTGTCTGTCATGTCCTATTATCGATCATCACCATGTAGACCAACTGTATCGATAATGCTTTTCCAAGAAGTCATAAGTTAGTCTAGCAAATTAGAGCAGCCCAAGTTGTAATTTAAATTACCAGCTTTGAATCCCGTGATGCATTTAGTGCAATAAGTTCAATTGAATGCTATCATCCCTGTCATATGCATGAGCACAATAGCATATTGCACTTATTTGTCCTTCACTTTTACCAATGCTGTATTGCAGATTTAATGCGACCGACTTTCTTGACCGGGCCCGCGATGGAAGGATAGTTTTCGCCGGCGACTCCATAGTTAGAAACCAATGGGAATCCCTGCTTTGCATGCTTGCTCAAGGAGTTTCTAACCAATCTACGATATATGAAGAGCATGGAAGCCCGATAACAAAGCACAAGGGATATCTTTCAATGCACTTTGAGGAGTACAACCTCACGGTTGAGTACTACAGGGTGCCTTTCCTGGTAATCATAGATCGCCCACCAAAAGATTCCCCAAAGGAAGTACGAGGTGCCATTAGGGTTGACAGGCTACATTGGTACTCTGCCAAATGGGTTGGAGCAGATATTCTTTTATTCAGCCCAGGACACTGGTGGAACGAAGATAAAACACTGAAGATGTACGAACATTTCCTCTTCTTCTTCCTCCTCTTCTTCTTCTTCAATTATATTTAGAACGGAGGAAGAACAGCAGAACTAGAACCTAATGGTTCTCCAATTATATTTAGAGAAGAGATTTTTCTATTTCAGGGGCAACTATTTCCAGGAAGGCGGCGCTGTGAACACCACCATCGATGTGAAGGAGGCTTTTGGAAAGTCCTTAATTACATTAATGTCATGGGTCTTGCAAAGCTTGAAGCCAGAACAGAGTTATATCTTCTTCCGCAGCTACTCTCCAGTGCATTACAGGCAAGTTAAAAACCTACCTCACTGCCATCTCTTTTTCTCTGAGTATCTTATATGAAATACTTTATATTTATTCGTTGTACAAATTAATGATCGAATAATGTTTTTGGTTCATCCGAAACCTTTAAAAAAGTAGAAGACAGGCCAGGAATAGTACAACGATACAAGGAATTTAATTCGCTATGATAAGCAGCAGGACACTTTTTTCTGCATAATCTTCTCTTCTTTTGGCAATGAAAAGTAAAAATTGTACGCTGATACTATATTAAAAACATACTAAAACAAAATATATATGAGGAAAAAAAATTAAGCCCTAGAGGTGTTACTAGGGGAAAAAAATGCAATTAAAAATAAAAAAATCTGATGTGAAATTACAGGAACGGTACATGGGATGAAGGCGGTCATTGTCACACTTTTGTATCACCAGAAATGGATCTGACCAAGCTCGAGAGTGAGCCGTTGAACAATTTACAAATTTCTGAGATGATAAAGAAAATGGAAGATGCACAAATAAAGGCCCAGTTCATAAATATCACATATCTGACAGAGCTCAGAAAAGATGGTCACCCATCAATCCACCGTGAACCGGGCACTCCAGAAACGGCACCGCAAGACTGCAGCCACTGGTGCTTGCCTGGGGTGCCAGACACATGGAATGAACTTCTCTATGCTCATTTACTGTCCAAACAATACAGAACCAGGTTGAAAACAAAATGAGCCTCACCTAAAAGCAAAGTGAAGTTCAGAGGAAAGATGTTCACGATGCTTTTACCTCGGCTTTTCATCAGCATTTTCCTCGGAGTTCACCTCATCCTCCATTTCCTTCACTTTCTCCAGCTGCCTCAAGAGATCTAACCTTTCTGGTCCATATGTGGACGGTATCTACAAGTAAGTGGCTGACTCAGGTTAGAGTCCACACATATATTCAACGAAAGAAAGAAGTGATAATGGCAGAGTACGCACCAGAGACGGCACGTATCTTTGAATTGCAGCCAACATAGCAGCATGCCCAACTGCGGTAACCTGCAAAAGATGAATTATGCACCAAGTTCAGGTTCCAAGACATCAAATTCAGGAGCAACAAACTCTAGAAATATATGGTCCTGTGAAAATCTGTCCTAAATGCACACAATACAAGGCCATAAACTCCATCATCTTCTCCTCCTAACCACCAAATCTTGCTTGTAAAGACCTCCACCAACCAAAGGATTGCAGCTTGCGGCTAGTTCTTTGCAGGTTTATCTCAAAGAAACAGCTATTCTTCTTCAGTAACATCCAATGCGAAACCATGATTTGTAGGAAATGAAATCTGATTGCCCCAGACCATAGTATAGTACTTTGTTTCCCTTTAATAATACCAATGCATGAGCACATCAGAAAACAATTGAAGATAAGATATCTATCGTTCGCTCTGATTTGGAAAAATGTTCAAACGAGGGACTAAGAGAAAAAAAAGGAATTAGACATAAGAAAAATAATGTCCAGACCAATATAACCCAGTAATAAGAAGTTGAATAATGGAAAAATCTATCTAAAATTGCTTCATTTAGTTGCACGATATCTAAGATCTTTCAATTCTTTCACAATATAATACACACATAATTAGAATAGATTCATATATCAAGTGCTCGAGGGGAAAAAAGAAACCCTGAAATATGACTTGTATTAAGTGGATTACTTATAAAAAATTGCACAAATTGGCCAGTAAAGTGCTTGAGGTGGAAAAGCAATATATAAATATATATATATTTATTTATTTATTTATTTATTTATGGATATTAGATTGTTTAGTTAAAATGTTCATGTTCTACTTTCATCTAGTTTATTTAGTAAGACAAACCGATAACCATAAAATTCGCATTTAAAGTCATACTTGAACAACCAAGGATAAACGCTACCTGAAAACATAGTTAGGGTTTCCTGTAAGCTCCTACCTATTGTGGTTTATTGGAATAAGTAACAGGGTACTTCAATTCATATCAGTTTTCAATTCTAGATAATGTGCCAATAACAGTTGCAGGAAAAAGGAAATTACTGACACAAGCTCAGACAAGACCAAATAAAAGTAAAATTAAGAGCTTACAGGAAGAAGCATTAGAAAGCCAATTGGAACTACAGATGCCAAGTCTGTCAAGGTTCTTCGAAGTGCTTGCTTTTCTTTCTCTGTTAATTCATCACCTATTACAACCCTCCTAAGCAGCCCCATAGCAGCAGCAACATCAATAGCAAGAAGTTGAGTTCCTTGCCAAACATCCTGCACATAGAGCTAATGGACTGAGGAACTACCTAACTACTGGGTTGAAAAGACAAGTACTACTTGAGTTTGTTTGGATAGAGAGAATTTGGTTTGCAAAATTTATTCTCACAAATCCCAATCACCTTTTTATCTTCCCAATCACCTTTTTATCTCACATACATCACATCACAAAAAGTGCTACAGTAAATATCTCAAATAAATCATCCAAATAAACTCTTATCCAAACAAACTCACTATAATACTATTTAAGAACTCTTTCAAAGATGTCAGAACAGAACATCACAAGAAGTGTTTTGAAGCTTCATTAAGTGTCTGTGAATTTTTTTATCTTACTGCACGTAGTAAACTACATAGACAATCACAAAACTATGCAGACATAAGCTTCCTTCCTTCCCTTTTTTTCTTCTCCTGACAAGTGCAACAATGTTTTGTACAAGTCTGCTTTTAATGGGTACAGAATTTATTATGTTCAATGCTTTAAAAAAGGAATTCAACTGAAACAGTACAAATGAATATGTCCACAACCCTCCCCCTAACCGAGATGCCAAGAACATAGTATGCTATGAAGGCCAATGCACTCAAAAATCGAAAAGGAAGTGTCTTTCTTCCTCAAAGGCACATGCACCTGCACCCCATGTTCCCGAATGAATGCTAATGTACAGAAACAGAGTCTGCAATCATTTGGAGCTTTTTCAAAGCATAGTCAATTTCTCCAATGGAAACAGTGCTTCCACAAATCCATTCATCAAAATTGCCACTCCTGCAACCGTCTTTACTGTGAGCAACATCCCTTATTAGTCATTCATTTGATGCCCAACAACAGCCAGGTGCCATGTTCTACCATTCTTACATAATAAAGACTCCAGCCTTGGGGGCACTACAAGCATGATACAGGAAAGCAAGCTTGATGGATGTGCGGACTATGAAAATACTCTAAAAAATATTTTGCTATCGTATTTTGTAATCATTAAAGCGATGGTTACCTAGCAAAGAATAAAATCAAATACAGATGCTGAAACAACTTTTTCTCCTATGGCTTGGCAGTTAAAAGGTCTTCAAAAATCACACTAATAATTTAAAGGAGACCAAGTGGAAGGAACAAGAAATGCACTCCTAAAAATAGGACTTCTTTCAATTTCTTAATACGATAAATGCGGTCAATTCAACCCAACTTTGTGTGCCACATACTCATGCTGAACCACATTTCTCTTCCTGGATGCATAGAAATTGACATACATACCGTGCTAGTCCCTTTTAGCTTATCCAATGACTTTTCGATAATGCTTTCCTTCTTCTGAACTCGAACCAAGTTAGGGCCTTTAACTTCATTTCGCTGGCTGAAACTTTCATCGGTTGTCTGAATATCTTCCTGAAAGCAAAGATTAAATCAATCTTTAAAAGTCACATCATTTATGAGTAACCTCAAGGATGAGAAGAAAGAAATTCAATACTATGAGATCATCCACAACATAAAGTCAGTTAAGCAACATGGACATAATTTCTATTCAAGACCCTATTCTGTAACATAGAGTAAATAATGCTAGTCTTGAACACAGCAAACACAATATTTTCTAGTACCAAATATTGCAGTGATCTATCAGCAAAAGTTGTCAAACAGAAAGGAAACCATAACAACTGTATTCTACTGACAGCAACAGAAACAAAATTTCTGAAATTTCTGTTCCCATATTTTATCACATTCAAAGAAGAAGTTGGGCCCTAGAAACAAGAAGAAATTTGTGGTTAAAAGGGGGAAAGAAGAATAGCACAGAAATTAAGGTAAAATGCTACCTACAAGTGGGTCAAACAAAATAAATTCCTAAAACATACCAGTTAAGAACAATAGATAAATGATGAAGAATAAGGCAACAGAAGAATAAGGCAACAGAACAACCAAAAGACGAACAGGAATCAACAGAGTACAGATACACAATGAGGAATTACATGTTAAGTACCCACTGAATGTCAAAGGATACCTCTTCATATTCAGACCGATCAGAACTCTTTTGAACTCGCTTCTCCAGTTCTATTAGTTCATTCCTTAGGAGTTCAAAGCGTTGGATTTCATTTGACTCTGAATATGAAGACACTGTGCCTGCAGTTCTCTGTTCAAAGCATTCATCATCCTGCATTGGAAAAAAATAAATAACCAGTAGCTGAAAGAAGAGACAGAACTGTTAAGCACAATTTAACGGTGATTTCAGTGCAGAAGTGCCCATACAATTGGTCTTTGTCCATTAAAATTTCTAGAAAGTACAATGCTAGTAAACCTTACACAACAACGTGTCCTCATCCAATTTCAAAATTCACAAAATAACCTTTGTTGAGGCCCCAGTGAGTATATATAAGTACGATTAATTCTGCATGAATTAAGTAGTGTAACTATTCACTGAAGATTTGACTAACGGGTGGAATATCTGAGAAAGCTCTTCTGGAGGATTTTTGCTGACAGGCTCTAATCCCTTCTGCTTCCCATTACGTTAGAATTACCTTAGGGCAAGAAATTTAGCTTGCAACCTCTAAAGATCTACTTCAATTTCAAAGATTTTTGTGGAAAGCAGCATCTAGAGAGAACAGAAAACCATAAAGCGTTTAAAAATGGTAAAGGACCACCATAAAGCATACATTTGCATTGGCCATTGACATCCCAAGGTCACTGGATTTGTTTGAGGGGCGTACTAGGAAGCTCCACAATCCACGAGGTTTACTTACCCTGAATCAAGACTCAATCAATGGCAGAGAGTGGCATGAAGGTTTATGAACTCAAAATTAACAGAAGTCACGTACCTGCTGCCACTATCTCTATTTATGCTGGCCCTCTTGCTGGCTTTTCCCCTAGAATGCTGTCTCTCATTGCTAACAGAAGATGAATCACTTGCATCACCCTCCTATCTTAATTAAAATACAGATGATAAGAAAGAAGTCCTAATAAATAAAGTTAAAAACAACTCAGATCACCCAAACAACAAATAGAAAAAAATTGGTGTAATTGACATTAAGCGTAACGTAGCAACAAAAAACATTGGCACGTCTAGACCAAGCTAGAAATGAGGTATCTAGGGCTGCAAACGAGCCGAACCGAGTCGAGCTTTGAGCTAATCGAGCCGAGCCTCGACTAAATTTTACCGAGCTCGAGCTCAACGAGCCGGCAATTTTCAAGCTCGAGCTTGAAAAAAATAAAAAATTATTATTTTATTTTTAAAAAAATAAATAAAATAATATTTTTTTCTTAATAAATAATAAAATATTAAGGATATATACATAATTTTACTATGAAAATAAAAAATAAAAATATATATATAATATACGTAATTTTATTATTAAATAAAAATTTTATATATATATATATATATACTCAAGCTTGCGAGCCGGCTCGCGAGCTAACGAGCTTAATATTCTAAACTCGAGTTCGAGCTTGAGTTTGACTCGAGCCCGATTAATATCGAGCTCGACTCGAGCTTGACTCGAGCCGCTCGCGAGCGGCTCGATTCGTTTGCAGCCCTAGAAGTATCATTCTTTATCAAATACATTAGAACTTGCCTTCAAGTCATCTAAGGTGCATAAATGACATCATCTTCTCTCATTGGGCAATTAACCTTACAAAAGCTCCAAAAAACTAGGTGATAAAGCCTTTATGCAACAATTTCTAATGAAACTCAGTAATTACTTTGATTAATAGTAGATAGGAGAAAACGTTGCAATTGACCAGGGAAAGTACAGTGGGAATTAACAGGCTGCAAATATTGCAGCAGATGTCACCAAAACAAAAAGTTCTTTTGACTATATAGATTTAGTTTGAAGGAGGGGCCAGGATAAGAGTTGAAAGGGTGATAATAAGATCTGAGAGCTTCTATATCAAACCTGGGGCCAAAGAAATATGTCAAGAGTCAGTTCTCCTCACTTATAATCCCTGAATGCAAAAGATGCTTCAAACAACCAAGAAGAGTCAAATGACTCTTAACATGACTCACAGAAGTTATATGACTTAACAATCTAATGCAAAAAATTTGTAGATTCCAAAGACTTCTCTTAATGTTACAAGTAATATGGATCCAGATTAAGAAAACCTTAACTGCTTGACTTGATTGGATATCCATTATGGCATATGCTCCAAATCAAATTAAAATCCTAAACAACTGAAAACACGATTTTCAAACTGCGACGAACGCCAATTTGATAATGCTAAAATGCCCTTGAAAAAAGGCTAGTGGTATATTTTGCTCCCCAAAAGAAAAGCAATAAAATGGTAGCAGAAACCTGTTGTAAGGAAGCTTCCTTCGCCCTGAAAGATGCCTCAAGAAACTCAGCCTCTTTTTTTAGCCGCCTTATCCGCTCAAGATCAGAACAAGCAGCTTTGAGATGCTCCTTCCCAGAAGTGGAGCTTGACATATGAAGCTCCTGAAGCAATCCTTCCAATCTCATCAGAGCTTCTTCAACACTTTCCAAAGCCTAGTACAAAAACCAACAACAGCATCATCAAAGTGCTCTAAACAATACAAAATAGGCAGATTAACAGAGGCAGTGATGAAACCGAAACAGCAATCAGTTTCTGTAAGATCAATGCTTGGCAAGATTGCAAATGCTATAGGTCATATAACGACCACCAGATGAAAGGTGCATATCTTTCATCATCTAATGGACATAGATATGTGTTTATTCTGAGGGAAAACCCCCAATTGATAAAATAACTCTCATAGTATAAGATTGCTGACATATTAAATACTGCTCCAGAGGAAGCTACACCTAGAGTTTATATATCGTTTTGCAATGGCCAGAGGCTCCCCAATGAATGTTTCTATTCTGCAGACTGAGTGATGAGATGTTAACTTAAATCCAACTGAATCAAATGCAAATAGGTATTCTACCCAGCTACAGATGGGGAATTGCTAAAAAGTAGTGGAGAGACACGTATATGGGGAGAGGGAGGGAGGGAGGGAGAGAGAGAGATGAAGGGAGGAATTGCTAGTTTAAAATCATTTCCAATCAGAGAAAACTGAATGACACACAAAAGTTTCCATAGAAAAGAAACAAGCTTACAGATAAACCTAAATGACAAGAAATGAAAGTACCTTATCAAAGGAATCAGACTCTAGCTCGGTTGGTGAATAAGTTCCAGATGTGGTCCTGTCCACTGACTTATTAGTGCATCAAATTATCTAATTTGGTATCAATACTATTAACTGATTCTGCAGAAAAAGTTGGCTCCAAATAAAGCAACTAAGTATCTGGGGAAGGAACAACATATTAACAGGAAGTGATGGAGGCGAAAGATTTGGAATCAGACATTAACAATAATATTTTGTCTTCTTTTTGGGTGTCAAAGTCATAGCAAAACAAACTTCAAAGTAGCAACTACTGTAATACAAAGCACCCTATGCAGTTATTCCACTGTTGAATACACAGATAGAAACCAACACTCGTTAGTTTATCTCTTTAAATGAAATCTTATTCCTAATCATTCTATTTTTTTCAGGTTTCATCATTTTTTGATAATTCAAACTATTTCTTATCATCTGAAACCAAGCCACAATGTATTGCACTGTGCAGGTTTTCCACAACCAGAAATTTATTCATCATGTATATGCCTTGTATGAGGGTATGCACACTAAGATAGGGAGCCAAGTCGAGGCCCATTTGACTTACTTTTGTATACCTAGTTCTTCCAAACACACCTTCAACTTCTCGTGCCTGAAACAATGAGAAAAGCAGAAAATTTTCCAGATTAATAATTCTAGACACAGTTTTAAAATTCAAAACATTGAAAAGCTCAAATACCCTTTGGAAAGAAATCCAGCAGCCTTAACATTGGAAGGATTTTCCAGCCATTTACTGTATTTAATGAAACTCTGGATCCAATGAGAGCAAACATCCAATGCTAGGGGTATAGCTTCAGGATTTGGAGGACTTTCTTCCTTTCTTTTATGCCCCATATTGCGTTTAAAGCTATTACTACTTCCTGGGTAAAAGGGAAGCCAGTCTAGCTCTTCACAAACAACCTGTAACATAATAAACGTCTGTCAGTTTAAATTATTCTTAAACAAAATTTCAAAAGATATATTATGCTTAACATGCTAACCTCCACATACAGTTGATAAGAACTTATAGATGACAGCTGAGGATAATATAACACACTTCCCCCAATCAGATACCTGATTCATTAGAGTATATATATATATATATATATATATATGTCAACAATTATGATATAACCACAATTTAAAACAAAAACAACTGCAACTTAAATTCATGTATACCTCATAAGTTCTTCAATAGGTTCATCAACAGAATCGAAACCGTTTGCAGAAAGGAAGGACTGTGTGCTTCTTCCTAAAGCAATGAAGAACCCAAATATGGCCAAATCCCTCTCTAGCACCTATGCAGTAAATTATAAGAAAAGCTTATACCTCTTCAATAATAAGTTCAATGGCTCAGCAGTAAATTGAAGCACTTTATAAGAGTCTAATCCCATAGAAACAACCATAGAACAAACATAAATCCAGAAAGTGTCATACGTAAGCGAACTTTCTACCCTACAGAAATGTTATGGTGACCACCCATTTTATGTGTTCTTTTAAACGCATAATTGAAAAGCCAAATTGCTAACCTCAATACTTTCACATGTTGTGAGTTTGGACCATATCCTCTCCCTATCAATAGCTTTTTGTAGCTGCTTCTGTACAAGACTAACCCAAAACATAACCTCTTCAGTGTGTCGATCATTTTTTACTCTATTTGCTGCAGCACGAGGGCCAAAATGGACAAGAAACTCTCTGCGGAGACCAATATCCTTCACGGAATGATAAGCTTGACGGATAGGCACAAACTCAATCAGCATGTCCATCAATCTACCTGTCGTGTCTGGCATACTGGAGAAGAACTGTGCACAAGAAATTTTAGTTGGGCCAAGCTTCATAATTGCTGCAATGCAACTCAATGCAAGCATAAGAAGTGACAAGTCACTTGCATTTTCCGAAACCAGAGGCATTACTTTCCCAGACCTTAACAAAGAAGAGAGCAAGAACATTATCAAGTATATTTTGTGGGCAAATGAAATGTTCTTTAACATAAATACAAAAGCCAAACTACATACATTGAAGTAAAAGCAGAAAAAGATTGGTCCTTCTCAATATAGTTTACAAAATTGCTGACAGCAGCAGGAACTTGCTCCATCCAAAACCATTGATGAGCTTGAGGTTGTTTGGCTGATAATTTATTATTAATTACAGCCTCCAATGCCGCAGATTGCCGCAACAAACTACATTCAAGCAACTATAACATATTGAAAATCAAACATAAAAGAAACCAGCATTGAAGAAGAATGACGGATTGACATAGATTATTCGTATTAAAAAATATACTTGGATGTGTCAATTGCGTGCTCTCTTTCCATCTAAATACAAATGCAGTGCAAATAATTTAAAAAAAGACAGAAATCCAGAAAATTGCTTTTTTTTAAAAAAAATTATCTAATTACCCAACCAACAGGGAAAAAGATCAGGAAAGTGAAAAGCCAAAGGCCATATCATTAGGTCCTACTAACAAGTATGTAGTCAACAAAACCTATTTTCTCAAGCTGATAAGTCAAATTTATCACAACTAACAAAAATGAATCACAAACACTTTCATAAGGATTCCTTCTTCTCAATCCTATACTATCGAAAGTACTTCTTTAATTCATGCATATAAGTTAAAACATATATATATATATATATATATGACTTCTATACCTAAACCATGGGCTCATTTCTCTCGATAATTCCATTTTTAACCAGAACTAAAAACATATTGATGCTTTTATTCCTCTTCCCAGAATAGGTAAGTTGATGTTAACACAACAGAATTCAAAGTTGATTTTGAATTGACTCTCATCTACTCAACTCCCCCCTGCCTCTTCTACACCTTCTGCTCCCTTCTCATTCCCCCTCTCTGCCTCCTCCTCCCTTCTCCCCAACTTTACAACCAATGCCATCAAAACCCTCCTCCCACCCTCCCTCTTGACCATTAATAGCCCAAAAAAGCAGTCCCAATTAGTGATTGCACAATCTGGCAGCCATGACAGTGAAGGGCTGGTAGACACTGGTGATGGCAATGGCAGCAAGACTTGCCTCGGCAGTTGCAGCAGTCACCCTACTCAAAATTCAGCTTTTGTGTGTGTGTGCACATGTTTTATACTGATAGCCAAAGAAGAGAGAGCAGGGTTTGATGGCAATGGAGGTGGGTTGGTGAGAAGGATGGAGAAGGCGGAGATGAGGAATGGAGAAGTGAAAAAAAGGAGTGAGAAGGAAGGAAACGACACAGAAGAGGAGGAGAGCAAGGAGTTCAGGAGGGGAGAAGTAGAAGTCAATATTGTGAAAATTGCCTTCCTTATTTTGGGAAAAGGAATAAAATCATGGATATTTCTTTAATTTATACCCAAAATGATGTTAATAAGATAAGTTACCCCCAGACCTCTCTTCCTTTTTTGTTCCTAGAACTGACTATTTAGCTTTAAGGAACTGTGGGAAGAAAATGAAATGTAAAACCTTCCATTTCTTACGGAACTGGAATACTTGGAACTGATAATTATGAAATAATGGTCACAAACAAGTAATACACATGAACAATATCAAAAAAAGTTGGAAAACAAAAATTTTAAGTACTCAGGATATTTCAAAAATTGCCAAAAGTAACACTTAATTTTGCTAGCAATATAATTTGTTAGGACTCACAGAGACAACTGTAGTAAATTAGCTAAAGCAAAAATAACAAATCAAAATGTTAAAAAGTAAAATGCAATTTTATATTCTTAAATCTCCTTGCTTTCATGAGCATGTCACAAGCTTGGGTTATATGACAGTACAATCTTCATACCTCCTTTGGACAAAAATATTAATATCTCTGTCTCTTCCATCTCCTCGAGATGTAATTTCACTTGCCGCTTGCAGTAGAGAATAAACTGATGCCTAAAGAAATATATTAACCTTTAGCCAACCTAACCAATAATAAAACCCAGCAAAAGGAAACAAAGTGAAATCTTCCAGATATTCAAAACCAAAGATAAGAATATAAAAAACCCCCATATCAACCATCTAGTTACACTTAGATGGAAAATGAAAAAATGCTGGAAGACAGCCTTAAACTATAATGTAGATAAAGCAAGAAATTTTTTGCTGCTAACATTTTGCTACCATAATAGAGCACCTCAGACCTTTTTTTCCAGCTTTTCAGCACATGCATATGTTCAAACTGCTAAAAAGGGGAGGTAAACTCATTTTCAGTGATAGAACTCATTTGCAATGACAGTGTGCTAGTCTTATTAATAGAAAACAGCCCCCATCCCCAAACCATAGCTTGAGTTATTCCCAGTCATCACAAAGATTATCACTACAATTTGTCGTGTGTCTAAGATGAAGTAGAAAACCATTACTCTAAGTGGGCTTAGAGTTTAGTGACACATGTCCCATGATTGCTTCTTAGAATTTAGTAACACATGGCCCAAAATCGCTTCAACTACATTACATTTACCAAAGAGACACTTCTCCATTCATTCTGGGATCTGCACTACTGAAACTTGTAAGTGTGAAAGTCAAGACTGAAATGACATTCTGCGACAAAAGCTAAGAATATATTGGTTTGGCACTTTTAGTTTGACCAAACTCCAACACAGGCTACAGACTAATAATAGCAACTAAATAGCTGCAACTCATTTTGACAAATAATGAAAAAGTCAAAAGACTTTCCACTCCATCTGCCCCAATTTGTTTGTCATATCGGGAAGTTGCGCTACTTTTTACAAGTAGACCGCAAAACACTTCTTTTTTTGCTTCCTCTTCTATCCCTAGTGCTTCAGTGGTGCAAAATTTAATTAAAAAAAAAACACGTGGGTCAATTCCATTAGTAACCTCAAAGTGCTCTGAAGCATTCCGCACATGGATGCTACAGTTCACATACATGTCGTGACAATCGCATCCACTTTATTCAAAATTCTGTGCCAAAAAGTAAAACATGACACTATGGGGCCACAGCTAAGATGTTAAGCTTCTGATTTTCAACGTGTGTAGGGTAAAGGAGAAACGCATACAAGATGTTATTTGCCATTTAAGGTAAGTAACAATAGAGATGGATCAATAGAAAGCATGACAGTCTCAATGGCATGTAGGAAGTAATAACAACTAATTGTGTGGTGTAACAGCGAAAGTAAATAAGGCCACACGCATCATAGAAGACATTCCAAAACAAACCATGAGCTTTGAAGATCATATTTCTTGAGTTCCAGAAGAGAAACTATAGTATTACACCCTTAAAAACACGAGTAACAGCCCTTTTCTTTGGATTTGATCTTTCTAAACAGACAACAGTAGCCTCTATTGAGATGGAAAAAACTTGAGCATCTATTGGTATCCCAGATATTAAAGACCAAGTATGTAAAATGCTGCTAGTAGCTGCATGAACGATGCACTTGTTATCATACTAAAAGCAGCAGGATTATAATAGCATGGCTTTAGTCAATACAATGATAGAGATTAGAGCTCATTTGGAGCTGGCAAAGTAGAAATCTGCCAATTTGGCTTCATCGGCTGGGAAACTCACTGGCGAACCAATAACAAGGATTGGAAGTAACATGATTACACCAGTAGTTGCAGAAACAGATGAACTAACTGCAAGGCAGTTGGACTAGCAGAAGGCAATATTGTCTCCAGATAGGACGACCTTTTCCATGATTATGTAAGCAAGGTTGCTTAGAAGCTCAAAAAAAATATGGGGGAAAAAAATAAATGACAAGGATATTCAGTGGAGTTACCTGGTAGGATAGTTCCTTTATCCAAGCAGTCTTGTCAATACCAATCCATGCAGTTGAGAACCATGAAACTTTTGATGATAAGCTTTGGTCTCTGATAGCAAGTTCAAATACCCTAGCGGCATCGTGTAATGATTGGACCAGGCCAGTATTACATTCTTCACCTTGTAATGATTGATCAAGTTTAACTCTCAATTCCTCAACTTCACCACCAGCACTTGCTCGAGGACTCCCATTAACTGTCACCCCATCATCTGCAGAGGCAAAGGGTAACAGGAGTCCACTTCTTGTTGATCTGGAGAAATTTAGAGTATGTCTCCCAAAATCTGGGAAGCTGTAGTTTAGCTTCAGATTACCATCATCCAACAAAGAAAGCCTCAAACCACGTCTCTTCTTCCTAAAACACCAGTAAAATGGCTGGTGATTGAAGCTAACTACCTTACAGTTTCTAGATGGTTGAACTGAAAGCCATGGATCTGGAGCGCTGCAACACGGCAAATACAAGAAGAATAGCAAACATTAGTGAGAAAAACTGTATAAAATCACATCAAATCCAGAGGGGGGGGGGGGACTGCAGATGTTATATCCATGGCACCTATTTAGCCCATAACTGAGAAGCATTAATTTTATGGCACCACGAGAGAATGTCCAGCATAGTCAGACATTGCCAGATTGCAGTGCCAAGTCTATAAGTTGATTTCTGATATACACGTCAACTGGTTTTCTCATTAATGAAGCATAGACACTACGCATACTGGTAGAGCTGTCACTGTGGTCCCAAACAACCACAGTAAGAATCGGCCATATTGTAGTAAGGAACAAGATGATGAAAAAATTCACCAACAAGGCTATGAGCTCAAGGTACCAACCAATAAGAACTTCGCAAAAGTGAGTTACATATAGGGAAAATAAATCTCGTTCAATGAAGATGTTCAAGTGCAAACCAAGTTACAAACATGAAGAAATACGCTAAACAGCAATGTAATTTTGCAATAACATTAGTCAGACCCAAGCATACCTATTGAAGCAATGTTAAGGCACATTTTATCTTCCCAGTATCCAGTTAAACTGTTGATCTGTCAAGCTTTGAAGATTAAGCTACTTGATTATATATTTATGCATCCAAAAAAAAAAAAAACCAGTCTGGTGTAGAGTTGATCATATAAACCCTTTCACGCCACCCACCCTGAAACCCTAATACCCTTTCTTTTTATCCTTGACCAACTTCGGACCTGCGACTAGTCCTTGCTCCTTAAATAGTATAAACTAAAATGAGTAACTGATGATCAACGCAACAACATACGTACAATTTCGGTAATATGAAAAACAGCTTTAACTTTGTCAGTAGCATGTTATACAATAAAATGGATAAAAGAATTACAAAAATAAAAATGAAAGTAGAAAGTGATTGGAGAAGAGGAGATAACCTTGAAGATACGAGGTTGTGCTGATGCAATTTGAGTGGCATTGCAGGCAAAACAGTTAGTCAATCTAACGTCGTTTCAATCTTGATGCTGCTGGACAGAGTGAAGATGGAGAGAAAAAAAAAAACGGGATCCAATTAAATTTGGTGGGAAAAGTTTCTCTATGTTAATGAAAATAGGTGATAAGTGGAGAAAACAAACGTCGACGTGGCTGAACCAAAGCTCTATCCGTACTTCGTAAACGTGGGGAAACGTACCATCACAGAACTCTCGAGAGTCGAGACATCGTTTCTCTGTCTTTCTCGGGCCATCGCTTCTCTCCCTCCCTCTCATCTTTTTTGTGGGCCATCGCTTCTCTCTTTTTTCACTTCTCAATTTTTTGCCCGTTCTACATATGTCTGCTGCAAACGATAGCCTCCCTCACAGTTTTTATTTAGCAAATTAGCAACTTGTGGTGATTTTAAGTTTAGATCGGAGTTTAAACGACTTTAATCAAATAGAATATCATGATGTTCCAATTTATTTGATTATTTTGATAAATTTTTAAACTATGTTCATGTTTAATTTGTTTATTAATCGAGATGCATTTAAATAAATTTTTACTTAATTGAGATTTGGATAATTTCAACTTTTGATCCGTAAAAGTTTGGGAATTTAGCAAATACAAAATGGTGTTTAAGATTGACTTGAATAGTCAGTGAACTAAATTAAAATAAACTCTCGATAAACCAAATTTTGAGTAGTTTAGCCGGGCATTCAACTCTGAATTCAACATGGAAGCTATATGACATGGATCTATTGCATCATAATACTATACTTTAATTTTTATTATGTGTTACTTAATTTCATTATATAGTGCATGGTAAGTTGATAAAAATACCTACATACAATTTACTCAATATTTTTTTAGCACATTTTTGGCAAATGATAAACTAAACTTTTATTCCCCTAATAAATATTTTTCCTGCAGCAACTTTTGTCGAAATGACAAGATTATTTCTATAAGCAAAATTATAGTACTTAATTTTGAAAATGGCAAGAAATGATTGTGGAAATAAAATTTGAATTGTGACGATAATAGCATTGCAAATCTTAATGCTAGTAATGACAGTAGTGAGTTAAAAAAATAAGGGAGGCCAAATTGTAGTAAAAACAATGTATAGCAATACAAGAGTTGGTTATTTTTTCTTTTATTTGTAGTGGTATAAACAAGTTTAAATGAACTAAATATTATAGTATTTAAACTTATTTAATTATTTTGACGAGTTTAATTTTGTTCAAATTTAATTTATTTACTTTGCGAACTTAGTTTGAACCAATTTTTATTGAGCTAAACTCGTATCAAGCTCGAGTAATTTTAACTCTATACATGTAAGTTTCAGTTATATGCGTATCAAGCCAAATTTGAAAAATTTACCAATAAAAAATGATGTTCAAATTCGGTTTGATTATCAGGTGAATGAAACTTTAATAAGCTCATATACATCGAATTTGATTTGAATATCAATTAGATTTTTTTTGAGTTATATTTGTATTTATTATTTTTCCAACCCCTACCCACGCCTTTTCCGCCCAAACACATAATTCGACCCTTCCCACCTCACCACATGATACAGGGTTCGAATCCATGTGACGGTGAAGAAGATTCAGAGTCTGCCCTCAACCAGGTCTCAGTGGCAAGGTAAATTATTTTTAGAAAAATTGTTTAAAACATCCCTCACATTTTATAAAATAAATTTTTTCATCTCTCATTTTTAAAAATATATATTTTATATCTCTTATAAATTTACATTCGTCAAATTTGATTCCTATCTAGATTTTCAACTAGTTTTTTATCAGAATTCAGTAGATGTCTTGCACGTGATCATTTTTTAAGGATAAAATTATCAAATCAAAATTTATACAATCTGATTCATATTCTTCACATTTCATTAAATAAATTTTTTTGCCCCTTATATTTCACAAAATGAATTTTTTCATTTTTCATATTTTACAAAATAAATTTTTCATCACTAATTGATCATGTGTACGAATAATTTTTTTAAAAACTCATGTATATATTTATTTGATTTCATCTACAAGGGTTTTAAAATTTTGTTAATTTTTCACTCATGTTTATTTTCTTTTCCTCGAAAAGTGAAAATAAAGAAGATATTTAATTATAAACATTATCAAGTATTTATATCAAATTAGATTTGGACAGAAAAAATAAACAATAAAAAAGTATGACAAAAAGAAGCAAGTGATTGACACTTTCAAATTTTAAGACTACCACAAGGCAAGAAATTGAACTGTTGGTCTTAAAGGTGATGAGTAAAAATTTCAGATTTAAACTGCAATTTGTTAGCAAGACTACAGAATTCAAATTAGAACCGATTAATTAGATGGGCGTATTACACAATTCAATAAAATGAATTATTATCAAAAGAGAAATGTTACAAATATTGAATAGATTCATATGGTGAAATTAAATAAATACATATATTGGATTTAAAACAAAATTATTAGATTTAAACTCATGTATATATCTATTGAATAGCATGTATGTAATTATAATTAGTATGTTTAGGTGAAATTAAATACATATTTATTACACGCGATTCATACTATCCAGGTGAAATCAAATAGATATATACATGAATTTTAAAAAAACTATCTGTACACATAGTCAACGAGGGATGAAAAAATTTATTTTGTAAAATGTGATTAAAAAATTAATTTTTTGAAATGTGAGGGACAAAACAATTCATTTTGTGAAATATAAGAAACTATAAATCAAATTATATAAATTTTAATTTGATATTTTTGTCCCTAAAAAATGATCATATGTAAGATACGTAACGAATTTCAGCAAAAAAACTAATAAAAAACTTAAGTAGAGGTTAAATTTAATTAATAAAAATTTATAAAGAACATAAGAATATACTTTTTAAATGTGAAAGACGAAAAAATTTATTTTATAAAATGTGAATAACGTTTCGAACAATTTTTCCACTATTTTTTCTTTCTTTTCTTGCATGACTAACCGCAATCTTACAGGCCAGAGCCTTCTCAGAAACACCAATCGCTAAATGCTAATGCAACGGAAGTTTCAGTTTAATTTTGCTGCTTCTCAAGCCTTTCCTCTCTCCATTCTCCACCAAGTCCCCGGCGAGTCTCTGCCTCCATCACTTTTCCTGCAGCAAGGAGCCGTAAACTTGTGGATGCTGAATTTCCACTTCTAATGCTTATCTCCTGCTTGATGATATGCCCCATAGAAAGATGCTCTCTTTCCTCAAGCATGCCAAGATCTGTGCAACTTTGAGCTTCTACATTTGGGTATCTCACCTTGGCCATGCATTTTTCTTCTTGTTCCTAGATTACCAACATAAAAGATGTGGCTTAGGTTGTCTCATTTTTATAGAAAAATCTGCTTTACAAAACGCACTATTGTCCTGCAAAGATTGCAACATTTTGTTTCAGAGAACAAATTCTCCGGAGCAGCGAGGCCAAGTAGAATGAGGTTCGTGGAGATTTCATTTTATTCAACAGCGCAAACGGTAGTAACTGATGGCGATGATAAGAGGGGGAGAGGAAAGGGGACACTAGCTATGGACTTAGCTTCTTTGGTTGAAGAATCTTCCATCATTGAGGAGAGAAAGCCCAGAACTCGCATGGAGCTCATGAGGATTCTTGAGCTTCGTATTAAAAAGAGGGTCAAGGAACAGTATATAAACGGCAAGTTCCAAGACCTTATGAGGAAAGTCATTGCTAATCCAAAAACTCTCCGGGACGCTTATGATTGTATCAGGGTGAACTCTAACGTTGACTTGACAACGGATGGGGACAATTTGCCTTTCGAATCCATGGCAGATGAGCTGTTTAGTGGGAATTTTGATGTGAACGCCAATACGCATTCCATATCAACGAGGGGGCCAGATAAGGAAGTTCTTGTTTTCCCAAATGTTAAACTGAAAGTGGTACAAGAGGCCATTAGGATAGTATTGGAAGTTGTCTATAAACCTCACTTTTCTAAGATTTCACACGGTGGTCGAAGCGGGAGGGATCATAAATCTGCTTTAAGATATATTAAGAAAGAGATGAAAGATACTAACTGGTGGTTCACCTTGCTTCTTCACCAGAAACTGAATGGCCGGATCCTTAGTAGGCTTATCTCTGATATGCAGAATAAGATAGAAGATCCAGGCCTTTATGCAGTAATCCAAGACATGTTCGATGTGCAGGTTCTGAATTTGGAGTTTGGGGGGTTCCCTAAAGGCCATGGTCTTCCGCAAGAAGGAGTGTTGTCTCCAATCTTGATGAATATTTATCTTGATATATTTGATCGTGAAATTTACAGGATGTCAATGAATTATGAAGCTCTTGATCCAAAATTGGCTACCGAGGATGATGGAACACACTCAAACCTGCGTAACTGGATTAGGAGACAGATGAATGGCAGTATTGCAAAAGAATGCAATACTGTGAAGAGCCCTATCATCAGAATACATTGTTGCCGCTTCTTGGATGAAATTTTTGTTGCCATTTCAGGCTCCAAGGACATTGCTCTTTCATGCAAGTCTGACATCGAGAATTACTTGAAGAATTCTCTACACATAGAGCTTGATCACACAAATTTTATGCCATGTGATGGTCCCCATAGTGTCCGATTTCTTGGAACTTTGATTAAAAGAAGTCTGAAAGAGAACCCAACAGTAAGAGCTGTTCACAAGTTGAAGGAAAAAGTAAAGCTGTTTGCTTCACAGAAACAAGAGGCTTGGGATGCTGGGACTGTTAGAATAGGAAAGAAATGTCTAGCTCATGGGCTGAAGAAGGTAAAAGAATCTGAGATAAAGCATCTAGCTGACAAGGCCTCGATTTTAAGCCAAATTTCCTATTTCCGTAAAGCTGGTATGGAAACTGATCACTGGTACAAACTCCTGCTGAAGGTATGGATGCAGAATATTAATGCTAAGTGTGAGCCCAGTGAGGAGTTGATCTTGTCTAAGCACGTTGTGGAACCATCTGTTCCACAAGAATTAAGAGACTCCTATTATGATTTCCAGAAGCATGCCAAAGAATATGTTTCATCAGAGACAACTGCTACTCTTGCTCTTCTGCCTAGTCCTAATCCACCAGTATCTCCTTTTATCACAGAAATTATAGCCCCTGTTGAAGCCATAAAGAAGCGTCTCATAAGATATGGATTAACAAATGCTGATGGATTCCCTCAAATGTGTCATATTCTAATTTTACAGGATGATGATCATATCATTCATTGGTTTTCAGGAATTGTTGGCCGGTGGCTTAGATGGTATAATGAGTGTGACAACCTTAATGAGGTTAAGCTTATTATATCTGGTCAAGTAAGGATGTCCTGCATCCGAACACTGGCTGCAAAATATAGAATACATGAGATTGAAATAGAGAAAAGGTTTGATTCCCTACTCAGCAGAATTCCTTCCACCCAAGAGGTAGAACAGGAGATAACTGATGAAGCTCTTAGTAATGACGACACCTTGTTCAACGGAATGTCTAATTACAGTTTATGTTTGTTATCTTTGGCAAGAATGGTAAGCCAGTCGCGACCTTGCAACTGCTTTGTCATGGGATGCACGGTTGCTGCTCCTTGTGTTTATACTCTTCATGTGATGGAAAGACAGAAATTCCCAGGCTGGAAGACTGGATTTTCAAGCTCCATCCATCCTTGCCTAAATAGGAGGCGAATTGGGCTGTGCAGGCAGCATTTAAAAGATTTGTTTCTTGGTAATATATCACTTCAATCTATTAATTTTGGTGCTTGGAGGTGAAAATCCCGGTATAGTTTCTTCTTAATCAGTGGAGTCCCCAGCCTATAAACAGCCCAATGCTTGAGAAAGGTCTTTAACATACGCTCTAGCGTGAAGACTACAGCAATTCTTCCTAACTAAAGCAGAACTGCAGTAGATGGATGACAGATTGTTCATGCTATATAGTAGTTGGACATGTTAACTATAAGGTATGTATTTCAGTTTTGTCTAATTGGTTGACTTGCCTGATGTTCTCTGGTCTGTTCAGTTGTTCTTACTTTAATTTTATTGAATAGTTTCTCTGCCAAATTATCTCACATGATCACGAGCTCATTTCAGTATTGCCGACTTTTATATCACTTTTCATTGTAAATAAGAGAACTCTGTTACGTTGCTGTAAAAGGAACCGGGATAGGTGGTAGTACTAATTTGTTTTAGCTTTTGTTGCAGAGCTCTGAGCAAAATTCTTGGCATGCTTGAAACCCCTGGAATTTTTCGCCCTTTCTTCTTCTAGCGTGCAACTTTGTCTTGGAGACCTTATGTCATACTATTTAGGATTGAAGAAGGCATGGTAAATACAAAGAGTAGTGCTTTTCAGAGGTTGATAGGTACGGAACGTAGAAGGAGCATGATACAACCGAGGTAGCCAGCCAAAGTGGATCCAGACAGTCAGACGCCGTTTTCCAGCTCTGAGACTATCATGCACGGATAGAGTCACACAAGACAATGCCTTTGTATGAAGTTTGTACATGTCAAAAATTGGCCTGATCAGCTGATGTTGTTGACGTTAATCATTTCAAGTACAAGGTGAATGTCCGCCACCTCCCCATCGATCAAATTTTATTCGCATTCAAGCTGCTGAAAGTGGAATTGCTTCATGAATAACGTGGTGGATGGATACCGAAGAAAGAAGAAAAGTCTCAAGTAAACTTGGGCACCCTCTGTTACTTAAACTTATCTAAGGCGCTTCCATAGTACCTGATAATAGTTATCAAAGTAGCCATTCCTAGAATAGTAGAATGTGATGTGAGTACTATGCATGTTCTACTTATTCCAGTTTAAATGTAATATCATGCCACAATATGGAGATCCGGAACTTAAAAAAACAGAGACACATAATTCCGGCAAATATGTGGTCGTTCGGTGACATGCTTCCCGTTCGTGGATAGGGAAGAAATTGGTTAATTTGCTTCAGCACTTTGAAGCATCGGTAGCTCCCGTATTGCCCTTTGGTGTTTCAGCATGAAAAATGTGGAGCGAAAATCAGTACATTCACATCAAACCTCTGCTTCTGATTGCGTAAAAGTTGATATTAGAAAATCATCAGTATCAAAAAGCACCCAAATAGATGCTTCTGATATTCAGCTTTTAAAAATCTAAAATCAGGTTATAAAAAGCTGTTGAGAACACAACAAAATAGCTTTTTAAAAAATCAAAATCTGGAATCAGGTCTCGAAAATCAATTAAGATCAAGGCCTTAAAGGATAATAATAGTTTACTCAAGGTCCGTGTACGCACATGACACACCGCACCACACCACTTGTGATAATCTTGCAAATTTTATTCTTTAAACTCATGGTTAGAGCTGCAAACGAGTCGAGTCGAGTCGAGTCAAGTTTTGGTCTTATCGAGTCGAGTCTTGACTTAATTTCATCGAACTCGAACTCGACGAGCTAGTAATTTTCAAGCTCGAGTTCGAGCTCGAAAAAAATAAAAAATAATTATTTTATTTTTAAAAAATAAATAAAATAATATTTTTTCTTAATAGATTATAAAATATTAAGGATATTTATGTAATTTTACTATTAAAAATAAAAATTAAAAAAAATATATATATATACTCGAACTCGCGAGCTAACAAGTTTAATGTTTTGAACTCGAACTCGAGCTCGAGTCGAGTTTGAATTGAGCCGTTCGCGAGCAACTCGATTCGTTTGCACCCCTACTCATGGTGACCTATTGTGCCCCAGCGAGCTATTGATCGACTTCCAAGCCTCAACGTTGTTGACCCTTGAGTTCTTTCTTGGTTGTTGTTAATTGGCCTTCGTGTGTTTTTTTTTTATTATTTATTTTATAAGCAGGCGGGCAGCTATCTAACCTATAGTAAATTCATAACCAATAAAAAAAAAAAAAAGAGGAAAACCGACATTCTTGCTTGTATGAGTATGACTTCATCAAATTTCAATTATGACGTCACCCAGGCGAAAAGATGCCACTATAAAATCTGGTTTGAGATTGACTGGATGTACAACCTCAAGATGTAAAGTTGATAGAACTTTCAGTGATCAAATATTTTAAGCCAAAAAAAAAAAAGAAGAGAAAAGAAGAAGAAACCTCATAAACTTGAACGAGGATGTAAGATTGTCGGGTTCAAACAAATACCATTCTGATCATGGTGTACCAATAATGTCGTAGTTTGCCTGGTTAAATACATAATTCGGCAAGGCAGATCGATTTGGCTGAAGACTCTAGTTTTTAACCGGCGTTATGTGGCTTGAAGCTTCAAAGCGAAGTAGTTGGAGGAGGAGATGGATAGAAAGGGCTTCCAATTCAAGTTTCACTTTCACCGTCAAAAGGATGAGGATTAGAGTTTAATAAGATTGGCTAATTGGGTCTGCTGTCTCTTTCGCATTGCAAATTTGCTATATGCCAACATTTTCATGGAGACTTTGAGCCAACCTGCCTGCCTGCCTGCCCGTCCGGTCCTAACCTCAACTCCTCGTGATTTTAACATTCCTTTAATTGAGTTGTGGCATATGGTCCTACGGCGGTATGGCTAGACACTGCTTCATCTTTATTGGAGTGGGGCGTCTGTTATCTTCCTAATTTTGGTTCCTGCGCTGCTGTATTAATTGTGCTAGCATTTCAGGTCAGAACGATGGGTTTCAAGTTCCTAATTTCATACTACTCCTCCGTCCCACTTTGATAGTCCTGTTTTCCTTTTTCGTCTGTCCCTTTCCAATTGAAGAATGTAATTATATTTTAATTTTCCTAAAATACCCTTATTCAATGTAAGTTATTGTTACTATAAACCTATTCCATTTAATGAGAGTTGATTCTTTTTTTACCATCAATTCAAGTTCCCACAAAGTTGTACTCTAATTAATGTGAAGGTATTTTAGGAAAATAACTACCTAAATTGATTGTTCCAACAAAGTTAACTACTTTTTATTAAACTGTGTGAAAAAAGAACCAGGACTATCAAAGTGGAACGGAGGGAGTATATAACTTGCTAAAACTCTTCACACGCTTTTCTTCAAGATTCATAAAAACCGGTAACAGAGCCACCCGTCCTTGTAAATTTTTGCGCATTTCTTTTGAGAATCATTATTGCAACCGGGAGCATTTGAGATGGATTTTTTACCGCGGTTAGTAACAAACAGAATGGCAAAGGCCAGATTGAGGTGCTTCTCATCTTCTGGGCTGTGATTCGTGATCTGCAAAGAAAGGAATAGATGTGGATTATGCACGGATGTGGATGTAAACAAAAAAAAAAAAAAAAAAATTCCTTGCTTACGGATGTGGATGATCTAGGAGATAAATGGCGTTCAACCTCATGATGCAGAAGCAAGTAGAAAACATAGAGGTGGGCCTTTGTAATCTAAGTTGAATTTAAAATTTGTGATTTCTTTTTTTTCTCTCGTAGCCATGCTGTCATTATCTGTAGCAGCAGTATTTCCCAACTACAAAGTCTAGAATAAAAGTAAACTAATCCCCATAAAACAAAACAAGAGCCGATTCAATTGTCGAGAAAATCTACACTCTATTCTATATATATATATATATATTTTTTTTTTTAGAAAAAAAAAAAATTGAGGGAGGTGTATGTATGAGATGATGTAACCCCTCTCCAGTTTATGCTGATTACTCGATATTCAGGATTTATTAAGAGGAGCTGTGCCTACAATAATACCAAGGTTAGCGTGAAGGAGCCGGTAATTAAACTAATCACGCGGCGGCCCAGTGCATTGTTTTTACGAATTTAAGAAGCGGGGACGGAAATTCTTCCATGGACGGAGGAGTTACGTGTAGTTTCTCTCGTTATTGGCTTTGGAAAGGAGACCCGCGACCGTCATTGAAAGCTACCATTGTCCTTTTTGTTATGTGGGGACTCCTTTTTGTTACGTAGGGACTAGGGAGCGTTCCTGTGTTTCATTTTCGGACTTGGGAGAGAGAGAGAGAGAGATGCATAAAGGTTGGAGTACCAAATAGTAATAATTTTTTACTCAAAAAAAAGTTTTCATTGAACTTGCACGAGAAGGGAAACATAATAAAAACTAGAAATAGTAAAAGAATAAAGAAGCTATAATGTTAGGTGCATTTGGACTGCGATTTTTTGCGGATAATTTATTTAAAAAATCCAGAGTAAATTATTTTATTACCCTCCAGTGGGGTTTTACGTAATGTTAGAGGATCTTCTTAAGGTTTTAAAATAGACACGTAACCCTCCCGTGATTTTATGTAAAGTAAAAAATTTGATGGAATGCACAATTAGTTACGATGTTCATACCAAATACACTTTAAAAAGCGCGTGTGATAAAATTTTAATATTCATGTAATTGTCTTATAATTTGTATATAAATATCCATTTTATCCCTTGTTATTTTTGCATTTATCAATGTAATCTCTTATATTTTTTTTTATACAAAATAGTTAAACCGTCGATTGATTTAGCATTTAAGTAATGGCACCACTAGTATTTCAGTTAACGACGTTACATAGTCTATTTTCCGTCAAATGTCCCCTTTACATAAAATCATAGGGTGTAGTGTCAACATTTTGAAATGTTAGAGGAGTCATGTGATAATAGATAAAATTACAAGAAATTATATGCAATTTACCCAGAAAATCTTTCATTGAACTTGCAGGAGAAGGCAAACATAATAAAAGCTCATATTTCAGACTTGAAAATTGATTCAACAAAAAGCCTTGATTGATGATTATTGAAGAGAGCTAATTAAGGGGAGGGAAGCAAAAAGGGGCGTTGACAACAAGCTTCAATTTAAAGCTACACCATTCAAAACATACACATTTTTAGTAATTTTAGGCCTTTAGTCAGTATCAGTTCCTATCAGTCATCTTTAAGCTAAAAGGGACGGAACATGCAGCCCCTATCATACCAATTATTGCTAGAAAAACACCTCTTCCTTTACCTTATACTTACTATGGAGGGATACCTCCTTTTTTTTGTTTTCTTTCAAGAAATGATAAGCAATATTATTAATAAGATTAATCTTTTCTGTGCAGACAATGTAATAGGATTAATCTTTCTTACGCTGACGGTGCTGTCAGCGTTGAATGGATGATTAATATATAAAATTTAAATTTAAAATTTAATTTTTATACATATATCATAAATTAAATTATAATAATATATTCACTATCAGTATATATAAGATTTACTCTTATTAATATTGGGTAAACTTTACTAGGGAGGGATGTAAACCAAATAAGTTTTTTTTAAGATTTTTGAAACTGAATTCAAGTCATACTACCGTGCCCGTCATAAATCCTCACCGTTGCGGGGGGATGTAGATTCACTAAACGAGGTGCTAAAAAAAAAGGGGCATTCTATAAATTTATAAATATTAACATTTTGAGTACTTATCCTCGGGACTTTCTTCCAACATACCGGGCTTTTTTTCCCCTCCATTAAAGAAAATTTTAGAGTTGCATGGAGATAAATCATGTTGTACATATTAGAATGATCGATCACATAAAAAACGTTTTTCAAGTCCATTTGAGTCGCCTTGCTCGTGGTTAAACCCCAATTCCCGAGTCCACTTTTTTCTCCGTAATTAAAGATACAATTGAGGGTAAAATTGGACTCATAAACCTAAGTACTGTGTTCTATGATTTATGACGACCCGTATGTATGTATATATACTGCCTCACTTGAAAAAAAAAAAATCATCCCGCTTGCACCCAAAGCCTCAAGCTTGCATTTTCGGTCACCGGACAACTGGGGAAGCCGGGCCTGCCTGCTGCTAAACTATTAGACTCCCACACCTGAAACCACCACCCACCAGATGAACCCCACCTCAAAACCCCTACTGCCGTCCTCCGACTCCTCCACCGCCAAGACTGATGATCAAGGCGGTGCTACCCCCAACTTTTCCATGTTGCACCCCGACATCATTGAATCTCACATCCTCACCCGCCTTGACGGGCCCAGTCTCGCCACAACCAGCTGTTCCTCCGCAACTCTCCACCGCCTCTCCGCCCAAGAACACCTGTGGTCTCAAATATGCCGCTCGACGTGGCCCTCAACCGCCTTGCCACGTGTCTCCCGACTCATTTCCGCATTCCCCGACGGCGGCCCTCGCGCCTTCTTCGCAAACTCCTTCCCTCTCCCTCTACCGGACCCCACTCCCGCCGCTTCACGCTCACCGCAGCCGTCGGAATTGATCTCGGCGGTCGATATATACTACAGGAGCGAGTTAATCCTCGCAAAGGTTGAGGAGACGGAGACCGTGACCGGGTGGTTCCGGTGCTCTCCTTTTAGAATTGACCTGCTGGAACCCAAGGACGTGGTCCCCGCACCAATAAAACACCCGGAGGGAGACAACGACAGCGGGACGTCCCTGATGGAAGACATGACGCTGAGCTGGATTTTGATAGACCCAGCCGGGAGGCGAGCGGTGAACTTGTCATCCCACAAGCCCGTTGCGGTGCAGCGGCACTGGTTGAGCGGGGAGGTGCAGTTGCGGTTTGCGTCAATCCTGGTGGGTGATCATAAGGGGCCGGCGAGGGGTCACGTGCAGTGCGGGGTGGTGGTGACGTGCGGGAAGTTGGAGGGAGGGGGGATGCGGGTGAGGGAGGTGAGCATGGAGATGGAGGACATGGACGGGATGCACTTGAATGGGAAGGACAGCCTGGTCATTTTGCACAGGGCTCTGGAGGGCAAAAGGGGAAAAGCGAGAAATAGAGGAGAGGAAGGGAGGAGGAGGTACGAGGAGTACGTGGGAATGAAGAGTGAAAGAAAAGAGCGAAAGATGAGGTCAGAAGGGGCATTGGATGTAATGTGCGTGGCTTCTGGGGTAATTGCATTCGTGGCCTTTTGGTGCTGCGTTTGGTGGAGATGATACTACTCTCTACTAACAAACAACTGATCATCCATCTCAAATATAGGATAATACTAGCGTTAGTGTGTGTGTGTCAGTGTGTGTGTGTGTGTGTGTGTGTGTGTGTGTGTGTAGAGAGAGAGAGAGAGAGGGAGAGGGAGAAATTTAGATTGGTAATTGAGAAAAAGAAAGGATAAATAGTAGTACTAGTAGAGTCCTAAAAGGAAGGAAGGAAGGAAGGAAGGAAGGAAGGAAAGAAGGAAGAATTCCAAATTGCAAATACGTTGTTAGCTTTTTGTTTGTAATTGTACAGAGGAGGTGGCGGGCAATAGGGATGAGGAGATCAAATACTGTACTGTGTTTGTGTAAGGCGGAACGTTGGATCAAAAGCGAAAATTGGAAGGAATGAATCCAAAGCTGAAGAGGAGCTTCAGGGTAGGAAAGGATGTTTACCTAAAGATCTTGCAAGATGGTAACACTACTTACTATATGTTCAATGAAAAGTTGAGCGGGTAAAAGAGAGAGGCGCTGTGATGATTCTTTACCATCCCTTTCTTTTTCTCTTGGCTACAAAATCAAAAGAGGAGAGACGAAGTCTGTAATTAAAAGAAACAGCAGTAAACCCACCCGTCTGTGTCTGTCTGTGTATAGGAGGAAGGGAAGGAGCATGAATGCTGGCTGCATCATCTTCTTCACCAGTGACTCACCGCACACAAATATGATTATGATTATGATTATGAATATGAATGCGCCTCTCCTCCGACCAACTTTTCTCTGCAATCATGCATATACTTAGTACCACGAAATAAATCTCGGCCGCCTCGGTCGGGACAGTTGCAACTTCCCCATCTACGAAATAAATCTCTGGTTTCTACTGTTCAATGCAATCTCCACGACTTAAATCGACATGGATCCTCGTGTCTCATGTCCAACAAACAAATCAAAAAGAAGAGCGACTTGATAGCAACATACTAGTAATTATTATTTCCAACAAAAACATTAATTAATTCAAAAAAGAAAAACAACAAACCCTGCAAGTAACATCTCGTACGACGATCTTGAAAACATTAATTGACTTCAATTTGCCTCTAATAGTAGTGTCATTGGCCTGTGGCTGGTTCAGGGGGCCCTCGAGCTATTGGCGTTCCCCCACCGAATCCGGTTCTAGGTTTTGCATAAGCCACAAAGATTACACGCCCATTCAGTGCCTGCACCAACCAACTCCAAATACTTAGCTCTTTTGTACCCAGAATTTTCCTTTCCTTTCCGTTTTTGAAATGAAAAAAAAAAAAAAACCATGGAGTTGGAAGTGATCGGATGGGAAGAGCAAGAACCAGAGTACGAGGCCATAAAAGAAGTACCTTACCTTTCCGTTCAGTTCTTTGATGGCATTCTCTGCTTCGTCTTCTGAAGCGTAAGTAATAAATCCAAAACCCTTCGATCTTCCGGAGACTTTATCCATGGGAATTTTAGCTATCAAAATCACACTGTCGTTAAACTCAAAGTTGATGAAGTTTTTAATCGCACGAGCAAATACTCTCTAACAACTACTAAGTACTATCAAACTAGCTCAGCACACCTCCTACAACTTGGCCATACTGAGAAAACGCCTCTGACAATCCCTTTTCTGTTGTGTAATATGAAAGTCCTGCAACACAGCACTAGCATAAATTTTCTTAACGCTATGACTAGAAAATCATCCAAATAAGGGCCAGCATTCGAAAAGTTCCAGGCAACTTAGAAGTCATATTTTCTGGATCGGAAGATCATTAAAAAAAAAAAAAAAAAAAAACAGCAATGTCCAATAATGAGAATGCTGCAAATAATGAGCTGATCATTACAGATATGTTTTGGCCTCTGACATCACAATTTCCAATTCCATCAACGGCAAAATGTTCAGCTCTAATTTTCAGCTAAACATCCTGTGCTTCCAGGAAGGACCGAACTAATTGAGGTTGCGACCTAACCTAACCCAGCAGAAATGGGAAAGTGAAGATATCAAATTCCTTCTATACCGAAAATTTCAATCTTTTCCATTTGGATGCATCCACAGTTCATAACAACTACCTCTCCGTCGCTTTCTAGGGAAATGAGTTTGGCAAGAACTTGTTCAACTCACTCATTGCCAATAAGAAAGAAAACGATAACAAAGCTGTGTACTCTGTACAGTACAGCAAACTAGTTACGAAACAATAACAAGTAAACAGAAAATAGTAGTATGCTTATCATGGAAATGGAAATGGAAGCAAAGCTCAATGACGGATCAATACACAAACCGTGAAGGGGGACACAAGAATCAGAAAATTTATTTCAGTTGAGATTGAAAAATAAGATATCCATCCTTCATCTAATTACCAATTTCATGTTCCCTAGGGCACAGAGTGAGATAGTGATGACAGCAGATGGGCCGGAAAAAAAAAGAGAGGCTAACGCCAACGATTCGGCGTCAGTTATTCTCAATTCAATTTCAGAAGCCATTGAATTTCAAAAGGACGCATTCGTTATTAACCCTCCATGTACCCTGACCACAATTGTTTTTTATTTTTCATACGTTGACAGCAGAACCCAATACGCAATTTCTCAGTATTATAATTCTGAGTGATGTTATTTAAGAGCATGGTGGGGAACCGACCTCCAATGAAGAGCTTGGAAGCTATGCCTCTGCGCGAGATGAAAAGGGCAGGAGAAGGAGAGGGCCATGATGATGATAGAAAAGTGGAATTTCGACAGTTGGGTTGTAAGAGATGACCGACTAAGTTGTTTGAGAGTTTTCTGAGGGCCGCCATTTCTGTTGATCAAGCCGTCGCTGCAACACCTCCAGCAGAGCTCAAGGGGATTACCGTTCCGTGCTGCCTTCAGGTTGATCTTTGTTGGACTGGATTGTTGGAATGATATGATCCAATCGAAAAATAGTGACAAAGTGAGTGGGCTGTCTACGAGTTGTGACCAATTTCCCATCCGTTAATACTGGACTACACTTAATGGGGGTGTCAAGCAGCCCCCTGGGTATGGAGTGCTAGGGCTGTATACGAGTTGTAACCAATTTCGGACCATTATTGGGACGGATTTGTTTACGAGAACAGTTTTAACTTCGAAAATCGGTTATTGTATTTAGCACATTCTTCAGTGAAAATTTTCAACCCCCACCCCAATCTATTCGGCTTTTGGTAATTGAACTGAAAGAAGGATGAGGAAAACATTAGGCAGCATCCTGTTCGAATCAATGCTTTGCCATGCCTCTAAAAGAAAAGAATAGTAAACGAACTAATGAGTGGGTGGGATAATTTCTGGTATCCTGATTCCATAATGGTGAAATAGGAAAATTGACCAGATTTCCATTTGGGCTTTTTTTTTTTGTCAATAATTAAGCCTATCCCATGGGCAAAGAACAATTGGCTTATCAATTTATAATTTAACAAATCCGACCTCAGCAACCAATGCCTGTAGAGTAGGACCTTCACCTAAGGTGCAACTGGAGTAATTTACCTCAATAAACGCAAGTTTGAAGCCTCTGCGGCTCTGCCACAATCTCGCACAAATGTGTGGGAGCGCTGTTGACTTCCAGACTATACGACTTAGGCGCATTCTCATCCGCAAGGATCAACAAATCTGTACCGCTTCCCTTGCCCCCCCCCCCAAAACCCAAATGGAAAAACTAAACAAAAATATCAAATGGATATGCAGTTCCCCTTTTCTTACAACAGCTTCGAGCTACTATACGCAATCAAATCCGCGCCTTAATTTTTACCTGTTCTATAGTTTGTCAATCTCCCCATTAATCATAAAAGAAAAGATGAAGCAAATGAAAGTTAATAAACTTCAAATCAGCTCAATTAATAAGTTGAAACGATGAATGGTGACAACTGGATTTTCTCTGATACCCATCCTCTTTGCCATTGTTGCCGCCACCTTTTGCGAACTAAATTGGACAAATATATCTCTGGAAGCAATCAAGCCACAGCAAGAGGAATCTATACATCTACTTGTATACTCGCTAGGACCCCTAAATCAAATTGTTCATATCATTATCAACAATTGCTAACACATACCTGAAACCACTGAGACAGCAAGAAAGGATAAACCACAAACTTCCACAAGAATATCCCCTTTTGATTGAGCAGGCATATACAAACTAACCACACACAACTATATTTTACAAAGTTATGGTTACAACGATATCATGACTGATGCGCTTTCAGCAATGCTTGGTAAAACATGTCAATAAATTGGTTATCCTGCCACAAAAAACAAAAAAATTTAAAAATTTAAAAAAAAAGAAACAATAAATAAATACAATATGATAAAATAATATATCTAACTACACAACTACTGTCCTGATATGATTTTATTTAAATTTTTGCTTAAGATTATCGAACACTTCAAAACTTGAGCATATGCTGGTGTATCCATTCTTATCGGGATTTTTATTTTATTACGTTTCACTACATCATTCTAGCTCATTCATCACACACACTTTTAGCTTTCTAAAATTACCTCCATTAGCTACCATACAATGTAATACATCATTATAATAATATCCAAGTGAAGTTCTATATCATTCACGTCATCGCAAAACAGAAGTAATTTTATCGCAATGACATCCAAACCTTTGTGCCAAAACTAAAACACATGCAAATTTTTTTAATCAAAATGAAAAGACATCAAAGCAAAGATGTTTTTGCTGATATTGACAAATAGGATGAAGATGTCGAACAAAACAAAAAATTTGGTAATAAACGAGTAAATACCTGAACAAGCATTAGAAGTGCATCTCTAACTTTTTCCCTTGTCACAGGTCCATATTCTGTCACAGTTGTGGGATTTGCAGTAAGAGATGGAGGTGGTGTTGGAGGAGGGAATGGCTGAAGCATTGGGGTACCATGCGGACGCTGCAGGTTCAATAGAGGATGAAGAGCAGGAGATGAAATAGACGAGACAGGTGGGATCAACAATGAAGACGATGAAGAGGTTACAAGAAAAGAAGAAGGCTTGACTAGATTAGCAACTCTATTACTGCTGATATGGTCAGATCCATCATGCGTGGTCATCATTGGAACTGACGAAGAGGTTCCAGAAAATGGTTGGGCTTGGACAGTTGGAGCATAAGAGGGGGTGACATTTGAGACATGGGATAAAGGAGCAGTTGGTGCACTAGTATGATAAAGTTGTCCGGATTGTAAGCCCTTTGAGAAGCTATTTTGCATATTCATAGCCGTCTGCAAACAATTGTCAAAAGAAATAAGTGTCTATAACAGTGTAATCCTACATTCTTGCAAAGAATCTTGATCAATATTCACTTTGGAAGCAGATAAGACTGTATCATATGCATGATACAACAAACATAGTATGTGTAACAGATCAGTTGCTTTGCTTAAATTGGATGCATGTAATAGCTTTTTCGACTTTTTAGCACCTAAAATTAAGTTATCTCCTTATTTATCAATTCAGCTTATATACCATTTAATTACTATATGATCCAGAGTAAGATATGATTAACTTATCCAAGAATCCTCACACTGAAGAAGTTTTCAAAAGAAGAATCCTCAGGCTGAACTGATGAAATGGTGGGATTAACTGATGGTTCCAGTGGTCCCTCAATCACTGCACTTGTTGGCACTGCTTCAAGTTCTTCAAACTCACTAAAAGAGGGATAAAAAGAACAAAAGGAAAAATGAGCACTTGATATAACAACCAACAGATTGTCCAAGCAGAATATTCTTCTGCATGCTATAACACTTTATTGGCAGCACTGATGACATCAACCAAGTCACTCAAACAAATTTAGGTTCTTCACTTTGCTTCACCCGGTCAAAAAGCAAACAATAATACTAGTATTAAACAAATGGAGACAGAAGGGGGGCAGCAGGAGACAACCGCCCCCTCCCCCCAACTCAGGATCAGTCAGCCCTTTACTCTATTTCCTAACAGGAAATAGCAGGCTGGTAGCACCAAAAAAAATCCCCCATTTAAGATTTGCTTCATACCTTTTGGTCGGAGTTGCTTGTGGCTTTGGAGGAACTTTTGAGTATGCATTTAGAATCCTGCATCAGAAAGCAAAGTCAACTTGTCAAGGGCACACATTATCTATTTATGTATACAGACACCAACAATAACACCCCTCTAGAACACATTTACTCTTTAAAGAATATCCAAGAACATTAACTACAGTACCATTGAGTACGCCGATAAAAAGAAAATTATTTTTGTTTGCTAACCAATAATGAGTCTGTCTAAAAAATGCCAAGTAAACATATTGCATCACTGCAAACTGAAGGTGTGTCTCTCTTCATTTATTCAGGAAGTAAATAGGGTGGGTGCAATTAATACCAAATGAAATACTTCAACATACAAATCAATTACTTATAACCTTTCATTCAGCGCACAAATCTTCTATATAAATCTAAGACCGAGAAAAGGCAACATGGAGCTAACAGGGTAAGAGTGACAGCAAGTCGGGATAGTGAAGGAATAAGATAATACCTAGTGAAGAGATTGGCAACCTCTTCACATTCCACAGTATTGTAGAACCAAATACCGTTCACTTCTTGGGCAGCATTACGGTATAACAAGTATGGAACTTGAATTTCAAACTCAAAATCGCTCAGCAGATCCTCCACAAGATTTTCTGACAACATTAAAAAAAAAACGTCAACAAAAGCACAAAAAGATTGGCTTAATGACATCAAGAAAGCATCAAGATATTCCTGTGTGGAATGGGTGTTATTCTGTTCAACTACTGATCAATCTCTTAACATATCATTGAAGCTGGCAAGCGGATACTCTCATATTTCAAAATCCAATGTGAAAAGGCAATGAAGGGGTTTGTTTTAACGAGCAATAATATTTGGAATTAAACAATCATCATTAGTCAGAACCTCAAACAAGAGATTCACTCACAAACAAGAAGCAAAAAATATAAGAACATGTACAACGTATGCAAACCTGTACTCAGCCGGTTCATGACAATGAACTGAAACCGTGGCTGTGTGTTCCTGATACAAACAGTAAACAATCATAATTGACGGTTGACTGCTAATCAGCACATGAAATGAAAGATTTACGGTTGAAAAATCAAGATAACCTCATGTAGTTGGACTATCACCTTTTAACAACAAAGAGAGACCCTTCAACATCCTTTCGACTCTGCAACCAAATCGAAAAGAAAAACCAAAAGACATCAGAGATGGAAGCCCCAAGCATCCATCCGTTGGTGCTGCCGCCAATGAAAAAAAAAAAAACATATCCAAACTCCATCGATTGAGTGTAAGAAACAGATACGACACTGGCAACTTCCTTAAGCCCTGCCCATCACTAGTTTCAACTCAGTTACATCTGGTTATATCGCACATGTATGAATAAAGGCATGAGGCTCTTAGGCATTAGTAGTATCCTCAAGTGCATTCGATCTAACAAGTAATACTATGGAATTTACCAAATTCTTGGAGAAGTAAGCCAATATCTACCAGCCTTGAAAGAGATTAAATAGGGCGAGTAAAGTAAATTGCACCAGTAATCTAAAATTAGTAGCGGAATTGAATTGTTACCCACCCACTGATTGAGGTCGAGGTTGAATTCGTAGAGAGTGACGTGAGCAGCGATCATCAAGATCTCTTCAATGAAGGGGTCAATTCTTTGGAGGACCGTGAGATTGAGCTTCTTAGTGCAGTGCTGGTCCAAATTAGGAGTCAGTTTTCCGGTGAGCGAGGAGGTCGTTGAAGTGGACAACGACGACGACATCTTCTTCTTCTTCTTCTTCTTCTCCAATTCTACTGACTGTTTTGAATTCCGGAAACGGCAAAACCCTACTTACCAGTAGCGTAATTACTGGAACCGAAACCGAGTTGATCTATGGACTGCCCAGGACAGAAATAAAATTTGGTAGGAACAGACTCCCGAAATATATATATATACATACACATATGTAAAAAAGATGTCTCTATCTATACAACACATTTATTGACGGACTATACGAGTATTTAATAGTAAACTTGATCGACTTCGCCGCTGAGGGAGACAAAAGGCCGAAGTTTGGGGGAGGAATTATTTATTTTTCTATTTTTTTTAACCCTTTCTTACTGTACTATTCTTCTTTCTGGGGAATAGTGAGCTACTAACGATAGAGCAACTCGCACCTTGGTTGGGGCCTTTGGGCTTCCATTTTTTACCCCCCCTCTTCAGGACAGCTCTTTGGGCTCAGACCAAATTGCAGTGTCCACCAAAAAAAAAAAAAAAAGAAGACTGGGGATTGTCCCAATTGGTTATAGCCCTTCGCTCGGTAATTTAAAGTATCCCATTAAAGATCCAAGAAGACAAAGGAAATAATAAAAAAGAAAAAGAGGAAGAAGAGGAATCAAAGTAGTTGGAAATAATTTGAACCACTTAGGTCTGAGAAATTAGAATCATGTTTCATCTCAACTAGCCGCTTCAGTTCCATCTTAAAATGTTTGCACAATTGTTTTAGAACCTCTTATTTATGTTTTACTTCATTTTGTTGGGCAAAGAGTTGGAAGCAAAATGCAAAACACATATTGGTAGTTTCGATCCATTTCTTTGGCACAGGGACAATAATATTTTGTTCTTAACAAGCAGTTCTCGTGAATACAGCAAATTGAATTGCAATCTTTGATCAATAAACACAAACTAGTTTGTCTTGTTTCCCCTCGTCTTGACTGATCAGGTCCTTGTTAACCAGAAAGAGCTCTCAAGATTAACAACCACAACACACAAACACAGAGAATTAATACAATTGGATAATTGAAGAAAACAGAGAAATGGTTGATCGACCAGTAAATTTGATCATATCTCCTGGATTAGTAATGTTTCCGAAGAGCCATAGCAGAGAGCACCACCAGGAATATTAGGAGGGCGACCGTGGTGAATCCTGCAATTACAGATCCACTAGTCTTTTGGCAGAAATCAGTGAACTGCTGGCATATTGCAAGCCAGTTTGCATTTGAATTTCCTTGGTGAGCCAAGTAGACCATAGCTGCCGCTGCAGCCGAAGCAGATGCAGCCAGAGTTAATGCCAGCTACATGGACAAACACACGTAACTAACCAGGATCAGTTCGGTATACCAAATACCAACACGATAATTGATAAAGAAACCAAAACCGCCATGAGATATGCAGATCTACATATAGGAGCTTATTCAATTACCGTATCGAAGATGATTAAGAGGAGCCTGGGTGCTACTGCATGCGGACGAGCAATGCACACTATGGAGAAGGGTATGGATAGGGCAAGGTAGGCACAAACTATGGCCATTCCGATCACAAAGAATCTGCGTACAAATTGACGGCATGTTCAGTTGTAAAGAACAATAATCTGAATTTGGTAGCATTTTAAGTAGGCGTAGACAGCACTGGAAGCAGTATCAAGGAGTGGGGTTGTTGAGGCGACTTACGAGAAAGTTGGGAGATCATCATAACTGGCTTGGAACTGGAAGAATTGAGTGAAGAAAGGAAGAGTTTGTTCGGCGGTTCCCATGGAAACGGTAGCGCCTAAAGCGGCCGCGGCAGCACTTACTCTGAGGATGAGGTCGAATATTGCAATCCCCCTCTTGTATCCTCCTGCCTTTGCACGCTCCGCCGGACCTGATCTTCCTCCCAGAAGTGGCGCCTTTCCTTTCCTTTCCCTGCCGGTCTCAGCGATGTCAATCTTGGCTGACTCAGATTTCTCCATTTCCAGACTTTGTTGGCACTCGAGAGATTCTTGTATGTAATGCGCGGATATTTGACTAACGAAATTAGAGAGGGAGAGGGAGAGGGTGTACAAAATGCAACTTCTTCTTGCTTCTGGCTTCGCTAATCGCTTGTTGATGAGAATGCAAGAGAATGGAACCTTTATATAGAATAGAAGACGGAGATGCAAGTCAATCAATCAATGATTTCTAACTCTGGTAGAAAAGTGGGAGGCCAGCTTATGATTCGCTTAATGGAGCAAGAAGAGTGGAATTATTATTTGCATCGACCCCTGAATCATAATGCAATAGGTTATGATGGGGTGGGTGTTCATATTAATTTTGATGATCAGTACAATTGTCTTTAACCGATTTGAAGTCGAATCATTTATCTTTGGAGGCTGAAGGCGCCAACGGGACTGCCTAAACCTCTCGATGCACGTCAAAAGCTCTCGTCATTCGGGGGGTAAACATCTCATAAGAACTGGGGTACAGGCGCCACTCATTAATTCTTTATTATTGTGTATCATCTATCTTCTGTATTTAGTAGTATTAGAATGTAACATGGAGGGATGGATAACGGTTTTTCTCAAGACAAAAACTAATCCAACTTTTTTGTTTTGTCTTTCAGAAAAAATTGCTACTTTATTTGCATGATTAGTCAACTAAACAACGAGCTTCTGCCGCCCTAATCCATTATGATGGACTTTGATTCTTCGGCTCACTTTTTCTCCTAACCCCTTCGTGCGCTCCGGTGTTCACGGACACCATTTTGTAAGATTTAACTTGAAAACGATTAAATTTCACGCTTTGACTATCGGTGGACTCTGCATAGACTAAATGGATATATAACTCGTCGAATGGCCCTATTTCGGTCAAACCATTCACAAGTTATTATGATGGATTCCCGCTGACCGATGGAGGGTCAATACAGTCAAGAGCGCATCTGATAAATATTCACTTGAATAAATTCATTTGCATAAACCAAAAATCCACAACAAATTCAGTTCTCTTTTTTCTTTGGGTTTTCCCTTTTTTCCCACTTTGGGGCGAGGGAAGGGGCTTATTGTTGTCTTGTTTTTGTTTTGGGATTTTTTTTGTTGGTTTTTTTTTTTTTTTTTGTGGGGGGGTGGGGGTGGGGGTGGTGGTTGATACATAGAGAGTGTTGAACATTATAATAGGAATAGAAACGAAAGCTGATAATAATCGATGTCAGGACCTGGAAGCACGCCTGCCCTATTCAGATAGCTAAAGGGGGAAGAAAAGGGCAAAAAAAAGCGAACTACTCGCAACAGACGCAAATCATAGAGGGGAAAAGTAATCGAGGCGACTTCACTCACCACACACTCACAGCGCCTACAACCTCCACCCACGCTGAGCCAGTGCTGTTATCACTTGAGCAGCTGCCTCCTCAGTATCATTAAGTGGAACGTACTTCCATCTTTCGGACATCTGAACCATATAAGAGGACAAAATTTTGGAAATTACATATCAACCGTCATGAGTATATTTGCAAAAGAAGCGGTCTGCAATGAAGTCAGTACGCTTAAATGGGCGATAATGTAGTATTCACTTCCATTGCACAACACTGTTAATGCAAAAATACTTAGCTGAAGCAAAATACTTCACAAATTGCATGGACGAAAATGGATGAAGGAAACATGGGACCAAAAGCAAGTGTCAAATAACTCTGCCCCACACCCCCACACACCCCAAAAAAAGAAAAAAAATGGAGCCATCAGATTTTAGAAGTTCATAATGCTTCCCAATTCCTTCTACTTATGATAACCACGGACTGAGGTTGCAGGAATAGATAACTCACATCTTCTTCACCAGTAAATGGTCGAACAGCTCCCCGATCTCGCAGAGATTTGTGAAAGTCTGCAAACTTCCACTTGCACTGCTCCGTCCCAATAACATAAACAGGCTTCCTGCAGCAACAATCTTTGAACTAGAAACAAATAAACAATTTAAACATATGTAAAGGACCTTAAAACCCTCAACTGGAGAGTTACCCTGTGCTGCAAGCCTCGCTCAACATACTAACTGAATCAGCTGTAACGACAAACGCATCACCCCAAGCTAAATGTCCCATATGTGGATTTGGATCTGACAAGTATCATATTCGACAATATTCACAAAGGCATGATTGTCCAAGTGCAAAAGACTCCAAATTTACATAAATTAGATATTGCAAAAGGTATGCCAGATGTCCTACTTTGACATCTTCATTCAGTGGACTTTCTAGTAATACCTGTTGCCTAAAACGATTTTCATTTGTCTAGACCTTTTCTAAAGAACCAAAAGCATAAATCTGCGTTAAAAATAGATTCATCTTGCTCGCTTCTGATATAAAAAAAAGCAAAACAAATTAAAGAAATATGGAGGAGTGGAATCCCATTAAAGAGGTTCAAATCTATTTAGAATTCTATGGATCCTTTGATTGCTGTCCTTCGCCCAATCTTCCAAATAGAGTTTCTCAAGGGGATGATCTTTTGTGTTAAAATACCGAGAGATACTTGTGTGCACAAGATATGCATAGACTGGCTTCTGTACTTATAATTTTATGTATAGCAGATAAACATAGACCTAGTTGTTGATGAATTGTATCAATCTACATTTCTCATGAAGGAAAAGGTGAACAAGCGTAGGGAGTACCTTGACCATTCCAAATGTAAACTTTAGGATGACTTCCAAGTTCCCTGACGAGGATGTCTGATACCTGTTTACTAGAGCAGTTGCAAGCTTTAGATCTATCAGCCAAATGGACAGCAAGGGTCCAGAGGAACATACCTTCTTTGGAGTTCTACGAGAAAAAGACACTCTTAGGCTGCCACAAGTTGAGAGAACATTCAGCAACAACGAAATTAGCTGCTTAGCAAGATCTACCCCATATCCACAATGGCCTGCATTTGTAAGAACACTAAAAGTTACTGATTATTGCAATGGGAAATTTTATTCTTTATCAAAGAAAACAAATGAATACCAGTATTCCAACAGAATAGATGCTTCATCTAATTATCTTGTCCTTAGATTTAACAAAAGCTATAAAACAGGTGCTAGTGCCAGATGGAGAATCAGTTTCAAGTAAATAGCAATTTTAATTGTATAACATAACATGAGCCTGGTCTAGATTTCTAGTTATGAAAATAAAAAAGTAACACACTAAATCGTATTCTGAGTAAAGCTAATGTCTCACAGTTCCAAACGCTTCAGACACCTCAAGCAAGGAAATTTATAGTCAGATTAAATGGAAGATAAACAGAATATTTCCAAATTCCATAATAGCAGTATATCCTGTATGAATGAAAAAGATAAACAAATGCAACGATTCCCAATCAAGGGATGGCCCCTTACTGAAATGCTCAGACATTGATTTCTCATGGCAACAGATAAAAGCCACTGCTGATAGGGAAACATAAAACTTTGAAGAAAGCAAGTACTTGTACACGTGCTAGACTACATGCCTTCATTCTGCATTGATAGGAGAAGGCTGAGGTATCCAAATTTTGAGACTATCATTGAAGAAAATAAAAGTGGGTATTGAGAAGAAACCTGTGGTCAACAAAAGAGTGACTATGTTACCCAAATGTACGATGAGGCCAAAAAACTCAAAATCTTTAGGTAGGTAACTACTAGATGGATGCAACACCGTAGTTAAGGCACTAGTCTCTCATGGAGAAAACAAGCATTCTCATGCTTGCAGCTAATTCATCCTCCCAGAAACACACAGAATTAGAATAATATTGCGCAAGAGAACAACCATGATATAACTAAACTAAATAACTTTAACAAGAAGACAGATGATTTTTTTAGTGATACCCAGAACACAAGGGTCAATTATACTGACATTACAAGGCTCAAATGCATGAGATTACCAGTAGGCCCCCCAATGTTGACAACAACCAATGGTTTAGGCAGTGGAGACAACTCATCATGCCAGAGAGACGCAGCTCTGTGCAGTGCAATAGAATCAACCTGATGCAGAGCGCCTATGGTAAGTACCTGACATACCACATTGTGATTGCTTCAGAGTCAACAAAGAATCCAAAAAGCTGCATATAGAAGTTCATTTGATGAAACTAATCTGGTTCAAAGATATATCAAGCACATACAACTTTTTGGTCAGGAGGTTCACGAGGAGTTATCCAACCTCGAAGAAACCAGGGAATCTGTTGCTGTCCCTCAGGTGCCAAGGGATAATAATCATGACGAGGCGTGACCACTAGATCGAACCTATTTAGTTTTGATCGGGGATGTTGAATCTGAAAGCATAACACAGAGGCAAAGTTATTTATGAAGCAATGCAGCTGCAGAAGTCCACAACTCACTTTGTAAACTACATAAACCAAACTATCTTGCTATTGATTTTGAAAAGAGAAGGAATAGACGAGAACCAATTAGGTTGACAAAATGAGATAATCAAGTTAGACATGCCAGCCCTGTTTCAGGCAAACATGGATAGAGAGTTAGAGACACAACCATAAAGAACAGACTGTAAAGATTGTATGAGCCATCTCGAACCTGAACAACAAAAACATTTTCCGGAGCTAATCGTTTTATAGAACTAACAACAGAAATAGTATCCCGCCCTGATGCAACCACCAATGTAGGGCCATCCCTAGAAATTTTAATTGAACACACTAGAAAATTAGATAGAACCCCAATAATTAAGAGGAAAAAAAAAAACAGAATCAATTTAGCAGCATTCATATGCTTTAAAAGTTGATGATAGAATTCAGAGTATAGTACAAATAAGCCTGAGATGAAGTTAAAACTAGAATCATAGTCGACAAAGATCACCTGAGATAAACTGAACACGACACAAACCCCACCTCCAAAAAAAAAAAAAAAACCTCAAACACGCACACACCCCCCATAAGCATATCGATGGAGGTACGATCTTATTTAGTCCACACAAACAAGAGAAACCAGACATATATCAGGGGTAATGAGTAATTTCAAGTAAAATAAATGGAGTAACCAAAAATTGAAGTAGTTGAAACCAAAGAAAAAAAAAAGAAACCAAAGAGCAGAAATACATACTTGTCCAACGTTTCCCGCGCCAGTTTCGCAATATAATGTGCTTTAGCTTCTGCAATACCCGAAAATCCTGTAACACGAAATCTCTTCACGACATTATGAAGGTTTTTATGAAAGGAAACTGGCAACCAGCGAAGCCAATCATTAATTCCTCCCCTGGGTCTAGTAACACGCTGCAATTAAATTTCAAGTGAAAGTAAAACTCAATTTCAATTTAAAAAAAAGGAAAAAAAGAAGCATTGGTTCTAGAATGAATGTACTGAATCTCTAATTTCGTCAAATGATTTTACTCTTACGTAGAGAGTGTGAGAGAGCCCCAAGGCTCGAACCAAACCGAGGCATTGGTTCTCCGCGCCGGCAATACCGTTGCCGATTATAACCGCTCTCCTGATTGTTGGCATATATAGGAAGGACGGATGGCTGGACGGGTAAAGGATGTAAATGGATGGAAAATTTGCAGAAAGATGGTACCGTAGATATTCTTCCCAGTAGAGGTTTTGGAAAGGGTTTTAGCGAGGGTTAAGAAACAAACCAGTTGACTTTGAGAACCGAGAACGCTAGCTCAAAACGACAGCGCAGTGTATAAGCGATGGAGAGCACGACTCGAAAACGCGAGACGCAAACAACGACGGAACCAAAATTGATTGAGAAAAAAAAATAAAGTGCTCTCGACCCTTCAGTAATTTCATCTTTTTTTTTTTCTCTTTTTCCTTCTTGGTTGGTTTTTTTTTTTAGGGTTGTTATCACTTTACCCCCTTAACGTTTGGTACTACTATCAATTTCCCCTTTAACGTTATCTTTTAGTTATTTTACCCTTAAAACTAATGATCAAATTTAACGGAGTTTGTTGATTAATGCAAAAAGACATGTTTGGCCCTTAAAATTATTATCACTTTACCCCCATAAAATATAGTCTCATTATCAATTTACCGCCTAGAGTTTTTTTTAAGTAATTTATCCTACCATTAAACCAACTTAACAAGTTAAAAAATTTTAGAAGAAAATACCCTCCTCTTTGCATAATAAAAATAATAAAAATTTTAAAGTGACTCTTCTCCTTTTAGTATCAAGAAAAAAAGTCAAAATATTAATTTCTTTCTTCTTGACAATTTTATTAATATTGAAAAAAAATAGAAAGATGGAAAGGGGGAAGGGGAGGGGAAGCGCAATTCTTTTTTAAAAAATTACAAATAAAAAGAATTAAATACTTTTATTATTTTAAAATTATTTCACTTTTTTTTTACCACCAAATTCTAATTCTAATCTCGATAACCTTAAAGTAATATGATAATGTTAGACTTTTCTTTTTTTGCAAAATCTAATTTTTGGTCTCCTTCTTTCCTATCTCTTTTTCTTTTCATAGTATTAATAAATGTGAAAAAAATGAAATTTGAGAAAACCCTTTATTTTTATGTTTTTCGATCTCTTAAAGTAAAACAAAAAAAAAAGAATAACATTCCAATTTTTTTTTATTTTTAATTATATATAAAAAGGGTAACTATATTTAAAATTTTTTGACTATACTAGTTAGATTAACGATGAGATAAAATTGTTAGAAAATAATGTTAGGAACTAAAGTGATTGTATCAGTATAATCTAAATGAATAAAGTGATAATAACAATGTAGTAATGTTATAAAATAAAACGGTATGTTTGTCCAAAATTTTTTAATATGTTGAATTGAATTACTTATGGAAGTAAAGTAACTAAAAGATAACGTTAAGAGGTAAATTGATAGTAATGGTATAGTTTAAGGGGGTAAAATGATAATAACCATTTTTTTTTATTTTACATAGCTTCAGTGCTTCACCCTTCATGTACTAAAAACAAAGGGCATTGAAAACGCCAAAACAATAAAAGTTGTACCATTAGTTTCATGTAATTAGGTGTATTTAGATTTGATACAAGCTCATTCTTAAGAGAGACAAACAAGCCTAAATGAAATTAATTTTTTTTTATCAACTTGTACCATTTATTTTGTGTAATTGATTCGACTCATTTTTCCTTTTTTACTTAAATTACTAGCATCAGAATTGAAAATGTATAAATAAAGAATTAATGGAAAAAGCATGATTTATTTGTTTCAACCGGTGACAAATATGTTTCTTTACGACATAATACATACTAAACTATGTAAACATCCGCCCGATGGTATCATTATTGAAAGAAATTACTAAAAGCAAGAATTAATACTAAATAATAACTCAGCTCCTTAATTTAAAAAATGTTCGTATTTTATATCTATCGCTTGGTTACGCCCTTTTGCTGGTTGTCTTTTTAAGAGTGGACTGATTTATTGGGCTAGTGTGATGATCTAATTGGGGGTGTCATTGATAATTAGCGCTGTATGTTTGAGTAGTCCTCTCAAGTCTAAACAGTCAAAGCCTCTGAGCATTGGAGGAGGAGGAGGAGGAGGAGGGAGAGATGTGGGCAAGCTCAGAAGGAGGAGCCCCGGAGGTGACTCTGGAAACCTCCATGGGCTCCTTTACCCTCGAGGTACCCCTTCCTACTCCTCCATTTTTTCTTTTCTTTTTTTTTTTGAATCTCCTCTTCCCTTTTCCCTATCTATGCATCTCAGTTCACACTCTTGCCCTAACATCAATATTTTTTTACTAATAATTTTTTTTTAAAAAAAGATGTACTACAAGCACGCTCCGAGGACTTGTAGGAACTTCATAGAGCTGGCTCGTCGAGGCTATTACGACGACGTCAAGTTCCATAGAATCATCAAGGTTGCTTTCTATCCCCATTCTCATTTTTAATTATTTTTACTCCCAAATCCCATGTTAAATACTGTTGTTAATTTTCTTTACGTAAAATAAAATAATACGATTGGATGCTTTATTGTTGGATATTGTGAAGTAGGATTTCGTAGTGCAAGGTGGAGACCCTACGGGCACTGGCCGCGGTGGCGAATCCATCTACGGGTATGACCTATTTTCTTCCGTTCGTTTTGGGAGGGAGTCGTGGTATAAATTCAATGTCATGAAATTTTTTCTGTTCTAATTTTTTTTTTTCTTTGCTTTAAGAAAAGTATTTTTTGTCCTGCTTTCACCTGGTGAAGTCTAGTTTGCGCAATAATCAAGACTATATATGTTTGGTACACGTGTGTGTTTGATTTTCTGTTTGGGATAGTCTTATTGAAATACATGGTTTCTTGGCTGCAATTTGCGGTATGCATTGATGATTTACTCTACATATCAAATGGATTCCCTGAAGACATTTGGATATAACTAACCTTGTAGTGGGGTTGTATAGTCTGCGCTCGATTTTTCATTATAACTCCTCCTCGTGTTTTGCTATGGATTAGTGTTTTCGACATAGACCCTGGAAGGATGTGATTGTAACTTCTTATGATTGGCAGTCCCAAATTCGAGGATGAGATTACTCCGCAGCTTAAGCATACTGGAGCTGGTATCATATGCATGGCAAATGCTGGTCCAAATACTAATGGAAGCCAGTTTTTCATTACCTTGGCACCTGCACAGTCACTTGACGGTAATTTATGCTTCCCCTCACGTTACAACCAGATTTCAGTACTAAGTATCTCCCATTAATTATTGTAACTTGCACTTTTCATCGATCTCTATTAGCCTACTTTTTTTTTTTTTTTTTTTTTCCAAAGGCAATTCTTCATGCTGGGCACGAATGTTGTTTCTCAACTGATTTGAGATGGGCAAGCAAAACCCATGTGTATCTGCCTTCCTGTAGTAGTGCAGAATTTTCCCCTCCTCCTTCCTCATTTGGTGCTTCTTTTTGTTTTTCTTTTTCTGGGGGTGTTGGGGTTCAATTTTGCATATGTCTCCCCATGCTGCATGACTCATGAGCTTACTTGTCCAAAGTCCCAAATTTCTTTTTCAACATCACCTACTGGTCCAGTCCGTGTACGAATCATCAGCAGTTGATGAAGACTCGTATTTTTTTGTTTGGGCGCGCAGGGAAACATACAATATTTGGAAGAGTGTGTAGGGGAATGGAAATTGTCAAGAGACTCGGCAGTGTTCAGACTGACAACACGGATAGGTTTGTCTTTCTTGATCATGTTATTGACTGCTTCTCTTGTGCAGTGTAAGGAATGAACCGTTGCTGTTCCATCTCTAGCCATAGACTCATAGTCCATCATCGATTCATAGATTTACCCTTTATTTTTTATGTTAGCAAAGATTTTGTGAGCGGTTGCATTTTTTCAACCGAGCGTTAGATCTTTTGATCTAATTCTTTAGCATTTTGAAGTGGTCGTTGCTCATCTATTTGCAAAAGATTACAAAATACTAATCGGCATTGCGTCTCCTATTAAATATTATTTCCTTTTTACTTGAAGTTCCCCAAATTGCAGTGAAATAGCAATCTTTCGTGGACATTTAAACTGTCTTGCGATTTCTTTTACATCTTGCTTTCTTAAGCTGTATAGTTGAAATTTTTTATGACTTCATATTTTCTTATTTATCAGACCAATCCATGATGTGAAGATACTGCGGGCTGTAGTCAAAGATTGATGTATATCGTGTGGCTCGAGTATTCGAGGTTCAGCAGTTACAAGTAGAAACAAGTGATTGAAATTCAGAAGTGTCAAAACTATTGGTAGGGTTTTTTTTTTTGTTTTTTTTGAATCGAAGGGGGAAAAAAAAGGGAACTCTTTGGAAATGTTGCAACGGATATACTTTGAAAAGGGTTCAATTTGTGGTTCCATTTTGCTCTCTTCATCATCTGATTTTTGGTTTTCCCTTATTGTTATTCTATGTCATGAATCTTGAGCCTCATTTCTCATAATTCGACAGCAGTGCCATTCTCCTCTTTTTCTTTTTTTTTTTTTCAATCCTTTATGGTCAAAGTGAAGGGCGCCTAGTGCATGAACCAGCAAGGATCATTGCAAAGGTAAAGCTCGATTTCCCCACCCTTTCAGCCTTCGGCTCGAGTACTGATAATCTCTGAAGAGCGTGCTGGCTTTTAAATTTCTTAAGGCAATGAAATACTCGCCAGCAAAGTTAGTTCAAGATGTTCAGTCTACTTCTTGATGAATTCTTGAAGCTTTCAATTATATGAACCATCAGTCGACGCTAACTGGTCCACAAATTTATATATTAAAAAAATTCCTTCAAAAGCGCTCAATATGATATTCGAAGATCCTATATTTTACAAAATCCCCATCTCTTCTGCTACTGGGGTAGATGTAGATGTGGAATGTCATATCTTAATACAAATACCATATGATCACCTCCGTGTCGCTATAAGCTATATTCCTCCTATACCTTAAGCAGGTTAAGTTTTTTTGGGTAAACAATGCTGCCATCTTCCTACTCGTGAAAAAATCTGGGCCTAAACACTGGGCAACACTTGGTTGCCACCATGGCTAACGTGAGTACTAACACATCAAGCCTCAATTCAATATATGATACAGAAGGCTCGATTTAAAAAGAGCAATTGCAGATTCTAACGCACAATCAAATCTCTCCAGAAAATTCTTCTGTTACAGGCCTTCATATTTTAGACTAGCCACAACTTGCCTCAGGTAAGCCGTCATCTTTGACTAAACCCCATTTTCTTCAACAGATGAGGGGTGGTTTATTATGGAAGATTGCCCCAGACTGAGTCCATTAACCATTACTGATCTAAACGGGCCATCATTAGATGTAGAGATCCTCGTGGGGTCTGAAAATTTGATAACTGGCTCTTCTGGAACTACCTCTTGTTCATGCGAGTTCTGTTGCTGCGCCTGCTCCCGTGCCTGCTCTTTCTTTAAAAGCTCCATCCACCTTAAGGACGGCACGTCATCCTTGCAGTATCTGCGCCACATATTCCTGTAGGCAGCCTCTAGGCCCTGGGTAAACTTAGGTCCGTCACAAAGAGGTGACTTGGACATGAGATCTCGCAAACCTATTCTCAGGTTTGAGAGAGCGGTAACATCTGTTGCTAACTGTACAGCCTGTTGCACATATTCATCTTCATTCTTAGCAACCAGGTTAGGTAAACCTGCAACCCAACGGCCATGAAAAAAATCCATGACGTTGACATAAAACTAAGATATTAGTTAAAGCTCCACGTGTGCTAAAAGGCCCATAAAGTTCTGCTCACAAAATGACGCACACAATTTCTTAGCAAATACAAATGATGCAGAAACAATGGATATATGCTTATCATTCTCATTTTGATCCAGAAACGATGGACATGCGCTTATCATTCTAATCTTCCTCCCTCTATACCATTTTTCAACACACAAAAGGGTTGGGAGAACTGTAACATCAATGCAATGAGCCAGGATATTATCCAAAGCATGCCATCTACTGGTGTCATCATCACGTAAATATTTCTTTACCAATTTTTCTTCATTCTGGTTAGTGTAATTTTATGTGAGTTATCTAACATGGCAATGTAACTAAGAAAACTCACAAGAAGTTACTTACCAACAGTATTTAGTAGACTAACACCGACATTATGTGCATGCACTGAACCTCCCATGGTGACACATGGAACTCCCATGTAGAGAGATTCACAGGTTGTGGTTGTTCCAGCATAAGGAAATGTATCCAAGCTACACATAACAATGATAAAGATCAGTCAGTTTTGCAAAGTCAGAGAAGCCAAGTCATAAATTGAAAAGAATCTCAGAGCTTGTTCAGAATAACAATCTCAATATTGCTTGCAAACAATTGGCAAAAATAATTATCATATCATATAAAACAGAAAAAAAAATTAAAAAAACCCTAAAGGTTTCATGTTTCAAATTGCCACTTTATGCATTGCTAATTAATGTTAAAAGATTGCTTAACTAGCTTTTCATTCTCATTTTGAAAGATAAAATGGCTACACAAGGACATTGAAGCATTAGATTAAGTAGGAAGCCTTTTGATTTGATTTCCCAGTCTGCCATGAAACTGAGGGCACAAAAAGTTCCTAACAGACTCGCAAAAAGAGGTAGATTTAGCCGACACCTCAGTTACACCATTATCAGCTTGCTGTCGAAACAATGACTCACAAAGCACAAAAACAAATGAAACCTTGAATTCCTTTTTCTCCATGAGACTCACAAAAGGAGGTAGATTTAGCTGACACCTCAGTTACAGCATTATCAGCTTGCTGTCGAAACAATGACTCACAAAGCACAAAAACAAATGAAACCTTGAATTCCTTTTTTTCCATGCTACTTACAAGATAAACACGCAACTTAATTACTTTTTAACATTTTTTTAATTCTTGTGGTTAACATTAGGCAGAATTTTTTTTTTTCATTTTTGTGCTTTTTTTTGGGAAGGGGTGGGGGGGAGGTGTTTCTTTTCTTTGAGGCTTCCTGTTGGAACTGACGTATTTGCATACATGTGCCAGACTTGTATATCTCAAAGACAAAGAATCATCCAGGAACAGGAGCACCAGAAAACATAACTGATAGAGATTTTCTTGCTCTCTTTATCCAATTTTTTCATTTTAAAATTCTTTGTAAGTGTCAGTCTCGCCAAACAAAACCCACTTTTTAACATTATTCCAATAACAGCACAAATAAGGCTTAACTAACTTGGGAGGAGGGCTTGATTGGGTGGTAAGGGGGGAGGAATTGTAAATAGGAGGTCATGGGTTCAAGACCTCCCACTTACCAAAAAAGAAGAAGAAGAAGAAGAAAGAGGCTTAACTAACTCATTTTAGAAGAAATGAAATACTAAGGTTGGTTTTTAGCAATGGAGTAATTACCTTATATCCATGAGAGAATATGCTTGCATATGATCATGATTGAGAAGAATTAACGGCAAAAGGTCTACACGGGTCGAATCCAACCCCAGCTGCTCTAGTGTTGAAAGAAACCTTTGTCTCACACTATCACAACAAAAAGGTTTACACTTTATGATAAGCCGAGAATTTGGAACTGCACGTAGAATCCTTGCCCAAACTTGGAGCACTTTAGGTGTTATCTAATGTTAAGAGAACAATAAAAACAGTATGAATAAAACCAGCAGCCTACCAAAAACCCACTTGAAGACCAAGGTTACTTTACAAGTAAGTTTCTTCAGACAGACATTAATACCTTTGCCAAATTGTTAAAGCTACCAAAAGTGACGAAGCCGTTGGACAGAGCAGGAGTGGGAGATACTGGCCCTGCTTCAGGGGAAGGCGTATAACAAAGAAAGCATGCTGGTAATCTTACTAATTCCTCAACATGTCTGCCATAGGTATCAGTGATCAAAAGAAGACACAAATGGATCCAGTAACAAATTTTAACTAATTTAAGACCAAAGGATCACCTACTTCTGCTTAGTATCAGGAGAATCGGCCAAGGGATCACTGATTCTGTAATCAATGGTGGGCAAACCAGTTGTATTTGGATAGCCAATCCATGTTACCTATCACACAAGGACAAATACAGAAAATAATTCACAAGATTAGCAATCAACTGACAAGAGGCACCAGATCAAGTTACCCAAGAATTGATGCAGTAGTGTCTCAATAAACTCATACTAGTAAGGCTCGCGATGTCATTTCAGGAAAGAAAAAAGGGAAAAACTTACCCACCAAGTTAGCTAAATGAAAGGACTGAAATAAGATAACTATTGGCCACCACATTCTTTACCCGATTCCCTCTTTGTGTGTGCGTGTGTGTGAGAGAGAGAGGAACAAAATTTTACTTGGTAGACAAATAAGTCGAGGCAACCATGACTGCTAAAGTTGGCCAAGTCTCTAACAACTGAAGTTGGTAAAGGGGATAAAACAAATTTTCTCAAAAAGAAAAAATAAAAAGAAAAGGCCCCATAATGATACTCATGAGCTTACATACCAAAAATCCAAAAGGAACGGAATTTTTAAACCACAGTTAATTTCATCCATTTACAAAATAATATGCCAGGAGAAATCAACAGCAAAAAGACACAGAAAAAATGTCACATGTCAAAGATATTTGGCAGATATCCTGCTCCTGATACGGAAAACCAACAGATGCATTGTACAATAGATTGTCACCACCAGTATGAAGTAAGCTGCATGATTCAACCACAAACAGAGTCAAACCAGCAGATGGTTGCAATTATAGCTCAAGGTTGAAATTTTTTGCATGTAAAATTCCATTCGGTAATATTTCAAATAACTCACAAGGTTTAAGATAGAATTAGATGAGCAAGGAAATTCAGGTCCCCTCTTCCTTATTACACCTGTTTTCTGAATGATAGCAGCAAGTCTAAGAAATCTTATATAACAGAGCTTCATTGCAACTCTAGAAACAATTTCGTTTGTCACGCTAGAAGATCAATGAATATGCCAACAAATTGGTTGGCAGACTATCTATCTATATTAAGTTAAAGGAATTCAGGCAGAGTTCTAACAGTTGAAAGCAGACTCATAGGAGAACTGACACAGACAAACATAGAAGAAATGGTGATAAGCCAAGTGTTTGCCTCAAAAGTACCTGAACAGGAGCAGGCCGACAGGCCATCATTCCCAACTTGTTGTTTGCAGTATGACCAGTAAGTTCAACCAATATATCAACCTTATCTTCTCTAACCATATTGGCAACCTTTTTCTCATCGACGCCATATATGTCTCTCCATATACCACCCTTTTTCAAGACTCTGTCTCTAAACCTAATTGTCTTTGCATCTGCCTGTCACATTGTACAGAACACATTAACAAACCTCAAAGCTTAAAACAGCTATAATGCAGCTTTCAAAGGGATAAAGAGTCAGGAAAGCACAGTCTATGTTAATGCATTGCACTCAATAGGAATGGCTATAACAACAGAGAAAATCACCAAGAAGTACAAGACAACTGCAACATGATCCAACACCAAGAAGTACATGACAACTGCAACATGATCTAACACAATGCTAGCAATCATGAATAGTCAGAGAGAAAGTTGCAACTCTTTGTACCTTTACGACTGCTGAATAAACCACAACCTTGTAATTTTCATAGTCATGATAGACAAGAGGTGCTTCAATGAAATATGACACAGAATGTGTAAAATAATCAGGAGACACGTATCCAATGGTAAGTGTCCTTTCTGGATCTTTAGGGTTGTCCCATGAGGTATACTGGGGATATAACCTCATGAAGCGACTGCCCCACTCCCTGCATGTAAAACTTTGAATTAAAAAATAAGGCATTGGATAATGTCAAAAAGGGATTCTAGCACTCCAAATAAATTGTACAGCTTCAGAAAGACAAATTCAGCCTGGCAACAAAATATACAAGAAATTGTAAAAGCAAGTGGATAGCCAGTATTGTGGACAAAGATATCCAATGAACCAAAAAAAAAAAAATCATCAGCTAAGCCCATGATGACATGCAGTATCAACATATGAAAAAAAAAGGTGAAACTTTCGACATGGGTGTTTAGATTTAATAGTTTATCTCAATGTTACATCATGAGATTTGTACACATAAAATTTGCAGGAGCAAATATATAATAGGGGGAAAACCCTTGATTCTCCCAAATCATCTAAAGTGCAGTTAAACTTAACACGTAAAGCAGAGAAGGAGAAAATGATGTTACTAACAAAAGCTTACCAGAAAGTAATACAAATGATGTTGCAAATAAGAATTCTTGATATTCAACAATTTACACCTTAATTTGACAGTACATGATCGTCAAGCAGCATACAATCTCATGATAGTTCCCCTACTCTTATCCTCGGAGGAAAAAAAGTAGCAAAAGGAAAGGGATCTAAACGTACTGCATTATGTGAGATTTTCTTCCAATTCTCATATGGATTTCATGACAGAAGATACTAATCACTTTAGGATCAACCATGCAGGGGCAGCAATACATGTAAAAGGTCACACATAAGAGTGATGTCGGACATTGTGGATGGCCAATTTGTTGAGGTTCAAGGTTATCTGTTCCCACATCTGAATGGAGTTCTCCAAGTTCTTCAACAAAAACTAACCACCTTGCCATATTTCCAGCCATTACATCATTTCCAAAAGCAACAACAAATGATTGAGAAACCAACACCCCCACAAACAACCTTCTCATAGCCACAAACAGCTTTACATCAAATCACCCAAAAATGATCTGCTGACAGATCTTAGAAGACAAGTGCTTACCACATAGGTTTCAACTGTTTCCATCTAATGTAATTGATATATTCATATATCATCAGCCTTAATCTAGCCAACAGGATATTGGGCAGAAAAATAATGTAGGGCTGGGGCACAAAACAGGCCAAAAAGCCAAAACAATAACAAAATTCCAGAGTCAAATTAGATATTTTACTTTCTACTAACCTATCTTTCAAAATAACCTGAGAGCTACATAATAATCATTATAGTAGGAACAACACTGACATCAACTATGCCATTGTAAGCATTGTTTGTGTTCAAACAACTCGCACAAAAGCTCAAGGAAAACCCTTGTGCATACAGAATGCAGCTTGCACTGGAAAAAGCAAAGAAAAGAAACATATATGTGTGATAGCAAACTCAACCTGTGAGCCTCATATAGTTTGTCATCTGTTCCCTCATTTATGTAGTTCATTGCAAGCAGTCGATTCTGCAAAAGAGAAAACCAAATGAAGTATCAGAAAATGAGGGACAAAGGATGAGTGTAGCTAGACAAACAAGACTAGAACTTAAAAAGTCAGAATGTTGCACAAGAAAAGAGAAATGAGTAAGGAGCAGGATGCTATTGCATGGTACAAGAAGCATTTAGAGTTGACATAACTTTATGCTTTCATATCAGGAAAAAAAATACCTGGCCTGCATTACGAGAATCAGGATCAATTTTAAGGCACCGCTCATATGCATCAATAGCCATAAATATACTGCCTGCATCTCTATAAAGAACTCCTACACCAAAAAAAGAAACTATCACCAACAAGCCAATTAATACCAAAAAAAGAAGGGGGGGAAATGAGAAAAGGTAAAAGAAAAGAAAAAACTCAAAACGTTAGACATAATACTATGACGTAGAAGATAACAAGCACAGCTTTATTGAAGAAAATTGAGGAAAACAGTCCAGCATAAAAATTCTTAACTTCAAACCACTTTGAATGCTATAAAGATACACATACATGATAATGCAAGGCCCATCCATTTGGTGGTCAGTTCTGTCATCTCTTTTTTCTTTTTTTTTTTTTAAAAGAAAGTATAAAACAAGGAAGAAGATATGATTTACCCACTCTGTTCTCCCCCGAACCCCCCACCCCAGGTCCTACACGTCAAAATAGTTCAAATATGATATGATTCCAATTTTAGAGAAGCAAAAATGATGCGAAGTTAGCTGCTAGGCTTTTGGAACCAACTCATAATGGGAAAGCCTCTGATCTGCCTTCTGTCTATCTACTTGTTTTTGGCCATGGACGGTAGGAAGGGAAATTTCCTGCTACCATTTAGCCTAGATTGCAAAGGCATCTAGCCATCGAGCACGTCATTTACGCAAACATGCGGAAGTACAAATTATTTTAAGTCCAAATGCTCTATACCAAGCGCAAAGCATTTTCTCCAATCCCCAAAAGCCACTAGGAGAGCTATACAAGCCACTAGGAGAGCATTATCTAAATTCATGTCATCCCCATGCCCACTGGGAAAGTAGAAATAGTCAAAGCTAACCAATGGACATAAGAACCACAAAGTCAGCCTGGTAACATTGTTGAAATTAAAAAGTACATTCCAGGAGATTCTGTTGCTAAAAATGCTAAATGCAAATTTCCAGAAATTATTTATGTGATAAGTCAACATCAAATTTGAGATGCAGATATTGCTTTTGCCTCATTAAAGCACTCTGATGTCCACATAAAACGACCTAAGGACGAATATCTAAGCTGCCAATATTGAAAGATCATCAAAACAATCTACACTCCACCTTCAAGTTTATTACATAAACCCTGAACTCTTTCCACTTAGAGCCTAAAATGATCATTCAGGAGAGAGAAACAATACAGGAAAATTCAGTGATATATTAACTGACAGAGAACTAGAGAGGAATAATATGAAGGTAGTTTCATCTTAAGGGAAAAATACACTTACAGAGCAATAATGCGGAAGTAATTGAGAGAATGAAGAAAATTAGGTAGGTGAATGCATAAAGACAAGATAGATGTATATGACAGGGAAGAGACAGGGACCTAAATTGTTATATGCTTCTGCATATGTAGGGTTGGCAACAATTGCTTTCTCAATCATGTTTGCAGCTGCATCCATTTTACCCTACAGGTAATCATGTATGCAAATCATTATCTTACAAACACTTCCTCTTTAACACTGAAATCACTGGCATGGTTAATAAACCTGAACAGTGTAAACTACTCCAAGATTGTTCAATGACTGAGAGAAGTTTGGTTTGATTGACAAAGCCATCTGCAAAATAGACATTAAAAATTCTGTAAACACACAGATAAGAAAGTGACTCGATTATTATAAATGCATCAAGCACCAATATTGCCTGGTAGCACTCCACTGCTTTATCAAGGTTGTCTCGATCCTTGTATATCACCCCTAAATTGTTGCATGCCTCTGCACAATGAGGATTGAAGTGGAATGCGAGCTCATAAAACACGATTGCCTGCAAAATAAATTCTTTTTACAAATCTCTCATGCTATAAACTTAAGATGCATAAATATATGAAGAGGAAACTGCCTGGAGAAAGGACATTCAGATAAAGTAAAATGAATAATTAATGACATGTGACTTACAAAAAAAAAATTAATGGCATATAGGCCAGAAGTTAAATTTTTTTACAGGATTAAGTAAATAACTTCCAACAATGTGCAGGAAGCAATATCAAGAAAAATGGATGTCACAGAGAAAGCAAGTGGAATCACGTAATTTCAATCACCAACTGCCATATCTAACCTTTTCATAAAAGATTAAAACAAAACAGCACACATTACCATGTCAAACTTAAGCATTTCACCATAAGCAACACCCAGATTGTACATTGCATCAGCATAATGCCAATTGTAATATAGCGCCTTTTTGTAGTATGCCACACCTTGATTGATGTCTCCCTCCAATTTGACCTGGATGGCGGTAGAAACTAAGAATCCAATATTAAAGAAGATGAGTTCCAAATTTGCAGAAATAATCTATTTAAGATTGACGATATTTTCCTTGACTTTATAGAAAAGGACCACCAATTTACAGCAAAATTGGCACCATTATTGCCCCAGAATTAAATTTCCTTGTCTTCCGGACATGATGTTGGCCATCATTCTAATTACTGTTCCTCCACTCTGTAGAGTAAAATCTATACCTCTGATTTTACCATTAAGCGCTGTACGTTTTTGGAGTTTCATTTATAAGTTGTCAGTTTAGTTCTTCAACCCCTATTTCTCGCAATGAATCAACATTCATTCGGTCATTAACTTGCCGCTTCTTCTCAGCTCTTCTGTATTAAGGTTGTGCAGGATATTCTCTTGGTCTTCACTAGATAACCTAGATTGCCTCACAAATTTAGGTGATCTTTACTTCTCTGATTCTTCTAGCATCACATCATGTTTCTTAAATGAGTGCACTCCAAATGACGTAAAATGAAGAAAACACCAACAAAAATCAGTGTCATACATTTTCATGTTCAAAAAGCAACTGTTCTAGCTTACAATCAAAAAGAATGAATCAGGACAGCCATTTGGCACTTCTACATCAAGAGTGACTGAAGGCAGAACCCCAGAAAGAAGGTTAAGATGTTCATTAAATTCTAAATAATAGGCCTATGATATAGTCCTGTGCAATCTCCAATCAGGTAACAGAGAATGAGATACCAACAATACTATCTTAATTACCTTTGTGCCTAAATCTGTCAAGGCAATTGCCATGTTATTCTTCGCAATCTCAAAGTTTGGAGACACAGCCAAGCACCTAAAATACATGGAAAAATACCAACAGAATCAGATGTGCAGATAAATACTAATCTACATTTTAGTGGGGAAGGGGGAACAACAGAAAAGGAAAGATCATATAAAACACGGTGGCGGACCTCTCATAGCAGGCAATTGCTGACTCCAGATCACCTCGGTTTTTATAGATGACACCCATGTTGCAATATGCTTCAGCATACATAGGCCTCTCCAGTGCAGCCTTCTCATAGCAATTAAGGGCCACTTCATATTGCATCATTTCGGAATAGACAACACCAAGGTTATAATAAGCTGGCTGAAAGAATGAAAATCCATCACGTTAACAATGAAAACTGAAGTTATTGAACAGGAACCAGTGATCAAAAGGCAGGAGGAAGAAAACATGAATTACAGCATAATGTGGATCTATTTTGATCGCCTCATAGTATTTTTGGATTCCCTCCTGAGTGTTACCAGCAAGCTTTAAGCTTGTACCAAGATCAGTTAGTACAATCGCTAGGCATTCCGCTGCTGGCTTATATGAAGGATCAGCCCTAAGAGCTTTCTGATATGACTGCAAAAAAATGAACAAGTATAACACTATTCAGAATGAAAGTAATCTAGCCAGCTAGTCATTTGAAATTCCAGTTCAGCTGTATGGAAAACCAGTATCAGAACATGTGCCTTGGCCCTACGGTATGGAGGAACAGTCAGGCATTAAATAGGAAAACTCTTCACGCACTGGAGCAGCTCTGACAAGAGGATAAGTACAGCAAGAAAAGTGAAAGCAACTATGAATTATCAAACCTAATAACCAGAATTGAAGTTTAATTACCAAAACATAAGATGAATTTTGTAGCTTTATAATGGAACTTGAGTTTTTTGAAGTTTTATGAAGATTTACATATATTTATCAATCCTCAACCTTGGATCCAAAAATCTGTCTTTTGTTTCCCTTGATTCCAACTTTTCTTAAACTATGAGTGGTTTCCTCATATGCCGCTCACCCAAACCTTCACTTTTGCATACAAAGTGTTTTCGAGAAACACTATTTGTTTATCATCAATTTTAGGCAAAAATCACTCAACAGCTTCATAACTTATTCTCATTCGCTTGAATGTTCTTTCACAACGATGTTTTAATAAGTAACAGAATATTTGTCTTAAAATTTCAAAAGATTATATCTTGAGACCTTTTCAGGAAGAATTTCTTTGCATCTTAAAATAATACAAACCAGAACATCAAGAGAAAAACTTCAAATTTAAGCAAACAAAATACACTTACAAATAGCAAACAGAACAGCCAAGTGTACTTCATTTTCAGAAGCCACTTAATCTCATTCAATTTCCAAAACTCGGCTGTTAATGCACATATGAATTTTCCCAAAGAGAAGTTCCAGTTTCAGTCCCTCAGACTGTGGTTTTGCCTTAATTTGATCTATATCCTGATATGTCCAGATGAAGAAGAAAAAGTCGTTGCAATATCAATTTAAACTTCTTCCCGCTTTTCTACTGTTAGAGACGATTCAAGATTAAATGCAACAAGAAGCAACAGTGACAGTGACTAATTTATGTAAATCAGATCCAAGTCAGAGAGGGGGAAACATACACCCATGTGATAGACATATTGAGTGTATGCAAATTCAGACCAGCTCATCCAAATGTATACGCACATATATAGAGAGGGAAAAGTTTCCAATAGTCCAACGTGAGGACGATTATGCATAGGGAAACTCAATATGGTAAATCTAGAAGCCAAAGTTATGGTTATACAAGAAGTTGTAAGAGATAAGGGAAATAACAGTAGAATAAGACCAAAAAAAAATAACTGAATAGGGCAAAGTAATAACAATGTAAGTGCTTTTTAGACGAAATAAATAACCAAAATGCGAAAAGCATACTTCAGCAGCCTCCACAAGGCGGCCCTCTTCCTTGTACAAAATGCCACAATGTGTGAGAGCACATGAATTTTGCGGATCTAGTCTGATGGCTTCAGCAAAGCTCTCAAAAGCAAGCCTACCCATATTCTGCATCTGCAAGCAGATTCCTTTCCCAATGTGAGCTTCAACATTTTCACTATCCTTCTCCAATACACTCTCATATATCTGAAGTGCCTCAACAAACTTGTTTCTGGAGCGGAGAATATTGGCATAAGACAGAGCATCCTTCCCTTCAAAGATCTTCTTTACAGGACTATTGCTAACTTGAGAACCTCCAGAAACTGTAGAAGGCTGCCCTCCATTTAAAAAACCATTTTCACCAGCCAAATCTCTTTCTTTCACATTGCCATTATCTTTATCCGTCCACGCCATTCAAATATGCTTCAAACCAACTCCCTGGTATAGTTCCAGAGTAAGTTGTTTGTTAGAAAAAGGAAGATTTAAAAGTTATGCCAAGTGAGACAACTTCCCCCAGACAACATAGACATTACTCAAGTTTACTGTATTGACAAGCTTGAACCCCATCTCCCCACATAATGCGACGCCAAGTCGTTTGCTGTCCCATTTTCTTTTCTTTTTTTGGGCATTTTGTCGAAGTGTAGTAGACCAAGCTAACATTTTGATATGCGGAAAGTTTATATTTTTATCAAAAGGTTGAAATGCAAACTTGAAGTTGTATAGTTGCTAACTGAAAAAAATAATAATAATTGACCGACAGTTTGTGAGGACATAGAAAAGTAATTTTTCTAAAATTAGTCATATAGCCACGTAATAATCAGAACACCGCTGAAATTTCTAACATGTGCTCACATCAATTCCAGAATACAGTGAACTGTACGCATACGTAATAAGCATTTCACGAAAAACATTCTTTTCAGAAAAAGAAAAAAAAAAAGAATCTGAATTTCAGCTCTAAAAGCACATAAAAATCCGCATTTCACATCCAAACCCAGCAATCAATCCTATCATCACATTCTCGAAACCCTAGAAACTAAACCCGAAGTCATTTTTTGTTATGTCAGACATCCAAACTGTTAAAAAAAGCACCATTTTGGCTAACAACAATTAGCAGTTAAAAAAGCAAACCAACTAAACCGTCATTACGCATTAATTAGACTACAAAAAAGAAAGCCCTAAAAACCAGCGGGCTAATAGCATTACAGCTTCTAAAGTCATTATTTAAACCCCTAACAGGAATCTGGCAACTATAGCGGAAACCACAGAGTTGAACAAGAAACAACACGTGCATTAATCTTTAAAATTTCAATCAATAATGCAAAAAAGATTCAGCTGAAGCAAAAAATAGGGGGCAAAAGTACAATTAGAGAGAAAAAGCTTACCTTTCAAAAACTCCGAGAAAGAAGCTTGCGATGGTTGGCTCTATACTGGGAACCAGTAACATATATAGTTGACTGTGCTATACCTGTTACTTTTGTTCGTTCCTTTTTTCTCTTCTTGTCGTTTTTTAAGGAACTGCGTCTGGAGTATTAAAAATAGTGGAAAACTGTAGAAGAAGAGAAGGCGTTTTAAGACGACACGGTGGGGTGGGGCTGGGGAGTCGTGGGGGAGGCGGCTTTTGGGCTTTGTTTCTCTCTCCGACAGTAAGGGGTGTGTGTGACTGTGATGTCTCCCAAGCTCCGGAGCCTCCCCCCTTGGTGGGTGCTCGTCGGTTGCTATTTTGCCCACCATATACCAACCGTCTTCTTGACTTAATTAACCCTGCTCCTTTTGCCTATTTGCTTTTCTGCCCACCGGGTGGTCCACGCACCCATGCCCTTTGCCCAATCGATCAAATTCGTCCGTCAAACACTAAGACGGCGGCGAATTCGCTAGTTACTGTGCTACGACCAGGGGCTATTTGGGGTTTTTAAGTCGGGAATACGTTTCTTGCTTATGACCATCAATAGTGGTGCCGGTTCTCTCGTTTCCCCGATGCCATTGCGTAGATAGACCCAGTTAGCAAATATGAACTGTATACTTTTCACCCTTTTGGCTAAAGAGAATTTAAAAAACCCTCGTTTAGGATTATTTGGGGGGGGGGGGGGGGGGGGGGGGGAACCTTTCTTTAAAACTACTTCTTTAAAGTTTTAAGGGTTAATTACATTTACCTCCCTTGAGGTTTGACCAAATAACGAATCGATCCCTGAGATTTGACCAAATAACAGTCCACCCCTTTGAATAACCAGACATTTAACAATCACCCCCCTACTGTTAAGAGACGTTAGTCATTGTACTTGACATCAGGAAAAAGAAAACTTGGAATGACGAAATTGCCATTTATTGTATCCAGCTGTAATGAAGATTAATTATAGTTCCGAAAATACCCTTTTCATTAAAAATATATAATTTACATCCCAATCACGTTTGACTTGAGAAGAAAAACACATCCCCATTGCCTACCTTTATCTGGACAAAAAGAGGGCCCATTTTCCCCAAGTTTAACGAGCAAAAACTTCAAGAGAACAACAGCAACAAAACTTGGAGAGAATCAAGCTACTTACGTAAAAATCAACTTGCCGCTACATCAGGTAAGCATGTGCTGGTTCCGAATCATAATGTAATGGTGAGTTAAGATGAGTTAATATTGAAAGAGTTATTGTTTAGGGTTTGGGATTTAAGAATTTATGGAGTTGCCTCTAATTAAGACGGAATTTAAGGGTTCTTTAATTATGACATTATCATTCTTAGATTAATTTTCATTTATGTGTAATTTATTTGCTTTTGTTGGTATTTTGTTATTCCGTGGCCACATTTAGGATATCTCAAGGTTTGGGGTTTATAAAATTATACGATTTATGGTCTGTTAATAAGATGAAATTGAAGAGTTTAATTTAAAAATAATTTGCAAAGTAAAAACAACGAGTAATATTTTTGTAGTTGTTAGCAATAAGCCTAATTGATTAGCTTTTAGTAAATCTTATGAGGGTTAATTACATTTTGCAGGAATTATATTTTTTGTCACTTTAATGCCTACTCTAATTGAGTTTGGTTGCTGTTAATGTTTTTACTTTTATAATATGACTTTTATTTTGTAGGAATGGCTTTATCAAGCAATAGCTCAAATATTGAAAATTTGAGCTTTGAGAGCATAAGATGTGGTTGTGGTCAAATAGCTTCAATTATGGTATCTCGAACACAAAAGAACCCCCGAAGGCTTTATTATAATTGTAGTGTGCATGGATGGTTGAAGTGGGTTTTGCCAAATTATGTTGTAGAGAATGAGGTGAACTATAACCCAAGATTTATGCAAGGTGCAAGATCTGAATTTACTGAAGTAAACTATAATCCATGGCTGAGGAGAAATGTAGATGGAGACGTTGGTGCAGCAAGTCATATGATCCAAAGAAATGATGCAAATACGGTGCTCTGTTCTATTTGGAGCTGGCTTGGGCATATTAAGATATTGGTAGCAATAAATCTTGTCTTGTTGGCTGCATACTTGTTTGCCCAACTTATAAACATGTTAAGAAGTTGAAAAAAGTGGCACTGGCTTTCTAGATTTTCACGGCTCATATGTGTTAGCTGATGGAAATGTCTTTTGTGTCTAGTTTAAAATGCTACAAAGATTTGTTGTAAATGTTCTTGGATGAAATGGAACCTCTAGTGTTATTTCAGTGGTATAACGTTTGGTTGTTTCGAGTTGTTTATAGTCTACTTCATTTCATGCAAACAATTAAAATAATTATTCATAACAAAAACTTGGATAATTGTTACTGAGAAGACAAGCATTTGTTGTTTGTGTACATCATCTTAAAGTGTGGAGCTTCATGCTTTGGTAAAACTGCTGCTAATATTACAATACCACTCAGAAGGGCCAATCCAAGTCCTAAACCGTTCACAACTATTGACTCGGTGCAACGTCTCAATACATCTCCTCTGGTTTGCAAGAATGTCAATTTTTCCAGAAGCCCTGTCTCAGCTGTTACCACTGCCAAAACATATTTGGACAATTAGCTTAAGGACTGAAATCCACAAATTCTTCAAACCGAACTTGGTTTCGGAAGAAGGATCGAATCCCAAGTCCTCCTATGTAAAAAGATAGATAATAATTAATGTTTGATTCATTGTATGGTATTCACAGACCTGACTGCAGGCCATACACAAAACTGCCATTGCAGGAGAATCAACATGGTTTAACTGAGTCAGGAAAAATGCAGGGCCAAGAAATCCAATCGTCTGCATTATCTGCACGAAGATCTCAAAACATTAAATTAGTTCAGCCACTGAACTTACAACTAAAAGAGACTAATCTAGCTGCACTCAAGTGCAAATGCCACAGGAAGGCCAAAGCAACTTTGAAAAAGATTGGACCTATCATAACCAGCCTCAGTGGATGTAGCTAAAATAAGTGGTCCAGCATGTACATATCTTCACAATTTAGACTTTGCACACTATGTGATTGTGTTGACAATTTACAATTCGTCATCACCAGCACAAAGTATGCCAAAACCAACGTAATAAATCACAATGAGTTAACCATAAACATTAGTCAGTTCAACTACATGCATAATACTTCACCTTTCTAACAATGGTGACAGATACACCTTTGCTCACCAAAGAATCAGCAATCCACCCACCAACGTTTGCCGAGAAGGCCATGGTAAGCCAAGGCAAGACCGAACACATTCCAGATTCAGTAAGATTAAACTTCAACACCTGTAACAGAATTAAGAAAACAATATCATTTCCAGTCAGTACGATCATATGGTTTATTAAGCTGTTATTAACATGAAAATTGGTGAGTATCGTGATCTTCATTATCTAGAAGAGAATTCTAGACTTACTGTGAGCAGTAATATGAAATCCAAAATTATTTCAAGAAAACAATGACAAAAGAAACCGATACTAGGAGCATCAGCATCATTTCCAAGTGACGCGTGAAGATATCATTATACTTTTGACATGTTAGGCTATGCATGTTTTCATAGTTCAAAAAATAGTACAAACAAGGAGTATGAAAATAATTAAAAAGAAGAAGAAGAAGAAGAAGAATTGAATAGACAAGGGAAAGGAAGTGTAAAGGAACCAATGGTTGAAGGTAGAACTGCATAAACTTTTACTAATTTCAGGATTTAACAAGCAAATCGTCTAGAATGCAGAGCTGCCAATTTACTATCCTTTCAGTTTTTTCTTGTTTAGAGAAAATGTCATATTATACTAACCATCAAAAGCTTAAGCTTACAAATCTAGAGGTCAGGTGAGAAATCAAACTCGTAGAGAACTATATCATGGTAAACTTAGAAGAAGTCCTTAAAGCTCTAGAAGCTATAGTTGAGGAGGCCACAAATGAATGAGGCTGCACCTGGTGATAATATGTATGCATCCATGTTAGAAGAATAAATGTTCCCCAATTGTGACAGAAGTGAGAAATTATAAGGGCCCACACAGGAGATTTTGACAAAATTAATCTCCAAGGTATAGATTTAACAGGCTCCTTGCATACGCTATTGCTGAGAATCAGCTTCTTTTCATCAAGCCGCAACTCAGGATCCTGAAGAGGCGTACTGTGTGCCTATATCAAGAACACAATTAGGCGTACCATACTCCATTTCAGCAAAATAACCTGAGTCTCTTCCGCATAACCCTGGCTGGAAAATCATGCAATATGTGACCACTCAGCTGCACTCAACAGTTTGCATAAAATCTAAAATATCTCATACCAAGCACTTGAAAAGAGCTAGTGAAAACAAACAGAGAAACAAGCAAAACTTAGTTCCATTGTGTTATGAATCATCAAAAGAACAAAAAGACCATACACTGGTCACAGAGTTTTATCAGTATCAGCACCACATATGTGCTATGAACCGTCAACAGAACAACAAGACCATAACATGGCCATAAAGTCTAATAAGTACAAGCACAATAGACTGAGAATCCTAATTATCTCCATTTGCAACCATGTCAACAAAAAGCATATGTAAACAAAGCCTGAAGGCTAGAACATTGCATATTTAGATTGAGAATTTTTTTCAGAAGTTGCTGGCAATGTTGATGTAGGCCCTGGTTGTGCTGAAGTAGGAATAGATCCTGATATTGACCCTCCATTGTTGTTGCCAGCAACTGATCTTCTTCCAATGACCATAGCAGCAAGATTTTTGCCCAGTAGATTTGAAGCTCTTGAACTCCCAAACATTTCTTCAGGTGTTTGAGATAAAGCAACATGTCTAGTATTGCTTTCTCCCTACAATTTCATGCTTGTTTATAGTTAGCAAAATCTACAAATATGAGAATTTGAGTACATGACATTAGAAGTCACCAGAGAGACTTCAATGGGAGGTTGTGTACTTCCAGCAGGTAGAGTAACTGATTCTTGTGTGGGACAATAAGTAGATGTTGGTCTGCTAGTTCCAGTAGATACACGAGGTTCCATTCCACTGGTCTGACCAAGTAACTTCAGTAAGAATGAAAACAAGGTTAGAAAATGCTTAAGATTACAGTCCATGGTACGTAAGAATGTAAGAGTTTGAATAGTGCACTCTACCTTTCTTCTCTTGAAATTGCCTTTTCTATCCCTCTTTGGACCACCTTCACAAGCTCTTTTATTGTGCCCAAATTGTTGACACAAACTACACTTCAGCGTGGATGATCTTTTTCCTTGGCCTACAGCTGGTGCTTCTCCTTGCTCCCTTCTCCGGGCCTTTCTTGGCCTGCCAGCTTTTCTTCTAAGTACTGGTGGTAGTACTTTTGATGGATTCACTTCAATAGGTGGCCAAAACTTTACATCTGGGATTGGATGAATGACTTCATTGTATGCTCTGATGTAAAATTCTTTTGTCTTGCTAAAATCACAATAATTTTCCAAATCTGCTCTCTTGTTAATAAGAACAGCTGTTGCATGCTTGCATGGTATTCCAGACAAGTTCCATACCTTGCAATCACATGTTCTCTCATTGATGTTCACAATGTAAGAAACATTACAATCCTTCACTTGGAATTCGTTACCACTTGCAAGCAGTATAGTCCACTTTCTACATTCATTAGCAAGTACATTAAGTCTGTTTTTCACATTTGAAACCACATTATTCTTATAAAGACAGCCTTTTTCAAATCTTTTTAGCAGCCTACTCATCAACTTAGATCGAATATTGTCCAGCAATGTTAACACATTCTTACCCCTTAGATCTCCTATCCAATGATTGAAAGATTCAGCAATGTTGTTTGTGATGTGATCATTCTTCAAATCTGTGGGGAAAGCATGCCTAGACCACAGGTGATAAGGAATTTTCTCCAGCCACTCGTGGGCTGCAGGTTTTAAATCCTTAATTTTGGCCATAGCCTCCTTAAAGTTTACTTCAGTGTAAGCCCTGGAAGCTTGCCAAAATAATTGCCTAAGCATAACTCCTGAAAAACGGCCTCTAAAATTGCTATATATATGCCTGCAACACTTTCTGTTCACTGCCCATGGTACCTTAGAGTTAATGGCTTCAATCAGTCCCTACAAACGTCAAAAAATACATGTGTTAAAATCCCAAAATCAGTGATTGATTAATTGAATGAGTTGTTAAGATCTTACCTTTTGCCTATCAGTCATGAAAGTCCAAGGCCTATCCCTTGGAAAGTCATCAAGCATTGCAGCTAACCATTCAAAGAAAAACATCTAGCTTTCTTTATTCTCACTCTCAACAATGGCATAAGCAATAGGATACAATCCATTATTTCCATCTAGACCAATTGCAGAAAGTAAAACCCCTCCATACGGCCCTTTCAAGTGACATCCATCAAATCCTATGAAAGGAAGGCAGCCACCAAAAAATCCTTTCTTTAGTGCATCTAACCCCACAAACATTCTTTTAACTGAAGGAACAGCCGATCCCAAAGTCATTTCAAATTGAATCTTAGCTATACTACCAGGATTTGTATTCATAATCATGACACAATACTTTGGCAGCAAGCTATAGCTATCACCATGGCTACCATCAATAATGTCCTGTGCCTTTTGCTTTGCTCTATAAAGCTGCATATCAGTAGGAAAAACACCATACTTAGCCAATTCATGCCTTAATAGCTCAGGTTTAACAGTGGAATCTGCCCTCAATAGGTCAATTATTTTTCTTGCAATCCACTTGGCAGAAGCAACAATTTTTTCACTCATGACACAAGTATGATCAGGTGTGCATGTTTTTACCATATATGTCATCTTATCAGGTGCTGGAGAAGCATGTACTCTCCAATCACAACCTTGATTGCCACAATGCGCCGTAACTCTAGACTTTTCATTTTTATCAAAAATTAGAGGAAAACCCCACTGAATTTTATATTCATATAGCACCCTTCTAAAAGTATCAACATTTGCAAATATCATTCCCTTTAAGAGCCTAAATTTCTCTCCCTCAGGCATGGAAAACTCAGCAATATTTAGGCATGCACCCATTAAATCATCCTCCAAGTCACTGTCGGACTCATTTTCAGCTTCAACTTCATCATTGGACTCATAATTAGACAAGTCTCCACCAGAATCTAACTCATTTTCCAATCCCTCTTGTACAAATGTACTAAATAGTTCATCATCTAAGTCAACACTCATCTCATCATTGTCACTATAAACATATAGCTCATCATCAGTTTCCACTTCATCCTGGATCCCTGCATCAACACCATTCAAAACATTTTCGAATTCCTTTCTTTTACCCAACCTTTTGCTAGTTATAGTATTTTGTCTAGCATTTCCTTCTGCCCAACCTTTTGAATTCTTCTTACCAGCCCTTTTGGTATTGCTACTGTCTGCCCCATGGAAGTTAACACCCACCACTTCAAAGTTCATAGCAATATCAACATTGTTACCATCTATTCCCGTGTTGTTTTCATTATCATTATTAACATTGGCACTAATATTATTAAAATTCAGCCCCATAATATTTCCATTTCCATCAATATTGTTCCCATTACCAGCATTTTCATTCAAGTTCTCTTGAACATCATCACAAACCTGCCTAACATAAACATTGATACGTCCATTCCTCCTATGTAAACCAAACATTTCCAGCACATCCGAATCAGTTTCAATGTTCATTGTTTCCACAGTACCAGGGATATCACAACATAAAGCAATCATGATATTTTGTCGACTAGAAATACGATTCAAAACATTCTCACAAACATCAGATAACAAGTCAATGTAAGAATAGCGATCGGGATCAATATTCCTTAGTTCGAACTTCATGCTTTCACAATGAAGAGTAATGTCGTAGACACTTGCAAGTCCAGCCTAAAACCACGAAAACAACAAAGTTTATCATGTGCTTCATTAACAAATAGCATTAATATAATGAGAAAAAACCGATTTGCATGCAACTAAGTTTGAAGATATGAATCAACGTGGGATCTGACATAATAGGAAATAAATAAAGATTTCCTATTAAACTCTAAATTGTAAAACTATTTTGATAAACGACTAATACAACCTTATTGTGGTTCAAACAACTAAAAATTACATATGTATGTTGCCAATGTAGAAAAAAGTGATATATTAAAAAAATTCACAAAAACTCCAGATTTACATTATTAAATCTGGATTTCTTGTTATTTATGACTACGTTCACCACCCATATAACTATTATACATGCAGTAGCAACCAAAAATGCTGGCAATGTTGTATTGATGCATCACAATCAAAAACCCCTAATTTTGAAGCATATTTGTGTCCTAGAAATCAAACTAAGAAGGATCTAATGTAAATAAATATTAGATCCGTGCATGCAGAACTCATTTTTTTGGTTCAAATAGTATATAATACCCATGCAAGAAATGATCAGTTAAAGATAGTACCATGCTTAGGCCTCCAATAGCTTTCCGAACCTACAACCTTTGTTGTGAAAAATTTCTCCAGCCACAATATGTTGATATGTAGACAACGCACTGTAGTTTTTGAGTTTTATCTTAGTGATTTAAGGATTAAGCAACGATAGAAACATAGGGTTTCATGGAAAGAGAGTTCAAGAAAAGTGAGAGTGCAGTATGATAATCTGATGTTGGGATTGTAGGGGTTGAAGTGATAAAGTCGCTATCTGTCTTGTTTCCCGCCTAAAGGGTAAAATTGTAAGTACATATTTCTATTTTTATGTCTTAAAAGTTTGATGGAAATTAATAAGGGTTATTCAGACTTTTGGCTATTTTCGTTACTTATAAGTGACAGAAGTTAGTGTGAGGGAGGAATCTGTTATTTGGTCAAATCTCAGGGATCGATTCGTTATTTGGTCAAACCTCGGGGGAGGTAAATGTAATTAACCCAAGTTTTAAAGATATCACTCAACTTTCATATCAGTGAGATGGATCCATTAATCACCATCATAGCACATGAATTCACAAAATGATCTTAAATACTAGGGGAGAGTGCCCGCGCATCGCGCAGGTATTTTGTGCCTATGGAGAATAAGATTTTTTTGTTGAACAAACAATAGTTCATTGTGAGAAGAAATAAAACTTAGTATGAAAAGATAAACGATATAATAAATCAATTCACACAGTGTTACAATAAAAATGTGTCAAATTGAAAGTCGTTGATAATGCAGAAAGACAAAGCAACACAGAAAGTTAACCTTATTCCAGAATTCCCACCTAGAGCTCTTACTTGCTGTTGCTCCAACCTATAAACTTATAACCAACCCAGACCAATTGGGGTTAGGTAACGCAATAAGAGTCACTAATTGTAGGTACTAAGAACACATCAACAAAATTAAGGAAGGAACTGAAAATTTTGGAGGGGTGAAATCTAATCTCACGTTGAACCACCAGAAGTAGCTGGGACTGAAGAGCATTCTAAGCTAATTAGTATGAAGCCAGGTAGAATTATCTCAATCCTAAAATACAAATAGGGAGAAACTGATAATCAATCGTTTAGACATTAACATACCAACAATTGGGCAATTGAATTTGGTATAATTAATGACGAAATAATAGGTAATTTCAGAGTTGAGCGAGGATGGAAGTAGGGGTGGGCGAGGGTCGGGTACCCGCCCCATTCATCATTTGGCTGACCTGACCCACACCTTACAGGTTAGCCATTTTTTTACTCTTACCCGCATCGCATATCAACGGGTACCCTATAATCGGGTACCCGCTGAAATAGGTCAGGTCAACTGGTACCCACCCCGTCCCATTTATCATTTAATTTTAAAAAAAGAATTTATACCAATTTAATTTTATATTTTACACATTCATCTAATATTTAATAAATTTTTTTCTAAAAAAAGGTTTCCCATCAAGAAACAAGCATGTGAAGAAAATATAAGATAAAGGAAAAAGAATTAAAAGAATTCGAAATCAATAAAAGTTTGAAATAAGTAGCACAATTTTTAATATATATATTCCACATTAATTAAACTTTTTTCTATAAAATATAAGATTATGACATCTATAAATGAATCTTGTAAATAAACTATAGTCTCTCATATTTGTAAACCTTTCTTTAAAACTACTTATTTAAAGTTTTAAAGATATCACTCAACTTTCATATCAGTGAGATGGATCCATTAATCACCATCATAGCACATGAATTCACAAAATGATCTTAAATATTTTAACAATTTTTAGGCCAGACATTATTATTTAAAAGCAAACCACGTAAATCTTATATTGCAATCAATTTGATAGAAAATTCAACATAAAACAACACAAAATGGTATAATTGGGAGAAAAATATATCTCTACGTTATATTATTATTATTATAAGAATATTCTAATAATACAAGGGTGAGATAGTTACAAAAGTATGGTTTTATGAGAGATTAGTGATTTTTATTTTTTTTTTGCACATGTGATCTGTTTTAAACTTTAAAAGTGTCAAGTAATATTTACATAAATCTAAGGGAAGTTTCCAAAAATTTCTGTAGCTAAAAGGGTGGAAAATATACCGCATCACAAATTCGAGGTGCAAAAATATGCATTTAATAGTTAGAGAATTAAAAGTCGATGAGTTTGGCCTTGCTTTGATTGCGATTTTTCGTTGGAAAATTACATCGTTTTCCGAGATCACATTTCCCTATTACCTTTTTTCTTCACATATATCCAATCGCTATAGTAATTTTTTCATGAAAATTCATGGAAAATGCAATCCAAACACAACCTAACAGTTTGAGGGCCATCCAGATTTTTTACTCTAGTAAATATTCGTAGTACACCTATGTAATATATATATATATATATATTTTTTCATTCTTACACATAATTCAAAAACTTTTCTATTTTTATATTTTAAAAATATTCATACTTTTTAATTAATTATGTAAAACACATAATAAATTTTTTACATATTATACTTCATGGATTATAATTAAATTTTGAAAATTTTTAAAATTTGAATAAAGACAATGGCTTTTCTTCTTGGTTATTTATAAAAGAACATGACATATAATATAATTCTGTAGATTTATGCATATAAAAGTAATGAGGTGATGAAATTCCAATAAATTTACCATCTCCTATACAAGGACACGAATTAAAATTAGTATAAATATAGCACATTCTTTAAAAAATATATAGAAATTCTAACTGTATTTTAAGTTTTATAATTTTTAAATATATTCATACTGTTCATGTAGAAATTTATATGCATAAATTTCATTGAATACGTATATTTTGTGCTAACCTTTTAATCACACTTTTGAAAAAAAATCACATAATATTCATACATACAACATCTCAGGGAATTGTTGGGTTGGGTAGTTTGGTGGAAAGGATTGTAAGTAATAGATAATAGTTTCAAAACGTCCCGCTTACATGAAAAAAAAAAGTGTTTGAATATTAGATTATTTGGGATTGTTTTTTTAAAACTTGTAATACCTTTTTGATGCAATAAATGTGAAATAAGAAGGTGATTAAAAATATATTGATGATACAAGTAAATAAATTTTATAAATAATCTAGTATCCAAACAATCGCATTTATATCTGTTTCATAATTCACGGACTATGCATGTAGAAGGCATACCACCTTAAAATAAAGTGGGTTTTATGCAGTTAAATAAGACATTTGATTGATGCAATTTTAAGATAACTGACAGGTTTTCATATGTTAGGAAGAATTGAAGTTTTGACTCCCAATATATATGTCACGCGCAAAAAGTAGTCCCCAATTTGTTTCATAAAACAAATTTGGTCTCCAATATAACAAAATTTGGGAAAGTGAACAATTGACGGATTTTGTTTAATTTTTGTGAGAAAGAGGTCACATGAGATCACGTGTCCGCACTTAAAACACTTTTTTCATTTTTTTTTATGTGAAAACTCTTAAAAAATTATCTGCAGCTTTCCTTTTAATCTTTAATAATGACCTAATGTTTAATTATTGCTGGTGAGTAATTAAAAGCTTAAGTAGTAACCACATCGTCTAAAATTCAACTATAAAACATTTAAAATTTCATCTCATCGGTACCATAGCATATTATGAGCACTGTAGCAACAACGTGCTATTGTGCTTTTCTAGCATTATTGGTTCAAACAATTTTATACCATGAAGCTGTTTGGTACATTATTGGGGATAATTCATATAATTTTAAACCAAAAAATCCTCGTCATTGTATTATATATTTTCTTCCTATCTTCGTAACTTTTGTTTTGTATTAAGCTTTATCTCTTTTGAACCTGTTCTTCTAAATTCAGCAACCTAGGCAAAAGACGAAAGGGGTTTTTAGCAATCAATAAATCAAATGTTTTGATATCGACAACATATTCAAAGTATTTTCTTTTTCTTTTTTTCTAAAAAGGTGTGTCATGACTCGTAAGCATTTATCATACACATACATACAATTTAAATAATTATATTCACATTTATTATCCTCTGTATTTAGTATTCACTAAAATTGAATTTTATTTTCTGCAAAAAAAACTAAAATTAGACCCCAAAAATAATAAAAAAAAGATGTGGAACAAAAAGCGAAAAAGAAATGGGTCCGTTTGGATTCTTGTTTTTGGGCTTGTTTTTGAAAAACTGTTTTTCACAATCTAAATGCTATAGTAAATGTGTATTTCAAAAACAACTCCAAAAACACTATATCCAAACAATATATCAAAAACAACTCCAATACATATTTAATATATTTATTTCAATTTATATATTTCAACTATGTATAGGATACATATATTATATTAATTTAAATATATTTATTTATACATATTATAAATATTTTATTTTATATAAAATATATTTTTATATAAATATTATATATTATATATATTATATATATTATAAATGTGTTATTATACATTTATATAAATGTTATATATTATATATATTTAATATATACATAATATATATTATATATATTGAACATTTATAAAAATGTACATTTAAACATAATATATATATTTATGTATATTTATAATATACACTTATATTATGTATTATATATAATATAATACATTTATACATTTATATTAATATACATAATATTAATTATAAATTTATACATAATATTAATAAATTTATACATTTATATTTATTACATTAATACATTTATGCATAGTATTAATATATATTTATAATATATTAATTTATACATTTATATAATATTCATTTATAATTTATACACATTTATAATAATATACATTTATAAATATATTTATATTATGTATTATATATAATATAATACACTTATAATACATTTATATATTTATTTATAAATATAATATATAATAAATAAATATAATACACTTATTTATTTATATATAATATATAAATTTATTTATAAATATAATACACTTATTTATTTATACATAATATATAAATATATTTATTTATAAATATTTATAATTGTATTATAAATGCATAAATGTATATAAATATAAAAACATAAAAACATAAAAATTAAAATTATAAATTATAATATACATTTATATAATATTTATTTATAATTTATACACATTTATAATAATATACATTTATAAATATATTTATGTTATGTATTATATATAATATAATACACTTATAATACATTTATATATTTATTTATAAATATAATATATAATAAATAAATAAATGTAATACACTTATTTATTTATATATAATATATAAATTTATTTATATATATAATACACTTACTTATATATAATAATATATAAATATATTTATTGATAAATATCTAAATATATTTATTTATAAATATTTATAATTGTATTATAAATGCATAAACGTATATAAATATAAAAACATAAAAATTATAAATTATAAATTATAATATACATTTATATAATATTCATTTATAATTTATATATTTATAGTAATATACATTTAAACATTTATATATTTATTTATAAACATTTATAAAAGTATAAATATATTTATTTATAAATATTTATAAATGTATTATAAATGCATAAATGTATATAAATATAAAAATATAAAATTTATAATTTATAATTTATACATTTATATAATATTCATTTATAATTTATACATTTATACATTTATAAATATATTTATATTATGTATTATATATAATATAATACATTTATATATTTTTATATAAATATATTTATTTATAAATATTTATAAATGTATATTTGTATATTGTTATAAAAATTTAAAAATTATACATTATAAAAATACTCGAAAATATGTTTTAAAAATATATCTAAAAATAATCCATAAAACATCTACAGTAAAAGTTTTTTATATAATTTTTGAAAAATAATCAAAAAAATAATTAATCCAAACGGACTTGTATTTGAAAAACGAAATGCTACGGTCATGTTTTTAAAAAACAACCCAAAAAACAGTTAATCCAAAATAGTTTTACCATTTAGGACCGCGGCAACCCGGTGCGCAGCAAATATATACAGATGTAACTTGAATTTTGGCTTCCAAACTCTGGAATATCCAGTTTAAAAAAGAAATTGGCAAAATTCATGAAGGGAAAGTAGTTTCCGCTGTGCTCCATCAACTCTCACGGTTTTTTTTTTTTCGGTACAAAGGAGGGCGTTAGCCCGTTATAAATTAACTAAACGTGGGATTGCCACTCCACAAACATCACGGCTCAGAAGTGTTCGTAAAGCTTGTGGAGGTTCCTGGAAAATAGTCATCCCCGGCCGTAAACCCTTTCCTAGCTTCGCCAAGTAATCTGCACAACAGTTTCCTTCACGCCACGAGTGTTCCAAATTACATTCCGTCATCTTTGTCGATCGTCCTCCCATCTTCTCCTGCAAAGTCGAAAACCCTGATTTTACTAAAATATCTGCAACTTTTGCCCCCTTTTGATCCTGCTCAGCTATGGCGATGACCGTTGAAGGTACACGCTTATTCGATTGACTTTTCGCATTTACTCAACTGCTCTAACGCAGTGCCGTCTGATATTATTATTATTAAGTGTTTTGTCTAATTTTGCGGTTGACTGATTAACTCAATTTCAATTGTTAACAGTACTCTAGAGTTCTATCATTTTGATAATCAGGATTGCTTTTGTATATGAACGTTATTATGAGATTGTTCTAGTCTTTAATTTCACGAAATATGAATTGACTTGTGCGAACTAAAAGCCCAGGTCCGCGTATATTGAAATTTTAGTGGCTGACCTCTGTTTTTTTTTTAAAAAAAAAAAATTTCTTAACGCATTTTCACGCTTTATATATCGTAGTTCTGCCATCGAGCGTGAATTATTGCAATTTATTAATCCTATTTGAGTAGAGAGAGCAGAGAGAAAGTGGAGTATTTTATCTAAATGACGGGGAGATTTAGATTTAGTAGTTGTTGGTTTCAAGCGGACATTGTATCCCGTTGGTTGCATTTTGATATGTTTGATATTTCAAAGCGCTAACACTTCTTCTTTGGTCGTTCTAATCGGTTTCCTGGGGTTCTTGTTTCATGGTGCTCGCTCATCGGATGCAGTGTAAGTTCGATGTTGACATTTGGGTTTGTTCTGAATTTCTGATTTAGTTTTAATTCTAACTTTACTCATACGTATCAGGCTTGCAGGGCTTGCTTTTATGTTCTCAGCTAGCATATTGTTACAGATCCTGGTAGGTTTTATGAACCTATTTTAGGGTGATTGTTTTGGATACGTTTGTAGTTTGTGAGAGCGATGTGCTTTTAGATGTCTTTGGATGGTGCAACTTTCTTCTGTAAGCAGTTTGTTCAAGTCTTCATGCCTGTTTTAGTAATCAAGTTCTATCATGGGTCGAGGTTTTCTTTGATGATTTTTTTGTGCAATCTCACCCCTCAACCAGCAGTACAGCTAGTCTTGACCTTAAATCTTTGAAGTTTCTGAGAATCGCCTAATCTGTTGTGTTCATAGGATATAATTTTCTGATATCATGGCACTGTTGTCACTTTTAATTTTTTTGGCTAGAAGCCTTGCTTCTTTGCCATGTGGTTGGTCTCTTGAACAGAACATGTGGCTTAGTCACTGATAGTGCTGTCAGTCTGGCTCAGTAGCTGAGATTTTATACTCATTTTGCTGATTTCATGATACATAATTTGTTCAAAAAAAGAACCCTTCATGAGATGTATAAACTGTGAGAAAGATTGAGATCAAATCTCTCTCTCTCTCTCTCTCTCTCAACTTTCGGCATATCTAAATATTAAAAATTTAAAATTATCTTTTTCTTGGCCTATATCAATAGGAATTTAAAAATTATTTTAACAAGTTAAGAGCACTGGTTGCTCGATACAAACAAAAGAATACAACTCTGACTATAATTTTAATGAAAAACTAAAGAAAAATGATCTTAGCATATTCATTTTGTGAATGTGACGCTGGCTAGTCTGCTTAACTTTGTAATTGATATTCAGAATTCATCATGCATGAAATGGTTGAAATAGATGTTTCAATTTGCTTTCTAAAGTGTAGATCTGGTTACCATACCCCATCAATAGACCGAACCACTAAATGGTGCCTATTTATTGCTGTTGAGCAATTGAAGTTAGTGTTTTAGTCATATTTTCTCACAGATGAAACGGAAGGATCAATAGAAAGAGGGAATTCTGTTAGTATACCAATTATATTACAACTTTATAGAGTGCAAATTTTCAAAAGCATCAATTAGGTAAAGGAGAAATTTGCTTTTCACTTTGCAAACTTTTGATTAGACTCTTTTGCTAATGGATTTTGAAAGATTTATGTTCTATTTTAAATGGTTGATTTTTCTTCGCCTCTGTGCATTAGTGCGTAGTTGTGCAGTTGTAAACTTGTCCTTTCGCTTGTTGCAGTAAATTTTCTATTCTTCTTTACAGGCTTGTGCAATATACAGTAACTGGTGGCCATTGTTATCAGGTTGGTGGGTTAATGCCCTTTTTTCTTGTAATGCAAAGAGTAATAACATTTAGGAGGTGTAGTTATTGAACACTGTTACTTCTGACTTACTGACCAATCTTTGTTTTTTCAGCTCTTATGTATGTTCTAGTGCCCATGCCTTGTATGTTCTTTGGTGGTGGGACTACTCAGTTCTTAACTAGTCGTGATGGTGGAGGGTGAGTGATCTTAAGGAAATGCAGTTAATTTTGTGTACTGTGTTTGCAAGTTTTGCATCAACTATATGTTTGGCAAAGGTTCACCACTTTTTTATGTGTAGCTTAGTTACTTTGCTGCTATCCTACATGGGGTGCTTTTTTATGTCTAATCACAAGGTCAAGGACATGCAGTTAATTGTGTATTGTGTTTGTAAGTTTTGCCCGAAGTATATATTTGGAAAAGGTTCACCACTTTTTATGTGTAGCTTGGTTAGTTTGCTGCTATCCTACATGGAATACTTTTTTATGTCCAGTCACAAAGCTGAGGACGTGCAGTTAATTTTGTGTATTGTGTTTGCACGTTTTGCACCGAGTATATATTTGGAAAAGTTCACTACATTGTCTATCCAACTTAGGTACTTTGCTGCCATACTCATGGGATGCTTTTTTATGTCTAATCACAACTTGGTGGCCTTGTGACCTTTTCTTTTTTGTTTATTCCTAGTTTGCCGTCCAACTTGATTGCTTCACCCCGAAGCTTGATAGGAGTGGTCCATCAAGTCATTTAAAAATTTGTTTTGAGATTTTTCGTAGCCCTTAGAATGTTAAGTTGACATGCAAGAAACATTTTTGAGGCATTCTCTGTCACTCTTATTTGCCACAGATGTTTTCGAAGAATTTGAATTTCTGAATATTCTTGGCCTGCCTTCTTGTTTGATTTTTGGTGTACGAGGTCTCATTCTTTTTCATATAACGGTTGCTGCTATCTGTTCCTTCTAGTAAGCATTCCCTTCCAAGTTCTTACTTTTAGAGCTTGCTGATATTCATTGCTTTAACATGTTTCTGTTCTGGAAACACCATCTCAGTATATGGTTATTTGGTTGCTCTTAAGAGGATGCTGCGCTGCATCTTCCCCTTTTCTTTCCTTCACTGATTTATTGTGGAGATATATTGATTTCTGTTGGTTTTGCTCCAGATTTCTGCTGTTTTTTTGCACTGTGTAACTCGGACTCTCTTCTTTTCTCATAGATGGATAGATGCTGCAAAGTTCTTAACAGGGGCATCAGCAGTGGGGAGCCTAGCCATTCCAATCATTCTCAGGCATGCGAATCTGATTGGAACCGGAGCTATGTTCATTGAATTTACTTCTTTCTTCATATTTGTGTGCACTGTTTTGTGTTTCCACCGTGCTAGTCTTGAAGATGAATGGTGATGGTAATGACGCAATAGTCTTGTAAGTTTGCATGTTGATCGCTTGCAGGTGCTCTAACAGACAAATGAAGAATAACATTCGGAATGAAGTGGAGAATGTTTTCCCATGTATATAGCTAGAACACAAGTTCTTTCCTGAATCTTCATAATTTATTAGGTTCCCTCTTCCACAAGTTGTGATATGAATTTTATAACGGGATTAGATATTATTGCTAAGAGATCAGTAAGACCTCTTACAAACAGGTGCAGACATAATCACATAAGAATTGTGTATTTGTTGCATGTACTGGAGATAGTAGTGTGGTTTGGTTCCCGTAGGAAAGGAAAGGAAAGGAAAGGAAAGGAAGGAATGAACCCCAAAAAAAAAAAGGGATAAAAAGGTCCGGTTGATTCCGTTCCTTTTTTCTTCTCAACTCCTTTATGCAAAATGGGTACACCTCAGTGATCCACGTGTTCCGTTGAATTCTTTTACAGCAGCTTCATCGGGTATGGAATGGAATGGAAGACCCGCATTCTCTCCCCAAATGAAAAGTTATGCTCCTTCTGTGGTGACTGACCAGTCAACCAGAGATGGTTCATCCATCGTCAAGGTTTATTGTTTTATAGGACTCGTCATGTTCTGCAAGAGCAAACCTTGCTTTCAGGTTTACTTGGACTAACACAGAAGAATATTCGGTCGCGGTTAGCAATTACTACAAATTTATGATCACATAATCTAATTTCCATTTTCCATGCAGCTGTTCAGTCTTTGGTAAACAATAATTCTTGGTCCGTTTGGACCGCAGATTACTTAAGAAAAATTATTTGAAATAATACTACAGCACTTTCTTTGATATGATATAATGTACGTGAGCGACTAAAAATTGCGTTTATATGATGCACGTAGAACAAAATTTTTTTTTTTTGGTAACACATTTTTGCTTGTTCCCTCTCGGCAAGTATGCATACGCCGATTTACCAATATACCGTTGAAGGTCTTCTGTGTCGTGGTAACGTGGGTCGGTTGACCGCCAAAAGGAAAAACCCTTTGTCTTAAACATCAAAGTTACTATTGTAAATTATTTGAAATATTTTTACTGTAGTACTTTTTGTGATGTGATATATGTGAGATAAAAAGGTGTATTAAAAATTGTATTGGTGATATAAACAAATATATTTAGACAAATAATCTTCTATCCAAACACACTCGTAATATTACGGAATACGATCGTTGGCTAAAGTTCCTTTCCGTTAGTTATGGCAAATAATTTACGTGAAGTTCCGCGTCTAGACACTGCCCAGTCTTTGACTGAAGGAGAAATTCACCTCAAAAAGACTTTAGATGAAATTTTATGGTTGTTTCCATCTGACGAGACGAGAGACTACGAGGACCGCGACATAAAATTCGCTCTAGGACTGAGCATGTGAAAGCACGTGCCATTTTCCTGTCCAGTACTTGAAGAATACTGGAAAAGAAGACGAAACGAAAGCACCAAACTTCAAATCATTACGCACTGGCTTTTTAATTTTTATGGTACAGACACCTATAACCTAAAGTTTAACAATACTGGCACATGAAAATACCCAATGAAACACTTTTATGTTTATGTGACGACGCTCATGCATCTGCTGCTATAATTGTCTATAGTGCAAGGTTTCTCAACTGCATACTTGTACTCACTTCTACCCGTCTGTTCCTGCCAAATTTATGACACTTCAAAATACAAAAAAAAAAAAAAAAAAAACTATGAATATGCATGTAGCCCTGTTTAGTGTTTACGCATCCCAAAAGGAAATAATAAACAGGCGATGGTTAATTAGGAAGAGATGAAATGCAAATATATGGAATTTTCCTCCTCTGATGACACTTTCACTGGTAGCCAGGCGTCAAAATAGACACCCCAACAAAGAAATTACATCCGTTTGGGGCGGTGTCGATAAAATTGCAGGTATCGAGCAATGTTTTTAAACCCGGACCGGAAAATGAATCGGAGAATCTTTCTATTCACGATTCCATCGGTTCAACTAGTTCGATTCCGGTTCAAAGGTTTAATAATTTTTTATTCATTCTAGTGTTAAAAAATTTGAATAAAACTAAAATATTTATTTTTAAAAATAAATACTTAATAAAAATCGATTGAACCTCCTGATTTGTACCAGTTTAATTGATTCTTTTGGTTTTTAATTGAACCAGATCGGAGGCATAGCCGGTTCGCGGTTCAACCGATCAAACCGGCTAGTTCGATCCGATTTTCAAAAACATTGGTACTGAGTTAGATTTAGAATGTGAAGGATGGAAAGCTTGCAATCCTCAGGCAATTTTCACTGTCAGTCCTAGCCTAGTATCACCTCAATTCTATATTTCCACATTGTTACTGATCTTTGCTTCCGTCTCTTGCTGAAAGGATTTAAAAACTAAATAAATAAAACATAAAGACTAGTAAAAAAAGGAATGAAGCTTCTGTCAGATGGTGAAGGTTGCATTGCGAAGGCAGCTTTCAGGCCGGATTATGATGCATGGATATCATATTACAGTGTCTGCTATGGTCCGCCACTAAATTGAAGTTGAGAAGAAGGCTAAAAACAAACGAGTGGAATATTATTGTAGTACATTGTTATTCAAGAAGATGACACGGGAAAGAAGTCAAGAACATACATGCACTACGTCAAGCAAGCAGTTCTTTACAAGTCTGCTTGTAAGTCTTGGCTAATTAGAGCCAAACACTCTTTTAACTTCATCTTAGAAATAGACTGCGAGGGTGTTCATTAGTTGTCACTGAAAGTTCTTATTTTGGTATCTTTCCTAGCCAGGTGATTCTATCCTAAGATGTTCTAATTACGACTCTAATTGTAGTATTAATTACAACTAAAGAGTGTAGAAAGATTGAAAAGTTATCAGCTTAGGGTAATAAAACTCGTCTTACATATAAGAGGAACAAGAGCTTAGGACCATAATACATTATGGTTGGGGCGAAAAAAAAAAGTTGCTCTTTGATGACCATAGATGACAGCCGATGCATTAACTAGTGTTGTAGTTTTACAAGCTTTATGCAAAGACATTTATTCTTTCAACTCCTTAATTTGAACCGGTTAATAATAATTACCAGAAGTTGGGTTATGCTAGTGCAACTAGCTAGATTAAGGAAACCACACATGTCTGAAGATGGAAATCAATTTATTCCCTCTTCGTACCTGCAGTTACAATTGAAAACCCAAAATTCAGTAAATATGCTGCAAACTTGGCATCTCATTGTCTGTGCTTTTTTTTTTTCCTCCTAAATTTGGAAATAGTTTTGTTTTTTTTTTTTTGAAATAATTGTCTATATGTAGTTCAACTTACAGCAGAAGTAAATTTCAGCCAATTGCGTGCGCTTTGATTCATGAACGTTAATAAGCCAAAAAATGAACATGTTTCTCTCGAAGGACCACTAATCACTAGTGTCTTGTAGGCCAAACTCCGTTGTATAGCATGTTGCCACTCCCTTTCGGGAAGACTTTGCAGTTGACGAAGCAGCTATATTATATAATCACGGATAAGGTGAATTCGAAATTGGATTAATGAAAGTGATGGTAGACATCACTTTTGATTAGTGAAGAAATTTGTTGTGTTTTCATACTTCTATTATGGTATTGTCTACATCGTCTTAGTACCTACACTGTAGGATTGGCGCTACTAATTGCAGAGCTAGAAGTACCTTTCGATGGTATTACACCAAAAATTACGACACATGACAAGCAAGAAGTCTCGGCGTGCTAACATTACAATTAAGATGTCCAAGCTAGTGAATACTACTATTACTTTGGACTCTTGGCTCTGTTTGGCACCCTTATTTTTAAGAATGTTTTGAATTATCAAAAAAAAAAAAAAGAATGTTTGTGATAAACAAGTTTTTTTTTAACAATTTTGTCTGTAAAAATGCTTTTAAAATATTACAAAAATCTTAAAATGCACACTCTAAAATATCAAAAAACATAAGCTCATTTCTCTATTCTATCACCACTCTTTCTAATCATTTCCATCTCAATCCACTGTTGCCGCTGTCACCACCACCTCCTCCTCCTCTCCTTTTTTCCCTATTCCTCCCTCTTTCTAGTTTCCCCTCCCTCCTCCTCTACTCTCCCCACCTTCTCATCCTTCCCCTCTTCCCCTATCACCTCCTTCTCCCTTTCTCTCCCAATCCCGCTAGTCGCAATCGAGAGAGAGAGAGAGAGGCACAAGTTTGAGAAGTATCATTTCAAAATGGTTTCACCTACGCCTGACAAATTGCCCAAGTTTGAGATGTGTGTCATTTCAAAATGGTTCCACTTTCATCTACACTCGACAAATTTCGAAATCCTAGTGTAAGAAAAAATCAACCACTTAATTCCAATGTAGTCAGCGAGTAAATCAAGCTAGTGACATATATACAAGCTGAAGCATGATATGATAATTCATTTTTTATTTAATAGTCATGGGGCGGAAATCACGGCCTGGTAACGGGATACTCTTCAAGCAAAAATCTACATGGAACTCGACGGGCTTTCATGTATATATATCTCAGGAAGCATTCACTCGTGAGAATTTATAGGAGAGAAAATTACATTTGACTAAGACTACATAGGACAAAAGTAGCTAATTATTTGAAGGGCACCAAACTTAATTAGGAAAAAGTTATTAATGAGCAAAGATCCAACCGCCCTAAGAGAGTTCAACAAACTGATTTTGGTGGCAGAAAATGAGTTAAAACCAATTGAGTTGTTCCCAATCCCACATGGGTTCGGGGTTAAAAGCCAAATCATGGCTCTCATTTTCCAGTCCCTGGGAGGAAGAAGCCAGAAAATTGTCCTCCCCGGAGCCGGAGGTTGAGCTTGCTATTTCTGCTGCTAGTGATGGTGGATGAGTTTGATGGGACGTAATGGTTGCTGGCTGGTCCTCCTGGTGATGAGGTTGACGATGATGAGACGATGTTTCTCCAGGTGGTGGTGGTGGGCGTCTGTCAAATGCCCGCAACGATTTTGATCCAATATATAGTCGGCACAAGCTCATCTCCTGCCGTAACTGCATGCATCTCATATGCAAAGTTAAAACTAACTAAGAACAAATTAATCAGATAAAGAAATAGTTCTTTAGATATCATCATACGTCTAGCCAGAGCTCCACATCCAAAAATTAAGCCCAAGTATGAAAAATGAAACAGCTTTTCTCTCTCAGCAAGGAAAAGCATTGTGTCTGAATTATGGGAAGTTATTGAAGGCTGAGTAGAGGGAGCTTTAAGACCATAAACCAGGTAAAGTTAGTTCTTGTTCATATTATGGATCTGGAAATGTGAATGTCAGTTCAAAATCTTACCACAACAGTATGTCAGATTGGTTGTCTTGTTCGCAAATTTTGTTATCTCTAGTTTAGAGTAAATTAGGTTTTCATATAAGAAAGTCGCTGCTAAGTAAAAAATGACCATCTAAACCACAACAAACAATTATATTGATTCATGCATATATTACCTCCAAACACCTACCTACACCCCCCACCCCCTTTTTTTCCTGCGGTTTGTGATATTAACTGCCATATATGGCCACTAACTATATATTTTTACATTTTATACCCTTGACAGAGCATGTTTAAAATGGGAAGCTTAGAATGATTGAGCTGTATTAATAGGTCTTATGATCTCATTGCTTCAGATTTGAAAAAAGAAAAATAGAGGGAAAAGTTAAGAACAGAAACTGGTTCATAGGGATCATATATGGGCAGGCTAAAAGCCATACCTTTGGAGGTGCTGCTGAGGAGGCTTCGCCATCAATAGCTTTATACTCGTTCATCTTCCACTGGGTTTTCTCTCCGTTTGGTGCTCTTCCTTTGTAGAACACCATGGTTCTTTTCACTCCAATGATACGGTTCTGGGAAGAGTAAACACAACCCGGAGAGCCGGTAGCCTTCCAATATCCTTCAGTGGTGAGCCGATTTGGTCTTCCTCCACGAGCTTCCCTATCTTGCATTGGAATGAAGAAAAACCACTGCTCCGGGTCCCCTCGACAACATTCTCCAGCAAATTCTGGTTTTTCACGGGTCAATTTTCGTCACCAAGTAATAATATATAATTCAATATTAGTTGCTGCACAATTTCATGCAAAATTCTTTTTTTAATCCCTTATCAAATTTGCACTTGAAACTAAAAATCGTGAAATCAGGTGACGGCCCGATCTGATTGCACCGATGACTTAATAGCTAGCTACTATTTTTTATTTTTTATTTTTTTCCCAAATCATTAGCTGATAACTTAATCACTAGCTAGTACTTTAATGCGATACAAACCGGCAAAAAAGATGAAACTGTCAACGAAATGGCATATATATATGTATATCCTGAACATTTATGAGATTGTTCATTGCGTATTTACGAAATTCAGTTGCAAATCAGAGGAAAGAAATATAGAAGCTGATTAATAAGGAACCAGTAAAACCCAAAAAAAAAAAAAAAATCTAAGAAAATTTAACGATGACAAAAAAAAAAGAAGATTCTTGTGTTGTATTTGACAAAACTATTGAGCTGAAGATGCTCCTTGGAGCAAAAAATCAAGCAAATGCAAGAGAGAACTTCATTGAATCAGAAGCTACCATCGTTCACAAATTAATGTCGTACATATTGAAGAACTTATGATCATGCGGGCATGTGTGTCTACTTACGCGGAAGATCACATGGTTTGTGATCATAAATATCGACAACTGGGATTACTGTGTCAATGTCCTGCCTTCTTCCTTCAAGCTTGCTGTGAAGATAGAAAGAGATCAACTCTTCTTCTGTTGGATAAAACCTAAAACCAGGCGGTAAGTTTTCCATTTTCGTCTTACAATCTGCGCTTCTTCTTACGGTTTAAAACCATGCGTGTTGATGACTGCAAAACTGATTATCACACGTGCTTACGTGTTCGTTTCTGTTTTGTATACAAAGGAAAAAGACCATTCATGAGTTTCTTTTCTGTAAGGGTGCCGGGTTAAATAGATGAGGAGAAGGAAGCAAAGAGACCATAGCCGAGTAAAGTTAGAAAAATGATGGAGGTTTGGATTTCCTCGGAAATTTCCCTCTTACTTCCTTGAGTCAGTCAATTTCATTTCCTCCTTTTTTTTTTTTTTTTTTTTTAATGCTGCTACGGTGCATGCAATACCGTCTATAACTACGGTGCGCCGATATTGTACTTAGCATATGAAAATGTTTCTTTTTTTTTCTCCTTTTATTTTACGAAATAATCCCTTAGCAGTAATATGTTAGGGAGGGGGGACATAAAGTTACAGATGGAACGTTCAAGATTGCTCCATTAGCGCCTTATTAACGCCCCTCTAGCATTGGTCAAATTGACAGTCAACTTTCATGTGCCCTCTGCATTGTTAAACTTTCAATAATACTACGTCGTCTTTATGGTTGGCAATTCTAACTACAAAATCAGCATTTTTTTTTTTTTTTGCATGTCTATGTATTACTCCTATGAGATAAAATTTAGGGTTAGTATCACTTTACCCCCTTAACGTTTGGGACTACTATCAATTTCTCCCTTAATATTATTTTTTAGTTACTCTACTCCCAAAACTAACGATCAAACTTAACGGATTTTGTTAATTAAAGTGAAAAGACATGTTTAACCTTTAAAATTATTATTACTTTACCCCCATAAACTATAGTCTCATTATCAATTTACCCCCTAGAGTTATTTTTTAGGCAATTTATCTTGCCATTAAACCAACTTAGCAAGTTAAAAAACTTTAGAAGAAAATACCTTCCTCTTTGCATAATAAAAATAATAAAAAATTTAGAGTGACTATTCTCCTTTTTAGTATCAAGAAAAAAAGTCAAAATATTAATTTCTTTTTTCTTGACAATCTTATTAATATAAAAAAAAAGAATAAAAAGATGGAGAGGGAGAAGGGGAGAGGGAGAGAGCTCAATTCCTCTTTGCATAATAAAAATAATAAAAAATTTAGAGTGACTATTCTCCTTTTTAGTATCAAGAAAAAAGTCAAAATATTAATTTCTTTCTTCTTGACAATCTTATTAATATAAAAAAAGAATAAAAAAATAGAGAGGGAGAAGGGGAGAGGGAGAGAGCTCAATTCTTTTTTTAAAAATTACAAATAAGAAAGAATTAAATACTTTTATTATTTTAAAATTATTTCACTTTTCTATTTACTACCAAATTCCAATCCTAATTCCGACAACCTTAATGTAAACGATAATGTTAGACTTTTCTTTGTTTTCTTTCTTTGCAAAATATAATTTTCTTTCTTCTTCTTTTCTATCTCTTTTTCTTTTCCTAGTATGAATAAGTGTGAAAAAAAAAGAAATTTGAGAAACCCCTTTTATTTTTATGTTTTTCGATCTCTTGACGTGAAAAAAAAGGAAGAATAACCATTCCAACTTTTTTATTTTTAATTATATATAAAAAAAGGGTAAATATATTTAAATTTTTTGACCATACTAGTTATATTAATGATGAAGTAAAATGCTTAGAAAATAATGTTAGAAACTAAAGTGATTGTATCACTATAATCTAAACGAATAAAGTGATAATAACAATGTAATAATGTTATAAAATAAAAGGGTATTTTTGTTCAAAATTTCTTAACATGTTGAGTTGAATTAGTTATGGGGGTAAAGTGATTAAAAGATAACGTTAGGGGGTAAACTGATAGAAGTGATATAATTTTAAGGGGTAAAGTGATAATATCCCTAAAATTTATTAGGTGTCTACGGTTTCAGTTGATCTAGTGACAACTGAAGCTCCTGATCCTCAATCAATAATTATACATTATCTTAATTTGGAATATATATATATATATATACACACACACACGTGTACATATACATGCAAACTTTTGTCTCCTAGTTCTCAATGGCAAGGATTTAGGTTTACGATCTCAAACTCGGCAACAAGTACCTTTTTTCTTTTTTCCTCAAAATGAATTCACGATTATGTCTCATTTTTGCATTACCTGTAAAAGAAAACGTGTGTGCACATTTTCTTAAAGTATATTACAAGTTTAAGATAACCTACAACCGTGCAAAATATGGATTTAAACTCGGACCATTAAATCAATGTGTATGATATCCAGAAGTAATTAACTCACGGCAATAGTAAAATTGGGTTGCAACTGCTGATCATTTTTCATGGCTACTCTTAAGTAGTGTACTTTGAGGTTCTGGTATCCTGGCTGGGTGGTCGCTATATTGGGGTTTTTTTTTTTTACTAAGGGATTCAGTTCAACCAAAAAAACATTTTTTTTTTTTTGAAAAGGCAGTTCAAGCAAATTAATCACAGAAATCAATATGACGGTGAAATTAAGTGGTGGGGGAAAGGCATGTTTAACCCGCGTAATACCATGGCCTATATTAGTGATGAAAGGTGCGCCGGTTTTAATACCAATTACCAAATATATTGGCATTCATTAATAACGCTTAAGTTCTTAGTCTAAAGCCAAAGACCTGACGTCTTCAAAATGCATTGGTACATTTTATTTGGCAGCAGAATTTAGTCGATCAAGTAAAGCATGCTCGTTTCTTTTCTGGGATTCATGGTCAAGGATTCTTATTCTGTTTATTCGACCGACCATCCTTCTCTTCTCGACGAGCACTTAGCTACTTATTTGTTGGCTGCCTTATACCCTCTTTGAAAACTGTTTCCGTTCAAACTTTAAAATTAATTTCATCCAGGCTCTCTCTCTTTTGATTTCGGTACTCGGAGACGCAAGTAACTCGCTTCATGATATTTACTTCTCCACATAGACAAAAAAATATATACACTGCTGTATGTAACGGAGGACATAATTTGAAATAGAGAATCAGCGCACTAACGACGACACTAGAGCATAGTTGACTGTTTTTCAAAGGACAGAAGACCGAAGACTGGAATTCTTTGCCAGTAACTAACACGAAAACTGAGAACAGTTTTCGTGAAATGACTTGATAGTTTCATTATTGGAATAATACCCCATTTTTCGGGATCATGAATGAGGTTCTCAATAGCCACCAGGCCAAAGCTACCCGCCCTTGGCCCAAGTGGTCACTGCCAAGCATTCAAATCTCGTCGGTGATGTTAGGAGGTCAAGGATTTAATCCTTATCTTCTACCAAATTACCATTCTATATGACTGCTTTCAGTGATTTTTCGATTCACTCTCTCCGATTCGAGTTTAAAAACATTGCTCCTCCCCCTCTTCATCTTTTTTTGGGGCGGATCACGGGTCTCTGCTGTTGCCCCGTCTAATAACATGATAAAGTCGAGCGTATAAACAAATGTAAACGCTAAAACAATAATTTTAGATACTAACATAATAATAATATGTAAAAAGTCAATAAATTTTTAAGCACAAATTTGAATGAATGAATGAAAAAAATTTATTTTATTTTATTTTCTAAATTTTATTACATTAATATATACTACATTAGTAATGCCGTGCGTCACTCGTGACAGCAGAATCCGTTCGGGTCCAGCATACAGCAATGCCGTATGCTAGCCAGCTGTATTACGCGAGGTTCAACCCCCACTGCAATATTTTGCAAGGCTGATAGACCTGGAAAATGCTTCTCATTGGTTCCCTGACTCCTACCAACGCGAATGGACTTTTTCGCAGCAGCGTGGTCGTCATTTGGTTCTTACTGTTATTATTCTTATCATGGCAGCGATGGCGGTGGCGGTTGGAGAGTATTAGAAAACTTTTTGGTCTTTAAAACCTCAATGTCTATATATATATATATATATGTATATGAACAGCGTTGTAGTATAGGTCAAATGTCAATGCGTATGTAGTTGGACCTGGACCTCACAGCTCCACGTCCTCGTCCTTGCGTTTACACGTCTATGAAGTCCAATTCTGTGTTCGGAAACCGTACAAATTCGGATGAAGACTTTCATCATCACTAATGTAATATTGTAATGGCAGGAGGACCGGAGGAGGAACATGCAGAGTTTTGGTCAAGAGAAGTCAACAGAAATGATATACCGTTCATGTCTTGCGAATGATTCACGATAGTTTACAAGTCATTTTCTAAAACGCGCATTTAGAATAGATCCAATTTCTTGTGGAACCTTTACTCTCTCTTTTTTTTTTTTTTTTAACTCTTCCGTCGCACAGAAAAAGTTAGTCCAAACACTCGATTGGTTTTCTCCTCCATTCGCATGCGCACTTCCTCAAACTGGAGAAAACATTAAAATAAAGAGAGCACATACGTATTTGATTAGTCGAACCTTCGAACGTACTGAACCATGGTATTTCCATGTCATATTCGGATTTGAACACCACGCCAGCCAGCGAGAAATACAAGCTAGGAATCTTTTTGACATCATCCATTCGTCATAAATTAGATTCTCATGGTCCTTCCTTACTTTCTAAGTTTCACTCCTGCCTTGTTGAAAAAAAGAGGAAAAAAAAAAAAAACAGGTGTCCGAGTATGAAGTTTGCCAATGATGTGTCTTTGACCCGGAAGTCCCCTTTTTTAAGTTATTTTTCCGATACTTGCAAAGCACGTACTTTGATACATCAAAGATTCGGAATAAAACAAAAAAAAAAAATCCCATTGACGCATGATTTTTTTGGGTAAGTTTGACGCATGTTTGTTAATCAAGAAAATTGAGAGTTATTGGGGCAATTGCAGATGAAAATCCTCACTAAGCACGACGAAACTCTACAACTAAATGACACTACTGCTTTGATGTTTTGAGCCCAACCACCCCTTGCACATAAATTCTTCGACACAGAAAATTGAGTTCGATTGGGAAGTTGCAGCTGAAATTCGGCTGTTATTCACAGTAGTTCACTAGACGAAATCGGCTTTGGCATTCTGGGATGGCGACTTTCCGCATTAGATTCTTACCTACAACTGAAACGAAATTGGTAAAATACACCGGAATTCCGACGTCGCCTAGGCCTTTTCCCCCAGAATGTACATGCATGGAAGAAGAGTACTGAAGAGTGATGGTACCAATTCAAAAGAGCACCACTCAATTCACATCCACAAGTAAGAGAAAGTCTCTGTCGATTTGCGTCCCCAGTGCATGCATCATCACCGAATTATGATTTAAACACCCAGCCCCCCGGTGTAGAAGAGCAAGGAGTAATCTTATGTACATACCGATGGTTAAATGCATGTATGTATGACGTATGTATATATAAAATTTAGATTTAAAGTTCATATTCAAATTATTTATCGTGCATGCAAATCTGACAAGGTATACATGTTAGTAAGTACATAGAAAGATTAATTCAAAAACAACAATTCTTAATAATTTTAGTACGAGCATCATGTTTCAAACAACAAAATGGAGGGAGGGTTGGGTTAGGAGGCACGAGGAGACGGAGTGTAAGTGAAAAATCTCGGGTTCGAGTCCTCCTGCTTACACAAAAAAAAAAAAAAACGTAAAAAACTTTCGTTGATGTTTCAAACAACAAAATGAACGAAACTTGCAAAACAGCTCGCACTCTCTTCTTCTGCCAAAAAAAAGAGGAAAAAATAAAACTCCCCTCAGCCTAGTGAAGCTCTATATTCCCCAGATTATTTCCTGTCAAAAAGGAAAGAAGATCAGAAAATAAAAATTTCTTGTAAGAACATATCCATAGAGCTTAAAAAAAAAAAGCCTAACCATAAAAAATGTTAAAGCAATGGTCCGGGAGACGGGAGGAAAATCCAAGCCAAGCCTAGGTCTATAGAGATGCTGAACGTGTTTGAGTAACATGTTGTCTAAATTTTGGTGGGCTCTATCAATTGGGCCTTTGGGCTGGATCTTCCAGTGTGTGCAGGCATGCAATCCGGGTTGTCCATGCAAGTCGGTGTGCCAACTTCACGCGCCTTGTGTTTCAAAACCTTATTGATGGAAGCAATTTCTGGCCGAATGGGCTGGGCAATCCGAGGGGACACAGGCCCGTAGAAGAGGAAGATAAAAAGTACCAGTATAAATGACTCTGGCTTGCTCCGCTCCCCCACATCTCAACAGCCGCAGGCTAGGGTTTGACGAACCAATTCGATTTGAGTGGGAAAAATTGAAATCATTCTCGCTTCAATCTTTTTCTCTCTTGGTGCTTTCAATTATCAATCAGTTGGACGTTTTAATGTTTGATAGCAATTCAAAAATATTATGCCCAGGCGCAGCCCTTAAGATCGCCTTCCACCTTTCAGCAATGGAAGCGTTTCGAGTCATAGCTGCGCTAGATTAACGATTATATACTACAGACCCTGTTTTTGGGGCGTGTCGTATATGTCTAGGGCTTTCTCTTTAGGGTTTTCCTATTGAGGATTCAGTCCTGTTTTATCCCGCTCTTCTCTTTTATTTGTCGAGGCATAACTTTTTATTTTGGCTGCCCGCTTTTTCCTAATTGTTGGAATTCCGGCAGATGACTTTCTGTTTGGGTTCTGACATCGGGTTTTGCAGGGTCAAAATTGTTGATTGGTGAATGTCTCACGGTGAAGTGGGGTACATTTCTTTTCATCTGGATTTTAGTTTTATCAGAATCAAATATGGGGGATTTACTACCTTGGGCATTCAATAATTGTTTAGTACAGGGGCTACTGTTTCTTGTGCTTGTAATTTTTCATTTGATTGAGTTTGATTCGGGATGGCATTGCGAGGATGATGACAAAATTAGATGTGCGAGAGGTGAATACCTCCATGAACTCAACTTTCGAGGCTTATTGATATCCTGACTTGCGTTTGCCCTGGCCTCAAATTGTTTTTGGTCTTGAATTTTTTCTTTTGTTTGTTGCATTTGCACATTTCTATGGGGGAAAATTAAGGTTTATCTGATATGTTGGGACATTTACGGGCAGTTGCATCCTTTAGTGGCAAGGAGGAGGAAAATGATCATGGACGGTGAGGGGATTCTTTCCCCTGTGAACTTCCACAACTTAACGCTTATTGATATTCTGACTTGTCACGCTGCTTGTTGTTTTGTTTGCTGGCTGTGGAAAAAATCTGACTCGTTTTTTCCCACGCTCGTCTTTCTGATCAAAAGCATAAAGGTGCTCCAATTTGATCGAAATCAATTCAGAAATAAGAAAGGGCATTTGTTCCTAGTCTTGCCTGAATCTTGATATTCTGTATTGTCGATCAATAGATTTATGTGAAGAACAATCAAACAGTAAAAGTTCCTTCAAACTGCTTTAGATCAGGTCCAATGAACTGCTAGAATTTGCCTCGTCGCAAAAATTCCTTCAAACAGTAAAAGTTATAAAAAGGAAGTTCAACAAGTCAGGCTACAGGCTTTCATATTGTTTTCATGCATAATTTCAAGGTGAATTTAGACCTAGATTCTTTGTGCAGATTGTACAAACAAGCTTTCGTCTCTCTAATAATGAACACGATACTATTTACTATTGGTAGAGTTGGATGACGTTATTTACTATTGGTAGAGTTAGATGAAGTGTCTTGACCCTACACAACTAGAACATGAGCCTTAGTTTGTAATCGTTGAAAATCCGTTCAATCAATTGCACATGGAGTAAGAGCTGTTCTCGCTAATAAATCATATCATGATTAGAACACCATGATTTAGAGTACTTTCATGAAACTACAACAGCTATACATTGTGATTAGACAAAATCGAGTAATTGTGAAGAATTCTAATCCAAATACCATTCAAATTTCTAAATGTGACCCGAGTTTGGCAAACTGACTTTGATGCATTGATCTTCAAGTCTTTATGACTCCCAAGATTATTAACACCAGGTATAATATCCACATTTTAGTTGTAAGTGGTCAAGGCATCCGAAACTGCAAAAAATTTTAGTCCAACTACCATTCGGATCTTTCAATGGGACCATATTTGACAAAATTGTGCAGGATGCATTAAGCTTCAAGTATAGGTGACTAGAAGAAGCATCAAACCAGGTACAACATTTATCACCAAAGCCAATCCCGTTGACAGTTAAAACAAAACACAGCGCTGATGGCATCACTTATGTGACTTCTGACCAAGTAAGAACTGTTACTTTTTCAAATTTCAGTACGCCATGGTTATGCCAAGCCGTAACCAGTATCAATCAGTAACTAGCCAACTAAAGACGTGAACCGCAAGTTTCTAACTAGTCACAAGGTGGATATGCAGTTGCGCAAGGAAATAATAATGATCAATGCCGATAGCAAAACCGAATGTGCGGGTTAAGTGCAAACCATGCTAATGGCTATTGATCTTAAAGAAAGTTAGATCAACTGCGTTGGTGGTGGTGTGAGCAGCCAGTTCACGAGTTTGATAAAGTGCAAAGCAAACAGCTTCTTAATGTTAACTAAAAAGGGAAGGTAAATGCAACGCTCGCTCTTTTGGTCCAATCTAAAATATCAGAAGCACACAAATCAAATAAAAGTTATTATTGTACATTTTGTGAAATTTGCAAGCATAATTATCAGAAGAGAAACCATTGTACTCCTTCCAGCTACAGCATAATTAGAAAGCATAGCTCAGACCTGCTACTTTCAGAAAAAAATAATCTTGTTCTCTTGCAACTAATATGTATCCACAACACAGCGGCATCTGGAATATCCCCGACAGTACATTTTGTGAAATCAGAGTAATTTGAAGATCCCTGTAAGAGTTGACTACCAGCATTTCCTTTGAGTTTCCACCAAGAAAAATGTCATTACCTACTTATTATTCTTTCTCTAATCTTGTCCAGCACGAGTTTGTCATTCCTCAGCATTGCACCGCTAATATCGTAAATGGACACACTTTGCCAGTCTAAAATGTAGAATAAAATGTACAGTGACTATCTCCCACTTGTATTACTAAAATTTGCCAACAGGAAAAAGTAACAATATCTGAACAAAATCTATTCAAGTTCTCCAATGAACTAGTACAAAAGTTGGAGCATGCAAAGGAACCAGCTGAATACCTGTCAGGCCTCTACCTGAGACCACATTTGACATTAATTGATGTTAATGCATTGGACTTCCATTAAATACAGTTACAACATGGACGGGAAGCATGTTTGTTTGGACAGAGTATTATTTGAAATCAAAAATGATATAAAGGTGCTAAGTTGTTGTATTTCTTTTCTCGACAATCAATACCCTTCTATACTATTAAATAAAGCAACACAGAAAGACTAAAAGACAATACAGTGACTAACAGGCCCATCCTATTTCAAATTACACAACTAATTAACACATTTTAGAAACCTACCAGGTAATCCAAGTTTAACTCGATTAGAGTATATCCACACTCGGCATTGAGTGTGTGATGGTAACCTACCAAACCAAAGTGGATTGATCACAAAGTCACACATAGGAAATTACATGAAATGTACTCAAATTTATAATAGAAGGCAGTCTTCTCTGCCTCCTCCATCTCTACCAGAGTACAAATGCTTACAGCATCCCTGTATTGAAAAGGTGGACCTCGATTTTTAACTTTAAATTACCTATAACTTGCAAAACTAGTTAATCTGCAGCAACCTGCTTATATACTTAGCCTACCATAACTTAAAAGCCACTATTACAACTAACAATTATCCTTCATTTTCATTTCTTCATTTTGAGCATTCAAACCTTACAACTAGTAGGATAACTATTGAGGATGGTCGATTGTTATTATTAGTCCCTCAAGTATTGAAGATGATTGAAATTCAGAAAAAAGAAGTTCTTCCTTCTTAATTCTACCAAGACTAGTATCTGTTATCCAGGTTGTACCATAACGGTACAAAGATTTCTTCCGCAACAAAATCTTATAGATAACACATTTAGTATCCTCGGCACTATAATAACTCCGATGCGCCAAAATGGGGAACCTTTGAAGTCCCCGGCTGACTACAACAGCAATTGTATCTTAGGCCTCTGAAAAGCTAGCAAAAATTCAAACTTCTCAGTCCGAAAAACCCCAATTTATACGGGTATATTTGTGTCAAAATCAGATATCGTCGCTTTTCAATCGACAAAACCTGTTTGGCGCCAGACGGCGTTGCGAACCTGACGAAGATCTCTGCCTTTGAGAGTTCTCCCGACGCCTTCAAGCACCGAGAACGTGGTCTTCGGAGACCCAGCCGCCGATCCTCGTGCAACGATCTCGTGCGGCGGGAGCATCTCATCGTCGGCGTCATTATCATCAACATCCACGTCAGCCAGCGAGCCGTTCCTCACCTTTCTCGGCATCATCGGCACATTCACCGGAGCCGACTGTTGGAACTTCCTTGCTGGCATCGACTGCGAGTAGGTGCTGTAGTTCTGCTGCGGTTTCGGAATAGAAGGAATCGCACGTGAAAACGGCGACGGTTGAGTAGGTGAAGCCGAAAGTGGGGTTTTGTTAAACGACGACGTCGAGGGAGAGAGAGAGGCCTTCCTGTAGAGCAAAGATTGGTTGGGGTTACGGTGGTCATCCGACAAGGCAGCAAGTATACCGAAATTCTCCGGCTTCCGGAAGGGCTGGCGCATGTTGATGACTGAGGAAGGGGAAGAGGACCGGCCACGAGGCTCAGTAAAGTCACCAGTCCAGAAGACGTCGTCTTCGTTAAGCTCGTCGCCGGAGGCAGAGTTGTCTCCAGAAGCACTGAGAGCGGTGCTTCGTTCGGTCGGAGAGAAAACGCCGAGAAATCTGTCAGAGGAGGGCGATCGAGGATGACGGGAATTAACGGTGCCGTTTTGGTCCATTTGAGTGTGACAGCTATCGTCCTACCTACTACTACTGCTGCTGCTGCTGCTGCCGCCGCCGCCGCCTCCGGTAGTAGTGAAACTGCAGCACCGCGCGAGTAATCTGTTGGCGTTGGGATGGGTTTCGGGAGTACTATTTTTTATCCCCTGAAAACGGGCCTTGGAAAAAATAAATGCCCCTAGAAATATGTGGGTTCCATATTTCTTTGTAGGGTGCGGGGTCCACTAGGAATCGAACGGACACGATGGTATCCGTATCATGCAAGCCGAATGGGAGGGGGGCGCGATTGGATGATGGGATGGCAGTAATGACGTGGCGACGGGTCGCAGAGAGCAATGATGGTAGTGATAATTTCTATGAGTTATCTCAGGGAAGAGAGCCAGTGTGAACTGTGAAGTCCAAACGCGGGACCCACCACCCCTTGCACCTCCTTTAAATTTTCTAGGGATAATTTCAGAAACCTCCCCTGAGGTTTCTGACATTTACACTTACCTCCCCTGTGGTTTGAACAATTACACTGACCTCCCATGAAGTTACTAATCCTTTACAAATTCAGTCCAAATGATTAAAATATTATTTTAGAGAGTGAAATTAGAATTTTGTACCTAATTTGTCCTTTGTGCCACATGTCCAATGAATGGCAAAGTATTACAAATTAATTAACAATTAATAAATTTTAACGAGCGTAGTTTATAAGCAAATACGTATTGCCTATTTAAAGTACCAGCTCTTTACATGAATTTTATTTTCAAACATTTACTTTATCACAAATATTTATTCTCAAATACAGATTTGTATTTACTCTCAAATATTCAATTTTTGTTAAATACAAAACCTACCAGTTTTTCTTCCATAGAAATATTAATATAACATTTTTTCAATTTCAATTACAAATATTTATGTATTTAACATAAATTAAATGATTCAAAATAAAATACTCATAAAGAGCTAATACTTTACTCATGTAATGGATGAAAGTCATAAAAAATTAACATTTTATAGGTCATTTCTTTTTTTTCAATTTTAATTTATATTAAATAGATAACCTATCGATTTTCTTTTTACAAAAATATTATTGTAACACCTTTTAATTTTTAATTACAAATATTGATATATTTATTGTAAATTAAATATTTAAAAATAAAATACCTGTAAAGAGCCGGTAATTTAAATAAGTTATGCGTGTTTGCCTATAAACTACACTTCTTACTTAAATCAATAAACTACACTCCTTAACTTAAATCAATAAATTATACTCCTTAACTTAAATCAATAAACTATACTCCTTACTTTAAATAGTGTAGTTTATAGGCAAATACGCATATCCTATTTAAAGTATCGGCTCTTTACAGATATTTTATTTTCAAATATTTAATTTATGATAAATATATTAATATTTGTAATTAAAAATTAAAAAGTGTTAAAGTAATATTTTTGCAAAAAAAATCAGTAGGTTATCTATTTAATATAAATTAAATATTTTTTAACAAATAAATGGACTCATAAACTATTAATTTTTTATGACTTTCATCCATTACATGAGTAAAGTATTGGCTTTTTATGGATATTTTATCCTGAATCATTTAATTTATGTTAAATACATAAATATTTATAACTAAAATTAAAAAAGTGCTATATTAATATTTCTACGGAAGAAAAACTGGTAGGTTTTGTGTTTAACAAAAATTAAATATTTGAGAGTAAATACAAATCTGTATTTGAGAATAAATATTTGTGATAAAATAAATATTTGAAAGTAAAATACATGTAAAGAGCTAGTACTTTAAATAGACAATACGTATTTGCTTATAAACTACGCTCGTTAAAGTTTATTAATTGTTAATTAATTTGTAATACTTTGCCATTCATTGGACATGTGGCATAAAGGACAAATCAGGTACAAAATTCTAATTTCACTCTCTAAAATAATATTTTAATCATTTGGACTGAATTTGTAAAGGATTAGTAACCTCAGGCGAGGTAAGTGTAAATGTCAGAAACCTCAGGGGAGGTTTCTGAAATTATCCCAATTTTCTATCCCTCGGCTTCTTGGTGGGTCCATCGTTCGTATTTGAAAAAAGGAACGTCCTTTTCCTAGTATGGATGGATGGTATGCGGCAGGTCTCTTTGTACCTTTCGGCGTATGCCGTATATGAAGAATCGTACGAGGTCCGCAAGTGGTCGCAAATTAAGGAATCTGGGGTTGGAACAGTCATCAGGCGAATCGTCCCTGAGCAATTTACGGTCAAAATTTGATCAAAAAAATTATACTTCCTCCGTCCCACTTTGATAGTTCCATTTCTTGTTTCACACAATTTAAGAAAAAAATAGTTAATTTTGTTGGAAAAGTAAATTTAGATTACTTTTTTCCTAAAATACCCTCACATTAAATAGATGACAACTTTATATTGAAACTTGAATTGATGTTTTATGGGAACTTGTTATATTGACCATGAACTCTATCATTCAATTTTCAACTTCTGCCAATACTCCATTTCATCAGCCTAGTACTCTGCCAATAGTGCACCATGATTGTTTCAATTCATAATCATCCGCCAATTCCGTTTCATTTTCAATTTCCGCCAATAATGCACCATGATTGTTTCAATTCATAATCATCCGCCAAATTTGGGACGAAATTATCTTCAGTTGTCAGAGTAAAATTATCTTCTTGTGATGGAGCATTTATGTCAATTGATGGCTTCACCGATTTCAACTTGGTAAAAAAATTCTCTGCATTTCAAAGATGACTTGTTCACGTTCTTGATTGGTTGAGATGAAATCATATTCTTTTGTTGGAGTTTCATTAGGAAAATTTTGAGAATATGGATGGGTTTTTAAATTTTCACTCATGATTTTGTAGACAATGATGACATAGTTTGTTTCCCCTCGTGATATAAATAAGCTTGAATTGATAACAAATTTGGCTTTTCATATATCAATATGTTTTGGGAAATCTAAATGCATTAAATGGAGTAGGTTATTAAGCATTAAATAAGGTAGTTTAAAGTAACAAGAAGTTGCATTGAATAAGGGTATTTTGGAGAAATCACAAGACAACTACATTCTTCAATTGGAAAGTGGACTACAATTTGGGACAGACGAAAAAGGAATACATGACTGTAAAAGTGGGACGGAGGGAATACAATTTAGATCTCATCTTGTACCTCATTTTTAATAATATGTGGGGGACTCATAAAATTTTGTTCTAAAATTACACGTTGTTGAAAGTAAATTATACCATGTACAAACAGAGTTACATCATATGTAAAATGCACATAACCTTCAGCACTTGCAATCGTTCCTACCCCTGGTCCCAAATTAAGGGTGAATCATCGAGTGACGTTTCACTTTTGCATTGTCGGCTAATACTTCCCCCCTTTTAATTCCGCAAATTTTAACATTAACGTTTTATTAGTCATGCATATATCAAGAGGGATGTGTATTTAATGTAAGTAAGATGCCTTTAACTCACAACACCTTACTTACATTTCTTCTTTCCATGCTATCCTTTCTACTCCTCCCCTTATAATAAATCATATTTATATTTAACTTAACTAACTAAATTAACTAAATCATATTTATATTAACTTAATCATATCACCGCCTTTTCGCCATTTCCCATCCTTTCCTTTTTTTTTCACTACCACCGCCTCTCTTTTCCCACTTGCTACTATCAGCAGTTACTCTCTCTTATTTTTTTTCCTTCTCTCACTCCATCCACATAGTTACCTCTCTCTTTATTCCTTCATTTCTTTCTCTCTCATTTCCTTCCTCATTTCCCCTTCCCTTCTTCTATCTACCCGTCTTTCTCTCATTATCCTCCTATGATCTCTTTTTTTCCTTTATTCCTCTTCTCTTTTCCCAGATTTGATAGCCTAACTAGATTTAGAGAAAGAGAGAATGAATAGGAAAGAGAAGTGGAGAAAAAGAGATGAGAGGGAAGTGGCGAGGGAAAGAAAGAAAATGAAGAAGAGATGAGGAAAAAGCAGGAGAAATGGTTGAAGAATGGAGGAAAAAGTGCATGAGAAGTAGGGAAAAGATAATGAAAGTGAAAAAAATGTGGTGGCGGGAAGCAACAGTTGTAAATGAAGCAATGGTGGGAGGAATTAAGAGTGGTGATAATAGTGATGAACATAGATTTGATTAGAAATATTGGTGACAGCGGGAGATACATTAAAAACATGCTAAAAAACACACTTATCCAACGTATCCTAATATTCTCATACTTAGTGATTAAAAAACTAGAACTTAAAAAAAATTGAACTTGTGTTTATAAAAACTTGATAATTTTCGTAACCTAAATATTAATCAAACCACAACAAAAATACACATCAAGTTTCTTTAAATTTTAATCCACATTTATACATGGTAGTTTTCAATTTGTGTAAATGTTTGATTTTTGAATTTTTAAAACTAGATTGACATAATTCTCAATGAAAATGGTGATTTCTTCTTTTTGCTAAAAAAATGAAAAATAAGACCTATAGATTGAAGGGCTATAAATGCTCTCAGGTATATTTTTGAGTAGTCTACGTTAGGTACGAGTTGGTAGGCTACGATCTTTTGCTTAAACATTTGTAAGTATTGAACAACAATACAAAACCAAGATCTTGTCCTTGAATGATTGTGACACTCAAGTACAAAACCAAGATCTTATCCTGGGATGATTATGATATTCAAGGTAGCATGAGCTGTTCACAATTTAAAGAGAGTGTCGATACAAAACCAAGATAACTGTCATATTTAAATTAGTACGAGTTGTTCACGGTTTAAAAAGATTGTCAATACAAAATCAAGGTCTCATCCCCAGGATGATTATGATACTCAAGTTATTACGAGTTATTCAAGGTTTAAAAAGAGTGTCAATACAAAACTAGGGTCTCGTTGATGATACTCAAGTTAGTACCAACTGTTCACATTCTAAAGAGAGTGTAAAGTTGTTCATTATCTTAAATAAGTGGAGTATGGGCAATATTTATAGATTGCAAAGAAAGAAAAGATGATTAATGTTCTAGATGTACAACTCTGACAGCCTATACGAAATTGTAAATGGTGTATCCCAAAAGATTAAAAAAGTTAGAAGATATGTGAAACTCCCAATAAAAGTGTCAGGATTTGATTAATTGCAATCAAAACGATGTAGTTTAGTAGTAAGTATTGAGTCGGTTAGGATTAACTACCAGAATCAGATTGTTATAAAGGTGGGGACCACCATTAATTATAACAACGACATTTTGAAGAAATAACAATTTCCATTCTTTCTCTCTCTTCAGTTTTCTCTCTTTCCCTTTTCTGCCTCTCTTCTCTCTTTTCTAATTCCTTCCTCTAACTCTCAATCTCCACACTAGATAGTCAAATTACCTGGTGTCCCTGACAATTGGTATCCAGAGCAATCGATCCTTGGAGCTGGCTTTGAAATTCAATGGCGGAAGGTACTCGGTTTCGAATATTGGAGGAACAAGTGAAAAAACAGGAGTTCAAGCTTTAAGAGCTATTAGAATCCTTGCATTCAGCTCAATCGGAGCAACAAAAAATTAGGAGCGAATTGAAAATAGAGCTCGAAGAAAGCAACAAGAGCATGGAGGACCTAGTCACTGGAATGGAACTGAATCTTAATAGAATTCTGGAACAAAAGTTTAACAACCTACTGATGAAGATAACAACAGGGAAATATAAGGTTCCAGAAAAAGATGAAAGAGCAAACGTGGATCCAACACCAATTCTACCTACTCCTCCAGCTCACTAGAGGCTACAGCCTGAAATAGAGGCTCAGAAGACCTTCAAGAAGGACTGGAGTAAGTTTCAGATTCCAAATCCTCTAAAAATTGGTTTACAGTTATTTTCTGGTGAAAATCCAAGGGATTGGCTCCGCAAATGTAATAAATACCTTTTGAATTATCAAGTTCCTGAGAAAAAGAAAGTTGAGGTTATTGAGATATATCTAAAAGGTAGAGCTGACAAGTGGTTTCAAGGGGTAAAAATTGAGAAACCTAAATTGGACTGGAAAGAATTTAGTGAATTACTGTGTAGGCGATTCAATGATAATACTTGCAGAGATGTGATAAAAGAGTTCAATAAGCTGCAACAGGAAGGGAATGTGAGAGAATATCATGAAAAGTTTGAAGAACTGAAACCTCTGATGATGACAAAGAATTGAAATTTGGATGAAAACTATTTTGTTTCCTGTTTCATAAGTGGATTAAAAGAGGAAATCAAACCTATGGTCAGGATGTTTAAACCTACTACCTTGATAGAAGCATTTGAGATTTCACAGTGGCAGGAACAGTCAATCATGATCCAACATAGGAATACTAAGGACAGTACCAGAGCTCTAGGGGAGCATAAGTTTGGAATGACAAGTAGTAATACACCAACTACTGGGAGTCACCCATACAAGGTGCCTTCCAGTAGCAATTTCAAACATTCCAAGTTCAGAAACCCTCAAAAGGAATTCAAGAACTCAAGGAAACCTTCAACACAGGAAATGCAGTATAGGAGGGCTAATGAACTATGCTTCAAGTGTGGAGAAAAGTATGGAATAGGCCACCAGTGCAAGATAGGCTATGCAAACTGCATGTTCCTGGAATAAGAAGATGAATCTGCCTTTGAATATGCAGTGGGTGAACAGGATGAACAGACAAGGAATCCTGGGCAGGCAATGGAGATGTCCTTACATGCATTATCTGAAGCACTAAAAGGAAAAACCATTACACTAGTGGGCATCTTTGATGGGGAGGAGGTGCTAATTCTGGTGGATACTGGAAGCTCGGACAGTTACATCAGCAGTGAGTTGGTCATTGACATGGATATTGGGTATCAGTGGGTGGATCAGCCATTTTCTGTTATCATGGGCAATGGAACGTGTGTAACTAATAATGCTATTTGTCCTAATGTGCACTGGAGGATTAACCAACATAATTTCAAATTCAGCCTCAAAGTAATGAAACTTGAGGGTTGGGACATAAAATTGGGAATGGATTGGATGACACACTTTAGTCCAATTACATTCGATTTTCATCAGCTCGGAATATCCTTATATCATGAGGGAGATGAGATTCAGTTGCATGGGAGAGCAGAAGATTGTGATCTGAACCTAATTAGGGGAAAGGATTTAAGGAGATTCATAGAGTACAAGAAGCAGATGTGTATGGCAATGAGCTCAGCACAGGATAAAGGAGGAGAAGCTCACCCTATACCCTCAAAAGTAGCTGAACTACTATAACTTTATGAAGATGTGTTTCAGACCCCAAGTGACTTACCTCCCAGTAGAAATGTGGATCATGAAATACCCCTTAAACTAGGAACTCAGCCATTCAAATTGAAACCTTATAGATACCCCCATTGCCATAAGGAGAAAATTGAGAAGCAGGTTACTGAGATGTTGCAAAAAGGTATAGTCAAGTGCAGCAATAGTCCTTTTGCCTCCCCTATTTTGCTAGTCAAGAAAAAAGAAGGTATTTGGAGATTTTGTGTGGACTACAGGAAGCTAAAAGAATTAACTGTCAATGACAAATTCCCAATACCCAATGTGGATGAGCTACTGGATGAACTAACAGGTACTGTGTTTAAGACTAAGTTGGATCTCACAGCTGGATATTATCAGATCAGAGTGAAACCTCTAGATACCTTTAATATAGCCTTCCAAACTCACTGTGGCACTTTGAGTTTTTAGTCATGCCTTTTGGGCTCACAAATGCTCCTGCCACATTTCAATCACTGATGAATCAGATATTTCAACATTATTTGAGGAAATTTCTTATGGTATTTTTTATGACATCCTTGTGTATAGTCCTACAGTGGAGACTCATGTGCATCACCTAAGGATTGTGTTTGACATCCTGAGAAGTAATCAACTATACGTGAAGAAATTCAAGTGTGCCATTGCCCAGACCAGAATGGACTATCTGGGGCATACCATTACTGAACAAGAGGTCACTATAGATGATTCCAAGGTCAAAAGCATTCTACAATGGCCCATACCACAAACTGTTAAGAAACTGAGAGGCTTTTTGGGACTTACAGGTTATTACAGAAGGTTTATAAAGCATTATGGGCTTGTCTGCAAGCCACTTACTGAATTGCTCAGAAAGGACAATTTCAAATGAAACATGTAGGCACAAAATTCTTTTGATCAACTTAAGAAACTAATGTGCTTAGCTCCTGTTCTTCAGTTGCCAGATTTCAAGAAGTCTTTTGTAGTAGAGACAGATGCCAGTGGAGGAGGTATAGGGGCAGTTCTGATGCAAAAGGAGCACCCTATTGTTTTTTTAAGCAAGACACTCTCAGCTAAGAACTTGGAATTATTAGTGTATGAAAAAGAACTCCTTGCTCTAGCAATGGCAGTTACTAAATGGAGGCACTACTTGGTTGAGAATCATTTCATCATTAAAACTGACCACCAGTCTCTGAAGTATCTGTTGGATCAGAAATTGAATAGTGCACTTCAACATAAGTGGATGACTAAGCTTCTGGGGTTGGACTATGAGATACAGTACAAAAAATGTAGTGAAAACCAGGTTGCTAATGCATTGTTTAGGATACATGAAGTTACACCTATAGCTGCACTGAGCTCTTGTATGGCTATTACCTTTGTCAAACCTGGCTGGATTGAAGAGTTGTAGAAAAGTTATGAGGATGACACTCACTGCCAAGACATTGTAGCTAAACTAGTGCTGGATCCCAACTCTCACAGTGACTATACGCTGATGGATGGAATATTGAAATACCAGGGTAGGATTTATGTTGGAGAGGCAGGGAAAATCAGGAAGCAAGTTATACAAGCCTTACATGCTTCAACAATAGGTGGTCACTCAGGCCAGAGGAATTGCTGGCAGAAAATTAGGAACTTATTCTACTAGCCAAGCATAAAGCAAGAAGTGGTGTCCTTTATACAGAAGTGTGATGTCTGTCAAAGAAACAAGTCTGAAAATGTTTCCTACCCCGGATGCCGCAACCACTCTCTGTACCTAAGCAGGCATGATCTCACATTGGATTTCATCGAGAAATTGCCTAAGTCACAAGGCTATGATACTATACTGGTGGTTATTGACAGATTCACCAAGTTTGGTCATTTCATCATATTGACACATCTATTCACAGCAAAGGAGGTTGCTCAAGTTTTTCTGGACAACATCTATAAGCTACATGGCCTACCAGAGTCTATCATCACTGATAGAGACAAAATCTTCATCAGCAGGTTCTGGAAAGAGCTCTTCAAGCTAGTTGGGACTGAACTACATTACTCTTCATCTTACCATTCTCAGACTGATGGTCAGAGTGAAAGACTCAACCAATGTTTGAAAAATTACTTGAGGTCTATGACTGGAGAGCTTCCTTCCCAGTGGGGCAAGTGGTTATCTCTGGCTGAGTGGTGGTACAATTCCACCTACCATTCAAGCCTGGGAATGACCCCTTTTAAAGCCTTGTTTGGATACAAGGCAGTATATTTACCAATGGGACCGTATTTAGACTCCATAATTTCTGTAGTTTCCAACATGGTGCAGGAAAGGATCAGGATATCCAACTGCATCAAGAAGAACTTGACCAAGACTCAACAGAGGATGAAACAGTATGCTGATCATCACAGATCTGAAAGAGAGTTTTTTGTGGGGGATTGGATGTTTCTAAAGCTCCAACCCTACAGACAACAGACTGTGACTATCAGGAAATGTCTCAAATTAGTAGCTAAGTACTACGGGCTATTCCAGATTGAGCAGAAGGTAGGGGCAGTAGCCTATATGTGAGAACCCGTAAATTTCTTAATTTCTAGACCTTATTTTATTTATTTGCATGCCTTTTATACATTTTCTTTATTAGGAAAATTTTCTAAATAATTTTTATGAGTGAATATAGTTTTTAGATGATTTTTTAGTATCGGTTAGGTTTTGAGAAATTAAGAGCGTATACCGGACGTGGGACCCGCTAGTGCAGAAAGTTCGAAAAAATTCGGCCAACTAGGTTAAGTTTTGGATACTAGGATTAAATTATCGGGTGCTATGAGATAATTAGAGGTTGTTATATGGATTGGTGTGAGAGGGAACAAAAGGATATGTATGCATTAAATAGGGTGGCAAGTGTCACCATTTGGTTGGATGTATTTTATGACCACTATTCATTTTCTTACCAATTGACCAAATAAATCAAAAAAATACCAAAAATTCACCATTTTCTTCCTCTTCATAGTCGGCCTCTTCAAGCAACAAAAGAAAGAAAACTCTTCAAGTTTTTGGCTTCAATATTGCTCAAATCTGCCAAATCAACCACTTAAACTTACTTTTGTTCCATAAAACCTCTTCAATTAGTGTTGGTGAGGTGATTGGTGAAGTTGTTTGGAAAGCTAAGGTGACTAGTTGCTCTCTCTCTTGTGTTGCTAAGGTGAGTTGTGAAGGAACCCCTCTCCTCCACCTAATGATGTTTAATTTGTGACTTGAGGTAGTTGAAGTAATGACCTTTGGTGTTATTTCATGATTTTTGGTTAAATTGGTGAAATTTTATAATTATTGGTGAATTTTTTATTTTCATATGATTATATTATGTGGGCATGTATGATGATTGGAAATGATATTTATGGAAGTTAGAAGGTGGGAAAAGTGGTTAATTGCAAGAAATTTCTGTTTTGGAAGAAAATTGAAAAAGTTAGGGTTTCATTGTTTTACATTCTGCCCGGCACAATACCTCATAGTTAGAGGGCGAATTGGCCTTGGATTAAAACATGAAAGTTGTAGAGAATGATATTTTAGAGATTTCTGCAAAATTTCAGGCCAATCGGAGTAGCGTAGCCTGTGAAAAGACCAAAATACCCCTGCTGCCCTGGTTTCACCCGAACTTGAGAATTGCTTCTGTAATTGGTTATTTTGGCTGGGAATACTTCTGATTTGGTTGTTGAGGTCTTCTGAGGAAATGTAGCCTGATGTCTTAGCTTTCGGATGGCTTTGGAATCACTTGATTTGGACTTAGGTAGCCTGGCTTATGATGTTTGAACTAGAATGCGGGTTGTGAACTTGTTTTTGCGGTTCTGGTGTAGTATATTGCATTTTTTACCTAGTTGAAATAGAAACTATGCTGAGTAGCCTTCTTCAACATTGTAGCTCTATCTCTTAGCTTTGAAACGGTGTATCTTGCACCTCCATCCGATAATTGTAGTGCCAATGGCGCCAAAACCGCAAAATGACGTCAAAAGCTGTTTTTTTTTGGATTAGAACTTAAGTCCATTTCCGGATTTTTCTGGTTTACTCTAGTGCTTATACATTCTTATGGAACCCTATTTGGTGGTATTTGGAATTGGTTTATGACCTGTAATCGAGTTTTATTGTGCTTGTTTGAATATTTTAGGGCGTGACGGTGATTAAAGACGCTCTTTGGGCGAACGTTTATGAAATTTCACTTGCTTGCCTGGTGAGTGTACTACTCACTTGTTGTTTACAATGTGACTTTGGTATATGTGAATTTGATGCCTTAAAGGCTTATCTACTCCGTTGAAATTGATTAAGTGATGGTGTACTTGATCACCCTCACCCATTTGGTATCTCATATGACTGTCTACTGTTTCACTGTAATGATTGAATGATACATGAAATACTGAATTTAATTCATGAATTGGGTGTCACTTGGACGAGTATCCAACGACCCTTATTGATACTACTGAGCTCAACCCCATTGGTAGTCGATTGAATCAAGCCAGCGAGGGTTTGGTCGTGAAGGTCGACGAGCCATGGGGACTGTTATATGGAATCTTGTAGTAGTGAGACTCTTGATTCCAATATACTCAAGTATTACTAAATTGCTACTGTTTGGAGTTCGGGCCCGGTAGGGGTATGTTGGGTGGAAGGAATGGAAGTAAAGTGGAGCCTACGGTTGGTTACTCTTAAATATTGACGGAGGGTCAATGAGGTTCGATCAAGAATGCAAACGAGGAAAAGGGCTCTTGAGAGCCGCCCGTATCCTTTTATCACCACTATTGATGTGTACTTTTGCTTACTTTTGATGATTTGGAATGAAAAGTTTTATGCTTATGTGAACTTTGCTGTTTGAGTGGTATTATCTCACTAGGCGTAAGCTCACTCTATTTCTTTTGTTTTCCTTATAGGAAAATAAATACTTTTGGACTGGATTTGATAGTTGGTTGCTGAATTGAGCTAGATGGACATATCTTTTATATAACTCTTTGATTGAAACCCTAAATGTACTTTTGGATCCGTTTCTCTTTTGATTTGGCAAACCGTACATGTATCCACTTTTGAATAACTTTTGTATGCCACTTTGGATTGTATATGTTTAATTTCAACTTGTAAATATTTGCTTGATGTTTGGTTGGGTTTTGACGTGTCGGTTACTATTCATGGTCTACTCCGGTTTCATTTTTTTTATTTGGACATTTTAACTTGTTCACGCGCGTTTGTATGTTCCGGAACGTTTTAGAGCGATGTAAACTGAACCGTTAGTCCCGGCGAGAGTTGGACAGGCAGTCCGCTAACCCTTTGGTTCGCCTTCGGGGAAGGTGGGGCTGTCATACTATAGACTTAAGCTGCCAGCAGACTCCAAACTACATCCAGTGTTCCATGTGTCCTTACTTAAGAAGAAATTGGGACCAATGCAGCGCAGCTCCACTGCCCTACCAGAGTTAGACTTTCAGGATCAATGTCTATTAAAGCCAGAAGTAATTCTAAAAATGAGGGTTATTATGCGAGATGCTAAGCCAGTTATTCAGTTTCTGATTAAATGGAATCACTTGGATTATGAGAAGGCATCTTGGGAGGACAAGTCTTTTGTTGAACATCAATTCCCTGAATTTCAGACTTAAGGACAAGTCTGTTTTATGGGGAGGGAATTATCAGGTTTGGATTAATTGCAATCAAAACGATGTAGTTTAGTAGTAAGTATTGAGTCGATTAGGATTAACTACCAGAATTAGGTTGTTATAAAGGTGGGGACCACCATTAATTGTAACAACGACATGTTGAAGAAATAACAATTTCCATTCTTTCTTTCTCTTCAGTTTTCTCTCTTTCCCTCTTCTGCCTCTCTTCTCTCTTTTCTAATTCCTTCCTCTAATTCTCAATTTCCACAAAAAGCTCGGAAGTGCCAAACCATGGGTCACTACATAGATCTAATAATATTTGATTATATTTGTAGTATACAAGATTTTAGATGCCATTTTGTGCCTAAGAGTGTGGAGTTGGTCATTATCTTAAATAAGTGGAGTATGGATGACATTTATAGATTGTAAAGAAAGAAAATGTGACTAATGTTCTAGATGTACAACTCTGACGGCCTATGCAAAGTTGTAGATGGTGCATCCCAAAAGATAAAAAGGTTAAAAGACACGTGGAACTCCTAATAAAAGTTCGGGAGTGCTGAACCCTAGGTCACTACGGAGATCTAATAAGATTTGATTATATTTGTAGTATACAAGACTTTAGATGCCATTTTGTACTTTTTATTGTATTTGTTAGGTAGGCTTATCGATATAATTGTCAAATATTAGATACAGAGTTAAAGTGGTCACCAAGATAACAAATTTAGTTTCATGTATTTCAAAATTTAAAATATGTGATCCCTAATATATTGATCTCTAAACTTTTAAGGAAACATATTATGATCCATAATATTTGTAATATTGACAATAAAAAAGAATTGTTGAAAAAATTTGGCAAATTGCTAGTAATGATAACCACATGCAAATTAGCTATAATAGTTAAATAAAAATACTTAAAATTATCTATCACATCTTACTTTCATTTTTGACAAACAAATCTAATTTTTGTTAAAACTTAAAAATTGAAACTATAATTGCCATTAGTATATACACAAGAAATAGGTAAAAAATAGCTTCATAAAAATTTAAGATATATATACCTTATTTATATTGTTTCAATGATTGCCTATGTAACTTTCAATAAACTTTCACAGGTATTATTATTTTTTGAATCTTTCTAATTATTAATATACTTCTTTTTTTGTACGAAATGAAAAATTAGGAGCCAATTTTCATCATCCATTATCCCTTTTTTGTTCAAATTTGATAACATTACGGGCCACGTATTCAATGATAAAAGCCATACAAAATTCAACACATAAAATGAAGCTAATTAATTGAATTAGAAAGAATGATTACATATTAGATATTATGAAGTGAATTATTATGCCAATAATTAGAAAAGTTTACATTTTATGATAGAGTTGCTTTTGGCACCATATGGCAAAAGCCATGTCTTAAAAAATCTAATATGTTAATTAGGCAAGAAATAGAAAATTAAATAGGGCACTAGTCAATCAAATTGATCTCATTAGGAAGATCTCATATTAAACGAGACATAACCAAAATGGAAAAAAGTCAACCTATTTTTGCAGTTGCCACCAGTCTCGCTTCCTTTTTAGTTTAGTTGTCACTTCAAAACTATATATAAGATACTTTTGATTAATAGAGCAAGAAGAGAAGTTAAGAGAAGAATTAAATACATTCACGAAAACGGTAGTGAATTGGATGAAAAATGATGGTGGATTTAGGGGTGGCAATGGGGCGGGGGACACCTCCCCTAACCCCCGCCCCTGCCCCGTCCCCCACCCGCGGCTTCCCCCATCCAGGCCCCGCCCCGCCCTTGCGGGGCTAAAAAAATTTTATTAAATAATTTCATTATAATTAAATTTGAGCAAATAATTAAGTACTAAAATATCAATATATCACCAAATTATTATTCATTGCAACTTCATAATTGAAACTCATAAAAATAATAAAACAAAGGTTATTTGAATACAATCTAATATGATAAAACAAATATAATTAAAATAATCAAGTTTTCATTTTTAATACAAATACAATCACTAAATTATTATTGTGTTTTTTTTTAAGAAAAAAGTGTTATTGTATTAAGTGTAGTGAGGAATTTAACATAAATGTATTAATAAATTTAGTATAAATAATTAATAATTTTTATTAATAGATATGTATAATTAGTAGTATAATTAATAATATCATTATATATATAATTATGTACATATACATATTTTCAAATGGGTGGCAAAGAACACAGCAACACTTTAAAGGGAAAGAATTCTTATTTGAACGTCCTTGACTCGAGGAAAAAGAACCACCAATGTGGCGAAGGTGCGCTCGGGGGGGGGGGGGGGAATTCGGAGTCGTCCGTCCCACATCGGGAGATTGTGAGGCATTAGTCTCTGGGTTTAAGGTTCACAGGTGGTCGGTTCAGTTACCAATTGGCTGAATCTGGTTGTTTTGTGGGTCCCCCTTAGATTGTCCGTTCGGACCGTTCTTTCGATTTTCGCTGAGTGTTTAATCTAACTGTGTGTGTGTTGTTGATTCTTGACTCGAGGAAAAAAAACGTGATTTGCATCTATAATAATGACTAAAAATTAATATTGGTCAATCTAGTCAAGTCAAATCTATACAATATAAAAAGTTAGAGTATTGGCAATTGATATAAACAATCATTGTAATCTTTTGAACTTTCAATTATAGTTTTACCAAAAAAAAAAACCTTACTCATCTAATCACGTTCTATTGATATAACTACTCAAAACCACCTAAGTATTGTAATAACTATCCATAACTACCCCCAAAATTATAACTACTAAATTATTGTAACCATATAAACCAAAGTTTTTTTTAGAAAAACTAATACAAATATTATTTATATAAAAAAATATATACAAAGATAATTCATTTTTAATATTTTTAAATTCACATACATTAGATGGGCTCTTAACTAGTGCAAATAAAATGTAGAGGCTGTGACAATATAAATTCAACCTACCAAGTAAAAAATCGAAAATACAAATAAACAATACTATCAAATATAAGTTTAGGCTCCAACTGGCACTGCATGATAATCATTATCCAAGCAAAAGAACCCTAAATTTTTCTGTTACCTCATGTTGGCTCGAGCCATCTTGTTTACACCTTAGCATATAGTAGCAGTTTAGTACTACTAGTTTATGATACACATGCTAATCCTCAAAGTGCTCTAAGTTCAAAGTTATTATTAAAGTAGACATCTTAGACCATTATCTGGACTAGAACTAGGGATGGCAACGGGGCAGGGTTGGGGCGGATCCCCCCGTCCCCCGCCTCCCGCTCCCCCCGCCCCGCCTTGCCCCGCTTCCCCTGCGGGGTTAATAAAATTTTATTATATAATTTTATTATAATTAAATTTTAATAAATAATCAAGTACTAAAATATCAACACATTACTAAATTATTATTCATTGTAATTTTACAATTGAAACTCATAAAAACAATCAAACAGAAGTTATTTGAATACAATCTAATATGATGAAATAAATATAACTAAAATAGTCAAGTTTTCACTTTTAGTACAAATACAATCACTAATTCATTATTGTGTTTGTGCTTTTTTTTGAGAAAAAAGTGTTATTCTATTAAGTGTAATTAGAAATTTAGTATAAATGTATTAGTAAATTTAGTATAACTAATTAATAAATTCTATTAGTTGACATGTATAATTATTCATATAATTGATAATATCAATTATATTACATAAACTAATATACATTATATAATACATCTAACTAATAATATCATTATCATAAGTTTATAACTAATTAACTTACATATTATATATAATTATATATATATTTATATATATTTTTTGTTTTGCCGATGACGGGACCGGAAATGGGGCGGGGATATACTCCCCTGCCCCGTTTCTAAGCGGGGGGAACCCTCGCCCCGAGAGCCCCCCGCGGGGCGGGTGCCCCATGGCCATCCCTAACTAGAACAAACAACTCGACTGTATTGGGCATTTGGGCCCACAAACAAGAGGGTTCTCCACTTGTTAGTTGCCAACTCACACACGATTGCGTAAGCTGGCGAATCAGTTAATGGCCGAATTTACCTCACCAGCCACCCCCCCCCCCCGGTTTTTTGTCCCACCCCAATAATACCCCCGGCTTTGGCACATTACTACACTCTGGACTCGCCGGAACGGTGAAGCAACTACCCCAGCACCGCCGATACAATTAACTTCCAACACGTCTCTTCCGTCACTCTACACTCCATATCCGCCTCTCATCCGACAAACCTCTTCTATCGCTCTTCTCTGTATCTCCGCCGCTCTTCTTCACTGACACCAATACAAGAACAACCATGATCCCAACGGTATTTACACACATGCCACCATCCTTGTAGTGATTGAACTTAGTTGAACGCGTTTATTTTTATATTGCATGCGTCTAAATTCAATATCATGTCTCAGTAATAAACATTTTTCTGATTCATAATTGATGACGGATTTAACTCGAATTGATTGAATACGCTGCAGCAGCTGCAAAGGAGTGGATCGGGGTCAACGCAGAGCCCTAGATCCCCGTCGTCGCAAGAGCCGTTTTTATCAGTATCAGTGATTGATCCAGCTAAGATGGGCAATGGCGTTCAAGCTTATATCTCCTACAAAGTTATCACTAAGGTTGGCATATTTCACCTCATTCTTCATATGCTCGAATATTGTATGCTGTGATTGATTAAATATCTTATCAAGTCACATACATAGATGTTGATCGCTCTTTTGGAAAGTAGCTTACTGTGATGACTTTTACAGTTGATGGCGATGCTTTCTTGATAACTGTAGTGAAAAATAAGCGGTAAATGTTAGATATATTTTTCCGGTGTTTACATTGTTGTAGTGTCAGGGTTTGCCTTTACTTTCTGTTGCACCCCTTAAGCAAGTCAAAGTGGTATTAGTATTGTTAGGTTTTTAGAATGTTTCTATTATAGGATGCTTACTTCTTAATTATCTGAATAGTTGATTTGGCTGCGTCAGTTATATCTGGGAATTATTATTGCAGACAAATTTGCCAGATTATCAAGGGCCAGAGAAGATTGTTATTCGTAGATATAGCGATTTTGTGTGGTTGCGAGATCGTCTTTTTGAGAAGTACAAGGGAATCTTTATCCCTCCTCTTCCGGAGAAGAGCACAGTAGGTAATAAGTTAATGCACATACTTTTCCTTCGTTTCTCCTTGTTTTAGCGGTGGTTCCGCATGATAGTCATCCATTTATGGTTTTCCCTGTTGCCGAATTGCGGAAGTGACTGATGTGGCAATGTGTCAAAAGTAAAGACCATGTTCCTGCAACTGTTATAGTTCCGAAATATGCTAATTGGGACGATCAAACATTCATGAACTGGTTCTCATGGGAGATGATATTAGTAATGCTAGGTGTTTTCATTCTCAGAATAATTCTTTGTCTTTTTCCTTGTCTTCATTTATCGAATTACTTAGCCACTACTGTCCATTGTTTTTTCAACAACAAAACTTTAATCTAGGCTGGAAAAAATAAATGTAAAGTGGCATTAATGACTGATATTCTTTTCACATCCATGTCCTGAAAGTTTCATCAATTCGTCATACCCAGGAATTGAATAGCATTTTATGCATCTGTCATTTCACTACTACACATCCTGATGAAGTGCAAGTCTTGTTTAGCATGTGTCTAAGGCACTTTGACCTTGTCACACAGTGAATCTGATTAGTTGGGACAATTCTGTGTTTCTGTAACTGTAACTTTGTCCTTCCTTGGGCAGAAAAATTTAGGTTCACTGCCGAGTTCATCGAAATGCGGCGTCAAGCACTTGATATATTTGTCAACCGGATAGCTTCTCATCACATTCTTCAGCAGAGTGAGGACCTGAGAATCTTTTTGCAGGCAGATGAACAGGTAGTTTGGCTGAATTTGATGCTTTAACAAAAAAGGTTTGGTGTTCTGCAATTCATTTTGAATAAAGCTTTTCCTGCATTTGGAAATTTATTTTAAAGGGAGCACCCTTTCCTCTCTAAGGTTGTACTTTAAAATGTTTCATTTTCAAGAAGTGATGTTCAACTTCAGTCTGGCAGCATTTTCTTTGCCTACTTACCGCTTTTCAAGGACTTTTTCCACACCTGTCAATTCTTACAATGCATCTGAAGTGCATATTTCGTTTCCATTGTCTTGATTCTTCTGTATTTTACTTCATACCTTTTTAACGTTCTATATGCTATGCCATTTCAATTTTTCTTCCTTTGTTTGGTACATTATGCATTGTGTCGTTTCACTGGCTGTTCTGTAGACAATGGAAAGAGCAAGATCACAAGAGATTGGTATCTTCAAGAAGAAACCAGCGGATTTGATGCAGATTTTCAAGGTACCGTATATTTGGATTGAAATTTCAAACTCTCTATTCTATCTCAGATGGAATTTTGACTTAAATTTGATTAATCCTTTGAAAATTAGCCATCGAGATGTATTCAGGTGATCTTTAGTACCACATCAGTTTGCTAGGGAGAGCTCTAGATAACTACATTTTAAAAATGTTGCAATTTCTTTCTTTCACAAATTTAAGCTGTTGGTAAAAGTTAGGAGATGCTTATACTGAAAAGTGAGATACATTGCTGGTTTCTTTTAGTGAGTTGGTCTTCCCTGGTCACTGTGTTCCACATCATAGAGTTCCATCACGTTCACAAGGAGCTCAATAAGCATTTTGGTTGGTCCTCAATACCATTTCATACTGGCAGAATGTTTTGAAATATCCCTTGAAACTTGAAAAGTGCGTATTCAGAGATATAATATTGACAGAGTTGCAATATTGTGCAGGATGTACAGTCAAAGGTGAGTGATGTTGTTCTTGGAAAGGAGAAACCTGTTGAAGAATCGACTCCTGAGTATGAGAAACTAAAACGTTATATATTTGAGCTTGAAGATCACTTAGCTGAAGCTCAGAAGCATGCCTATCGTCTTGTAAAAAGACATAGAGGTATTAGGGGTACTCATTCCTTGTAATGCTCGATTATATGTTTTAGTGTCAGTAGTAGGATGCTATTCTGGTGTATATGCTGCCAATGTTATCATTTTAAACAAAGTAAAGTATTTGTTCTCCCAAAAACTTGATCTGCAGAGATTTCCCAAAAACTTGATCTCCCAAAAACAAAGTAAAGTATTTGTTTTCCCAATACTTGATCTGCAGAGATTTCTTTCTGAGAGATTAGAGAGTCGATTTTCCACAATGAAACGTGTTTCATACTGTTGCTTTTTTTCATCAGCACCTTTTTTTTTTAACACATTTTAAGTTGGACCTCTCTTTTCAGTTTTTCTCTATTAAACTGGATTTTCCCCATTTTCTCTCGTGGAACCTCATTTATGGGTTTTCGTGGGTTTAGATTCTTCTTTTTCCAGAGCTGAATGCTATTGTATAACATTGATTTGGTTCCTCATTTGCTGCATTTGAATGAAGGTAGTTACACATATTGAGTTTCTTGATATTTTACCTCAGAGTTGGGGCAATCTCTGTCAGAGTTTGGGAAGGCAGTCAAGCTGCTTGGTACATGTGAAGATAATGCTCTCGGTAAGGTATTTTCTGAGGTTGGGGACAAAGCAGAAATAGTCTCGGTTAAGATGCAGAGGGAGGTGCGTTTTTGTACTTATATAAAATATCACACTGAACTTTTTTTTTTTTTTACTTTAAACTGAAGTTTACTTATCTGATTGTATATTTATTTTTGGTGAGTTTCAGGCTCACCACCTGTTGATGAACTTTGAAGAATCTTTGAAAGACTATGTTCGTGCTGTACAGTCAATTAAGGTTAGTCTGGGAGCCTTATGCATTGTTCATGTGTCCTATTGAAGGGTGGAGACTTCTGTCTGATATTATGTTTTCTTGAAACGTATACGTGAATTTATTTAGCCATTGGGAGTAGCTCTTGCAATATAAATCAAGGAAGAAAACCCCCGTTTTTTCTCTCTATGTAAATTATAATGCCAAATATCATACAACAATTGTGGCAAAGAATAGTGGAATGATGTTGCCTTGTCTTGATCCACAATTCTTGCTTTGTCTATTTTTTTATCACATTTTTTTTCACCAATATAATCTGACACTCTTTCCATCCTTCTTTCTTAACAGGCTACAATAGCTGAGAGGGCAAATGCATTTAAGCAGCAATGTGAATTGGCCGAAACTATAAAGTTCAAGGAAATTGATCTGTGAGTTTCAACTTGCATTAGTTTGTGGATCTTATATTTGGAAACATTATTATGAAAACAGAAACTTCATGCCCTGTAGAAGATTGTGAGTTTGTACATGAACTCAGGATTTAGTGAGCTAATGCTTGGTAATTGAATAATGATATCAACTTTTTCATGTTCAGCACAAAATGCAAGGCTGGTAGGTAGTGATGTCAACTCTGCTTGGGGAAAATATCTGAAATAACACTGTAGCTTTTTTTGGTGATGTGATGCATGTGAAATAAAAAGGTGGTTGGAAATTGTGTTTGTGATGCAAGCAGAACAAAATTTGGATTTTTTTTTTTTTTTTTATGTTGATAACCAACTGTTGCTTTAAGAAATTTTACAACATGTTTTCTGGTTCTTAGCAAATCATGTTTTGTAAACAACTGCACTAATCTGTATTAGGTCTTTTTTATGAACTTAAATGTTACTTAAAGGTTTAATTCCTATGAACCCAAATTTAAGCCAGAGCTACATTGACCATGCTGTTGCAATACCCGCCCTTCTTCCTTGTTGCTCTGTCTTAGGAAATGTTCTTTCAAAATATTGTCTTGTCAAGTTATGCACAAGGGAACATCAATATTAGCAAATCTATAGAAACTTATCCAGAGAACTTGTTAATAATTAACTACTAATTGGAATTTACTGCTAGTAATTTATTATTGATGAAAATGTGTTTGTATTCTTCTGCAGGAACAAACTTAGGCTAACGCGTTCAGAAAAATTGGCTGACGCTGAGCGTGAATATGACGTGGTTAGTTGGCCTTGAATTGTATTGTTTGCTTTTACTATGATTGCTGTTTTTCCCCTTATTATGAGTTTGTGTATGCAGCTGAAGGCTGATGGTGAGGAAGCAACAAGAAGATTCGAGGCAATCGTCCAGCTAATGAATGAAGAAATTGTCCGATTTCAAGAACAAAAGACACTGGATATGGGGCTTGCTTTTCATGAATTTGCTAAGGGACAAGCACATTTAGCAAATGGTATTGCTGAAGCCTGGCGGAGTCTTCTTCCAAAGCTTGAAGCTTGTGCTTCCTCATAGCGAAACTGGGAAAGAGCCGCCAAGATAACCACACACTAGATTGATGACAACTGCGAAGATGACTGAGGCACCTCTTGGTGTGAGATGGATTATGATTTGTTGAGTGTGTTCTGCCTCTCTATTGTTGTAAGAATTATAGGATAATTTCATTTTGTGACATGTACAGATCCTGAAGTAGGGCAGAAAAAATTAGAGTTGTGGAGCACATATAGAACGCAGTGATGAATAAAAGGTTAATTTTAGTGAGGAACTCAAAGATTCACCAAGCAAATCCTTTGAAGGCCTGCTCCTGCTATGCACTAGCTTTTGAATCCATGTAAATGTCCCAGATATGGGGTGGTATAATGTGTGCGTAATGTTTTGGGGCATTCGTTGAACTAAACTCCAGTGTTGTAAAGGGCTGAAGTATTTCATGATTTCTATCAAAACACGCTAAATGGTAAATGCCGAGGAGATGGATGCGTCCTAATTCTGTTGATTCCAATTTACCTTTGGTGTTCATTTTATTTTCGACTTTTAACTGACAGATTTGGATAGGATGTAAAAATAAATAGTTTAAAAGGAAAAAAAAAAAAAGAGTACTAGATTGAATGTACACATTCCTCTTGCTAACAAACAAGTAATGAACATACCTGCAGGAGAAATGGGTTCCGGAAGGAAGCGTAAATGAGGGTGAAGTGTAAATGAGGGTTCGAGAAGAAAGTGTAAATGAGACATGTCGAATTCGAGCTCTTTCACTTGAAAAAGATAATGAATTTAACATATCTGTGAGTGGTAATAGAATGAAGAAAAATATCATCCATTGAACATATACATGTTACATTCCTGTAAGTGGTAACAATAATAGAATCAAATAGAATGTAAGAAAAATATCACACTGAGGAGCACATCCTATCCAATTCCAGTCCTTGTATTTTCGATGGTATATGTAAGCGCTTCCTATCTGTCTCCTGACTCCTGAGTCCTGAATCCTGATTCTCCTCTGGCCCAAACCCACCTCCCCAGAAGCCATGGTTAGTAACGCAAGCGTAACTGGTAGACATCTCTTTCCCTTAACGCAAGCTTTTCACGCGACAAAATGTCTGTTCCGCCAATCAATTCTGTGTCCTCCACCAGCAATTGGCTCCCGGGACAAATATAATCTATTAATCCACGCTCGTTCATTTTCAAGCAAAAGGACTCTGCGTAAGGCCTTGAAGGCAACCACGGGAAACGACGCCATATCATCCGCCAATAGTTACGAGGACGGCGTGTCGTTAGGAACCATGAAGCTCCCAGTAGATACTGACCTTGCAAAATTCGAAACCTTGCTTTTTCAGGTAAATGCATACGGATGTCTTGATGTTTTTGGACTCTTTTTAACTTTGTGTAAGTTTCCCAAGTGTCTCGACATACTACGTTGTGGCTTTTCTTGAAATTTGGTATCCACTCACTCCTTCTGAGTAAAAGGCATCGTCTTGAAGCTACAAAACTGGATTTTCTTGCTTAACTTAATGGGGAGTCCTTTTCGTGCTGTTTTAGGCTTTATCTCGAACAACAAGATGAGTACGATGAGTGCTTGTTAATTTGATAAATTGGTCACACCTTTTAATTAATAACCAGGTGATTGACTTGAATAGTTGGATTACACCTCTTACCGTTCGAAACTTGTGTTTTTGCGGTCTATCCTCGTCTAGTTGAGCCCTATGAAACGCCAATAAGAGTTAACTATGATTTGTTGTTTTGTTTCGATGGTACCCGTGTAAGTTATTGATGCAGGCATGCCAAAATCTTGGAATTTATCAAATACAACTTTTTCTCCAATTGAGATCAATAAATTGGATAAAGATGTAGACATACTACCATGCTGGTAGGAACTTTGCATTGAGCTGTGATAAAGGATCCAGCAATTAGACAATAATTATGTTGATCATGAACGGAAACACCTATAAACTTGACAATAGTAGTGCAGCTTAGGATGCTTAATTTTCATTGGGCGTCACTGGGCTTTTAGTGTGTTTTAGTAAATTCCCAACACACAAACACTAAGCTAGGTGTGTTTTACCTTCCAATTGTATATAAGGTATAGGTAAATTGACAAATGGTATGGGGAATGAACTTGTGTTCCAGGCATTCTCATTTTCTGCTCAAACTTTCCTTTTCGGCCACTAAGCAAGACCATCTCGATTCATCTAAGTTGCACCTCAGCACAAATTTGTCTTATTGTATCACTGAAACGATCCTCACAAGTCAAACAGATACAAGTTTGCCGTGTACCTGCTTATTTGCTTCATTATCTTTGTCAGAACCTTTTCTCTTTTATTCTAATGTCATCACATAATACTTTTCTTTCACTGCAGTGTTGACCCCTCTTTATCATTATTATGCATCTTGAACTTGTTATTGACCAATTGTTTCTCGTGCTTGGACTTGACAGTGGGGGAACAGTCTCTGCCAAGGTGCCAATTTACCACTACCAGTACCTCTTAAGGTTCATGCTTTTTGATTTTTGGTCAATGTATCATTCTCACATGCTGTTTTAAGTGAATCATACTGAAACTATGCTAACAAAGCAATATATCCTCACTTGACTTGTCCATTTAGTACCAAATGCGAATCCTTTAGGCTTCCCCTCTCTTATTTCAAGAGTACCATCTAGGTTGCTGCCAGCAGCAAAACAAAATTCTTGATTTACATGACGACCTGGTCCTGCTGTATCCTTCTTTAGTTGTATAATCTGAGTCAGAACTGAGCGGTGTTCGTAAAAGGCTTTTATCCTAGCTTCAAAGGCCAAACTTGACCTCTGCCAATGCTCAGGAGATGCACAGCAGAAGACAACTCTCATAAATTTCAGTCCGGGAAAAATGAGGAAAAGTATTGCTGGGCAAGGCTAGTAACCTACTGTTAAGCATTGGCAATTCAGCAAAAATGTTATGGTTTGGATGGCAAGAGGGGCAGGGTAGTGTAAAGTGCATGACCTTGATGATCATGGGAAATTCCTTACCTACTGGGGCAAAATCTTGTCTTATGATGTTGTGAACATTAGACAGGTAGCTGGCACATATATAACAGGCTACACTGCTGTTATTCTTGGATACTGATTTTGAATGGGCTAATGTTGTCCTAAAAGTTATTTGATATATCCTTGGTCATATTGAAACAGGAGGGTGATTGTGAAACTTTATGGGAGGCGGCGTCCGTCTATGAATGGCTTAGTTCTTATTTATGCAATTTATGTGCAGGTTGACAAAATTGCAGGTGGAGCTAGACTTGGCTTTATTACCATTGGAGACGGGAAAACCGAAGTGCTAGTCTACATAGATTGCTTAGTTTTTCCAGCCACTGATAGTTCAGGTCCAATTTTTCGGGCCATAAGGAATGGACCTTTGAAAGCTCAGTCACCTCCTGGAGAGCCAAGAATCATGAGAAGCCTTCTAGCAGCTCTTCAAAAATCAGTGGAAATTGCCAGAGTATAAACTTTAACTAATGCTGTTTAGATAGACTACAAATTTACAATTACCTCTGAATGGATATTACTATATGCCAGACTAAATAGCCATGCATTACCGCATTGGTAGAAGGAATGTACCTTGTTACATTGCGCCATCTTCATACTTGCTTTCCAGATTTATGTTTTCATGTTAAAGACTCTAGTCAATGCAATTATACGTTAACCTTCATGTGTACATGCTAGTTGACATAATCCTCTGTCATCCTTAGCTTCACAAGATCCGACTTGTGGGGCTGGAGTGAAGGGAGATGAGATGCAAAGAGATATACTACTGTATTATCATCCTTCACCAATTTCTATTAGTCTATTTCTTTTCGTAAATGGTATTAATGGCCGCCGATAAGTTCTCGCTCGGATTGGATCGTGTAAATGACTACGAAAGCCGAATGAGGAGATGCAATGGTCTGAGGTCCCTTCCACTTTTAACAGTTGGGAAATAGTCTTTGCCAAGGTGCTATCGTGTTTAGACTAGTGGGTGCGTCTTTTAGAAGAAAGTAAATAACAAAAAAGACGGAATAAAAAATTAATTAAAAAGTTTTTTTTTTAAGGTAACGTAGTGTTCATTAATTTTTAAAATAACAAATAATGACGCTTTTTTTTTAAAAAAAAAAAAACGTCAAACTCTTTATTATATTAAACAGATAAAAAGACGAATAAATTTTTTTATACACTGATAGTATATACACTAGCGAGTTTAGATACATGCCAAATAAGTAAAATTTGATATTTAAATTTAAATTCAGATGACGTGCCATTCAACCAATCCCGTCAGGCAGTGCAAGAAAGATTTGATTAATTCTAAAAAGATGACGGCATTCATCATATTTATATTTAATCCTCATCCCCTGGCCCCGCTTAAATAATTTAATTCTGGTCCCAGTGCTGGCTCATTTAAGCCTTACCCCTACCCTGTGTTCCTAACAATCTTACATTGGCTTTATCTTTCGCAAAATTCATTTATTGGAAGTATGTATTTTCACGTGAACAAATGAAATAAGATATTGAAACACAGTATGAGGAAATTACGTTAAGATTACAAACTATTTGAAAAAAAAATGGATAACTTATATAATAAGCATTGAAGAACATATATTTACTTATCTATGTACACATATACATATTGTACATATTTGTACATATTTTACTTATTTATGTACATAATATACCCGTGAATTGTATATAAAATTTATAGATAAATATGATGCAGGGCGAGGATAAATTTATAGATGTACTATGCGGGGCTGGAGCGGGCCTTACTCTGCCATCTGAAGCCACCCTGAAAGTTTTGGGCTGGCCGCATGTGCATAACCGAAATTGAAAAGCTTGTAACTTGCAACTCCATTCATGTGGTCAAAGAGGTTTGGGTGACTTGCCGGCTTCTGTAGCAACATAATGGATGGATTCCTGTCGTCTCCATCTGGATTCTTCTGAGATGCCATACCCACACTCCTCTGCGTACAGACAAAGCCCCACACCCTTCATCCCTAATCCCCCTTTCCTCTTGCGCAATCTTCTTCTGTGTCAGGCATTATTAATTTGTTGTAAATGAAATCAGGAAAATCATTGTAGAGTGGCTTGGGGAAGATAATGGGTTCTTCTTCGTGTCTATACTCTTTGGTGCCATCACTGCATCCTTCACATGTTAATTTCTCCAAGAACCTTAGTTTCTTGAGCTCTTCCAGAGTTGCAAGACCCCAAGGCGGAGCTTTGCTCAACAAGTCTTCCACACCTCAAAGAATAGTATGTTCCTCTACAGATGATCCCAATTCTATGCCTTCTGGGGAGAATATCCCAAGGTTGATGTCTCCAATTTCTCAACTTTCTATACCATTTTTTGTATGGGCTTCTTTGGGTGAGGGTATGATTTCTGAATATTATGGATGTCTTTTTATTCATGTTTGGATTGTAGGATTTGGAAGCTCTAATTTCATACCGATTTAGATAAGCTTTTCTTCGTATATAATAACGTTTCTTTTGGGACGGGTGCTAATTGGTGTTTTGTCTCGCAAAGACCTTTATTTTTAAAGAAGAGTGAGACTGCCTACTGGTTGTATTGGTCAATATGGCTGGCTCTGTATATATTCAACTTTTCTCAGATTATTAAAATGTTTTCTTCATATTCACAGCAGTTTCTGCATTATAGAAGGGCCAGAAACAGTTGAGGATTTTGTACAAATGCAGCTGCAGGAGATACAAGAGAACATTAGGAGCAGGCGCAATAAAATCTTTCTCCTCATGGAGGAGGTTTGTTTTCTCCTTGCTTTCAGAAAGGGAATAGTATATTCTCTAGTACAATTTGCAAATTTTAATCATTCGATGTTTGTAGGAAATGATCTGCTAAGCTTTTTCTCATACATGTAGGTACGGAGGTTAAGAGTACAACAACACATAAAGAGCATAAAAGTTTCTGATGGGACGGGTGAACAGGAAAATGAGATGCCTGATATCCCCTCATCAATTCCTTTTCTCCCCCATGTGGTGATTCTCTGAAATTTATCTGTGCTTTTTAAGTATGAATTCCCTGAGGGATGAAACTCAACGCATTTATGCTTAGGCAAACAGGATTGAAGCTTTTTATGTCGGGAAAGGAATATCAGCTTTAGTCAATAGATGTCTAGGTTGAAATTTGATGAAGCATATAATCCCTGCTGATAATCCTTAGCTGTATAACAGAAACAGATATGTACTCGTTTCTACTAACTCTACAGTTTTTGTGAGCTATTGTAATTAATCCTCTCTATATCTTCACAATTGCAACTTTAGTCACAAGTAGCTCAATGCATGATTTGACATGTGCATTATGGCATTAGCCTCTATAACCAGGTCATGATGGACGCAGATGCACTTTAAAGAGATTTTGTCTACTATTTTCTTGTTCTATATCATTCTTCTTGATTGAGTCCTAGATTGTTGTTTTTCTCTTCTTTGTCATGCTGTCCAATACTAACTTAGGAATACATCTTTTTCCTTTGATGTAGACGCCAAAGACGCTGAAGCAGCTCTATCTAACAAGTTTTTCATTTGTATCTGGAATAATTGTCTTTGGGGGGCTTATTGCACCAACTGTGAGCCTTCTCATCCACAAACTACTGTATATGCTGTTGCTATTGTGCAAAACTTATACCATTTGTATTATCTGTCTTGCTTTTGGTTCGTTCTTATGAAAAAAAGGTCTAATATCTGAAAGCAATAAGAATGACCTCTTGCTTGATGTGCTTTCTACTGGATTTACTTGAAGTTAGACATAATCTAAAAACTGCACAGGTCTGATTGTCTAATATAGATTTATACACCATTTCAGGTGTATTTGATCAGACTGATCAAACTAATTGTGCTCGTGTATGATGGCTTGTAAGAATTAGTTTGAAAGTACAATTGTCTATTTTCTTGAAGGTAGTTCTACAATTATGCTGCATATTGTTCTTGTCCATCTCAGAAACAGGACAGATTCACAATATTAGAGAGCTTAAGATGAAGTTGTTAGTTTTGGATGTAAGATTGCAACCAATTTTCCTGCTGGGAAGGTATAATATGAACAAAAAGTTGATGCATGCATGTACAGTGGATAGAGATTATAAAAAAAGTGGAAGTCAACTGTATTCTAAGACCTGAATGATTCGACGAATTCACCTGTGCTACTTGCATAGTACTACATTATTGTTTTGCGACTTATGGAGCAGTTTCACATGGCAGTTGGAGCTGAAATTAGGTTTGGGTGGCACGTCATATGAAGATTTCATCCACACTTTGCATTTGCCTATGCAATTAAGGTACAAATAATACAAAAATTATATGTCAGGAATCAAAAGTTTCTTAATAATATCTCTGTACATTATTTTAGCAGCATTCTTTGGTTGGCAGTTGCTCTGCCATATACAGTTCATTTGGTGGATGTTTTTGAATAATCTTCTCCTTGTATATTCAGTCAGGTCGATCCAATAGTGGCATCCTTTTCAGGAGGCGCAGTGGGGGTTATTTCTGCTTTGATGTTAATAGAAGTGAACAATGTTGAGCAACAAGAGAAGAAAAGATGCAAGTATTGCCATGGAAGTGGTAAGCACAAAAACTTGTGAAGGCTTCTTTCTGGCCTTTCAAAAACTCCCCCTTCCACCCAAGACCTGGTATCTTGTTAAATGAATATTTTCTTTTTCGTAAATAGCTCTTTATTAACCGCTAAGGCTTAGAGAAGCCATGGTTTCTTTTTCTAAACAAATTTCCAGGTTAATGTCAATTGAAAACATTCTAATTTGGTGTAATGAAATATGCTAAGATATCTCTAATTGAATTACAACTGTTCATTTGCTTTTTTACTTTGGTTTGCAAAATGTATTTGAATGCTATGCTATGTTACAGTTACATTGTTCTGCAATTAATTTTATTTTCGATATCTGATCGTTGTTAGCCATTACTTCTCTGTCTGCACTGTAATGTCAAAAGGATACTTGGCATGCGCCCGTTGTTCTGCTAGTGGTACGTGCTTAAAATTCGAACCCATCTCGACTTGCAGTGATTCCATCCGCCAATTGCATGGACCAACTACTCAGAGGTGTCAAAATTGCTCAGGCTCAGGAAAGGTATGTGACTTGTTAATTGCATAATTTGTGAACATCCGGTGAATATTCAACACACCTCTCGCAAAGTGAAATTTACCTAGCTAAAAAAGACTATGACCTATCTTGTGTTTTTTGGCATCAGATCATGCTGCTTATTCTGTTGGAAATTAGCCTTGGCACCGCAGAATGTTGACATATATATATATATATATATATATATATATATATATTTTACACTGAATGCTGATTGCATGCTTTCAGTTGATTTCCAGCTCCTTAAAATCTATCTGCCATTTTTGCTGACTCCTTGTCTCTTTGATAGGTGATGTGCCCGACATGCCTTTGCACTGGGATGGCCATGGCAAGTGAACATGACCCTCGAATAGATCCCTTCGATTAAGGGCAGTCCTCTGAGCAAACGGGCTTGGATGATATCAGAAGTTGAAATGGAAGATGAAGTTCAACCAGAGGTCCTGTGGAAATGGGAATTTGAAAGTTGATCAAAATGTCGAAGTATTGATTACTTTCTGGACAAATCCGACATCAATATAAAATGTTCAAGTTGGTTAATTTGTCCCATTTTGAAAAGTTAAAAAATACACGACGATTTATTACTATATATCTTAGAAAGGCGACGATACTATTCTTCTGCATGATATTCTTTTTTTTTTGTCAGTAACGATACATTTGTAAAACTTACTCTATTCTACTCTAGGGAGAGGGGGAGTCTAAGGAGACTGTGGTAGGAAGCTAGTGGATATACAGATCCAACTAGATCAAGGAAATGTTATGGCATAATTCTTAAATTTTTTTTGCTCCAGGTAAAGTTTGAACTCTTACCTAACCTCCTTGGTGGCCACTGAGCCGTTGATCCAGTGGTTCTGCATGAGATTCAGTTCCCCAGTTTGCTGCCCGTTCGCTTGCAAATATTTGGGGAAAGGCTTAAATAAAGAATTTAGTTGTATGCATTTGCACCTCGGAATTTGATTTCTAGGAAGAAAAGAGACTGGCGTACAAGTATATGCTTCTTCTGAAGCTGTCTTTTCCAAGCTTAGCATTTGGCCACAGAAAAAAAAAAAAAACTAGAAATAAAATGAAAAGTAAGCCGTTATCCAAACTAGTTGAAGATGACAAAAATGTACTATAATTTTTCATCCAAGAAATAAAAATGATAAAGTGCAATCAACACAGTTTTATTATTTAGATGGGATAATTTCAGAAATCTTTCTGATAATTTCATTGACCTCCCCTGAGGTTTCCACAATTACACAAACCTCCCTTGGCGGAACTTGGGACCCAATTGCTGACATCATATAATGCGAAATTACTATTATACCCAAGACATTTTGTGTTATTATAGGACTAAAATCTGATAAATAAGTCATTAGGGTCAAATTTGAACTTTCAATTTCATTAACCAACTTAACAGTTGGAATCTTGCTAATAAAAATTGTATAACCAACTGGCACCAATACTTTGTTCATGTAATGGATGAAAGTCATAAAGAACTGGTATGTTATGAGCAATATCTTTTTTTACTTTCACATATTTAATTTATGTTAAATATAAAATCTACCAGTTTCTTTTTCGTAAAAATATTAGTGTAACACTTTTTAAATTTTAGTTACAAACATTTATGTATTTAACAGAAATTAAATGATTCAGAGTAAAATGCCCTTAAAGAGCCAATACTTTGTTCATGTAATGGAAGAAAGTCATAAAGAGCTAGTATGTTATGAGCAATATCTTTTTTCATTTTCACATATTTAATTTATGTTAAATACAAAATCTACCAGTTTTTCTTTCGTAAAAATATTAGTGTAACACTTTTTCAATTTTAGTTACAAGCATTTGTGTATTTAACAGAAATTAAATGATTCAGAGTAAAATGCTCTTAAAGAGCCGATACTTTGTTCATGTAATGGAAGAAAGTCATAAAGAACTGGTATGTTATGTGCAATATCTTTTTTTACTTTGACATATTTAATTTATGTTAAATACAAAATCTACCAGTTTCCTTTCATAAATATATTAGTGGAACACTTTTCAAATTTTAGTTACAAACATTTATGTATTTAACAGAAATTAAATGATTCAGAGTAAAATGCCCTTAAAGAACCGATATTTTGTTCATGTAATGGAAAAAAGTCATAAAGAGTTAATACTTTATGGACCATTTTTAAAAAAAATATATTTAATTTATATTAAATAGATAACCTACCAGTTTCTTTTTGTAAGAATATTACTGTAACACTTTTTAAATTTTATTTACAAACATCGATGTGTTTATCATAAATTAAATGTTTGAAAGTACAATGCCCATAAAGAGCTGGTATTTTGAATTGGTAATACTCATTTGCCTATAAACTACACCTCTTGAAATTTATTAATCTCGCACGGGGCGGGTGTCTGCCCAATTGCTATCCCTACAAATGTAATTGGTTTTGGTGTTATTTAGTAGGGGTTTTAGTGGAAATGTACACACAAGTATCGCCTATTGAATGAGATAAGATTTAAATTTTTTGATATGCACATATCAGTTTATGTGCGTGTCTTGGGGCTGTAAATTTTTGTTATGTTGATTCGGTAGAACTGCGGTAGAACCATTTAACTGTAAAATGTCTTCGTTTAACTGTAAAGTATCGCCCATTGGGGTTGTTTGGATTGTAAGTTATTTGGGATATTTTTACTGTAGCACTTTTTATGATGTGATATATGTGAGATAAAAAGGTAATTGGGAAGATAAAAAGGTGCGTTGGAAATTGTAATGATGATGTAAGCAGATATAATTTGACAAATAATGCTCAATCCAAACAAACCATATTTAACTGCTTTCTCAATAAATATTCCCAATATTATACATTTAACTGCATTTATTTTACATTATAATTGTAATTGCATTTATTTAACTGCTTTCTCAATTATAATCCCAGTATTATATATAAATTTTTCATGAAAAGGGTATTTTCAAAACTATTATTAATCTTGATGACAATTGGATATAATAAAGGAAATTTCTTAGTCTACTTCATTAGCATTTTGTCTCTGGTACTGGTAGATGATGTACGTAGCTTTACAAAAAATAGCAGCAGCTGTTACTACAGCTTTGTGCAAGTATAAATGGTCAATCCCCACCTTTCTCCTTATTTCACTAATATCCCCTCATTTTTTCTAATTTATTTTTGGTTTTTATTAGTTTTCATTATTTCACTAATATAACTTGTACACTTACCTCAGGGGCATTTATGGGAACAAATTTCCCTCTCTTTCCTATAAATACTTTTTTATGTTTACTTTTGATATCATGAGCTGATTTTGTTACAAAATCCTAAACCTCAAGGGAGGTTAGTGTAATTGTGAAAACCTCAGGGGAGGTCAATAAAATTTTTAGAAACCTCAGGGGAGATTTCTGAAATTATTCCTATTTAGATACACTTTTGGTGCGCATCACAGGGTTCGCAACCCCATGTTGGAGCAATTTGAGCCATGGCGTTTGCACACTGTAATATCTTAAAATTTCTTTAGAACACAGATACAAATAGACAGTTTGGCCGAGTGGTCTAAGGCGCCAGATTTAGGCTCTGGTCCGAAAGGGCGTGGGTTCAAATCCCACAGCTGTCAACATTTTTGCACCAGTACTCTTTGATATTCAGAGATGTGGCACTGAAACGACATCGTCTTGACGGTACCATTCTTCCGTCCTCTGGGGTCTCTTTCTCTCGTCTTCTTTTCTCGTCCCTTCCAAGCTTCCACCACGATACTGTCTCCATTCTTAGTTCCCATCTTCTTTAATTTTCCTATTCAACAGCGCCCCACCAGCTCTAAGCCCCATCAATGTCTAGAACTCTATCTCTAGTAACCAAGCCCGGTTCAAAACTCCTGAACCGGTTCCTAATCTTGCCGGGCCCCAACCCGATCCTTCACCAGTCCAGCAGGACCCTCGAAACCCTAGCTTTCGAAGAAGTTTTATCCTCCCCAGACAAGCCCTACACTTATACAGCTTTCATACTTCACGGCCTCTTAGGCTCCGGTCGCAACTGGCGCTCCTTCTCCCGTTCCTTCGCTTCCTCTCTTTCAGGTACATTTACGAATGTCTATCGGACATTGCATTACAACCATGTGATCTGAGCTAATTATTTTCCGCTTTTGTCTTTGGGGTGTTTTTTGAATTTGAGATAGGATGGAGGATGGTGATGGTGGATTTGAGGAATCACGGGAAGTCGGCCGAGATAACAGGACTGTCGCCACCGCATACTATAGGGAGTGCGGCTCGAGATTTGGCTGATTTGGTGAAGTCAAAAGGATGGGATTGGCCTGATGTGGTTATAGGGCACTCCTTGGGTGGCAAGGTGGCCTTGGATTTCGCTCGGAGTTGTGCTCGTGGTGATTATGGGGAACATGCTTGTTTGCCCAAGCAGGTCATTTTCCGAGTATCCTGTTCCATTGATAATTCGTCTGCTGTCTTTGGTTGTTAATCACTCTGGGAGTTGTGGCATGCTTTTTTCTTCACTCTGTTACTGTGCCCACAGTTGCTTGTCATTTTACTGAAATACTTGCTCCTATTATCGTTGTCCCTTTTGTGCATGAAAGCCTGAACTGGCATGTGTTATTAAGTAGGATGTACGTTTTGATAGCCCAATGATAGTGTCCCTTTTACCAGTCCCAGTGATAGGCAATTTGTTGTGCGTTCAGTTGCCTACTTTTTCGAATTTTATAGAACTCCGGTTTTTAAATTTCCTTGACTGGAATCTATTGTAACTTCTGATAAATTATGAGTACTGCCGAGCTTCTGGTATCATCTTGGCTGGTTATTTTTCGAATTTTAATGTTCTGCTCCACACCTCAATCTTTAGTGTTGAAGAGTAAAAGGTGTATGAACAACGTGACTACTACAAACAAGCTAGCTTTAATTCTCTCCCAAAGATGCTTTTAAGGATACCATACCTCATTAAATCAATTGTAAAGGTTTTTGCAACTCATTCTTGTATACCTGCAATGCAAGCGTTCATATTGAATTTAAATTTTTGCCACCTCAGATACTTGTCAATTGAGTACTTGTACTTTACTCGTATCTGTAACAATTTATGGTTCACTCATGCATGAGACTCCTGATGCAGAGCAGTTATGGGTACTTGACTCAGTCCCTGGAAAAGTAGACCCTGAGGAAAGTGATGGAGAAGTGGAGCAAGTATTGCAGACCTTGCAATGTCTACCTTCATCAATTCCATCTCGAAAGTATGTCGATTTCCCCCTCTGATGATTTTTTTTGTTTCCTATATGCATACTTTATTGTGCACTACCGGCCAAGTCTCAGATTGTTGAGACAGGAATTGTGCACTCATGTTATGTGAATATTTCCTGTGGTATCTTTTGTGATTAGCTGACAATTTAAGTGTCTTCAGTTTTACTCAACCTGGTTAAAGGTACTCTATTACTGCTTTACCTGGTTAAAGGCAATCTATTTTTGCTTTATGGCATGCTTCTTGGAAAAGCTGATCTTTTGAACTTTATTTCATTAGAACCGATAAACCTATCAGGTACAGCCTTTAAAAAAAATATACAACAATTTTAGTTTCAATTTCTATAGCAGGTAAAATTCGACAACTACATAGATTTATTTATTTTTTTTTTTTGAGACAAGCAACTGCATGGCTGTGAAGTTCTGTGCTTTATCTCTCACACATCAGTATTCTTTTGCCTTATTCTTCCCTCTTCTATTCGGGTTATGCTTACTTAACATGCCATTCTGTCGGGAATCATCTTCTTAGATGGTTGGTGGATCACATGATGAAGCATGGGTTTTCAAAGGCATTGTCAGAATGGATTGGAAGCAATCTGAAGAGATCCGGAGACCAAGAGACATGGGCATTTAATCTTGAAGGTGCAATCCAGATGTTTAATTCTTATAGGTACACTAATCTGCTGCTTGTTATGATTATAGGATGAAAATTATTGCTCACTGTCTGACCACTGCCAAAGAAAAATCTAGGACAAAAATTTCATAATCTGAAAAGTAAGAAGAAAATATGTTTTATTGTACATTTATCGATCCGGGAGGGGGAAAATAAGAAGAAAGAGTTACCAGTTGTAAGTGGAACTCATTGTTGAATAAATAAAATTTCATCAGGGAAACAGATTATTGGTCTCTGTTGGACGAACCTCCCAAAGGGATGGAGATAGCAATCGTCCGGGCTGAGAACAGTGACAGATGGATGCAAGACACCATTCAGCGCATTCAAAGGCTTGCTGCTAAAAGAGTTGATGAAGCTGATGGGAAAGTCTCTTATCATGTTCTTTCCAAATCAGGGCACTGGGTTCATGTGGATAATCCAAAGGGCCTTCTTCAGATTGTGACTCCTAAACTTGCATCTATAACTTAGTTGCATTTTGTCAAGCTTTGAGGTTTTTCGCATGGAAAGCTTTCCTGCTTTTCCACCATTCAAGAAATATAAACAATCAATATGCCCCACAGAAAAAGAAATTTTATTTGTCGTTGAACCTAGAAGCTACCTACTTGAGTTTTATATATACGGGTGCATGCTAAACTTCAGTAAATCGCATACTGTTATTAACATGTGCTTGGATAACAATTTTGGAAGTACAAGTTAGCATCATCATGTGCTTGTGTGCATGTACATATCAGTAATTATTTGAATGTTTTTGTTAGTAATATTTGATCAGCAGCACTTTCTGGGTGGAAAATACCTACTAAATGGTCGGAGCATCCCACAACACTTGGTAGTCTGTCTATGAGCTGCCATTTCATGCAACTGTTCTAGCTGCATCACCCTCCAATCGCTGAATCAAATTCTGATCGGCTCATTCTTTTATTGCTATATGCACTTGCTGCTGTCTCTAGACCCTGTGCATGTGAGTGTGGCCTGAATTTTGAGATAGAGGATGTCTGATAGTGGTCTGTTGTCATACTCGATAGTGTCTGTTAGAGTGTAGCTTACTCCATGTGAACAAATTCAAGTGGTAAGTTGGATAAAATTGTATTTTTTTCGTTGAAGTAAAATTGCGTTCATCTTTGAGCTTTCTTATGAATGAAATGTTTGTCTTCCTGGTTAAAGGCATTAATCAAGGGATTGTTGCACAAGGTCTCATTTTTTGTCAGGTTCAAGGAGTAACAATCTATTTTCAGCTAGTGCTTCTTCAGTTTTGCATTCTGTAATTTGATAATATACACGAAGCAGAAATTAATCTGGAAATGGGTGGCAAATTAAATCCTTAGGTCGCTGGATCATGTCCTTTCGTCCTTTGTTTCATTGACTGTAACCATAATGATTTTCATATTTGGTGTGTTGAAGTTCAACCAAGAATTCCAGAGGAAGCAGCATCCGAGAACATGTAAAGCAGGATGTAGAAGCTAGCCACGTACCCTTTTTCCTGCTGGGAGGGTTCCCTGCCTTCCCCTTGCTTCTGCCTTCTTTTTTAGCTTGTTGATGTCGATGCTTTTAGAAACTCGGAATTAGTCTTTTAACGATGGGACTTTTATATTGTTGCCCCGTTTGCTATTAGAGTGGCAAGGGGGGCTCTGTAGGTCCCTACATTTATTGCCACTCTTTTAACTTTGTCAACTGAGTTGATTCACTTGCAGTTGATTTTCGTGGGTGGTAGATGGTTCATTTGCTTTAAAATGTTATCGTTGTGCTAATTGCTGTCACGTTGCAACTAAATGTGGTATTGAAAATGCTGGTCTTTTGAAGTGGTATCGAAAATTGTATTATTTGCTTTTAGTGGCTTTTCTGGTGAACAACTGTATTGTTATATAATCTATCTACCGTCGGAGAATGATTTCCGTAGAGCTTGACGTCCGTGAGTTTTGTAGATGGCTTTTCTGCTGAAGATTTTGCAAGCGTCCTATGTTTCTGTGCCTTTTATGAGACAAAGCTTGGAGATTGGGCCATATTCAAGAGCTGTATGGCTTGTTCTGAAGATTTTCTTGCCAATTTTGTATCCCGGTTGTTGGGTCCGTGTGGTTGATTCGATGTGAAATTATTCGCAGATGGAGATAGTTGACTTTGATTTGATGGTCTACAAATCAGTCATGGGGGAAAAAGGGAAAAGATACAATTGGCCAGCCACAGTCTCATGTTTGGGAAGGAGACGAGAAAATGGTGAAAAATCCATGAAAGCAACACAAAATCATTTAGACTTATAACCCACCAAATCCTTGATGGAGAAAAATCCTCGAAAAAGACGCGAAATCATTTAGACCTAAAACCCAACCAAAACGAAAGATTTTGGCTTATCCTTGATGAAAATGTTCCACCTGCTCTGAAAATATTGGAACGAAAGTTTTTCTTTCCATATTATTATTGTGACCGAACAGGCATTCTAAGGGTTCGTTTGTTTCGGGTGAAAATGTTTTTCAAGAAAATATTTTTTTAATTTTTCGTGTTTGGTTGCACAAAAGTTACTGAAAACATTTTCCTATGTAAAATATTTTCACTCATCTTATGGAAAACAACTTCTCTTTCAAACTTACTGAAGTTATTTTTCGAAATGCATGCATTCCGCCTGTAGTATATTCCAAACTTACTGAAAATATCTTGTAGTATGTTTTTTTTTTTTTTAGTGTAAACAGAAGGACTCGAACCCAAGATCTCTTCCTTACACTCCCTCCCTTGTACCATCCAACCCAACCCTCCCCCTAGTATATTCAAAATAAAAAAAAAACATCATCCTACTCATCTTATGCTAGTAATTAATTATGTATAATGGGGACATTCTTTTCTAGAGAAACTTTCAGCAGTGAGAATGCAAGATATATGTCACAATAAGCATTGCATGTGATTGATATTTGGCACTAAATGGCCAGCAATTTGTTTATTACTTAAGGAGATATTTTTTATTCATATATACATTTCTCTAAGATTTTTTAAAGTTAAACAATGAGATAAATTTTTTTATTTTGCATGAGAAGGAGTATGTAGTTATAATGTGCAGAAAGTAAAGATAGAGATAAAAGTGAAATATTTCAAAAGTTAAACAAACACCAGAAAAATGAAGTAGGAAAATATTTTCAATAAGCTAACCAAACACCTGAAAATGATGAAAGGGAAATGATTTTCATGAAAAATTACTTCCACGAAAAATATTTTCCCAAGAAAAATATTTTACTTCCAGCCAAAGAGACCCTAAATGAAAGGACTTTTCCTGTCGGGACATTTCGGGTTGGTGTCCTTTACCGCCGCCACAAGGCTGGCACTTGGCACCAAACTGAGGAGATAAAATAATGTCTGACATTCAAGAAGTTCAATTGCTGAACGGAACTAATTATCAACTGGGATTTTTTTAACTTGGATTATTACAAGAAAATCTATCACAAAATGTAGAATTAGAGAAGCAAATCGAGCCCATTCATGTACAGTGCTTTACGAAATTAATAGTAGTACCTTATTTCTTGACCTCAATGTCTCACGCATACATTCATATCCATATAACAACGAAAAGATTTCCTGCACGATCCCACGACTTTGAAACTTGAAATCATTACAGGAAAGTTGCTGCGTATTTGAATACATTACTAAAACACTACTGACTTTTGGCACGGACAGCATATCGCCTGAAATTGAAGCGCCGCCTCCACATCCTTTTTTTTACCTTCGCCACTGGGTTACAAGGCATTAGCTGCTGGTGGTAATTTTGATTTTGTCGATCAGAGATTTGCTATCCAATCCTTTGCTGTAAAAGTTGTCATAGAACTGTTGCAGGGTGAAATCTCGATACAAAGCTGGTTTCTCAGGCGACAGCAGCTCCGGCAGGGGACCATATGTGCCGAGTTCTCTCCATTTCGTGAGGTTGAAAAATGTAACGATGGAGAGGCGGTGCTCGTTGGTGGCATTTGCCAACACTCGGTGTTGCACGCTTCTATATTCTCCATTTGAGACTATCTGGTAAAAATCGTGCCGAAAAAGAGTAGGAAGGATATCGCTCGTAAGCTATATCATTTATATGTCCCAAGTGCTTAATAACTCCAGAACATGCACTAATTTGTTGTACATATGGTACAATCGAATCACCTGCAGCTATCTTCTAGTTTTTTTTTTTTTTTCTGTTTAACTTGTCGTACAATAACATATTTTCAAGCGATAAGTTTTGGACATCAACCAGTACTACATTCGTTTTCCTCCCAGTATGCATGACTGACGTACGTGCCTACTATGTGACCTTTTAAACTGTGTACGTATCATCTCTATATACTAACTAGAGGATATCGAGCAGGACGTTTGACTACTGACTTTCTGTGCAGAAATTCTTATTATCAATTAATTTGAAAGAATTTCTTGATTCCCCAGAAAAATATGAATTCTAAATAAGTTAACACTTGTGGGGTTTAATCGCTTCTATTCTTTCCTAGTTTATCAGTAAGCGACCCGCATACATTTGCTTATAGAAATTCAAAACCCCACACCACAAAAACACAAAAAAAAAATAATAAAATAAAATAAAACGTTGTGTGAAATATATATATATATATATATATATATTTTTTTTTTTTTTGCTTTATAAAAAAAAAGTAGTACAGTACTAGTTTTCTTACCTGAAGAAAATCTCCCATGTTAATTATCAGCCCTCCTGGCAAGGGCTTCACATCAACCCAGGCATCCCCATGCTTCACTTGCAAGCCAGGAACCTGATTCTGCAGCAAAACAGTGATGGTACCAGGATCCGTGTGCGAGGTCATCCCCATGGTTAGATCCGGCTGGGGACAGGGAGGGTATATAATCCCTACAACCGCCCTAGCATCCGAAAATGTCAACTCCTTGAACTTGCCGGCTTCCAATCCCAACCCTAAACTCAACAACTCCATCACTGTATCAGCCACCTTCTTTGCGTGCACGTCCCACTCCACCACCTGCCTCCTACAGACCTCCGGTATGTCCTCCGCTTTCGGGGGCTGAGGAGACATCCACAACTGTAGCGAATCATGCCAACATGCAGCTTGCGAACGGTACAGGTCGTTGTTGCTCGCGTACATCACGCCATGGCCTTCTTGATCTCGCTTATAATACTCAGCTTTTTCTTCTCTGGGCTGCTCGTGGAATGCTCTAATGGCAGCGATTGTCTCGTCGAGTACTGAGACAGGGACCCCGTGGTTGACTACATGGAAGAAACCCCAGCTACTTGCGGCTTCACGGATTTGTTCTACGATCCTTGGTCTGTGGAAATCAGAATGAAGGTTTGATAAATCGACGACAGGGATTCCTGTGCTGCAGGATGTTGTAGAAGACTTGAGGTCCGAGAGGGTTTCCGGGGGATGTAGAAAGATACTTGGGATGGTGGAGACACCCGAGTCGGATAGACCCTTCACTCCCATTTTGGACTCGTCAAATTCCTTCAGCTGCTCCATTCGGTCACTGCTGGTAGTCGTCACAGCTGCTGCCATGGTAGGTAGATCCTTGCTAATTAAATTAACTTGATTTGTGCTGTTGTGGGGAATTCTGTGGAAGAAATGAAAAGGTCCGGGGGTGGGTTTAATACTTTAATTGCTAAAACTTTCCATTCGGCAATTCATCCTGCGGTCTGCAGTGTGGTACCCACTACGTGTATTAGTGGAAGGCACGTGACAATCAGCAAGTGATTATTCACTATTTTGGCAAAGACATTATTAATATTATTTATTATTGAGGGCGCACCACTATGGCGGCAAATGTCTCGTGTTCACATGTATTATATATATATATTTTGGATTGACGAGACCAGAAGATCAATAATAATTCTTCGATATTTTATAACCCCCGTCCCGACGATGCCATGTCAATATGTCGTTGTAGGTCGTCGCATCCACCCCCTTCCATTGGCATAGTTTTCTTTTCACTTGTTTAATTGTTCTTCTTTGATAATAGCCATTTTTCTTCTTACTACTACTAGAACTACTGCCACTGTTTTCCACTAATACAACAACTCATATACTCCTCTTTTGCAAATAATAAGGAACGTCACCGAGAAATATGAATGAATTCTTCAAACCAAAACACGCGAACAAGGTAAGGTATCCTTGTCGTGCTCCAATGCAAAAAGGATAAACATGTTGGTACTTGAAAATTTAGTTCATCCTAGGCCTATTCATGCTCCAAGCATCTAAAGTCTCAATTTTAACAGCCTCAGTGCCATTATTGAATACGTATAAGTGAGCCTTGTCGGAAACGGCTAAGGTTGGATAAACCCTGGATGAAATGCACGTCTTCCCTCTGGCCCCAAAACTCTCTACAACTGAATGATCAATCTGCCAAAACACAACCAAAAAAGAATAAGCAAAAATGATAGAAGAATACCCAGTCTTAGCAAAAATGATCCATCAATCAGCCGTACCAAACTCCTGAGGGAAAGCTTCTTATCGGTCAAATCTACATCTACAAATCCGGCAAATGAAGGCGTGTACAGCCCATCCATTAAAGAAGAACTGAAACGCAGAGGACGAGACGGAATGAGGTTAGACAAATGAATGAGCGAATAATAATAGTATTACTAATTGGTTTGATGGCGTTGTAACTAAAAGGAAGCGAACCTTCGAGCATCAGAGCACATGAGAACCACATGCTGGTATCCGGCTTTAAAAACTCTGAAGAACACGGGAGTGTACTCTTCCAGGTTTTCGGAGGCGAGCGTCAGGAGACCAAATGGACCAAGCCCACCACCTTCAACGGTTGAGCCTCTCCGGCCGCAGACGTCCTGAGCATCAAGCGCTTTCCACGTCGGGTCAAACGGTTCTGCCAGGTCCAAGCTAGAGGCGGCGAAGGAGAATGTCACTTCCACATCGGCCTGCAACGCACTAAATACTAAATACTTCCCTCTTTCTGCCATGCATTCATTATTTGCACTCAAATCAAATGCAGCAGTATTCAGAGCATATTTAACCCCGGGCACGAACCTGGGCCGGAGTTATTCCCGTCACTTCAACAACGTCGCCTTTTTTAAGCACCTGACCGCTTAAATGGACATTTTCCCCCCTCAAACTTTCCAATTCTGGAATTGGCCATTGCAACAGTTGTTTGCCATTGGGGTCCAGCGTAATTACTCGCGGGATCAACTGAAAAAATGCCCAGCGGAATCGTTCGACAACCTCAGAATTAGAAGTCTTAGAAATTGCTTTGAAAAAAAAGAAAAAAAGAGGAGTCTTAGAAATTTGGGTAGTACCTGAATGCCGGCCCATCCCTTCGTCACATCATCATAAGCAGAGTCTGACTCATTGGCCCAACCCCACAAAATCCTCCGATTCTTGCTATGATCGAAGAACGATTTGGAGGCATAAAAGTTGCCATAGTCATATCTCAAACCGTTCCAACCATCCCGCGATGTATCGTCCGGAATGTACCTGTCTTTATCGGTGTCATAATATCCGAGGGTGTAGTACTCATACCTGGTAACGTCAAGGCTAACCTTTAAGACGTGCTTAACATTTGGGCCCAGCACGGACGTGTCCAGCCCGTATGATCCTTGCTTTAGGACAGGGTAGAAATCAGGACATTCCCAATTTCCAGTTCCCGCAGTGGTGTGCAATGGATGCTTTGCCTTGGTCCATTTCAAGAAGTCTCTGCTCCTATACAGAAATGCGACCCCCCTATGCTTCCTCTTACCACCCAGCAGGATTCTCCAGTGGCCATCCCGGCCCAACCAAGCGGTTGTTGGGTCGCGGAAAGCCGTTTTGTTTTCTCCGGCTTGGGGAACAATTAAGGGGTTGTTGTCGGGCTTGACCCACTCTCGAAGGTACGGATCAGAGAGGTTGGCTGGCACGGCGTAGTTCTGGACTTGGGTATTGTTCTGGTCTACTATGCCAGTGTAGAGGATTACGGGCTTATTCCCCGGACGGACAGTTGCGGACCCGGACCAGCAGCCGTACTTGTCAAATTGTTTCGATGGGAAGATGGCTGGGTCCAAAGGGGTCCAGTTGATCAGGTCAGTAGATACTGAATGAGCCCATACAATGTTGCCCCATACAGCACCTTTTGGATTGTATTGGTAGAATAGGTGATAAACACCGTTGTAATACATTGGTCCTGTAGTTAGTCAGACGCTCGCTGTAAATAAATAAATTAAGGAAGGCAATAACTAATTTCACACATCAACTGTCAAGAAGAAGCTTAAAAGCGTTATTGCCTGCTCACCATTCGGATCTGTCCAGCAAGATTTGTTTTAGAGTCCCACGCCAACATGCAAAGGCCAAAGCAAAAAAGGTGAGATAATTGTTAGGAAAAAAAAAAAGAACACCAACATACATAGGTAACGTAGTTAGTTTTGTCGTAAGGTACGTAATCATGGAATTAATTGGGTCCATATTAGGAATTGCTATCCTCAAGCGATTTAAGCTCTCATTCGATTGCAGTATGTTTTCATCATTCGGGTAATATTTTCTACGTGGAAGCCGTCAGAAGCGCCAAGAATCTTGGAGTGGATAATGAAATAATAAAATACTTCTACTCACATTCCGAAATGGATAAAACTTTGAACCTGTAACAGGCTTAACATTCATGATTCAGAAGAATACGGAGAAAAAGAAAAGATATTGTTGTTTTTTTTTATAGGAAGAAAACAAATTTTGTTCAAAGTAAGGGAAGAGTTACTAGTATTTTTTTTTTTTTTGAAGTAAATAAAATATACATAGAAGAGTACAAGGCTTTATACGTTTGCAGTTGCATGTACAAAAAAAAAAGAAAAAAAAGCGACGCCATCTTTCTGATGCATGCATGCACAGAATGGAAATAAATCCACAAGGGAAGGGATCGGAGCATTCAATTGCTTTTATAAATTGAGATCGCCGCCGGCGCGCAGAAGGTCATAATTCATAAACCAGATTTTCTACATCAATCTGGAGGCTAGGAAACATGTAAGTAAAACATTGTACATTTTTTTTTTAACAAATACTCAAAAAAAAAAAACAAAAAAATTAACCATTTGTAAAAGCTGACTCTGTAAAATTGATTTCTTTAAAAAAGGCATTTTAAATAAATGGACAGGTGTTCTTGAAAAGAGTTTGAAGAATAGATTTTGACAAAAATATGACGATATTAGCCTTGTATATGCTATATCAATGAAATATAAATGAAAATTTTTTTTTCTGATTAAATGATTTCTTAATCTGATTAATTATTTTTTTTTTTCACGAAGATTAAATGGTGGACGCAGAAAACAAGAGATACATAGATGATGAATCTAGAAATGAGTTGAGAATGGAAAGACTATAAAACGTCGGCAGTCGGTGATCACTCAGAACCAAAATCCAAAAATTTTCGACTTTTTTGGACCCCAAAAAAAAAAAAAAATCTCAAATTAAATCTATCAGTTGAGAACAAAGGCATGGAAGGAAGGAGAGTGCAAAACGTACCGTTAATCCAGTGCCGCTTGGGTTGAAAGTGGTAAGCGGTTCTGTGCAGACGCCCAACGTTTGAAGCAGTGAGAGACTGGTAATCAGGATAAACCTTGTGCGAGGCTTCGACGCCATTAATGGAAACCAAAACGCAAGTGAAACCTAGTGCCAAAACCCATAAAATCTTTTCGCTGCAAAAGTGCCCCATTGGCCTTACTTGCACTGGAACTTGTCTAAGAATCAACACAAATCCGCAACAACTATATGTTTTTCGGCGGTCGCAGAAATTGGCCGGCTAAAAGAGAGAGAGGGAGAGAGAGAGAGATGTCGGAGTAGTCAATGGTTAACATCCTCTGTATTTATAGAATTAGCAGAAGTTTATTAGGGATAGGATTGGTTATTGGATAACTTTGAAAATTAGACCGTGTTTGTTCCGGAAACGTGCTGACTGATTTGTTCAAAATCTTTTTCTGCACCGATAGAAGTATATTTTTTCCATAATAAGTGGGAAAAGTACTTAACTGCTTATTACTCCTGGAATAAAAGATGATGGTTTGGATAATTCATATAGCGGGAGCAATCGAGGAGGAGGTAGCCGCCGCCAGAGAAAATTTGCATCTTGGACTTCAAAAGTCAAAAGTCAAAAACTATAGCAAAATCCCAAAGATTTGGCTACACATTTGCTGCTGGATTTGGAAAATGGCACGTGCTGTTTACGAGGTCAGAAGTTAGATATGCTGAGTCGGGTACAGATGGAATGCAGGTAGCGAAGCCAACCAGTGCCGGGCCGGAATGTTTCACTGACCTACTTGATTTTGTTGAGAAGAAAATGCAACCAGATTTTGTCAAATCAATGAAGCGCTGGTTTTCCACAATCCTAAAAAAAAAAAAAAAAAAAAAAAAAAAGAAGCGCTTGTTTATCCATTAGCAAAAATGATGTGCCGGTTCGTAATTCAGAACATCTGATCCGACGGTCAAGCACCCTTTCCTTTCGAAGTTTTAAAAATTCCCTTGAATCAAACTAACGTCAACCCTTCAAAGAATTTATTGCGTTCATGCTTTGTTTTACTTTAATTATTCTTCAAATTATAAGCGAGTAGATGATCAACCATTGATATGATTTCCCCGGGATGTAAAAGGTTGTACAAGCTAGAAAATCAAAGAACAAAGATATAGACTTCATAGTTGGAAGCGAATTGTAAATTTTTATTTTTGCTGATAATACACGGTAAAAAAATAAAAATAAAAAAACCAATTAATATAGGATATCCTTCGCTCTGGTCAAAGAGCCAAAAAGAATATGCAAAAGCAAAAATTCCTAAATGGTGATTGTAGAGCCCTCCCATGCATCTTAATTCACCTTAGCAGTCTTCATGCTCCAGGCATCTAAAGTCTCGACTGTAATGGCCTCAGTCCCGTTGTTGAATGCATACAAATGAGCCTTGTTGAAGACGGCTTTAGTTGGATAAACCCTGGATGAAATGCAGGTCTTCCCTCCGGCCCCGAAGCTCTCTACCACTGAGTGATCAATCTGCGCCAACAAGGAATCCACAAACGAATGAATGATCCATCATAACATCATGGAAAGGAAATCAATATACAGGAGGCGGAGGCGTGCTGACTAGGCAAATAGTAAAAGGGTAGAAAAAGAACTGCAACCATACCAAGCTCCTAAGAGACAGCTTTTTATCAGTCAAATCCACATCTACAAATCCTGAAAATGAGGGTCTGTACAACTCCTTCTTTAAGGATGACCTGAGACGCGATAAGGGATTGAAAAGTTGTTCAATCAATGTATAACTAAAGCATTAGTTTTAGAGTTGTCAGAGTAGAATTATTTGCCAACTAAAGAAAGTTGACTTGTAAAATATCTAGCCAACCTCGTAGCGTCAGAGCACATGAGAACAACATGCTTGCCAGCGTCTTTGAAAATTCTGAAAAATACAGGAGTGTATTCTTGCAGGTCTTCAGTGGCAAGCGTCGCGAGACCAAATGGTCCGAGACCGCCCTGAACAAACGAACCTCTTTTGCTGCAAACATCTTGAGCATCAAGTTTTCTCCATTTTGGATCAAATGACTCTGCCAAGTCCAAGCTGCGGAAAGAGAACGTCACTTCCACATCGGCCTGCAACAGGATTTATGAATCAGTGTAGAAGATTTCATGCATTCCAATATTCACCTAATTTTTTCCCTTGTCTTGTTCTTTTGGGGGGAAATGAGGACAAACCTGTGCAGGAGTTATTCCTGTAACTCCAACGAGGTCGCCCTTCTTCAGCAGCTGATTGCTCAGACGGACATGTGCCCCCCTCAAAGTATCCAATTCCTTAGCTGGCCATTGCAGCAATTGTTTCCCATTTGGATCGAGCGTGATTGTTCGTGGAATCAACTGATCAATTGAAGACAAATTAGTTAAAAATATATGAAACAACATTAGATCATCAATACGAGTATTACTCGACTGGACGGGGTATAATTCCAGCAATATATAAATGATTCGTGGAGTAAAATCTAATACTAATATTTAGAATATGTACCTGAATGCCTGCCCAACCCTTTTTGATATCGTCCTTGGCGGTGTCGGACTCATTAGCCCATCCCCACAAAACCCTCCGGTTCTTGCTTGGGTCGAAGAATGATTTGGAAGCATAAAAGTTGCCATAATCATATCTCAGCCCTTTCCAGTTATCTGGGGATGTATTGTCGGGAACGTACCTATCTTCTGCGGGGTAATATTTACCAAGGGTGTAGTACTCAAATCTTGTGGCATCAAGACTAACCTTCAAGACGTGCTTTACATTTTGTCCCAATACAGAAGTTTCCAACCCATTTGTTCCTGATTTGGCTACAGGGTAGAAGTCGGGGCATTCCCAATTGCCAGTCCCAGCAGACTGATGGATGGGATTTGCAGCCTTTTTCCACTTCATGAAGTCTCTGCTCTTGTACAAAAATGCAATTCCTGTATCCTTCCATCTGCCACCTATCAAGATTCTCCATTCCCCATCTCGGCCCAACCAGGCTGTGGTTGGGTCACGGAATGCTGTTTTGTTCACGCCGGCTTCGGAGACGATCAGTGGGTTGTTATCGGGTTTGACCCACTTGCGCAGATATGGATCGGAGAGGTTGGCTGGCACGGCGTAGTTCTGGACTTGGGTATTGTTCTTATCCACGATACCGGTGTAAAGGATGACCGGCTTATTGCCTGGAAGAACTGTTGCAGAGCCTGACCAGCAGCCGTACTTGTCAAAGGGTTTTGAAGGGAAGATTGCAGGTTCCAATGGAGTCCAGTTGATCAAGTCAGTCGACACTGAATGGGCCCAGACAATGTTGCCCCATACAGCTCCTTTGGGATTGTATTGGTAGAAAAGATGGTAGACGCCATTATAATACATAGGACCTGTCATCAGCGTTGAGATGAAAATTAGTTTTTAAACCATCAAAAAGGAAAGGTTTTAAAAAGGCGCGGTTTTTGAGAGTGCTCACCATTTGGATCTGCCCTCCAGTCATTTTATGGTCCCGCATGGACATGTAAACAAAGGGTTCAGATCATTAGTAGTTAGTAGAAGAAACCAATTGGACTAGGCACGCCCAGAAATTCTCTAAGTGTTAAAAAAAAAAAGCAACAAAAAAAGAAAGCAAGAAACGTGCATGATTGTATTATTCAGTAGTATTTTACGAAACCTTCATACATATGGTAATGCAGTCTTGATTAGGTACTTTATGCTGGATTTGGATTATCCTAAACATGTTGATTAGGTACTCTATGTAGGATGGATTATCCTACATAGATGAGGTCGCATGCATTGTGTGTAAACTTGTAATGATGCCCAAGAGAGAACGTAAAAAATTGTAGCAAACCACAAAAAATTATGAGGAAAATTACCGTTAATCCAATGCTTCTTGGGTTGAAAGTGGTAGCCGGTTCTATGCACTTGCTCTACTTTGATGGCGGAAAGAGACTGATAATGAAGATAAACATTGTGGGAGGCTTCAACACCATTATAAGAAATTAAAAAGGATAACATGAATACTGGCAAAGCCCAAAGAAACTTGTTATGGAGCTCCATTGGACTTTGACAGTTGATACTATCTTTACAAAAAAAAAGATACAATATATATGTACAAATAAGAACAATTGATGCTATTCGATAGGCTGTGTGTTTGGTATTTAAAGGGAGATGGGAGTGAAAACATCAAAAGAGACGAGGGGGAGATGGGAGAAATTTTAGGATTTTGAATGGTTAATTAATGCACTTTTGAGTATTTATAGATCAGAAAAAAATTAACCGCAAGAACATCATCTATATAGATCAGAAAATTACTTATGGATGGGAATGCTTGAGAAATAACTGCGAAATTAACCGCAACGGATCCTCTGTACCACAACCCTGTCTCACACCCTATCCCACCCCTCCAAAACTTGCCAAGTGTCCTTTTATTAACCCAATCCTGAAACAACCCAATTCGAACCATGTTTATTTAATTAATCGATTAATCGGGTTGAGAAACCGAATCTCTATAACCATGAACTATTAAATTAAAAACCCAAAAAACAAAATTAGAGATTAAACTTCCGGAAAAAAAAAAAACCACAAAATTCGGGCCTCACCACGATTCTGGTTTCCCATCAGATTGGTCTCCTTCTCAAAAGCTTCATCGGAAAACAAAATTAGAGATTAAACTTCCGGGAAAAAAAATCACAAAATTCGGGCAACGGAAACAAAGTTCAACTCAACGCAGCAGGCCACGATTCTGGTTTCCCATCAGATTGGTCTCCTTCTCAAAAGCCTCATCGCAACGCAGCAGGGCTGTGCGAATTGTGTAAAACGAGAATTCGGAGGACTTAATAGCTAGGGTTTATCCGGAATGGAATAAGGTTTTTCACTGAGAAATGGAAGCCACGGGACGCTGAAAAATCTTATTCCATTCCGGATAAACCCTAGCTATTAAGTCCTCCGAATTCTCGTTTTACACAATTCGCACAGCCCTGCTGCGTTGCGATGAGGCTTTTGAGAAGGAGACCAATCTGATGGGAAACCAGAATCGTGGCCTGCTGCGTTGAGTTGAACTTTGTTTCCGTTGCCCGAATTTTGTGATTTTTTTTCCCGGAAGTTTAATCTCTAATTTTGTTTTCCGATGAAGCTTTTGAGAAGGAGACCAATCTGATGGGAAACCAGAATCGTGGTGAGGCCCGAATTTTGTGGTTTTTTTTTTTTCCGGAAGTTTAACCTGCGGCCGTTGTGTAAGCGTTCAATAGTTTTGATCTCTTTTTCCATTTTTAACTTTCTTTTGTATTCTATTTTTGACCAGGAAATAATCGCGGTTGGTGTCTTGAGTTCGGCCAAAATAAAACGTGGCCGAATGAAGAGAAAAGAAAGAAATCATCTTTGCTTCTTGAAAAGCAATTTTCTCACGTTCATTCTTCATTTCATACTTCTCTATGGACGCTTTGAAAATTAAGTACATGAATAATCGTGGCTAAAATGTCCATCAAGGACCTTGGTAAAAGCAAACACTTTGTACTAACAGCTATTAGTGCAAGTGGAAGAAATTTGTAACTTTGAAGTATAAGTTTTTAGGTTTGAAATCTATAAGAATTGAGCGAATAACGTTGAAAGAGTTTTCTTTCGTACGAGTCGACCTAGATGGAATAAGATTAGTCGCAGACAATAAAATATTTAAATATGAATACCTGTGATTTAATGCTTTGTGGAATAGTCTTTAAGCTTAATGGCACACACACATTAACTGTTGCTACCGACAACTTTGAACAAAATTAGCTGTTGCTACCGACCGAATAGTAATTGTTGAACACGCAATTGACCGTGAGATGATCGTTATGGTCATATATTTCAATTTCCATCCAAAGAATGGTATATGAAGTACGTCAAATACATTAGGCGCGTAGGCAGTACGTCAAATGCATGCCGTATTGGATTAGTTCATAAATTTAGGTCCCTTGATGCTCCAAGCGTCCAACGTCTCAATGGCAACTGTCTCGCTGCCATTATTGAATGCATACAAATGGGCATTGTCGGAGACTGCCAAAGCAGGATAAACCCTAGATGTAATGCACACTTCGCCTCCGGCGCCAAAGCTCTCCACCACAGAATGATCAATCTGCCGACAGAAATACATCTCTTTCATTACGAATACCTTTTAAAACACAATAAAAAGTTTTTTCTTAGTTTTAATTAAAAAAAAAAAAAAAGAAAAAAAACGGAGGGAGATGTGAAAGTTTTCACCAGGCTCCTGAGAGAAAGCTTCTTCTTTGCCAGATCTACGTCTAAGAATCCTGCAAATGAGGGCTTGTACAACCCTTTCTTTAGGGAGGAGCTGCCAAGACCAAGGGTAATAGTAAATATTAATACTACATTCAAGATTAGCACGACCATTTAAAGACAGAAACCAAAGATTTAATGCTGCTAGCTGGTTGAGATCTGATCAGCCAACCTTGAAGCATCAGAGCAAAGCAGAATCTTGTGTTTGTTCTTGGCCTTAAATACCCTAACGAAGACTGGAGTGTATTCTTCTAGCTTTCCTGAAGCTAGCGTTAAAAGACCAAACGGCCCCAGTCCTCCATGGAGACTTGAGCCCTTTCGACTGCAAAGCTCATGAGCATCAAGGTGGTCCAAACTAGGGTGCAACGGCTCCGCTTTGTCCAAACTTGGAAACGAGAACACTACTTCAACGTCAGCCTGCAAGTGCATGTCAAAGCAAAGCACATTCAATCAGCCCTGTAATTTGTTCTTAGGGTTCGGTTAACGATATATTAATCCATAGTATGACCGACAGCGTAAACGAAACCCGAATATCCTACGCAAACCTAACCTGTGCAGCTGTTATTCCCTTGATCTCAACAACGTCTCCCTTCTTCATATTTTCGTTCCTCAACTGAACCCTGCGTCCTCTAAGACTTTCCACTTCTTCAATAGGCCAGGCCAACAGTTGCTTTCCATTAGGATGCAGCCAAATTCTACGTGGAATAGTCTACGACGATTCAAAAGCAGGCGAATTAGCATCTTCAGCTCCCATTTATGATTTACCCAAACCAGAAAAGATAAAATCTGGTGTAATCAATTATCGAAACTTAATGCACGTGTTAAGGAATGAATGTAGTACATCTGTCTGGTGTCTAGCACACAGACGTAAAGCAAGCATATCGTCTATCATATGAAGGATTCACCAAAAGAAAAAACAAACAAACTTAATTACTAATTAGTAGTACGTTAGTAAAAACTGTCCAAACACATGACTTTACTATTGAAAAGATAGGCTAGGCTATTATTAGTATAAGATCCTACAATACCTGAATTCCAGCCCATCCTTTTTCAACATCGTCCATTTTGGTGTCCGATTCATTGGACCAACCCCACAGGATCCTTCTATTCTTGCTGGCATCGAAGAAGCTCTTGGAAGCATAAAAATTTCCATAGTCATATCTTAATCCTTTCCAGCCATCCACGGAAGTATTATCAGGTATGTACCTGTCGATCTCGGGAAAGTATTTACCGACCGTATAATAATCGTATCTGGTGGTATCAAGGCTAACTTTTAACACAAATTTAACGTTTTGTTCTTCAATCATTGAATTGTCCAGTCCCTTTTTTCCTTCCCTGGCAACCGGGAAAAAATCGGGGCACTCCCAATTCCCAGTTCTATCCTTTGAATGCAACGGATGTTTAGCTTTAACCCACTTGATAAAATCCTTGCTTTTGTACAAATAGGCAATCCCCGTGTGTTTTCTCCTGCTCCCGATCAGGATTCTCCAGTGGCCATCCCGTCCCATCCACGCGGTTGTTGGGTCGCGGAAAGCTGTCCTGTTAACGCCCGGTTCAGCGACGAGCAACGGGTTGTCGTCGGGCTTGATCCACTCTTCAAGATATGGATCGTTTATGTTTTTAGGTAGTACATAGTTTTGGACCTGTGTCTTGTTCTCATCTACTACCCCAGTATAGAGGATAACGGGCTTGTTGCCTGGGAGGATCGTGGCAGAGCCGGACCAACAACCGTGTCTGTCATATGGTTTTGTGGGCTTTATTGCAGGCTGTAATGCTTTCCAATTAATCAAGTCCATTGACACTGAATGGCCCCAGATTATGTTGCCCCATACCGCACCATAAGGGTTATACTGGTAGAAGAGATGATAAATTCCATTGTAATACATCGGTCCTGCTCACCACCCCACCCAACCCAAAAAAAAAAAGGGGTTGTTTTTAGGTTCTAAAAGTTAATCAAAAAGAAGAGATGTATTTAGGAAAAGAACCAAAAAGAAAGGGAGAGAAGAAAGTCTGTTTCAGTGAAAGGAGGAGAAAGAAATTCATGTTAATTTGCTTACCATTCGGATCTGCTCTTGATCATTTTAACGCCCGTTGAGTTCCCGTGGAAAAGAAATATAAATTCATTAGCAAAACTTTTAAAAGACGAAAAGAATTAGGTACTACAATAGTTTATTCCAGATCAAGTAATAAGGGGGGATACCAAAATTCAAGACAACCAAAAGGAAAAGGACATGAGACAAAAGACACGATCCAAGTGAGTGGAATATGCAAAAACAAGTGCGATGCTGAGGCACAACAATAGTTAGGCTTTAGATCCCTATACTTTTCCCATGCATATATATCACCTTTGTCTGCTCAATTTGCATGGAATGTGGAATGCAAAAAAGGACTGGACCTTTCGGCCACAAACCAAAAATCCAGGTGCTAACATGTGCTCTGATGTTAGCCTTGAAAGTTACATGGCGTTGCCTAATCGAAATGATTAGTGAATATTCTCCCCCTCTTTTTCTTCATTTGGTAATTTAGTTTTCCTTTTGCAAACACATATTATTACCAACCAGTACCCAAGAGTTATGACTTATGCAGCAGCATTTGACACAAGCAGCGCTTAAGCCTAAAGCATAGCACAGAATAATACGAAAACGCAACTGATCATATCTAGCTGGATAGATTGTTTGTCTGAGGATGTAGGTTGGTTGTGTGGAAGCCCAAAAGCTGAGGGGATATATGATGAGCAGGGATATGGGATGTAGGGAGCATTTGGCAGTTTAGCCGAGATCTGATACATGCATGAAGCCCATTCAACCTTGGCATCTATGCATTGGATTGGATTGGAATATCGTTTGCTCTCTCTACTCTGTACCCACCGACATAACGATTATGTAAGAAATGATAGAATATTAACAGATGGCTTTATACAAAATAATACTGACGGAATGAATGTGTAACAGTGTACCGATTCATAGGGCCATGAAAACCAGGAAAAGTACATGCAAATTAATCACGAAACATATTAGATGTCAAGGACTGGTACATCCTATATTCTGAAAACAATAACAGGAAAAAGGGTGAATATAAAGCCGCATGCACCAGGAAGACTGTCGTTTTGCCTCTCTGCTGTGGCCTGTGGGCGGCAAAAAGAGAGAGGAAAAAAAAAAACCAAGGGCTTAACTTGTTGCGAGAGGCGGAACAGCTAGCAGGACAGAAGTACCCCAAAAAAAAAGAAAAAAAAAAAGAAGAAGAAAACTAGATGTAAGGAAAGACAAAATGTTTTCGAGTGAACTGGGATTTGCTTCATTTGGCTACCAGTGAAAGTGGAATGGAAGTTAACAGGGAAGAAGAGGTACCGTTGATCCAATGCTTTTGAGGCTGAAAATGATAGTGGGTTCTGTGTTCCAATTGCTTCACCTTCACAGCAGGTAGAGTTTGATATTCGGGATAAACCTGGTGCGACGCGTCAACCTTCTTAATGCTTAGCAGTGATAGCAATAAACATACGAAAACAAGTGACAAAGCCCGCACAAGCTCATGATCACAGTAGTAGCACTTCATCTTGCTTACAATCTAAAGTGTCACTCACGGTTTCCTGAATATATGTTTTCGGTTTTTATAGACAGACAGAAGTACGTCTTGGACTGTCCGGGGAGAGAGCAAGACAATTAACGACGGATATATTAATTTAATTCTCTCTTTAGTTGGACAGGGATTTTGAGTGGATGCAAAAAAAAAAATCGGGAAATTTTGATTATTTGGATAAAGACTTGCCACTGTTCTCTCCAAAATCAGTTTTCTTACTCGCCAAGAGCTTAATAATTAATGAAAGTTTGTTAAATCATTGAGTGGAAAAAAAAAAAGATTAAGATTTTATATGAGATGAACCACATAAATTAAAGGGTTAATTACATTTACCTCCCTTGAGGTTTGACCATATTACCAATCAATCTCCGTAATTTGTCCAAATAACAGTCTCACCCTTTGAATGATCAAATATTTAATAAAAATCCCCTTAATGTCGAAAATGGCCTTATTGAGGTCATGTTGCATTAAAAAAAGAACATATTTTTATTTTATTAACCCTGAAGCAATCCAAAAAAATAGAAAAAGTTTTTGTACAAACATATTTTGTACGAGTCGCTAACTAGTTATGATGATAGCCAGCCATTACCATTGCTTTTGTACTGGCTATTGGAAACGATAAGCTCCAGTTTTTTCTTTTTACGCCACATTAAGCTCCAGTCATTTCGGAATAGTGTACTGTATGGTGTGGTTCGCTCAACACCAAAGAATTCAGAAACATCTTAACGTTTAGGAACAAGAAGCTGAAATTAGTACTGGATGAAGAACCTAGATCGATCTCTACTAAACACCAAACACTGAAAAGCAAATTTACTGGATGAAAAAGTTGTTAAAATCCCTAGCATGAATTTTTTTTTTTTTCTTTTTTCCTTTTGCCCATGGCTTTATCTCAGCATTTGTATAGTATGTGAAATTGGGTAGATCGATCTGCGGAGCCAAAAGTTTTACTCTAGACACGAGAAAATTGGTACTAACAGACTTATTTCGGAAAACCCTTGGGGGGAAACGATAATGGAATTTGGAAACATTATTGTACCGACCCCTCTAATGTGAAGAAATACACCAACCCCCCCCCCCCACCAAAAGAAAAGAAAAAAAGCCTCCTTTCCTACCATCTGCATTTACGTTGATCTTTTCTGGAAGTGGAAGAATTTGTGGGCACGGATAAAGTGCTTATGTGGTCATTGTATTTGTGGAAACGTTCCGGGGGAATGAGTGAGAGGAGAGCACTATCATTCTTACCACCATAGTATACATACATCTTTCTAGTTCGAAAATGACGACCCCAGAAAAAGTTTGTAATGTTCATTTCTTCGCTAGTAACTGCGGTGCATGTCGTTGTGTTGGCATTTGATTGCGGCTTGATTTCTGACAAAAAGGTTGGGTGAGCATTCGCAGTCGCCAGCTGCAGGAACCAAATGCTGATACACACATATATATAAATTGACGATTGATGAATAATTAGGCCCATGGATTATTATTATTTTTTGATTGCATATGCTTCTTCATTTATGTGATACATGGCGACATTCACCCCCTCATATAACGAATTTCTTCCTACTCTCCTAGCCTCCGGCAAGTGCTAACTAATTCGGATGCTCCATGTTTCTCGTATAAGAAGGTCTAAGCACCGACCGGTAGATAATAATTGACTGATGATGTGAGAAAACAAACACTTGGCAGTAGAACCTTTTCGGGTGCATGGGTCTGAGTAAAATGAATGCTTAGCAGCTCCAATTAATACAAAATCACATCTACAAAGTACAAATGCAAGCATTTTGATGCAGTTACAACGTTGTTGTATGTGTTATATACATAACTTGATATATCATTATATATATAACCTTGTTATTCGTACACAACTGCTTAATGCATAAATAGCATTCGGTTGGTGAATATATATAATGATAAAAGTTGGGGTCCCTTCACTGAAGTTGAAATGACAAAAGTTGCATGCCTTGTCACTAAAATGGCATTTTCCTTCTGAAGCATTCGTCCGAAATCTGCAATTCTTTTTTTCTGCAGGTTTCTTCACTAAAATGCGTGTACCCCCACAGCTGCGGATCACAAAAGGGTCTTTGGGTCTTTGTCTTCACATATATGATGCATTCTTGGAAGGGTAAGCCAAGCCATTTGGAGGCCGAAAAACGATACCCACCATAGCCATTTGGAGACCTCTCCAGACTGGGGACAAAGATTGGACAAATACCGAATTCACTACAATGGTCCTCCACGGGCTTTTCCCTAAAGTGAAACTCTCTACCCTCTCCAGCCGAAAAGAGCCTCAAAACACACTTGTCCCAGGCACATTCCCAGTTCCCCACTACCTGCCCGATAATATATGCATCTATCTACATACACGTATTCTTGTAATGATTCTTGTAATGATCTTGCACGTTTCTGGCCTTAGAAAAAGATGTGAGGTGGGCGCATTTTCATAAAGATCCAACATCAAATGAGTAAGACAACATCAAGCCGCCCATTTCAGCGTTCCACAACCGGCATTGTACCCTCCTCCACTGACTTGATTCGCGTTTTTACTCGACCACGAAGAAACATGAATCCAGAAATGGTCTTGGTTTCCATTGGATTTTTATTTCTTACATTTCCACGTAGCCTCTCATAAAATTTAGAACATATCTGAGTCCGGTAATAGATTTGCCTTCGCGATCCACGTCTCCCCACTCCAGACCTTTCGAGCAACTTGATATTCGGTTAAGGTCTTTACTGACTGCTGATGGATTTTTTTTTATTTTTTATTTTTTTAAAGATTGAAGTATGAGATGCACCATCAGTTTCCCATTGGAAACCTCTCTAACATTTTCACTGAACTCCCTTGAAGTTTTCAATATTACACTTACCTCATTTGATGATAGACAATGACTATAATAACCTTCATAATTTTTCAAAAGACAAGCCATTGATAAAAAAAAGGGAAAAGATAACAAAAAAAAGGAAAGCAATTCTTCTTGACCAGGCCATATATTGTGGCCAAACTATTTTAGTCATATCCATTAAATTACAACCTTCTATCACTCAAATATGCTAATCAAAATAGATGTCTCCTTCCTTCTTTCATTCAGATATGCTATTGCTATTGATGATGATGGAAGCAATTATCACTGCCAACAACCCAATTATTCATATTATTAAGCATAAAAAAAGCTACTAGATTACGATAAAGTATAATTTGACAGGCTGTACTAAAATTATTACCCCAAACTTGCACTTTTGTTGATGTTTTGCCTTTTAAAAATTTTTTATGATTATTCATACTAAGGAAATTTAAATGAGGGCAATTTTGGTCAGAGAAAATGACGGGACATATGAATTTCCACTAATTACAAGATATGTAAAGCCTTATGTTCGGAATACAAATTGGTACTCTGGGGAGGGGGAAGCCAAAGAATGAATGCGGGCTCTTGACGTCAGAGTCTTTCATGTATCGGGAAGTTCAGGGAAAATGCGACTGCATTAACTGTACAGGAAAAGTTAGGTTTGGCTGCATTATGCAGCCCACTAAGTCAAAGTGCAGCAAAGCCAATTGCTATATTCAGTGTTGTAATGTTTCTTCCTTCAAGAATCAAGACCAGCCCAGTGAATTGTGTACTACATTTGCAAATGCAGCATAGCCAATGCTTAGAGTGACCGGTGCACACATATACAAGCACCCAGTCCATCCAGCAATTAAACGAACATGGACTTTTACAACTTCGCTTAATTGGGGGTGCAATAACATGTCAAAGCTTCTGTACATATCACTTCAATCAGGAGTAGTAATTCCTTGTGGATTCCAAAGACAGAGACCTATGACGGATGGTGAATGTTAGGTCAACTATGGTAAGAAATTAGAGTACATGAGCAAGGCCTAACCAGGCTTTTGATACTAGACTCTTGCAAATATCTTACAGCAGTAAAAATTTAACATTGCGTACCTGGAAGATGGTCCAGAGCAGGTATGAAGAGATATGCTGACTGTGTGTTCTGTTGGTTGAAGAAACATGTAGAGAGCGGAGTAGGATAACGATATCAGCACATGGTGCTTTTGACTTGTGTTTTTGGAAGTCAATTAAGAAAGTATGGATCCAAACTGATCCATCCTGAAGTTGAGACGCATATGGGCTCAACAGTTCAAAATCAATTAGCAGGCCTGCCAGTTAAGGACCACAAGATAGAGAAAGTCAAACAAGCTAGCATCCATGGTAGCAAAACTGCGCATTAACGGCAGTGGCAGAAGCTGTACATGGACTGCCAATTTCAATAGGCCATAAGATCTGTACAAGCTGTCCAAATTTTCTGTTCCAAATACCATTTCTCGGGCAATATAATCACAAAGAATGGCATTCTAATGATGGATTTTTTTAGTTGTAGCACTATGGATGAGGGTAAGATACACAGATGGGAAACAGCATTAACCTGCAATCTCCCAAGAACAAGTACCTTCCTTAATAAATGTGTGACAATCACCACAGACCCTAAAATACTTAGTAATCCTAATATGGTTCCATCAGGAGCGCCCAAATGCAATGTCAACTTTTCACTGTGAGTGAATGTATAAGATTCCTCGTTCGAGTTCCTTACCAACATCATGCAGATATGTGGAGATATCCTCGTTTGTTCTGTTAGTGGAACACTCATGTGCAGTATAGCAGAATGATGTGATCACATGGGGCTTTTAGGCATTTGGAAGACAACGAAGACGTCAAAACAAGGAGCTAGTATAGCTCTAACTATGTACACAATATATTTATCACTTAAAATCAACTAGAGGCCCGGCGTCAAGGACCACAAGATTGTGAAGGCAACCAAGCTAGCGTTCACAGTGGCAGAAGTGCACATCAACAGCAGTTGCAGAAGCTCTGCATAGAGTGTCCCACGAGTCTGTATACAACCCTCAAATTTCAAATTTTCGCAACAGACGCCATTTTTGCATCCACATAGTCACAAACAAAGTATTCTAGGTAGGGTGAGGGAGGAGTCATCCCACCAACGTGGAAACAGCAATCACCAGTAATCTCCACAAGAACAAGCACCATCCTTGAAATGATGAAATCTGTTTGCATCTCGCACAATAACTAACCTATTTGCCACTAATGAAACATATTTAATAAATGTGTGACAATCACCACAAACCCTCAGGTTCTTTGTAATTCTAATAGGGCTTCCCTCAGGAGTTGCAGAGAGACCAAATGTGATAGCCAACTTTTCGCTGTGTGTGTATAAGATTCCTCGCTTCCATTCCTCATCAACATCATGCAACACATAATTCGTGTCGGGAACATAGCCAGCCAGCTCTAATTTATTGCACAAACATTTTAGCTTCTCATATATCTCCTTCGACTGAGGATGAGAATGGTCTCCAACGGTAAATTGATGGATTTTGTTATCCACTTCAATGCATGTCCAACCAGGAACTTTTTTCAATCTCTGATGGGTCATTAGTTCCCGAATCCTGGCAACATCTTTCCACTTCCCTGCTCTGGCGTATATATTAGCAAGCAATACATAATGCCCAGCATTTTCAGGCTGCAATTCAAGAAGAGATCTTGCTGTCTCTTCTGCAAGTTCAACATGACCATAAATTCGACATGCCCCTAGTAAAGCTCCCCATAGTCCCTCATCCTTTTCAATGGCCATATTCTTGATTAAGCTCGAGGCTTCATCAAGTCTCCCAGCGCGGCCCAAGAGGTCAACCACACAAGTAAAATGTTTCACATTTGGTCTAACACCATACTCTTCTTGCATAAGGGAGAAGAGCTTAAGCCCATCTTCAACCATCCCTGAATGACTACAAGCATACAATATTGAGACAAAAGTGATACTATTAGGCACCATCCCAGTCATTAACATCATAGAGAACAAGTCAAGAGCTTCTCTACCACGCCCATGATATCCATAAGCCGCAATCATTGCAGTCCAAGTTACTACATTTTTTATTCGCATTCTATCAAATATCTCTCTAGCAGATTCCACACACCCACACTTGGCATACATATCAATCATCGCAGTTCCTAGAACCACAGTCAACCAAAATTTCTTCCTAGAAATATAATCATGAACAAGCCTAGCCTTGTGCATAGCCCCTAATTTGGCACAAGCATTAACAACATTTACCATAGCAACGCTATCCGGGACAATACCTTCTTCTTGCATCCTATCAAACAACAAAAGGGCCTCGTTTGCGCTTCCGCATTCAGTTTGCGCCCCAATCATGACCGTCCAAGTGACGAGGTCCCTTTCAAGCATTGTATCAAACATCGTCTTGGCATCATCGGTAACCTTACATTTCGCATACATATCCACAAGGGCTGCAGCAACAAAAGGATCAGAATGCAATCCAAATTTATGTACAATTTGATGAATCAATCTACCCATTTGGAGGTCGGTTGTATCTCTACAAACCCTTATCACCAAGGGCAATGTATAGTTATCGGGATGATCCCCTGACCTTATATATTCCCTAAAAGTCCTAAAACAATCTACACAGTCCCCATTTTTCGCGAACCCACCAACCATAACGCTCCAAGACATTGAATTTTTCTCCTTAATTCCGCAAAACAAACCATGAGCTTCAGTTACAGCCCTGTGCGCTGTGTACATGTAAAGAAGTTTATTAGCAATGACAAGATTTTTAAGCAGTCCGTTCACAGTTACTTGGTTGTGAACTTGTTTGAGCTGGTGTACGTTTTTACATTTGGGAAGTGTAAAAAGATAAAAACTTGGGTCCAATGTTTGCCAAGACTGAGTGTTAGATGTTTCTAAAATGGCGGGATCCTGAGTTGGGAAAGCTTCTGGATCATCATCATTCGGATGGTCCAAGGATTCGACTGTTGCAGTAGCAGGACTGCCAGGACCTGCTGAAAGTAAGCCAACTCTTCCGAACTTAGGAGAGGGCAAAAGGTATTGGTGTTTAAATTTGAACATTCGTTCCTAGGAGTCGATTAACTAACAGCCTGTCCCTAAAGAAACGAGTGTTGAAACCATTACAATGTAAAACTGGTTATGAACTCCCGGCGAAGCCATTTTTAATTTGGCCTTAACCAACCCCCAAGCCTTCTTATGAGGAGGATTTTAATGAAATCTTTTTTCTGCTTTGTCTTGAATAACAAAATAGGAAAAGCTCCCATTAATTTGGAAGAGTGCCGCACCAGAGTGCCATCTAGAATTGCCGTTTAAATCCGGCTGAATTACCCACACTATTTGAAATATTCAAAATACCCTCTTGTATAAAATCAACCCTTTTTAGTTTTTGTTTTTGTATTTTTTTTAGTTTTCTTTTCTAAAAGATTTGTAGGTTTATCAAAAGTTCTGTAGTCAAAATAGAATTTCAAAAATTTAACAAAAGCTTTAGAGGTTAAAATCATATTTATAAAAAGTACCTGAACTTGATACAAAGAGTGCATGGCAATTTTTATTTTTTTTCGAGAAACGATAAACCTAATCTATCTTACACTAAGGAGAAAGGAACGGGACCTAAAGAAACCCAGGAATAAACCGAAAAAAACTAAATCACCATCGGACTAGACGGATGCACAGCACACCCGCCTGAATTTTTTTGAAAACAAGCCACAGAAATGTAACATTTTTTTTGGTGCATGGCAAATTAGAAGCCGGGTTTTTTGGTGGCCCGACCCGAAAGGAAAATAGTTGACTTTGCCGAAACTCTGACTGAAACAAGATGCGTAACAAACAAATGCAAGTACTCTAAATGAATGTCGAGACTCCCCCACAATATACAACTTTTACCTTAATCCCAAGCAGGGATTATTTATAATTGATGAGCCTATAATAATACAAATCCTAAGACCAATTTCTGTTCTGCATGTATCAATTGCAGATGATAGTAAAGGTATACATGACACATACAGATACAAAACAAAATATAAAAACATGTCCAAGCCAGAAACCATGATGCTGTTAATTGATCTGTGACAGAGGGGAGCGTGGAACAAGAGACGGCTTTGCTTCTTTTCTTCGAAAAGATTCATATGAATGGTTTTCCCGAAATTCCTCCAGAAGGGTATCCATCGGCATGGCCCGAAGTGCTTCAATACTACTCTTGCTAGGAACATCTGGCTCTGACCGAGTTGGTGTTGTGCCCGCTGGTTCATAATCCTGACACGATTATTAACCCACCACATTAAACAAAAAACCCACGTTACTGAATTATATAGCATTTTCCTCTGTGCAAAATTCAAAATGAAAACAGTGAAGAACGCCATGCTCTTCATTTACTAGTTATGAGCTTGAGATTACCAAATCTCGTTCCTTGACTGCTTGACTTAATTTTGTATAAACACAAAGGGGAACTGTGAAACCTCAAAGTGCAGTACCTTATGCTACTTGAGAAAATACTCATCCAATTATATCAGTCTAGTGGAGAATCAAACTTAGAAAAGTCCTACCCCTTAGCCAAACAGGGAAACTTTTACAAACGGCTAGGGAAGTAACAAAGGCTGTCAGCTTTGGTCTCGTCACTACTCTCTCTCACTCTCTGACTGCATCCAGCATCAAGCCAGAAACTGATGGCTTACTTCACAATTAAAAGTTATGAAGAAATAAATTCAGGCAAAGCGTACAGTTCTCACTGTAGTGAAGAGTGAAGCCTATTGAACATCTATAGACAAGTGGACTAATTAAGATATCGATAGACAAGTTGTTAATCATCATACCATATACTGCTCATTGAAGGCTTCATTAGCCTTTTGTCCTATGACGGCAGACTGCATATTATGATCATTCTGAAGTTTCTCAAGCGTCTCAGAATGAGCTCTTGAAGCTGTCAGAATTTCAGATACAGACCTCCTCTCTTGCTCTGACACGCCTGAATTTTCAGCAAAAGAGCAATCACCAAGCATCAACATAATTCTTAAGATTCATTAAAATCACACGAACAACCCCGTTAAGGTACATATACATGCACAAAAAGTAATAAATAAGGTCCTCCTATACCAGACAGATTACTTTCAGAAATGCAAAGAATAAAATCTCTGTTCTACCAGTGATCTGCCCTTGCATTGCTGGTTTTGCACATACAAATTGTAATCTGCATGGCTATATTGCGATAAATGAGTGGAGTCATATATAACACAGTGTCAGTCAGGCTGAAACTAGGCTTGTTTTGAATCTATCATCAGTCATGCCATACAACACAGGCATAAACACTAATAAAAGATCAACAAAATGCTATACTTTGGCTTGGTCACTAAAATTCTCTCCTTTCTTTAGCAAATTGCAATTCTGATTGTAGATCTCAATATTCTGTGGTGACTTTTAAAGATTTAAGTGCTTAGTGCAAGCATCCTAGTACCTCACAATAACCACATTAAATTCCTTTGTTTGAAGGTCCACAAAAGATCAGAAAAATGGCCAGAATGAAGGAAAGCTCATCACAAACTCCCCCTCATTTATTGGCATGAAAACAAACTGACAGGGAATATTAACAAATTAGGTCAGCCAAGATTTGTGGACATCCAACACTAACTAAAAATATGTAAATGGCACAGAAATGACACAGACATGTATCTTTTTAAAACAAATGACATGCTATACAGACTCTTCTGCATTTACAGACATTTATCAGTTAAATGACAATCTAAATCACAGTTTTAAATCTGGTATTGGAAGCAGTAATAGTTTGCGAGTATTACCATTAAAGCATTGGATTGTGTCTTCATTGGATCTGACTACATCCACTTCAGCTGCAATTCTTGCAGAGTCTATCTCAGACAAATGTTGCTCATTACCGTCACAGAGATTCCTGTAAAAAAAGTTTTAAAATCTATTTGATACAGTGCCATTATTAATCATCTTTCAAGCAATCAATAGCAAACATATTTAATATCTGCCTCTAAATGTTCTGCACGTTTCAAGTAACTAAAGACTGCCACATCCACAAAAAAGCAAATCAGTTGCATGAAATTGCACAGTCCAGGATGCATTCATTTAACAGTAACAACCCCCCCCCCCGGGGCCAAAACCTGGGCCCTCTCTAATTTCTGTCCAACTCCAAATTACCAAAACAGGATCCAAAATAACATTTGCAAGATTTGATCTTTAAAACCAGCTTCTGGTTAAGATTAATTGGATCTGAGTGTCAACTAGTGACTTTTTTTTTGTTGCTGTTTGAAGGAGACAATTCAAAGCACAGATGCTAAGGGCAACACAAAAGCTCTGTCTAAGGGAGGAAAAGAACTAACATACTTGAGCAAAACAATGCCTTTCCTTCCTTATTAACCAACATTTAACTTTCCTATTTCTTCGATTATTTTAGAAGCCTTAATTACTGTTCCTTTCACAAATGAAGATAGTCACCAAAGTTTGGCACTGACCTAACAAGTGAAGCCATTTTAGTGACATGTTGACTGCCCATCTCAGTAACAGATTCCTGTGCTTTCTCCCACCTCTTGATTGCTGCTTGAGTAGTCGATACACTAGATTCAAAAGAAAAGCAAGACTAAAGAAAGTACAAATAAAGTGGTAAAAGAGCACCACAAGAGCATAAATATAAATTTTAAAGCAACACTTTATCCAGATAGGAAAAACAAAGATTGTATTTCCCATGTAGAAAGAAAAATTACAGTCCAAGAACATAGCCATCAACATTTCATACCTCTCCTGAAAAAGTAACTCCATCCGACAATGTTTAGCTGCAGAAAAGTCAGCACTATCTTTTATATCATTCTCAGCCTGCATGAAATAATCCTGCCACTTTCTTTTTGTTTCTGTAGTAATACCATCCACCAAAGAAATGTGCCCATCCAAAAATGTTTTATTTCCAGTAACTGTCTCCCTAAGATTGACAAGTCTTGCATCTACCTGTTGAGTTTATCCATCAATCCAAATACAAAGATGAAAGCCTACAGGCACCAAAACGAAAAAATCACAACAAACCAGCTCTTTTTGACGCTGTATGTGTGTGGAAACCAGTGTTGTCATATCAGCAATGAGCTGCTCTGCATTAGACCTGGATTGTTCCTACAATCAGACCAAAAATTTAAGCATCTCAATTCACAATCCCAGTTTCAGTTTTTAGGTTTTACAATGTACCTCATAAGCCTTCTGAAATTCAGCAATACTGTTTGTCTGAACTTCATCAATCTGAGATGCATGTCTTTCAAGCCTTTTAGATTCTTCCATGAGTTTTTCAAGGAAGCCATGTATGCCATCCGATGTACTTGTCAAATGCTCAACACCAGCATTAAACCTCTGTGGGTTAGAATAGGTCAACTATAACATGAAACTAAAAGAGCCATAATAAAAGTGCACTCAGGCGCAAACCAAATGTATGCAATTCAATCGGCAAAGTAGAAACATCAAGTTGAAAACAATAGAGGACTACCAAACAAAAGGTAAATGTATGCCCTCCTTAAGCTAAGATGCAAACCTGGCGAAGTTCCCTCGCAAAATGTGCCATTTCCCCTTGGTGTGTAGATAGTGTATCCTGAAGTTTGTCAAAAACTGACTTTGCTTCAACAGAATCTGCAGCTAAGAACTATATCCACAGGTCCAAAAAATTTTTGAATAAGAACAATTAGCCAATCCAGCTAAATATAAATCTTAGTAGATCAAATAATGTTTCTTACTTCTTCAGTAGAATCTGCATCAGAAGAAGCCAAAGCTGATATTTCCTCCAAAGCAGCATTCGATGTAGCTCCATGCAGTCGAACAACATTTTGCATAGCCTCAAAGTGGGAGATAAACGAAGCCTTTGAGGCACTTAACTTTTTCTTAATATCTGCCATAGCCTACAAGCAAATATTTTAAATCATTGGACACAAAAGAAACAAAGCAAAGAATTGAAAGCCAAATGAACATTAAGAGTTCTTGCAAGTTGAAATCTAAAAGTACCTTTTCATGTGACTCAAGAAAAGAATGACAGAGTTTATCAACACACTCTATGTGGTCATTTTGCTGGGAAATTGATCCAGTTACCATTCTACAGAGGGAACTAACTTGCTGTGCAAGCTCAGATTGAAAGTTGTTCACAGCGAACCGGTTGTCAGCAATCAATTTGTCCTCTCTAGCTATAGCAATCATTTCATTTGAAGATGAGTGGTATATGAGGTATCCAGTGTAAAGGCTCATAAAACACTAGCCATAAGGAGGCTACATACCAATTTTTGCTAATAATGAAGCATTATCCTGAAGAGCTTTCTCCAAATTAGCCCGCAAGACACATGCTTGATGAGCCAGTGCATTTTCTGTTGAAATTTCCAGACATGGTTCAGAGAGAGAGAATTAAAGCACCATTTGAAATACAATCATCCATGAACCTACCCGCTTTCTTCTGTTCAGATATATAATAGTCTCGTTCCTCAAGAGTATATTGGGATCTTCGCAACTCTTCTTCTGTAATAGCCAACAATTTGGTGGTTCTGTACAAATCTTTCTGCAAAACAACTCAATTAGTACTTCAACATCTAGAAACAGCACACAATATTTGTAAACAAAGAGTAACCTGGGTACTCTCTAGCTTGGTCCTCAAGTCTAAGCACTCTTGAACTTGAGCATCGTATCTAGCTTGCAATTCCTCAAGTTGCTGTTCATTGACAACAAAGAATTGGGATCATGATGCTACAGTAGCCACCTGGAGTGAAACAGTAATACAATAGCTATTCGAAATGAAGCTTGCCTTCTGATGGTTTTCTATTGTTATTCCCATTTGTTCAATTTGATCTGCCATTGCCTATGCAATTAAAAGAGATTATGAAAGCGATCAGCAAGTTGATCCAAATGCATTAAAGCAAGCAAGGAGGAAACGAAACAAAAAATGTACGAGACAAAAAATGATATCTTGATCTTACACCTAGCTGTGACCCAACTTGTACTCTATAGACAAAAAATTAGAAATACAAAATGTAGAAAACAAAGGCTAACTTAAAATAGACCACAACAACTTATCGTACAATAAAATGCTAGCATATCGTACCTGATAAAAGTAGAAAACGAATCTACACTAAGTTTGAAAATTAAGATAAACCCAATATAGTACCTTCCTCTCACTCTCTTCCTGATAATAACGCTCTTTCGGTATGTAAACTCCATTTTTCTCACGTGCAGCATGAACCTCTGCAGAAGTCAAGAAACTTAACCTAGCTTTCATGAATGCAAGAAAACACTTCAGAAATAATCTAACCACAAAAAAGCACAACATTTTCCATTTACCTGCTTTAAGCCGGTCAATTTCACCATAAAGGTCCTTAATGAGGGTGGATTTCATCATTTTCTGATTAACCTGCAAGGAAACAAAATATTGACATTTAAGAAGGGTTTCGCTCAAGAGATAATCACAAGTATATCATCATAGTTGACAAAATAATTGGGTAGGCAAACTGAAGCTACCCAAACAGTGTCCTTGAGGCACAAACATTCTAATAAACATTGGTGCAAAGTAAAATTATATACACATGCACAATGTCCAGACAACAGAATACATGCACGCACTTGCATGTATCTTATCTTAACTACAAAATAGAAAACTAGTTCATCTATATAGAGGAGACCATGTACTGCCTCAGAAACAAACTACCAGTCAGGAAACATCTCCAGAACCGACACTAAAAAACCAAGAAGATAGCATATCAGCTTTGCCACAGGAATGGAATAAACCAATCAACAAAAAGAAAGTCATCCAACTAAGAATTTCATTCATCAACCTAAAAATAATAAATTTCTGTGAAGGTGAAGATACATTTAATACAACAGATAACAAAGGAAAGCTAACAGCGAAATCATACAACTTGCAAGCCTGTATTCTTTGTTCAACAAACAGATAGACAGAGAGAAAGTGGTGAAATTATTGCTAACATGGATTCACACGAGATCAGTTCATAGGTAAAAGAACATACCTCGGGCTTATTCTTTATGTTCTTTGCCCTGTGGGCATAGTCCAGTGTGCTTAAGGTCTCTTCAAGACAATGTACGGCAGGTGAGACTGTGGCAATGATGCACGTTTTAGTTCTTCCTCCCAACGAGTCACGAAGTAAACGTGTAAGTTTGCTGTCCCTGAACGAAGAATAAAAATTGTATGTTAGAACCTAAGGAACAAGAACAATATACAAACAACATAATTAACATATAACCATCCACCGAACCTGTAGGGAACATGCCCCAGATGCTCCACAAGAGCATTGATTACTCGTCCCAGTGTCAGTAGACTTTTATTTATTTCTCCAGCTTCTCTTGCACGACCCTAAGGACATTGAAACAAGAAATTTCAAGCAAAGCATAATTTTCAAGTTTTACAGACTATGTTAACTAGCTCAAAATATATAACCATGCAACATACTACAACAGTGCTGTTGAAAATTTAGAAAGCGAACAAGCAATTACCTCCCTGGCACCAGACCTAGAAATGTTTTCAGAACCAGCTAAATCAACTAAGTTAAGCTTTCCACATTTTATGAGTTCTTCACCTTCAGGGGTTGCTTCCTTGATGTGTATCGTTATGGAAAAGAGAGAATGCGACCGACTGTACAAAACAAAATTAATATAAAAATTGAAAAAAGAAGTGAAAATTGTTATTAAATGCCATAACTGTAGAAGAGTTACAACCTAGATTGTTTGTTTAATAAGGTTTCTGCGGTCCGACGTTTTGCAGACCCCCTCTCAAGTAAAGTAAAAATCTCACTGGCACTAGTCACAATTTCCTCTTCAAGTCCTCGCACAAGAACTCCTCCTTTCCCATCTTCCATGAGTGGCAATTGCTTTTTCTGCTTGTCCTCCAAAGCAACTTTAGACAAATCATCAGGGGCTAGCAGATCAGTAATTTCCTCATTATACAGCTCCAGGAATGTTACTTTAACGCTGTATTCTGCATTCTGTGACTCCAGTGTATCAAATATTTGCTTTACAGCCCTCGGTATTACACCAGCCTCCGGAGGCAATTCACCATTAGGACCACTCTAGTGATTCAGAGTTATAAAGTACATGAGAATTAAGAGAACCAAGAAAATCCAAATCAAAAGCAAAACGCAAGTAGATGCTTTATAAACACCACGACAAAATACCTTGGACCTCTTACATTCACCTTCCATGGTGTAAGTTTTACCAGTCCCAGTTTGCCCATAAGCAAATATGGTACAGTTAAAACCCTCCAGAACTTCATTGACAATTGGGACAACTGCTTGGTCATAAAGATCTTTCTGCTGAGCTGATGGACCAAAAACCTGAACACAGAAAGGTAACCAAGTACGATTAAATTACGAGCAAACTAGAAAATACTGAAGTGTTTGTTTTCCCAAAAATCAAAAACGAAAAGAAACGGGGTCTTCAACTTTGAATCTGTAAATTTTAAAAGGTTACAAGTTCTAAAGAGTCTTCGAAGTTCAGAGTCCCTCAATGATGGCAATTACAATTCCTATCCTGACGCCAATCTCCGAGAACAAAGATACTGGAACAATTACATAAAACCTTTCCTCCATTTTTCTCTCACCATCAAAGAAAAGGCATGAAATCAGTCAAAATTTTGATTCCTAATCTAAGCCCTAATTATGGAATGCTCAAATCTCGAAGCTTGAAGCGATGGAAGTGGAGATGCAGGCCAGAACAAACTAGATAGAAAACGCGTAACTTGGGTGTTGGGGGAGGGAGGGGGGGGAGCAAAATTACCTTGTCAAAAGTAAAAACCCTATCAAAATGCTTCCCAGCAATACTCTGCGACACTTGAACCTCTCTCTGATAATCGTGGCAGGTCACAACCTGGGGTGCATTGTTCCTCAATTCGTCCTCACTAAACGGCCTGCCAAGTAGCAAATTTGCATTCAGATGTTCAAAATTTGAACTTTTTTTCCATAAACAATACCAATGAAAAATAAGCCCTTAACCACACTACTACATCACTAACGCAAGCACCTTTAAGAAGGCAAATAAAAATTGAAAGCGCCTATTTAGCAATTCAGTAGCGTCACTTTGGAGTACCTGCAACGAAGAAGGACCTGAACATTAACACCTTTTTCTTTCTCATGCCGACTCGACATTGTTTTCTAGCGGCTACGAGAAAAAGTATTTGGAATAGAACCGAAATCTTCTTACTAGTTACCCAGATCTCTGTTTTCTGTATCTGGATTCTACCTACGGTGCCGGTTCAGTGTCAAAGGTTTGAGTGAAATCTGAAATGAAAGCGGGATAGAGAATTTAGCAGTGGGATTTGAATTTTCCTGGGCCGCTCTCTCTCTCTGTTGCCCTTTGATCCCGCCGTTGGTTTCTTCGTGGTCATTTGGATCCGACGGTTTATGGTCTGTCGGAATATTATAATGGTTTTATTTACAATGACGCCCTTCCGGTTTGTATATGGCGCATCTGCCCTCTTTTGGGTTGCCCGTTGGATGGAAGACTTGAATAAGTAGATGGGCTGATCTTAAGCAACGAAGTTAGGTCCATGGGTCCAAGGCCTGATTAACTGGGGCTTCGCTTCTCCGGTTAATCTTTCCATCGCAAACATCATATCATCTTTTCTATCGTGAATTGTTTGGTCTCGGAGAAGGAAACCAACAAAATTAACCCCCCCCCCCCCAAAAAAAAAAAAAACAAATTTGTTTTGCAGATCTAGCTTCAAATCAATTTTATTTTTTCCTCAAGAAAAAGCTAAATACAGGGTAAATTGCATGTTTGGCCTTAATAAAATTTTCAAACAATTTTCCCACTCCCCACCATCTCTCTAGTCTGTGGAAGTGTTTGCTCGCGTTAAGCTCATTACAATGAGAAATTTTGCAATAAGTAAAATTGACAATTCACAAATATGTAAGTCAAGATTCGTTAATATGCATGGAATTTCCGTTATTGGTCATAGTAGCTCAAAAGTATTGCAATAATATTTGTATTGACTACAAATAATGCTTCACTAGTTGTTGAGATTATACTCTATTTTTCGCGGGTCACACAAGTAGAGCTGTTAAACGAACCGAGCTGTTCGTTAGCTCGGTTCGTTTCGGCTCGTTCGTGTTCGTGAAAGGCTCGTTCGAAATTTTAAACGAACCGAGTTCGAACGAATTTTTTTGTTCGATTAATAATCGAGCGAACACGAACATGTTCGTGAGTTTTAACGAACGTTCGCGAGCATGCTAAACGAACGTTCGCGAACACGAGTATGTTCGCGAATTTTAATGAACGTTCGTGAACATAGACATAATTATCATTTGACAAATTTTAGGGTTAATTTTATGGCTGGACTTTTATATTTGGAGGGCAAATTTCTTTGTTTTATTTGTTGTTTTTATGTTAATGTTAGTTATATAGTTAATGAATAATAGAATTTAGTCACTTAGTACTTTAATTATTTTTAAGAATAATTAATAATTTGCATGGCATATTTAAAGCATAAAATAATTTGGATTCGAGCATTTCGAACATGTTCGCGAACGGCTCGTTTATGTTAAACTAGCTGAATACGAACTCGAACTCGAACACGAATTTTACTTAACGAACCGAACACGAACACAAGTTTGGAGTTCGAAAATTAACGAACAAACACGAACGTTGTTCGAACTGCTTAACGAACAGAGCTCAAACATGAGATATTCGGTTCGATTCGATTCATTTACAGCTCTACACACAAGTGATTTTCCAAGTACCCTCCATTAAAGTTTTCTTCAACAAACCTTTATCATTCTTATGTCAATTTTAAGCCATTAAGTTCATTACTTAAAAGCTATGTGCCCACTTAAGACTTAAGAGGGCATTATAGGCAACCAACATTGGCAAAAGTATTACCATGTTACTGTATGTTAAGGCTTCACTATTTTCTCCCTACTTGCCTCCGACCAAAATACCTCTCCAGAGAACAATGCTCATTTCCCAACCACCTGTCACAAACTAAGCCAAAAGGGCAATATAGAGAACGCACTATTATTACAACATCAACTAGCTTGTACTCTTTGCACAAAATCTACCATGTCATTTTTCACTCCCTTAAATACCCCTCCACAAGACAGATGAAAAATTCCCAGGAGTCAGATGCAAACTGCTTTTTTATATATGTATAGGATTCATATTTAATGAAACGATTGTACTTTTTTATATATAAAAAAATGATCTTCGTGAAGACAACGGGTACGTTTGGATTGGTGTTTTTGAGCCTGTTTTTGAAAAACTGTTTTTCACATTCCAAATGCTACAGTAAATGTGTATTTCAAAAACAACTTCAAAAACACCAATCCAAACAATATATCAAAAACAACTCCAAATATATTTCAATTATGCATATTTAATTTGTATATTTTAATAAGTATATTTCAATTTGTATATTTTAATTATGTATTTTATATGTATATTTCAATTATATTTTAATTATATATTTTAATATGTATATTTCAATTATGTATTTTAATATGTATATTCAATTATGTATATTATATATATATTATATTAATATAAATATATTTATTTCAATTATGTATAATATTATATATATTATGTCAATTGAAATAAATATTATATATTTATATAAATACATTTATTTATATATAAATTTATAAATATATTTATGCAATTTTGTTTTATAAAATATATTAATATGTATATGTCAATTATGTATATTATATATAAATTATATTAATATTAATGTATATTATATATATTATACATTTCTAATATTATATATTTACGTATACATATCATAAATATTTTATTTTATTTAAAATATATTTTTATATATTTATAATATATTTACATAAATATTATATGTTATATAAATTATATATAATATAATATATAATTTATTATACATTTATATAAATGTACATTTATACATAATATATAAATATTTATGTATATTTATAATATACATTTATATTATATATTATATATAATATAATACATTTATAATACATTTATACATTTATATTAATATACATAATATTAATTTTACATTTATACATAATATTAATGCATATATACATTTATATTAATTATATAAATACATTTTTACATAATATTAATATATATTTATAATATATTAATTTATACATTTATAATAATATACACTTATAATTTATAATATATTTATAATATTCATTTATAATTTATACATTTATAATAATATACACTTATACATTTATAAATATATTTATATTATGTATTATATAGAATACAATACATTTATATATTTTTATATGAATATATAAATATATTTATTTATAAATGTATTATAAATGCATAAATGTATATTTATATAAAAATTATAATTTATAATTTATACATTTATATAATATTCATTTATAATTTATAATTTATAATAATATACATTTATACATTTGTAAATATAAATGTATTATAAATGCATAAATGTATATTTATATAAAAATATAAAAATTATAATATTCTAAAAATACTCAAAAATATGTTTCAAAAATACCTCTAAAAATAATCCAAAAAAATCTACAGTAAAAGTTTTTCATATAGTTTTTGAAAAACAACCCCAAAAACAAATAATCCAAACGGACTTGTTTTTCAGATTCGAAATGCTACAGTGGTGTTTTTGAAAAACAACCCTAAAAACAGCTAATCCAAACGGAGCCAACATTGTGGAAATAACTTCAAGGGTCCATCCGATATCCTCGTATATAAGGACATTAATTATGTACCAACTCCTTGCCTCTCTTTATTCACTACATCAAGCATGAAAAGTGCCGCTGGCCATTTGTGGGCATCACCATCTTTGATGATACTAGAGGTCAGGGTTCAACCCCTGCCTCCCATAAACTTGCCATTTTACGTGACTAGTATTCTGCCTTCACGGGATAGCTCGAGCTGTCCCCCTCCTTAGAGTATGGCTATGAAAAGCGTTTATTTCTGCAATTTCGACCTGTACATTTTTATATGTCATTTGGAATCGGATGCATCCCTCTAAAAAGTTAAAGCCAAAAAAAAAAATTTGTCTTTAATTGCAAGAGAAATGAAATAACTCCAAATCAATAAAACTATTGAAGAACCAAGTTTTTTTTTTTTTTTTAATTTCTAAGTCAAAAACATAACATGATGGTGAGATAACATTGATCTTATAGATCTAGCTCCTGCATTTTGTTACTAAGCTCATTAAGGTAACTGCCCATTAGTGTCGTCATTTATTACCGTTGTCGATAGCATTATTCCGACTCTCTACCCGCCATCCACCCCGATCTAAGAATGGTGCTCTTGCCAGCTTCGACCATAGACTTTTATGCAGTGGAGTACATGCTAAGAGAAGGACATTTAATCTCAGCAAACAACTGGGGAGCAACCACATAAATTGTACTCTTGATCTCCACAATTACATTCTGCCTTTTTCCAGCGAAGAGCGTAGGTACAGGGGCGAGGGATTGTCCTTCGTTCCAGGAACTGCATTGACCTTTTATTACGAGAGCTAACTAGTTCTTGAGGACCCTAATCTGTAGTACAACAGCAGCACATCATGTGCGTGTCAGAAAGCTCCACAACTTTCTGCGATGAACTGTATAAGTGAAAGGGTAAGAGAAGGCCTGAGCATGGAAGTTTGAGGATGGGGCTGAACAATTTCTTAGCAAGAATCGAGGCAGGTGACCGTCAAATTGATGAACTCCTTGCTATGCGCCTCTGAATATACTAACATGTTACATGTGCAACTGCATAAATATCCATTATCCAACTGTGGTAAATGGATGGATATTAATTACGAAGCCATGCATGCATGCTTGTCACGTCAAAATTAAGAATCAAGTAAATTCTTGGTCGCTGTGGCACCGATTTGAAGTTGTAAGTGCAAAGAACTCGCGAGAGAGGTTGAGAAAAGTGACTTGGATGAAACAGCCATGAGTTTCGGCCAAGATTGTCTTAAATCGTAAATATCTACAGTTAAAGCCCAGGTAAAAGAAAATACCCGTTTTAGGATTCTGGTTGAACAACTTTCCACTAGCAATTAATGTCATTTAAGTTTTACTCACCAAACATCCATGGCGATATTTACTCCTCCAAATCTTCCAAATCAGCAATATTCCACCAGCGCCCTAGTGTTCACCTTTATATATGGAACTCTTGAACGAGGCTCAACGGGCCAAAGTGTCAACTTCCTGTCCTGAAAGTGCTATATCTCCTCCAGAACAGTCTCCACTTAGCCATCTCTCTCAAACGATGTCCGGGAAAAACCACAATGACGGCCAAAGAGTCGAGCCCATAAGCCGACCGGCGGGCAACACGGAGCACAGTTGGTGTCGTGCACTTTCACAAGGCACCGGAGTTGCCGTGTTGACCCTTCAACTGTCTCAGGCGATAGAAATCCCTATTTTTCAACAAGCACTCCGCAAGCTCCAAGATGCCCACCCCATACTCAGGTCGAAGCTTCACTACAATCCGTCGAAAAAGGCTTTCTCATTCACAACACCCGCCACGTCCCACATCCAAGTTCAATCGTTCGACGCCTCAACAACCTCACACCTCCTCAAGAATCTTTCTGAAAAATGTGGTAACGGGTTTTCCATTTCTCCTCTCCACATGATCCAAGAAAACGAACTGAACAGCAACGCATGGGCGAATCCGTACAACTTTCCTAGCAGTGGCATGGACGTGTTCCTGGCTAGTGTTTATGAGCTGCCCGGTTCGAAATGGATTATTGCACTGAGGTTTCACACGGGAGTGTGTGACCGGACCACGGCCGTGACATTGCTCAGGGAGTTGATGGAGCTTGCTGGGGACAGACTTGAGGAAGAAGCAAAGGGCGGCGAGAAGCCCGACATCGGTCCGGTAAAATATCAGGAGAAGATGCAGCAGGGAATTGAGGATCTGATTCCTAGCGGGATGGCAAAGAAGACTCTGTGGGCTCACGGGATTGACGTGTTGGAATATTCGGTGAACTCGCTTAGGCTGACCAATCTCAAGTTCAAAGATGTCAAGTGGCCGAAGTTTTCTGAGGTTGCGAGACTGCGCATGAATCCGCATGAGACCAACCAGATACTCGTTGTAAGTGGCATTTTATTTAAATTACAATATCATTCCGCCAATCACCATTGATCCTGCATTAGAACTTAGAAGCGATATTAAAAACATACAACGAATGAATACAGGAATCTCTGAAATCAAGGACTTATAGAACAGGCCCATAATGTTGGATCAAAAGAAACAGTAATGACATTAGAACAAGCCATAACGTTGGATTTTGTTTTTGTTGTCCCTTCACCTTTCCTCTCTTTAGTAGCGGCCGAATCTCTAATTGACTGGACAGTCTGGACCTGCATTGAATTAGGCCGAGTACTCGGGGGGGGGGGGGGGGGTCAGTCTGGCCTACATCCATGTTCCCTCTGATGGAAACCTTGGACTTCTCTCTCGAATAAGTGTGATGAAATTTTGACTCTTATTCAATTATCAAAACTTCTAATCTGGTTTTGGCCTCTTCAGTGAACTACTAATTGAAAACTCATGTCTAATGCATTACCAGCACATAATGTTCCCAGGTGTTGATACTCGAGAGTTTTACTAATATCAAGCTGCTACTCCCAAATGGGATCTTATGACAGTTTTGAAAATCATACGCTCCTTTCTCTGATGTTGATAACACGATAGCTTGTAAGATCATTACTCTTTTACCTTAGAGAATACTATAAATTAACATGATCTGCCCCCCTCCCCCCACCCAAAAAAAATATGTTTGGAGCTTTGGTCTATGCTGCTTAGACTTGTTTTATAATCCTATTAATTAGTCAGTTAACAAATAGGATTCTAGAGAAGATGAATTAAACCATGCAGGTCCCTTTTCGTAAGATTTTCGAAACCGAATTTGTCTTAGAACAGTTTTATCTTTCCTTGATCATGACTAGATGCATTACAGGGACACCATAATATCGTAATGGTCGGTATTAGTACATTGATGTCACTCAAATGAGAGGCTTAGATCCGTCAAGTTTTGTAGCCTGATCCATACAAGTTAATTTCAAGATGCTTTGGTCTCTGCTTCCATATTACTAATTAATGTTAAAAAAAAATTAATAATGCTCAATTTGGATTAAGTTTTGAAGATTGAAGAAGTAAATGATACTGAATCTAAAATTTTAAAAAAAAAAAAATTCTGCAGGGATGCAAATTGAGGGGGATAAAGCTGTGTGGAGCACTAGCAGCAGCTGCACTGATTGCAGCACATTCTTCCAGAAGCAGCCCTGATCAGCGCAAGAAGTACGGGGTGTTGACCCTTACAGACTGCCGCTCCATTCTTGACCCACCCCTCTCTCCTCATAATTTCGGTAACCCTCTCACAGCTGTTGATTGTTTTGATGGCCCGCAAGGAAAAACTAGCTGCAGCAGCACCAACTAATTACTCTACTCTACTCTTTGATCAGGATTTTATCACGGTGCCATCCTCAACTCTCATGCAGTAAAAGGAGGAGATAACTTGTGGGATTTGGCCTCCAGATGCTACTTGGCCTTCGACAATTCGAAGAAATGCAACAAACACTTCTCGGACATGGCTGACCTCAATTTTCTGCTCTGTAGAGCCATCGAGAACCCCAGCTTGACTGCTTCATCATCCCTCAGAACGTCATTCATCTCCGTTTTTGAGGAACCCGTCATCGACAATTCTAATCAGATTCAGAAGGGAGTTGGATTAGATGACTATCTGGGCTGCGCTTCAATTCACGGGGCTGGTCCGTCTATTGCTTTCTTCGACACCATACGAGACGGGAAGCTGGATTGCCTGTGTGTCTACCCGTCGCCCCTGCATTCGAGGGCTCAAATGGAGGAGCTGGTTGAGAAGATGAAGGCCGTCCTCGTCGATGCTACTTACTAGCAAATCTTGCTCTCCACTTTCTAGTACTACTTCTAAGGGTCCAGCTATTGAGCACAAATTAATCATTATTTATTATATGTTTAACTCATATTACTATTGATAATTTATTATTATCTACTATATTCCTCTATTAAGAGCAAAACAAACGCCCTTCTTCATTACGGAGGGCTGATCACTTTGTCCTAATTGTGTTCTCTGCTGCTGTAGCCCTTTCGGATCATTAATACATGACCGGTCAGTCTACAGATTACAGATTGCCCATCTTCTTATATTCCTATCTCCGTAGCTGTTTCAGTTTTTCGGGATGTACAATTATAAAGTCAATAACCACTTTGCCGTATCTAGTTATCGTTGTCATGGACCACTCCCTTCATTCACGCAGCTCACTCTGGACCATCTCCGTGGCAAACTGCGTTAGGTCTTGTAGCACACTGATGAGCTGTCGAGCCTGTTAACAGACGTGACGTTAGGGCTTCAACAACCATTTTGGCGGATTTAGTTTTCGTTGTCATGGACCACTCCCTTCATTCACGCAAACATGCGTAGCCCACTCTGGACCATCTCCATGGCAAACTGCGTTAGGTCTTGTAGCCCACTGATGAGCTGTCGAGCCTGTTAACAGACGTGACGTTAGGGCTTCGGCCTGGGCCTCGGCCCATCAAGAATATGGGCAAATTTGTCTGAACAGTGTGTGCACTAACTAATTTGGGGTCATTTGGAGTATGTACGCTACAAGTGTATAATTAAATTTCAAATTTAGAATGAGATGACGAAGGTCGAAGCATATATTCAGACTAGTTAATGTATGCGCTCTTCAATAAAAATAATTCTTTTTCAATTTGATAAGGATTTCTTAACATTTTCTTTCATTTTATTTAGATAAAGTGTAAAACTGTTATTAAGGAAGATGATGGTTCGATAACAAACGTTACTCTTCAATGTTTTTGGAACCAGAGTAGTGGCGGAGCCAGAAAAAATTTTCAGTGGGGACACAAACAACATTAAAATTTTTTATCTACTCTTTTTTTTTTAGTTTTCTAAGCAAAAACAATATTCACCAACAAATTGAAAATGAAAAATCTTTTTTTTTTAGTTTACTTCAAATAGAAATTTGTAGCCCACATATCTTTTTAGAATATTAGTTTATAAACCAACTTAGAGGACCACGTAATTCTTTCACTTTCATCATAAAAAAACCTCTGAGGACATACTTGAAATTATATTAAAATTCTACAGGTATTGTAGGAATTTAAGGGAGGTAGTGGGGCCCGTACCCCCACCTTAAATCCGCCACTGAACCAAAGTGATATTTTTAGTTTTAATTCAAGGTGACTTTACTAGATTAATTGCCTAATGAACTCATGATAAAATATAGATACGATTTCTCCCCGGTTGCACTTCAAGCTCTAAAATATGTTTATCGAACATTATGAAGTTCCCTTCACCTGTTTCAATCTCTTCTAAACTTCCCTCGAAAATGATTAGTTACAAAGAGAGCGAGCAAGTGTTAACATGAATCGCTTGCAGCATAGCTACATATATTGCACAGGGTTGCATAGCCAAATTTATGTAATTGCCATTCGTACGTATAAGATGTGTGTGTCTTGTATGATTTATTCTATTGATCTCCCTTGTATCAGAAATAGACACTGAACCGAAGGCCTGCCCGGTAAGAAACATCGGATAAACAAAGAGTTAAAAACATCAAGCCAGCCTTTTGCACGTTTGCTTCCACGAACAAATCCATTTTCAAGAGAAGTAGCTTGAAGTTTCGAGTATTATTCCAACTATTTGGATCAGTTTCTAGGCTGTGAAAATTGTGGACATCCAACAAGAAATCTATATTTCTAGGTTGGTAGATGGTGTAGCTAAAAGAATTTTTTATTTATAACCCGAGAATTTGTTGTTTTCTAGGCCTTAATTTAACTCGGATTTCTTAACTGCGATTACTTCTTCATTCATCTAGAAAATCGCTTTATCGTTCGCTACTTGTCGTTCCAAGGATGGTGTTAGCATTCGTAATTGACAAGCACTTTTCAACCACAGCACATGCGGAACCCAAATCGGCCAGAATGCGTCATCGTTTGTCTTATTGAAAAAATGCATGTCCCGTTATGGATATTCATATCCACCAAGGCTTCTCTGAACAAGAAAACTTTGTGTATAACCAAGACTTTAACCTTGCTCAGAACGAGATCACTGATTTCCTTGCGGGCAGAAAATGGTCGCTTCTGAGAGAAATGATGTTAACCATGAAACTGAAGCAGAGTACGACAGGAAGCGTGAAATAAAAGCGTTTGATGACACCAAAGCTGGTGTTAAGGGACTTGTTGATGCTGGCATCACGGAAGTCCCTCGAATGTTCATTGGACCACCAGAGGACTTGAATGCTTCTAGTAATTCCAATAGCGAGCAGCATGAGTTTCCGGTCATTGACTTACATGGCATCCACGAAGATGCGGCCCAGCGGAAGGAGACGGTTGAAAAAGTCCGTGAAGCATCAGGAACATGGGGTTTCTTCCAAGTGATCAATCATGGGATCCCTGATGATGTTCTTGAGAAGATGCTAAATGGTGTACGCAGATTCTACGAGCAAGATACTGAAGTCAAAAAGCCATGGTGCACAAGAGAGCCCGGATCAAGAAGAGTCGTGTACGATAGCAATTTTGACTTGTACAGTGCACCAGTAACTAACTGGAGAGATACATTAACCTGCGCCATGGCTCCTAATCCTCCTAGTCCTGAAGACTTGCCTTCAGTCTGCAGGTACGTCATTCTACAAGATTCAGATTACGACTACTTGAGATACCTGCAGGTTTTCAGATCCTGTTGGTAGCATTATTTTCAATTTTAGCTTCGTTCTGCTACGTTCTAGATCTTCATAAACTTTATTGGTGTGTGTTTTCTTTTTGCCCTTTATCCTTGGGTTGCAGTGAAATTTTACTCAAGCACTCAGAGGAAGTAACGAAATTGGGATATTCTCTGTTTGAATTACTCTCGGAGGCTCTTGGACTTGATCCAAATCATCTGAAGGACATGGATTGTGCGGAGGGGCTTATTGTTTTGTGCCATTACTATCCAGCATGCCCACAACCAGAATTGACATTAGGCGCCAGCAAACATGAAGACGATGACTTTCTCACTGTGCTTCTCCAGGATCATGTAGGAGGTCTTCAGGTTCTTTACGGGAACCAGTGGATCGATGTTTCCTCCAACACCTGGAGCTCTTGTAGTCAATATTGGGGACCTTCTGCAGGCAAGGTCACGCTTGTTGTAATCTATACTAGTTTATTGACTTTAATCGTCCCCTGCACTCAGCAGTCAGCAGAAACGAATTCAAATAGCACTAACCATTTCTGATCTGATTGAACTTCTCAGCTGGTGTCCAACGACAAGTTCCTCAGTGCTCGGCATCGAGTACTAGCCAGTCGTGTTGGTCCCAGGGTATCAGTGGCATCCTTCTTTACCACATATCTCCGGCCATCTACAAAGCTCCACGGACCTATTAAGGAGTTGCTCTCAGAAAATGATCCACCCAACTACCCAAGTACCGGGAAACCACAATTAAGGATTATTCAGCCTACTTCGACGCAAGGGACTCGATGGAACTTCTCCTTTGCTGCACTACCGGCTGTAATTATCCGTATGGAAATGATACAGATTTAACCTCGAGTGAATTGTAAGAGTGTGAGATCACAATACTTAAAAACTCTGTTCAACTCCGATAGATGTTTTCTGCATAATGGACAACAGTACAGAAAAAAAAGGCATGATAGCATAAACACTTTATTCTTGTTTTTGCATTGAATACCAAATAAATTTTAGTGTATACTTTAGTCCCTCACCTGAATTCCTGGCAGTGGAATTTTGACTTGGTTTCTAGTGGTTCACTAGGGACTACCTAACTTTTTTGATTAAATTACTACACTGAAATGAAACAGGCAACTCAAATGAACTTTTGCTAGTTCCCATAATTTTTCACAAGAGTGATGCCAAATCCATACCTTTGTGGCCTAAATTCACACTCGTATGACTAATGTTGGTGTGTTATAAAGAAAACTTGTCTATTAGTACATAATTTTCTAGATTAGCTAGCCCTGTTTGATAATTCAATTCGGCACTTAAATTCAATGGATTCAGATCTTCAGATCGTTTGATAACCAAAAATTGAACATATGAATTAATTAAGTGACACTAAATTTCATAGGCAAAGTTTGCACTCAAAATTAAGTGATAAACTATTCACTTATCACTGAATATGATATGCACTCAAATGTATTAGATTTAATACTTAACAATTCAACAACATAATAGATTCAGATTTCAGTTTTCAAACTTCAGTTTTATCAAACGCACCATAAAACATGATTCTGCATTTTGATTAAATGTGTAAAAAGCATCATAATTGTTTTCAGTTATTAATTTGTCTTTTGTTTCGCGAACAATAATGTTTTACTTTTATAGAAAAAAAAGTGTACAATTTCTTCATGTCTAAGCATGTAATGCCAACAGCGTGATAAAGTGTTTAGTTTCAAAAGCTTATCAGACTCGAATTTCTCAATAGAAATTTCAAAGTACCATGAAAAAAGGAAATTTCTGGTAACATGTGTGTATAACCACAGTTGAAAGGGCTTAAATGGATGAGCAAGAATCATTTCACGGATAGACGTGTTTTCACAGGACAGTTGCTGTGGTTTAGCAAATTTGGAAGTACAGCGCTATGATGAAGTCGTGATTATAGCTTGACTTTCTTAAAAAGAAAATTAGTTGCTTTGTATGTTGGATTTTTTCAACAAAAACCTAGATGCACAGATTGAAAATGCGTAAACTACACTAACTTAACTTATCACGTGAATACACATATTTACATCTATCGCTTTCTTATATACTTTTTCACAATTAATTTTACCCTCACAAAAAAAAAAAAAAAAAAAAAAGAAAAAACACTTGAAACTGCTTTAGGAAGTCTCCGGCGCATTCATTAGCTAAATCCTTGAATATTTTTGACACTACCATCACTGCACGCTCTTACTGCAAAATTGCAGCCACACATCTGTTTCTGATCGAGATAGCGGTCAAATATACGGAAGAAACAAGACTAATTCCCATTTTAATCAATTAATCGTCTCCAAAATTTGCTAGTTGCAACACATAAGGCCATCAGGAGCCCCCACAATACCAAGATAAACGTGAGAACCTCACCTGAATATTCATTCTCCTCTGATCCTCTCTGGTTTGCTTCCTTTACATCATCAATTAATCGCTCTTTTACAGATGATAATGATAAATCAGAGGGCACTGATTTGTCTTATCCTTGCGATGGCTAGAGGCTAATTTCTGCGAGTTATCCATTTAATCTATCTTGTGAGGTAGTTGAGAAATCTTTCATCCTTTGTCCAGACTCGAGTGTGACACAGCTTCGAGGTTTCTTTTTGCACCAAAGCATCATCCCTCGCTCTTTAACAGATATATATATATATATAGTGCTAGTGTACTGCTGCTGCTGCTGCTGAAAGAGTCTTGAATTTCTACTCAAAACAGAAGCATCAATGTCCGAGCAGGAGAGCCTTAGCAGCCCAATGCCACGAGTACTTGAACCCAAGAGCCGCCCGGCCGGCGGCACGGAGCAAAGTTGGTGCAAAGCCGTTCCAGGCGGCACCGGCATCACGGTTTTGGCTCTACTCCTCTCAAAAGCCCCAGATGTCCCGTTTCTCCAAACTACCCTCCGCAACCTCCAAAACACCCATCCCATCCTCAAATCAAAACTCCACTACGACTCCACTTCCACCACTTACTCCTACATCATCCCCGCAACTCCTCAGCTCCAAATCCAACCGTTCGATCTTGCATCGGCGTCTGAGATTCTCCGAGGACTCATTCGTTCAAACAGTACCACCTTCTCCACCACAGACTTCCACCTGATCCTCGAGCACGAGCTAAATCGAATCGTCTGGCCAAATCCCGACCCTTCATCGGAAGCTGATGATGCGGATCTATTCTTTGCCAGCGTGTACACTTTGAGCGATGCCAAGTGGGTCGTGGCCCTCCGGCTGCACACGTCGGTATGCGACCGTACCACCGCGGTGTCACTGCTGAGGGAGTTGCTGAAGCAGATGTCTGCGGACAACGGGGAAGGGACGCAAAAGGAAATTGACGAGGAATTATTGGAGGTTAGATTGGGGATCGAAGACTACGTGCCGAGCGGGAAGGGTAATAAGCCATTTTGGGCCAGGGGAGTGGACATGCTTGGATACTCGTTGAACTCATTCAGGCTGTCAAATTTAACATTCCAGGACACTGGCTTGCCCAGATCTTCACAGGTCATAAGGTTGCAAATCAATGCGGATGCCACTCAAAAACTCATCTCTGTAAGTCACTCAAACCACAGTTTATTTTCCATCCATCCTAAATTTCCCCAAATTTTTATGCTACAGGGAATATTCTTAAATTGCTGAATTCGCTGCATCCCTTTTTTTTTTTTTTTTTTTTTGTCACTATGCTTGGATAGAAATTAGAGAGATTCCTTCTTCGCTCATTCACGAGGAATTAGATAAGCATTTATAGGAAAATATATTAGAACTGATGCATCCCAAAAAGCTGAAATTAATCTTGTATATATTGGCATAAATTAATCGTATTTCGTTTGACTGAAAACAAGCAAATAAGTTGTAGGAACACCATTTGAGTGGATTACCAATTACCTTTGCGCCTTGCAATTTGCCGGACCAAACTGACTGGCTGCCAAACTGGCATTGGATTAGGTGTCAGAGAAGCGATTTTCACCTTCAAAGAAGAATATCTTACTTGGCCCAAAAAAAAGAGAAGAAGAATACCTTATTAGTGTCGCGGACGAGGGAGAACAGTATTCCCCCCGGCACCCAACCCGCCCCAAGAAAAACAAAAATTCTTACTGTAAGAATTTTGTAAGTAAAATTAAAGCTGCGGTTAAACTTTTACGTAAATGGGTTCATTATTCACCAAACAACAGGACAGGAGTCTGTGATGGTTTGGACTAGTGGATTTTGAGTACTAGGGAGTAGGGAAGCTACCACTCTTGACGTGAAAAAAAAATAAGGGCCCGCCTAACCTTGCAGGGATGCCAAGCTAGGAACATAAAATTGTGCGGGCTGTTGGCGTCTGCTGCCCTAATTGCTGCCCATTCCGCAAAATGCTTTCCAGACGATCACTGGGAAAAGTACGCAGTGGTCACACTTATTGACTGTCGTTCACTTCTGGATCCAGTACTTGAAAACAACGATCACGGTTAGTTATGCTTTTTCCTTTCTCTCCTTTTTTTTTTTTTCCTTTGGGTGCCAAAATTTCCACCGCATCCAGGAGAAAAAGGCAATTTGTTCCAGTTTTGCTTTTCTCTTTTCAAATTCTCCCTTTGGGGGGACCGTTCTTCGCTTACTAAATCGGGATGCTTAGGCCACATCGTTCTTTATTTCTTCTTCTTTTTTTTTTTCCTTCCCTTATAAAATCTCTTCCTCCTGGCAATATTATTTATTCTTTTTTTTTCTTGCTTGTCATAAAACCTCTTTCTCTTTATCAATCTGCAATAGTGACATTTTGTATAGCCTGGCAATTGGTACCAAATGGGCAAATACCGGTCGTGCACGTACGGCATATTGGCGTTGTGTATAGCAATTTGACCTGCTTGTTTTTAATGTGCTATATTAGGAAATGATGACATGCACGCTTACGGGTTTAAATTTAATACTTGAGTAACCCTTCTATCACACGTCGAAGTCCTTTAAATTAGTAGTAAGAAGATATTTTGAAAAGTAGTACAACAAAAATGTTACAGACAAGGGATAATTTTAGAAACCTCCCCTGAGATCTCTAAAAATTTCATTGAGCTGCCTTGAGATTTTCAATATTATACTTACCACCCTTGATGATAGACAATGACTATTATAACCTTCATAATTTTTTCAAAGATAGGCTATTGATAAAAAAGATAACAAAAAAAGGAAAACAATTCTTCTTGACCAAGCCGCATATTGTGACGAAACCGTTTCATCCATGGCCATTAAATTATAACCTTCTATCACTCAAAAAAGGAAGAATCTTGGCTGTTTGAGTGGGAAAAGGGTAAGAGTTGTGTGTTTTGTAACTGACGGTTTGGTAGGCAATATATGGAAGAAACCTATAAAGAGGTAAAAATTATAAAGGTAAGAATTATGATGGTGGATTTTGGCATCTAAAATAAAGAGTTTGTTCGGAAAAAGAATAAGTGACGAGTTTGAAATTTTGGATGGATATAGAAAATCATGATGGAAAGCTCAGGACATTAACTAATTAATAAAACTCATAATTTTGCAGTATACAAGTGTATTCTTGATTTTTAAAATTTTTTAATGATTATTCATATTTTGAAAGTTAGATGAGGGTAATTTTGGGCGTTCATATACTTTCTTTGGTCTTACATCATCAAGGTAAAATCCAAACTTATGTTCTAGGGGAGGTATGTGTAATTTTTAAAACGTGAGGGGAGATGTCTGAAATTATTAGAAATTTCAGGGGAGGTTTCTGAAATTATCCTTTTTTTTTTTAAATACATCCCAACATTACTTTTTATAAGCAGATTCTTAACAAAATTAGCTTTGCCCCCTCAAATTCTTTTTTCTTTTTTTTTTTTTTTAAAAAAAATTGAATTTCTTTCTCCAAATTCTTATGCTTGTCGATTCTATGTTTTCCCCCCTTTAAACCTTCCTTCCTGGGTCTGCCATTGCTAATCAGTACACAATCTTGGTTAGAGTTTGGGGTCGTTGCCATGGTATATTAATTATTATCTGCTACAGATCCTAGCAAAATTGTCTAAAATGATTACCGAAATGTTGAACTTGAATCGGTAACCTTGTATATACATATGCCAAACTTTGGTACAATCAATTCCACCGCTTGTTTCAGTGGCAAGCTTGTTAGTACAACTATATTTCCTTGCCTCTAGCATATTTTCATGGTTTGTACTTGACCGGCTGCGGGCTACACGACGGTTGCAGGGTTTTATCATTCTGCCATCTTAAACTCGCACGACATTAAGGGCGGAGAGAATTTGTGGGAGCTGGCGGAGAGAACCCACGCATCCTATAACAATGCTAAAAACAACAATAAGCACTTCTCAGACATGTCCGACGTCAACTTTCTAATGTGCAAGGCCATGGAAAACCCGGGTTTGACTCCGTCTTCATCCTTGAGAACTGCCCTGATATCCGTTTTTGAGGACCCTGTCATCGATCATTCTAACCAGCTCCACCAAAGGGTTGGATTGGAAGACTACGTCGGTTGCGCCTCGTCTCACGGGGTAGGCCCTTCAATTGCATTATTTGATACCATAAGAGACGGACAACTGGACTGTGCATGTGTGTATCCATCGCCTTTGCACTCCAGGGATCAAATGCATGAGCTGATCGGCGAAATGAGAAGGATTCTTGTGGAGGCAAGCAACGACATAGACACCAGTTAATTAGCTAGGGACTACAGAAGCTAATTAGTAATTCATGTTTGTCTCGCAATGGGCTTGTCGAATGTGGAGACAGATTTCATTGCACAAACTTGTTCTTTGGAATAAGCATTGAGGTTATGGCTCCGTTTGATAACACTGAATCTGAATTCTGAATACTGAAATAATTAATTTGCTGAATTTTAAGCACTAAAAAGAGATATATGAATATCTGAATCTTAATGCTGAATCTATTTATACTGTTTGATAAATATTCATAACTTAATGCTTAATAAGCTAAATTGTACAATTTTGCCATTCTATCTTTTAATCCAAAAAGGAAATAGAACTTATGATTTAATTAACTTAAAATTGTTAAGTATGAAAATGACAATGATTGTGAAGAGCAATGCATACAATGACAATGTTTTTTTTGTGTGGGAAAAGGGTATGGTTTCATCGTTTTGAGAATGGGAAAATGAACTTTTAATACTCCAAAAGCACGTTCAATTACATTTCTCAATCTTGCATGTGCTTGGTTAAAACGTTCTTCTTTTGATCTTGGACGAGAAGCATTTCGAAAATCAGACAACCAATATTTAATATTTTGATATGGTGTTATAAAGTCACGTGTGTGTAGATAAACTGCATCACATAAATAATATTTATCTGCACAAAAAAAATATATATCAAAATATAAATGTTTGTGGATGAAAATTACTGCAAAAAAAATACTATTGTTAAAAAAAAAATTTTGAATAGAGAATATTAGGTTGTTTTGTTTAATTAGATAAGGATTTTGAATAGGGAATATTAGGTTGTTAATTAGATAAGGATTTTGAATGTAATTAACAAACAGAGATATATTTGGTAGATAAGATAAAGTAGTTGAAATAAATCTCTTGATTCTTATCAAATTAAGCATTCAGTTACGATTCTTGTGATGAAAAAATACATACAAATTCAACACCACTTAATTAGTTCAGCAGGTGAATTTTTATTTATCAAACATCTACAACATCTGAATGTCTGAATGAATTCAGTTTCAGCACTTTTTTATGTTACCAGCACACGCTGCTATAATTATACGTTGAACCCAATAGGTAAGTCATTGATATGGGTGAAAATTGGAGGCACGAGGGAATGTGGAAATTGGAAAGAGAGACTGCAGAGGAGTAGATGCTGTCACATCTCCGATTTGAGAAAGCTTTCACAAGGTTGATTCTGTCCGATTCGAATCGATTCTATAGAGTAACTTTTATAATTTTTCATGTAAATTTATAAAAGTTAGTAAAAGTAAATTTAAATCTATCAACTGATACAATTAAATTGATAGTTATACCAATTCACTACAATATTACACTAAATGTAATAAAAATTATATAAATCAATTTGAATTTATAGAATTCAACCCGTGAGCTCCTAATCTTATTATAAGTAAGATGTGTCCGGCTAATTACTCAGAATATCGTTATAAAAAAGAAAAGTCGGACGTTTATGGCTCTGACAAGGGATGCTGCAAATTTATGGTTACCGGGCTGTGTCAGCCCGGCAACCAAAAAGGTAAATTTTTTTTTTTAAGTTCTGACACAGCCCGGCAGCGGAAATTTTTTTTTTAAAGTGCCTGGCTGCTGGGCTGACAAGGCCCGGCAGCCAGGGACTTTATAAAAAAAATTTGCACAAAACCTGCTAGATCGATTCTTAAGGGAAAAGGGGTTGAAAATATTCAATTACTACTTACTACTACTAGTATTTCATCCATTGATTTTATCTCACTAATATTTCAGCACCTTTCCATATAGTGAATTGCTCTACTAGCTGGTGGAGGCACCGGTTTTCCCTGGCCAAGTTTGCATTCTCATTTGCCAGTCTTGATTTTTCAGCACCACCATAAACTAATTATCAACTTTATTTCACCACCACCATAATTATCAACTGACTTGCATAATAAAGTGAATTGCATTAAACTAATATCACTAGTTTCAAAATTAAGCTATGCTAATTACATTAATTTTATGTATTTAATTTATTACATGCAACTAGTATTTCAAATATTTAAATTGCCCCGACTAAATGGCTATCTTAATCAAAACTCAATATATGCCTCGTCAAATACATCTAAATTCATTTAATCGAACCTCTTAAAATTAATTCGTTCAACTAATTAAATCACTAAACTAATTAAACTAATCATATACTAAATAACATAAACTAATTATCAACTCACTTGCGTAATAAAGTAAATTGCATTAAACAAATAACACTAATTTCGTTAATTAAGTTGTGCTAATTACATCAATTTTATGTATTGAATTTATTAAATATGCCAATTTTAACGGATCAATTGCAATTAAAATAACGTATCAATTGCAATTAAAAAAATTTAATTGCAAAGCACTAGGATTTCCTTTTTTTTTGGGTTATTGAAGTTGGGAAGATTTGGGATGAACATAGTAATAGCGGATAAGCATGGTAATAACAGTTATGCAATGGTGGATGAGTATAGTAATAGCAGTTAAGTAAATATGAGAGTATGGAATATAAGATGATTGTATATTATTTTATCATACAGAGGGTCAAATTAAAATAATGGCATTTTTTTAACATCAAACCCATTGTCCACACATTGTATATAGAAAGACGTGGTCACGTTAAAAATGAAAAAAAATTGGTTGATTTCTCTCCTTTTTTTTTCCTTTTCTTTTAGGGTGTGTACATAAGTTGATTCTTTTCTTCTTTTTTTAACAATTTTTTTTTTAGTTTCTCCTTTTTGTACTTGAGGTGTGAAAATATCTAAATTATTTTAATTCTAAAGTTTCCAGATGGTACAAAGGAGTGGGAAGAAATTCATGCAAGTGATATCATCATCATGTGCAACGAGAATAATTAAACCACAAGCTGTGGAATCTTTAATTGGGCATAGAAGTGAGTTAGTAAGAGGCAAAGTAGGAATTAATTAAAGAATGAAGAGATTCACTATATGGAAAGGTGCTGAAATATTAGAGAGATAAAATCAATGGATCAAATACTAGTAGTAGTAAGTAGAAATTGAATATTTTCAACCCCTTCCTTTAAGAATCGATCTAGCAGGTTTTGTGCAGATTTTTTTTATAAAGTCCCTGGCTGCCGGGCCTTGTCAGCCCAGCAGCCAAGGACTTTTAAAAAAAAAAAAAAAAAAAATTTCTGCTGCCGGGCTGTGTCAAAGCTTAAAAAAATTTTTTGCCTTTTTGGTTGCCGGGCTAACACCGCCCGGTAGCCATAGATTTGCAGCAACCCTTGTCAGAGCCATAAACGTCCGACTTTTCTTTTTTACAACGATATTCTGAGTAATAAGCCGATGTGTCCGCATATTTCTTTTTAAAATTTTTTCAGGACAAGCAGACGGAATGATTTCGCTTTCTTTTTAATAAGATAAAGAAATTTGGCCACTTTGTGATGATCAGCACACGAGTAGCTGATGTCACAAGTGGGTCAACATGCTTCTATTTTTTCTGATTCTTTTTTCCTAAAATAGGTCCACAAAATTTTCATCATTTTATCAATAAACTCGGTTTAATGATTTGGTCCATAAATATTAAGTCTGCTAGATTTTTAATTATACCAAAGTCACAAGCGCACATCCCTATGCCATTTACCCTGTTTGGATTGTCATTTTCTGTCGAAAAATTACGTCGTTTTTCGTGATCACATTTCCATATTACCTTTTTTTCTCACATACATCAAATCGTTACAGTAATTTTTTCATGAAAAATCGTGAAAAAATGCAATCCAAATCCAAGATTCTAGAATCTCTCTCTCTTTCTATCTCTGATTTTTTTCCAAATGGCTTTTATTGGTAGAATAAAATGTCCGGCAAAAGAAACGAAAGAAACACCAGGATAGCGAAACGTGCCCTCCACTAAACGATGATTTAATCACTTCATTTGATCATGTACGCACCAACAAGTACCATCCCATCCGAAGGTAATTAATTGCTCTTGTTTTCGGAAACAACAACAACGAAATAATATATCACTGTCATTATACTCACTAAGACCAAGCTCCGGACTAATCATTCTGGCAACTGGCGGGCCGAATGGGTCCTCTTGGCTTTTGGCACATAGGAAACGTTCATTACGAGACAAAACGCATAGATTTTCAGCAATTAGAATGGGACCAGCCACTTTGCTTTCAATCCATAGTACAGAGTCCTAAACTTAATCCTCTCACGTTCACACGCTATTCACTTAAAGAGCCAAAAAGGGAGATTAAATACCCCAACTGCCACTCCATCGGAACAGCAATTTTGAAGTTTCTAACTAATGGGCCGGCCGGCAGGTAATTGGAGTATTATTTGAAATAATTAATGCAATATTTTTTTGATGGGATATATGTGAGATAAAAAAAATGATTAAAAATATTAAAAAAATAAATTAAAAAATATATTTATAATACAAATGAAATATTATTTGAAAAAATTTAATATCCAAACAAATTGTTTCTCACCTCAACTCGAATAGAGTTACAAACATAGTCAAATTCGTAGAACTTAGAAAATGGATAATTACAATGCTCTCCTACATTTGTTCCCAAATTTACCTCGATAAGTCGATTAGCTTGATCACTTCACTAGTGGAAGGACAGAGAAAAACTGCGGTATTTTCAAGCTAAAGGCCCCAACCTACATCAATTCTATATGAACTCCTGCACCAAATCTCCAAAATCAAACTTGCCGTTGCAGCATTCGACGGCACTTAACACCCCTTGGAATGCAGTGACGCTGCATGGTACCACCAGACCATTTCTCTGATCGAAACCAAATTCATCAGATGCTTTCTCCAACAACATCCTAAAAAGAGGGTGAGAGAGGTGGCCGGTTGGTACCACGAATCTTTGTCGGGCTTCTCCTACATACAAAGCAAATGTTCCTGTTGGTGTTGTCGAAGGTGATGATTCTTCAGCTTCACAATTGCCCATAAGCAAATACTCTTGTTGTGATGGCTCACGCTGAACTTTCTTGATTGACTTGGCCCTTCTGGCTAATTTCTTCACCGATCCAATCTTCTTTCCCCACATCATGGCTTTGAACTTAGAAAGTGTATTAGGGTTGAAGGAAGAAGAGCGGTTGGACAGTGAGATTGATGCTAAAGGAAGAGAATTTTCTTGAGGAGAAGCTTGCATTGTAGAAAGGGGTGGTGGGTGAAAAAGGTTTATGTAATAAGGTGCGACTTCGTTATCGGGGCCAATACAGATGCCTCCCCAACTCAAACTCACAACTCACGGTGAGGGTGTTCAAGAGTCTTTGGACTGCTAAAAAAGGGTATCGAATCAATTAGAGCCTATGATTGGGGGAGGCTTGCTTTTGTCATTCCTTTTGGAATCGTCCTTGCGGGTACCTTCACTCGTCCTTGCGGGACCTTAATATTCCGCCGATTTGATCCCCTAAAATGGGCCATACCAATGCCCTTTTTTTTTCGAAAAAAAAAAAGGGCCGTACCACTTGTCAATCGGTTTAATTTTTCGCTTTTGAATTGAATAAATATTTTTAACGGGGTTAGGAGAGTTGAGACGAAGATGATGCACCAAATGTTCATTAGTGGTGTTTTGCCCAATAATTGATGCTCCATGACGAGTCGCAGTTACAACTACTTTAATGCATTCAAAGATCAGAAAGTAACCAAACAATTATCCATCCGCAGATACAATTACTGTTCCATAGATTTTTTAGCGAGAATTTCTCTTTTTTTTTTTGAGATTTCTAATAAGAGTTTCACCTTCTCTTAAGTATTTCAAACAAGAGTTTTTGTAGTTAGTCTATTTATTGTATTAGATCCATGTTTTTTCGAATTTGGTTGTTAGATTTGAAATTTCTTAGATATGCGTGGCGAGATCTCACCTTAACATTTGGGTTTGAATCAGTTCATTAGTAGATTTAGAACGAAGCAAGCAGTATAATACTCTGCAGCTTCTGCAGTACATTACCGGCTTTCGGCCTCATGTAATGTAAGTGCTAGGAGTATTAGTCAACCCCAAACGTGCCCTTGGTTCGATAATAAATCACCTACTTGAAAAGAGTGGAGGCCCATTGATTCATGATACGTGGACGGGAATGAAGCCGATATCCTTTACCGAATAACCCCGATAAGAAAATCTTTTAACCAATCTTTTCAAGAGAAGAACTAGAGACGTAGAATTCTTGGACGGCATTGCCTGCAATTCAGTCTTGACGGCGAGAGGGGATTGGCACAAAGGATATGCTTCGATGAAGCCGGAGGGTTGACATAGGCTTCGATGTAGATAAGCATCGGTTGACTTTGTGTGAACAGTTGACGTGGCTATTTCCAATCAACGATTGGATTACGCAATCTCCGTGGCGGCAACAAATCAAATCATACAAAATTGTTCCCGATCCACGGACGACTGTGTAGGAAGTTTTGGTTGGGGAGATCTTATAAATCCATTGCCAGCTGCAGTCCTTGGCTCTACGTGCCGGCCGCTTTGCTCAAGTTCGAACTTGATGGATCTTTTATTCTTTTCCCTGCCTTCAGTCTTTACGCCAAAAAAAAAACTTGCCTGCATGCACTGACCGAAACAGGGCAAGGAGTGGAAGATAAATAAAAACTAATATGGGACTAGGCATTCTTTACGTCAGGATAAACTTCAAAACAAGCTGAATGGCGAGGCTGCTGTTTTTATTGGGTTCTTTTCCTGATTCTTCGTGGTTATCCTAAGGGGGAAGCTCATGGAAAATGAAGAGTTCCACAACTCAGAAGCTACTATTGCCTGATAGAAACAGTAGATTATGCGAGCTGCGCCTTAGGATCAGACAATAATACGAAGCTTATTGAGGTATCTGATTCTGCCCTGGAAATTTTTTTTTTTGATTGAAAAATATTATTTGCGTTTCATATTTTATTATTGGCACTATCATGACATCATTTGTTGCATCTTATATCTAACAAATAAAAATGGTAATAAAAGTGCAAATAATAAAAAGAGGAGTACAAATAAATTTTTCCTCATTTCTTCACGAGGCCTGGTTTTGGAGACTTTTCTCATCTTTGTGGAAATATCAATACGACCGGAATTGAAGGTTTCAACATGACTCGATTCCATGACAAGAGCGTCAAGCCGTGAAAAGGAACTCGGTTGACTTCAAAAGCAAAACCCAACCAGTTGCGCTACTTGCAAGAGGCATGTCAGCATTGGTTAACCACTTGGCAAACAAGTCGTGTCGAAGTTTAGTTTATATTGAGACCCCTGACAGTGCCAGTAAAGTCATCCTCAGTCCATGGTTAAAATGCAACGAGTTGACAATTTTTAGCTTGTGATTTAAGTGCACTATATCCAAATGAAAATAAAAACTTAAATTTATAGGAGAAAAATAGGGATGTTACGTACGGATGCGTTTTGAGAGTTACCTACTGCTCTTTATCCTTTAGTTTTCCAAAATCTATTGTCATCCTATGTTTTAGGGATTTTTACCCTAATTCTGGGGCATTTTTAAAATTCCAAGGGAAGCAAAAGTAACTAACATGAGATTGAGAGAATGTTATATATGTCTGGCAGTTTTAAAGTTACAAATATTTGTGATGCTACTAAAATCACAATAAAACTGGGAGCGAAAGAAATTAAAAAACATACAACCAAGCAATAAAAAAAAATGAAAACACATTTTTTGAGAGATTAGATCACCACTTTCCAAAAAAAATAAACAAAAAAAAAGAAAACAACATCGGTTGCCATGATAAAGTAGTAACTACCAATGTTTTTAAACCCAAATCGGAGAATGAATCAAAAAAGTCTCTGATTCGGTTGGTTCAACTCGGATTCAAAGTTTTAATCTTGTTTAATTATTTTAATATTAAAAAATATGCATACCGTTGAAATATTTATTCTAGAAAATAAAAAGTTAGTAACTCCGGTTGAACTTTCTAATTTTACCGATTTTTATTAATTCAACAGATTTTTTATTGGATTTAATTGATTCAATTAAACTTTTTGGGTGAACGATTAAACCGGACTGGAGATATGACCAGGTTGCGATTCGACCCATTAAACCAGCCGGTCTGGTTGTCAAAACGCTAGTAACTACTCAGTTACTAGATGTATCCCTAAAAGTCTAGGAGGAAAAAAAAAAGGAAATACGTATGTACTTCATCAAAATTATTCGTCTAGGAAGCCACATCAGTTGTTAACCGTTTCCGCCGCAAACAGAACAATAACTGTTGGGCCATCTCTAACAGTAAAAGATCCAAGATCAAGAAGCCATCCAGCCCATCAAATTTGGGTTAATTTCCTGGAGGCGGTGGATCGTGGGTCGCATAAACCCGAGGTCAGCCTCTCTTCCGATTTCCGAGAGCACATACGGTAGGGTTTTGACCACTGGTAAACCCTGTTAGAGCTGCTTCTCGCTCCCTATTTTGTCGTCCCTCACTGGTGCTTCGCGAGTCTCTCTCTCTCTCACACAAACACACACACACACTCTCGCTCTCTGTGTGTGTGTGTAGGGTTTTCACCATGAGTCGATCGGGCCAACCTCCGGATCTGAAGAAGTAATTCTCTTACTTCCATATGCTCTTTTCCTTGTCATCTTGATTTTTAATTTAAGCATTAATTTTGATTTTACACGTTATGCCGTTAAATTAAATTGCTTGTCTGTTTGTTTCTATTGCAGGTACATGGACAAAAAACTCCAGAGTATGTTCTCAGCTACGATGTTTTGCTCTTTTTTCCTCGTATATTTGTTTGTCCTGGGCCATATATCGCTAAATTTAGAAAGTTAAAAATCAGAAGCTTAAAGTTTTTTAGGAATTCATCCAGTTTTGCGCTGAACCTTAGAGGACTATTATAAAATACATGATAACTTTCTTAGTTATGCTGTTCCTCCTGTTAATGGCTAAAAAGCGCAAGTATGATGCCCGAATTTGACCTTAAAAAATAGGATCAAAGATAACTTTTGAGCTTGGATGTCAACTTGAAGCCTAAGCATAATTTTTGGCATGATAAGTATCAACTGTTGTGAAATTACATGGATTGATATGGTTTCTGTAGAATGTATATGTTGAAGTTCCTGGAATGCTTTAAATTCAATAGTTGACCAAATGGCCAACGGATTTTTTGAGTTTCTGCCTATCAGTTGTTTCGATAACACATTTGCTCTTTGCAACTTTTTGTTGTGTGACTACAGATTAGTTGGCTAATTCATGTTCGTTTCTGATAATGCTTTAAGTAATTTTATTTTTGTATTGAATGACTTTGACTTGCAATACTGGGATAATGGAATATGATCCAGTTGTTCGTTTAAATTGATGAACAACTGTTTTATCTGGTGTAAGAGTTTTCTTTTGGAACATTCAACCAGATACCCATTGTGCGATTTTCAGTAATATGGGATAGGTATGGAGAATGTGTCTCACATTGAGGCTTGATGAGATGGGACTTGATTTTATAACTTATTATTCACTTAATGGTTCAAATTTTTTGTGAGGGCATCTAGTGAAATCGTTTTTTGAGATCCTTTGGTAGATGTTTTGGTAGGTTTACATTTGAAGACAGCAACATGATGCAGTTCAGGACACGCATAGTTTCTGAAGATGCATATTTTTTCACTGAATTGCCCCATTTATTATTGAGAAGCCAACGAGTAGATTTTCACTTTCCTAGTTGGTGAGGAGGGTAAAATCTGGTATCAGTCCTTTAATCAAGCATGCAATATCCAAGTTGAGTAAGTTTTGAAGGGAGACAACTACTTATTCTGCCATGAGGAGGCTCTACCTGTAGATTTTAAACCTAATAAGTCTATGGATTATGCCTTGGGTAGGTGTATTATTGCATCAATTTGACCTGCTTGGTAAAATGGATCTATGCTATGATATTTCTGAGTGAATCATCATTGAGTCTACCACTTTTCTTTGTTTCTGTGATGTGCTAACCTAATTTAGTTGCCCTGCAAATGCGTTTGGCGGTACTTTTCAAGTACAAAAATTTCTAGCAAAAGATTTCAAGTGTTGTGCAAGCTATTTGTGTTCTGTACAAACTTTGCTTGTCACTTCTGTGCAAACTATAAAATGTTTGGGGCCTTCCCCATATACACTGCCTCAGTAAGATTCAACCAGAATTTTATAATTCTCATTTTTTGAGTAGTTCAATATTTCCATCCTACTTGAAAGTTTTGAAGTTTGGTGTGAAATTTATTGTGATAATCTTTTTTTGCAGTCAAGTTGAATGCCAACCGCATGGTGGTTGGAACACTTCGGGGTTTTGATCAGTTCATGAACCTGGTGGTTGATGACACAGTGGAAGTGAATGGCAATGATAAGATTAAGATAGGGATGGTTGTAAGTATATTTTCTTGGATTTTTTTAAATTTATGCTTCAATTATTGCTTGTGCTCCTACTTTGTGGCTTTTCTTATTCATCCCTCTTTGCATGTTGTCTTCTTGTAGGTTATCAGAGGAAATAGTGTAGTCACTGTTGAAGCACTCGAACCAGTTGCCAGAGCACAGTGATTGTACATTTCTCAGGCATTGGTTTTATCTTATCATGCAATCCGATGTTATTGTGGAGGTTAAGTGATACTAGCATGTAACTTTTTAATACTTTACTAAGCAAATGGAGTGGCCTGTGGCATATTATGTAGTTTTTGGTGTAAAATTCTTGGGTTACTTGGTTTGTTGTGTTGTGAGTTATGACTCCTGATATGATTAGCTGTGACGACGTCTATCTTGGAAAGCATTTCTTCCGTCTAAAACTATATATTTCCAGTATTGAGGTCTTTGATGTCAGCAGGTGGAGAAAAAGCAAGTCGATATTCTTCTTAGAAAAGTTGTTCTGGTGCTTGAACTGTTGAATTAGGGAGATTCCTCTTCGTCAGTCATTTTTTGTTATTTGTAAAAAATTACACATTATTTACACACACTGACTTGCTTGCATCATCAATACATTTTTCAATCACCTCTTTATCTCACATACATCATATCAAAAAAGTGCTACAGTATTTTTTCACAAAATTATCTCAAATAATTTACAATCCAAACACACTCGTTACATTTCAAAGCCTTTTGTGATCTTCCCATGGCCATTTCTCTCTCTGTTATGCTCTTTGCCGTAGAATTTCTGTTCATTTATTGATGCACTATAGTTTAGTCACAGTGGATTAAATCCGAGCTTCTGTTTTTAGCTTTGTGTCTAGGGCAAAATGAAAATTGAAAATCTTGGAAACTGACCTGTTCATCATTCGACCAAAGAAAGCCCAACGGGTGTTTCCATTCAGGATTGGAAGCGTATGATTCTAGATGCGGACCTGATTTGAATTATTACATGTTTGAGCAACTCTTTTTGCTGGATTTTACAGGCGTGCCGTAGTCTTCTCGACCTAGCAGGTTTTCCTGGTTTCCAATTGCGTTACTTTTGTTGGAAAAGGAAAAAAAAAATCCTTCTGGGCAACAGAATTACCTCTAAAGTGGTTGATAAACATCCATTTCGGAAGTGAATTTTGTTTGAGAATCACACTGATACTGGATGCTCAAAGTGGTGCTCCAGCTTTTCTATTTAAAAAAATCAATAATGAAGTTTGAACTATCTATGATAAAGATAGAAATGCATTTTATCAGTCGAAAGTATACACCATCAAACACAAAAACGAATCGTTCACCTAAGTTCACAAGCAGCACGGTGCCACCGTCAAAAGAAGAATCCTTCAGAATACATCAGCCAATCCCACAGCCACACACCCACGGTATGGGTTCTCCGAAATTGTCAGGTCGAATTTAAACATTTTGGTTCTGCAACTTCCATCTCAAAGGGGGATTATAAATGCCATTACGTAGAAAATGTCGAATGCATATGTCAAATACAATCCTATCATCTATAATTATCAACGAACTACTAATACTGAACTATGAATAGTGAAGTGAACGCATGTCAACTAGATGCGCAAATCAGATGTCTGTCATGGCAAGCAAGTAATACCTTTCTCTTTGGAAGGGACCAAAAAATAAATAAATGAATGAAAGGTGTTGGTAAAGTTACCACTTGACTTGAATAATTTTTGCTTTGTTTTCAAGTCTAGCAACTCTTACGTCCGTATGTCCGATGACAAAGTGAGTATCCCGCAATTTTAAGTTCAAATTTGAAACAGTGGGGAGGTTCTGTTCTATCATCTATGGAATTGGAAGAGTGACGACTCACAAGTCACACAATACAACGGGCAGCTGCCTTAGAAAGCTTTTCACTACGGCACGCTCTCCCTCCCCCGGTCTGGCTTTCGTACAAATCTGGGCTGCGACCTTTTTTCACTTTTGCTTTTGTCGCTGTTGCTTTGAGCTGTCCAAGGAAAATCCCGAAATCTCCCATTAATACTACTGCTAAAGAAAGAGCACATTATCGATGCAAATCTTTACTACAATAAACTAATGCCCTTTTACTTTTTCTTGGTTTAATGCTTGGAAAAATGGGCAAAAGAACTTGCTTTGATCTCTAGATGTATGTAGGGTTGGTCCATTTTTCCGGCAAGCAGTGGGCAGTAAATTGTGTTGCTTGTGGTCCTATGCAGTGCCAGGTCGCCACAGCACATTAATTAAGAGGTTCAAAAGCCATAACTTCTTGATTATTGTTGGTGGTTTATTCGTCATGGCCTTAATGGACACAAGGAAAGTTTATTGATGAGTTCATACAAAGCCATAACCTACTCCCAAATCTACGCCACAACCAACTCCCTGCCCCACCCCTCCCTCGAGGAATGGACAATTGGACATGGAAATATATATGGTACTACTACTACTACTACTACTACGTCTTTTTGTTTCGTTTTAGTTTTAGAGGAGATACACGAGGAAAAGAAGGGGATAGTTCCAAAACAAGCAAAGCAAGTTTCTTTGTTACCTATGTTGGATTTTTAACGCATATCAGACATCCAAGGACTATAATCCATGCTTGAATCCCTTTTTCGTAGGCTTTGCTGTTCTTTTTCTAAGTTCAATATTTGTATGTTCTAGTGTTCACAATGCAATGCCTTAAAGTTAACAGTAAATCTTATATACGCTGACAGTGTATACATTATCACCATTTGATTTATGACGTGCATGCAAAAGTTGAATTTCAAATTCAAATTTTACATAATTGTCATTCATCTAACGCTGACAGTATATACACCATCATCATTATCAGTGTAGAAAAGATTAATCCTAAAAGTTAAAGCCTCATGTTTGTTTTATGACTTTCATTGTTATTCATTTGACACAGTTGCTGTGTAAGCGTAACGCTCTTTTACATTTCCTACTGCCGATTATTTTAAGAGGTTAAAATTTTTTTTTAAAGAAAGTGACAGAATAACATGTTCATATATAGTAGAATTCAAGATGTTTTGCAGAATTTTTCGCAGATGGGAAGGGAGCACGTGTTTGGTGGAAAACCAGAATCGAAACGCCAAAACAAACATGGGTTCATTCTTGTCGTCTTGGTCCGAGAACCGTATATTAGATGCAGAACCGTTTAACCACTCATTATACAGTTTCTGCCTGTCCTGTACTCTGTGATCCTCGTGTTCTATGATTATTGTAGATGGAGGAATATGAACATGTGTGGGAGCAAAGAACAGCATGGCCACCCCACCTGCCCGCAAATTGGGGCTATTATGTTTTACCACGAGCCCTTTCAGTCTTCCCAGACATAATTAGACACCACTCTTTCCTTGCGTTTGCGAGCCTAAAAAGGCATCCAAAAATGATTATGCCCTTGATTGTGCGATAGAAATCTTATGCATGAGCAATAAGCAGACTTTCTTTTCCTTTTTTTTTTTTTCCACCGGAAATTAAGCGCTAGCATCTCTTTTTTGTATGTAACTATTATAGATTTTGCTAAAAGGTGCTGCTTAGTTTTATATTACATTTAACTTGCCATATGAATATATACAATCATAACAATTAACTCCTCTATTTAGACGTTTTCCTCCTAAATTAGGTCCCATTTGGCAAGTAAGTTTTTTGGTCGTCTGTCTAAAATTTTACTGTAGAAGTTGTAGAAAAAAATTTTAAAGCGTGTAAATTTTTGAATATTTTGAAGTGTATAGTTTAAAAACTTTGAGAAGTTTTTTGATGTTGGTGTAGTTAAAGTTATTAAAAAATTTATAACGGACAAATTTTGGCCAAAAAGTTGCTTGCCAAACAATGCCATATATACTTTGTCAAAAAACTAATAAAAGGTACCTCCCTCTCCCTCCCGTATTTAGATCCTTCTTAACCAGTGGCTTCGGAATATATGATGGTTGAGATGGGTCTTCGGGAGTTACTTTTTACCACCTACTACTAGCTAAAATTGCTCAACAGTTTCCAATTAAGTTCCCCGTTATTCTCTAGGTTTCAGTGGTCCTTTCGTAATAACTAATAACAGTTGTTGTCCAGACAAGAACAAAAACAGAACTGAAAAACTTGCAAGTAGTGGTACACTACTGCAAAATCAGACCGTTTTATCAATCAAGTGACTAAATGGGATGAAGACGACACATTAAATTTATCCGCTTGCACATTGAAATATTCGTCTACTCCTCCCAGTTAAGAGACTACAGCTGAAGGGCAACAGGCAAGAGCAAAAGAGAAGAAAGCTAGCAGGTGAATCTGTAACGGGCTGCTGGGCTACTTTGTATCTTATCCAGAAGAGAATAATTTTGAACCGTGTAAATCAATCGGTTTCTTCAATCGAATTTTCCTTTTCATACCTGGCTGGGCCTTTTCCGCTTTGCTGCATGGAAATAATTATTTCCACTGTGGGATCCGAGGGGGTAGAACTTGCACATATATGGCTTGCGCGATAGCATAAACACGTTGAATACGGAGAACTCAAATTAAGACAACATCGCAGCCGTCAGCGGTTACAATGAGCAGCAAACCACCGTCTTACAAAACTACGGGACGAAAGCGCACGAATTCATAGAGCGTTCGACGCGCTTTTTCATGATTTGACACGCCCAACCAATGGAATTATTAAGACCTCCGGTTTGCCACTTAAAAACAAAACTAGCCTTTCTTCCAATGTGAATGTTTATGTACATGGACCAACACACGTAGGCTGCTTTAATTTACACCCGGAAAATTGGAAGATGTTGAGTCAATTCACTTGTGAAATCAAATACTTGGTCCGAATTAATGGACTTGGGCAACCTAGGACTAGCTTTGGGGTCAACTTTTCAGCCTCTGAATTTATGCCCAGAACTGATTTTTATTTTAGATCAATTCTGTATTTAAATTTAATAATCAATTTATATCTTAACATAATATATGTGTTTGATAATAAAATTAGAACATTTTAATTAATTAATAAATGCTTGTGGTGATATCTTATACTCATTGAAATTAAATCATAGATATTACTAATAAAATATAATATTTTAACAGCACCATTAATTAATAGATCAAAATTATAAAATATATAAATTCAATATTCAACTGTCTATAATTATCCAAATATCTAGACTGTATTCAATGTTAATTAGTTATACTACATTCAATACTTAACAATTTAATAAATTAATAAATTCAAATTTCATATTTCAATTTTATGAAACACAGTCTAGTCTTCCACCCTGTAACATTCCCATGCTCTCGTCCTTGGATCTGTACCTTGTCACAACTGGCTTCTTGAAAGGTCAACCAAAGCTAAACGAAGACTTATTGCCATTCCATAAAATTATTAAACGAGCTCTTCAAAAATTCTACCTAGAAATGCAGAAGTAATAGGAGTGTCTTTAAGATTCTTGATTAAGGTGCGTACATCCCATGGGCACACAACCTAATGTCATAATCTCATCAACCAAAATTCCTGCAGAATTTTGATTATTTACTGGGACCCTCCCATTAACTAGTAGTGCTCATCAAATGATGTAATTATATTGTTAACAAAATCAAGTACAGAGAAGCTCCATTCTTTCCAGTTTCTAGGGAGCCTAATTAGCCTTGCTGGTTTAGTTTGCTTATAAGATAGGAATAGTGTGGATTCCAACTCCCAAACTATAGCTGGAAAAGAAAGCACTGTGCACTCTTCTTCCTCTACAGTCTGCCCACTTCTCTCTGAAACTTTTCTCCTGTCTCATTGACACAGCTCCTGCCCACTTCTCTCTGAAACTCCTCATTGTTTGTTTCTTTAGACAGAAAAAATAACTACTAGTACATGCACAAAGTTGCATTATATGCACACAAAAGCATGGGAAAGAGAAGTAAATCATGATGTTTAAGTCTCACCTTCCAAAACCTTTACTTCAATCCAACTCTACAGAAAGTCTCACAAGCTTTCTCCCATCCTTGGCTTTTCCTCTTCATCTTTGTAATCTACTGATTCTACCAAACTATCATAAACAATCCATTGAAAAGATAAAACCACCCAACCGAATCCTTTCATTCATTGTTTTCCCTCCATCAAAAATCCCAATAAAAATCCGGTCTTTTTGTCTCTAATTCAAACACACGGAAAAATGACAGAAATACTTCAATCCCCACCACAACATTTGCCTTCATCTTCAAGCACCATTACGTTTGTATCATCACCACCTACAGATAATGATGGCTTAGACCAACATACGCATCTTAAAAATGACACCACCCTTATTAACAACAGTCCTATCATTTCTTCTCCTGTAGCAGTATACAGGGGAGATACAGAAGAAATACAAGAAGGAGAAGAGGAAGAAGAGGAAAGGGAGGAAGTTGGTATTGGTGGTGCGAGTAGTAGGAGCGTTGAGTTCAGAAAAGAGAGGAAAAAGAGGGAGAGAGAAGAAGGAGATCAGCTGTCTCTATTGGCCGTGTTAGTTACCGTGTTTAGGAAATCTTTGGTGGCTTGTAGGAGCGAAGAGGGTGGTGGAGTTGAAGAACGGCTATCTTCCTCTTCTGCCATGGAGATTAGCTGGCCTACAAATGTGAGACATGTTGCTCATGTTACCTTTGATCGCTTCAATGGTTTTCTTGGTCTTCCGGTTGAGTTTGAACCTGAGGTTCCCAGGAGGCCTCCTAGTGCCAGGTCTTTTCCATTTCAGTTTTTTTTCCCCTTTTCAGGAGCAAAAAGAACATTTTTTTGGGCATTAATTCATTCTCTGTTAGTGATTGTAAAAGGCCATTGTAATTGATTGCCGAGATCATATCATTAGGGAAAGAAAACCTTGAACTCTGAGTGTATGACATGAAAAAAGTTTTTGTTCAATCAACTGGAATCATTTAGGGACTTTAAAAACTTTGCCCATGTTGATGAGATCACGAACTTCATACTTGGAAAGTTTTTCTAAGTTGACTTCTGAACTATAGAAAGATGAAGCATTCTCAATTTGCTTTAGTGTTGTTTGTATACTTTGTTGGAAAAGGGTGCAGGAAGAAAATTTTATCGTAATTGTTTAATGTAGTTATTGTTCTGTCTTCTCAGAGTTAAGTAAAAGCAAGTTTCGGGAATCTGAATTTTCATGATGAACTTGTCACTTAACAGTTCTGACTTCAGTAGCTTAAGTATGCTAATTTTCTGGAGCAAACACGGTCCCTTCAAAGATGACTGTTGGGTTCGAATGAAGTTGTTTAGGACCACTAGATTTCAAGTTTTGGCTATAGTATCAGCCCTCATAAATTCATTATCATCATCTATCATGAAAATTGTGGCCTTAATATGCCTCCTTCATGATGCTGCTTTATGAACTGATCTCCATTCCCTGGTCCTTTTATCGTCAGGATGACTTATTAGCTAGTACAGGTTCAAAGAAAGATAGTATTACATGGGTAACACAGGAAAAGATAAAAATAAAACTATTACACAATTGTGCCCTGAAACACCCATTTGAAGGACTTTTGGTTACGGTTTAGCTTTATGATCCCTTGTGTATGGTACCTGAAGACTGGAAAGCCTTCATGTGATCAGTGAGGATTTACCATTATCATGCTATCCATATTTCCTCTGTGACAATTTTAGATGATTATTCAAATATTGTATCAGAATGGTTCAATAGAAGATGAGGTTCTTGTAGCACCAAGGTATACATTGTGGTACTGATTCTCAGTATTATGCTTCCACAGCACGAGAGTTTTCGGGGTTTCAACTGAGTCTATGCAGCTTTCTTTTGACTCTAGAGGGAATAGCGTGCCTACTATACTTCTGATGATGCAAAGACGGCTTTATGCCCATGGTGGACTGCAGGTACATATTTGATTAGACACTTCAAAGCCATTTTTTGCTGTTTTCTGTTATTTTATGGTTGGAGTGGGAGGTCTTTCCAATTACAGCAAAATTCAACTTTTTGCAGGCAGAAGGAATCTTCAGGATTAATGCTGAGAATGGCCAAGAAGAGGATGTTAGGGAACAATTGAACAGTGGAGTAGTGCCGGAGAATGTTGACATACATTGTTTAGCGGGTCTAATCAAGGTACTGCTCTGCAACATGAATGCAGAAATACCTTTTCTTTACCTAATTTACCACCTTAGGCTTGATACAGACCAGAATTGCAACCAAGGCTCTCAACTCTACCAAATAACCCGTATCCATGGTAATGAAAGAGTACCTCTTATAGCATTCGGTATGACCACTAGTGCATCACATCATGATGAACAAACAAGTATTGGAATCCTTTTTTTTTTATTTTCTTTCAAGTGGCTGTTTACCGTTGTCTATAATTATATAGTTTTTCTTTCAACTGATAGACCAAAAGTAACTAACCTTCTTCAAACTATTAGTGATGAGCTGGAACAATGTTGCTGTCTAGTGTATTCTATTTTTCCTGACCAATTGGGTTCGGCTCCTTTTATGTACACTAAATTATACAGACTTTGAAAGCTCCCTATTTCAGCTTTAGCTGAAATTATCTAGCAATAATTTTAGGTTCTGGTGCCTCCTGGAATTGGCTGGAGATAATACTGCAATTTTTTTGCTTTTCTGATAACTATTCTGTTTTAATCTGAAGTGCCAATGCTGTAGGCTTGGTTCAGAGAACTTCCGACTGGGTTGTTGGATTCTCTCCCGCCAGAGCAGGTCATGCAGGCACAATCGGAAGAAGAATGTTCACAGCTGGTGAGGGCTCTTCCATCTACTGAAGCAGCTCTATTGGACTGGGCCATAAATTTGATGGCCGACGTTGCTCAACTGGAACATCTAAACAAAATGAACGCACGCAATATTGCTATGGTTTTTGCACCAAATATGACTCAGGTGAGCACCTAATTCTAGCTAGTCCTTGCTAAAATCACATCTATGTCATGCTTTCACCTATCAAGGAAAAATGATTATAGAAAAAACTAAAAGAAATCATCATCTGGATTTCCTTTTCAGTACTAATTCTACTAGTTACAGATGGCAGATCCTTTGACCGCATTGATGTATGCTGTGCAAGTAATGAATTTTCTGAAGACTCTAATAGTCAAAACCTTAAAGGAAAGAGAAGACGCTATCCTAGAATATGTTCATGCACCTGAGTTGGAGCCCTCTGACGAAAATGGACATCATGGTGCATCACAATCAATCATTTGGGAAGAAATTGAAGAGACCCAAGAGGACCAACTGTTAGTAGCCAAAGAGCCACTTTCAAATACCACAGAGCATTCTTATCAGGATGACTCGAATGTCTCCAATGCACCAGATGCTTTTGTAAGTTCTACTGAGAATGACCCTCCTGGTGAAAAGGAAAACGTTGTCAAATATTTCCCTGGCGAAATTCTAAATAATGCTGCAGCATCAAAGGATGGAATCAAAGGAAATAACAATAAAGTTGCAAGTGGAAGATATCAATCAAAAAGCAGGAGGACAAAAACTGGGCAGTCAAGTAATTCTGGCCTAAAGAGGACAGCGAAAAAGCTCTTGGAGCAGCCAGTCATTCAAACAACTAGGAATGCAGAAAAGAACAAGGAGGTTAGTATCATTAGCCGCATAAATTCACAAACAGAACGGGTGGAAGCCTGGCGGTGAACTTCAGTTATTTGTGTCAATGGGGAGATCGAGAGGCAAGGAAGTGCTTTTAGACTCGAAGGACAGAGTCATCTTTATTTTCACTTTGATTTGGGGTTGTTGCTTAGGTTCCGTGGGATGTTGTATTTGTTTCTTGGTAGAGTCTTGTACTTTGTCTCTCTGGAAATGCAGCTGCTCTTCAGCAGCGCATGCTGACATGCTGGAACTTCTATGCCTCAATGCTTATCGCTAACGAACTTTTCCAGTTCATGTAATGAATCTGTGTACTCCCATTAGGTTCAGGCTTTGAGAAAATCAGCTGGTTATGTAACTTATTTTCTCCATTATTGTTTCCAGTGCAAGTATAGTGAGTGATCAACTTTGAGTTTGCATCTTCTCCCTCCTCATCTCTTGTATTCTATTTGCTGATAAAATTCATGTATAAAAATGGGATATTCTGGCAAACTTGATGTTTCTCAACAGGGGAGACGTTATTCAGGGCTTGTGTTTTGACGTTTGCTTTTTGGTTATCAAAAGATAATGGAGTAATTTGTAGATTTCTTCTCTTGAGTAACAATTTTTTCTTTTGTTTCCTTTTTGTCCTGACAAATTTCGTGCAAACGAAGCAATCTTTTAGACAATAGTAGCGGTAACATATCTTCGTTTCATTTTTCCGGTCCATAAAAAGAGGCCCAAGGCCATTTCCATTGCAGGGCTACAACTCTCAGAAATATCGAAAATCTCTACCGCCAACCTAGAAAAAGCCCAAAAACAGCAGTCCTAAGTTGATCTCAGAAACAGCTCTCATTGGCCCAATGTCATGAGGCCCATCCTGGGAGAAGATCGCAAGGCCGGAACGTTCTTGGTTTCCCCGACGACAAGCGCGTTCCTATGGTGAATTACTGCCTAGGAAACGACGACGTCCAAGCATAAAACCTTTTCTGCTACATCTGCTTACTGTGTGATCTAATTAGGGTTTCGAATTGGGAACTGTTCATGAATTGCTCAATAGTTCTCACTTAAATACTTCCTCGCATCATCTCTACGTCGTAAATCGACCTCCAGAATGAAATTTCAGTGCTTGGGCAAACAATTGTTCAATTCTTCTGCGAATTTGCCTCGAATTCAACTCCCATCTCCAATGCACGATCCATCAACTCTCTTTTTATTAATTTTTTTTCGATGTTGTTTCAAAATTAATGTCGTACGAGATTGGATAGAATCTTGAAAATTTTTGATCCTGTTAAAATGATTGTTGTTCAGGGAGGCTCATCTATGGTATATAATACCCAGCGAAGTGCAATCCCAATCATTATTAAATCAGTACGCCGAAATTCTATCCCCATGCGAGAAAGAAATAGTTTTCGAAATGCGCGACGAGGAGCTCAGAAAAAGAGCTCTGCTGGCTCGTGCTTTGGTTCGGACTACCATTGCCAGATGTACGTAGCTTTGATCATTTTTTTTTTCTGTTGTTTAGCTGGACATTCTTTCTTTTCATCTTTTTTTATCTGTTAGTTTTATATTTAGGTGGCAAAGATTTTATGTTATAGCTTGAATGATTTGGTTTTTGTACTAGATCAGATAAATTCTCATGTTAGTCCACGATCGTTGAAGTTTATTAAGAACGTACATGGGAAACCAGAGGTTTGTTATGATTCCTTCTCTGTGTGAGTGTACACTGTGCTAGTTTCAGTGTATGTGTTGTTGTTAAAGTCGAATTGCCATTAAAAGCTTTTCTGGAAAATGTTATGTTGTTAGGTGGATTGGCAACACTGCGAACAATGGCGTCCACTGCCACTGCATTTCAACATCTCACACACTTCGTCTTTGATAGCCTGCGGAGTCACAGTCGACTCTCCTGTTAGGATTCTCGGTCTCAATTAATAGATTGTGCTTGTCTGAGTTTTTAAAATTTTGCATCCTTTTGCTGTTGTTTTTGGTTTAAGTTCATTTGAATTCACTTGCCACTTCAGATTGGTATTGATGTGGAAAAGAAGAATCGAAGACTGAAGCATAATGTCATGTCCTTTGCTCAACGATATTTTTCAAAACATGAAGTTCAAGTGTTGTCCGCTATTTCAGACCCCCAACTTCAGCAGCAGGAGTTTATAAAATTGTGGACTCTCAAGGTCAGATAGTTTTGAACTTTTGAATATTAATGATTCATATCCCACCTGCTGCTACTTGATTGAAGTTGGAGATTTATGGGGCACATAAGTACTTTTTTTCCCAGTTGCTTAAATAAATTCAAATAAGCTTGTGCCTACTTATTTCTGAAGGTCAAATATTTTCCAGGAAGCATATGTCAAAGCATTGGGACGAGGCTTTTCAGATGCACCATTCAAGACTTTCACAATTCGAATTAGGTCTGCTAATAAAGGAAGCTTTGCAGGAAATTCCAATTTTGAGGTATGCCAGAAATATTGAAATCGTTTGGACTTTTTTATGGAGAGCCAGAGCCTTAGACTGCTTTTTCAGATGGTGACATTTTGCAATTAAAGTTATCCAACCAGTTGCTGTCTGTGTAACCATGGCCTGATAATAAGTCTTGCCTTTGAGAACAGAGATCAAACTATGGCTGGAACACACATTTTTAGTACCATGAGTTAAATCATTACTTTTCTCTCGTTCTAATTTCCACAGGAGCTGAGCTGAAATATATGCACATGCATGACGACATTATTGATATTAAATAAAAAAAATTGTGGAACTCCCTCATCTGATGCCAATGGCATGCACAACTCCATCAACCAGTCATTAAACCACTTCCCTTCTGTTGATTGGAACCACTGTAAATATTTTGCATGGTACTTAAGCTAATCCACCAATTTGACTTGGTAAGAAGGAAATATTGAGGTTCAAGTTTACTTCTGAATCTAAAGAAACAAAAAATAGACAGTTTGTGCTCCATTTTTCTGAAAAAAAATAAATAACAGGAAGGATGAATTTTGAGGGGAGGCTGGTGAAAAGCTGAAGATGCTCAACTAGATGTGATTCCCTGATTTTTATCTTTTATCATACACATCTGCAACTTAATTGTGAGTACCTCAGGTTCTCCATTCCTTGATACCTCAACTAAAAACTACTTTCCTATGCCTCTGGTTGTAGCTAGGATTTAGGACTTATTTGTTACGAATTATGTTGAGCTAATTACTGTATATGTCCTCTCATTGTCAGATGTATTGCTTCATTCACTAATTACATTTTGCTTCTAGGCTTCTGAAATAGTGGTGGATTCTTTTGATGACTCCATGGACCTTACAAGTGATTGGAAGTTTGTACTTATGGATTTGGCTGGTTCTCATTATGCTGCCATTTGTACCAAAAAGGATTCTTCCATTCAAGGTGCGAATGTCTTCCTACAGTTTTGATTCGTTATAAATGCAAAGTGAATTGATCCATTTAAGTGTAATTCACCTTTTAGGCATACAGATTACTCCTACGAAACTGACAGTATGGAAGACAATTCCCTTCGTTCACGATGAATGCGTTTCAGGAACAGCAGCAGTTGTGATTATTAGTGGCTAAGTTGAGATTCTCATTTTGATGATGCGAGATATCATTTTGGTGGTAATTTGACAGAGTGGATGTTATGCACCACATTGTGTGACAGCAATTTAATTTTTGGATAGAAAGGATCAACACTTAGTCCAGTCCCGCCTTTACCAGGGACTTCCAGTTTCATCAAAAGATGGGAACAGTGATGCTTAAAGCCATCAATCTATATTCTTTCCTAACCACGGAGATAATCTTGACTTGTAGGCAATTAAGGTTAGCAATGCTTTAGCTTCTTTCTGTGTCTATTGTGATTGTATTGTTCATGGAATCTATTATGGTTCAGAAATTCTGAGTTCTTTTGCCTTCACCATGATGGTGTAAACATCTTTATTTGGAATTTCCCTGTAAAAGAACCTCATTTTCCACATCAGTTTAAGTTGCAAAACAACACCGTAAACCTAGCAAGCTTGTTTGTATCCATTCTGTGGTTAACCTGTTCTCAACTCCAGAAAGGTGGTTCTTCTGTTGTGGTTGACATAAAATCCTGCACTATGCAATGTACAACCATTGAAACCTGATGTACCTTTAACGAATCACAGATACAACATGGCATACCAATAAAACTTTTTGCAATCAATCACCCTATGCAGAAGCATCATATTCGATTGTGCATTTATCCAAATCTCCTGATAAACCTTCAACAACTGCCACATCAGCCTTTGGTGGATGCTTCAAAAACACATAAAATCGCAGTCACAAAATAACTTGTTCCTTAAACTAATTCATCAACGTAGTTCTTCAGAAAATAACTTCTGCAGCCACATTGTGCTTCAAAGTAGCCAAGGCCAATCCGAGGGCTCATTCTTTTTTACCTTAAGGCTCAATCTCTTTGACCTCAAGGCAAAATTCTCTTTTTCCTTTAGGTGTGATGAAATCATGTCCTCCTCTGATAAGCCATCTTACTCCGAATTTCTGGTCTTACCAGTAGTCATTACAGGAACAAGCTCCACCTCTAAAATGATGGAAACGAGTAGCATCCCTTACCACAAACTGACGGTCCACAATGTTGCTTACCATCTTAATGAACAAGTGACAGTCACCACACATCCTCAAGTTTTTTATCACAAGAATGTCAACCCCGATTTCAGTATTCAGTAATGCAAATGCAATTGCCAACCTTTCACTGTGCACTCCCACACCAGTTGAAAGTTCCCTATCCGATTTCTCATCATTATATTTCTTTGTCACATCAAGTTCCTTAATAAGATCTTGTAACTTGCTCAACATTGAATGTATTTCATCTGACTGAGAATGACTTCTATCCCCAGCCACAAAGAGGTGAATCTTCCCTTTGAACTCAATATAGCTACAGCCCGGATCTTTTTTAAGCTTCCGTTCTCTCATCATCAACCGGATTCTCAAGACACCAGAAAGATTCTCAGCTTCAGTGTACATGTTAGACAGTAGCACATAATAACCAATGTTCGTTGGTTCAAGTTTGACAACTTCATGGAAAGCTAATTCTGCTAAGTCGACATTCTTATGAATCTTGCAAGCGCCAAGAAGGGCACCCCATACAGCTCCATCGGGTTCCACAGGCATTGAGTCAATAAGTTTACGAGCATCCTCGAGTCGACCTGCCCGACCTAAAAGATCCACGACACAAGCGTAATGCTCTATACTAGGCTTGACACCATAATCCCTCTGCATTGCAGCAAAATAACCCAGGCCCTTGTTGGTCAATCCGGCATGACTACAGGCAGACAATACAGTCACAAACACTGGTCCATCAGGCAGAATGCCAGTCCTAATCATCTCATCAAAAAGCTCCACGGCAATATCTCCCAGCCCATGCATGCCATAACCACCAATAATAGCTGTCCAAGATACTAAACTTTTCTCATGCATTTCATCAAAAATGGCACGAGCTCTGACTAAATTACCACATCTAGCATGCATGTTAATCAGTGCATTCTTCAAAAAAAGATTAAATCCAAGTCCCAAGTTCGATATCTTTTGCTCAACTTCCTGACCAATTCTCCGAGCGCCAAGGTTAGCACAAGATGATAAAACCCCAACAAACGTGACAGCATTGGGGCTTATACCTGATGATTCCATCTCATAATAAAGATCCAAAGCATGGGTACCAAGCCCATTTTGTGCATATCCAGATATCATTGCATTCCAAGTGATCAAACCCTTCCCAGGAATGTCATCAAACAGCTTTCTAGCAAGTTGTATTGACTCACATTTGACGTACATTGAAAGTAAACAATTCTCAGCAGCCAAGTCATTGCCAAAACCGCTCTTCAAACTCAAACAATGTAGAGACATTCCCAAACTCATATGCAACGGATTGGTGCACCCTGAGGCCAATCCTACCATTGTGACTGCATTAACTGAGACACCCATTCGCCTCATCTCGCGAAACAACGAGACCCCATTTAAAAGATTTGAATTCTGAACGTACCCAGCAATCAAAGCATTGTAACAGACAGTCAGCTTCTTACACAGTGGATTTTCGTCGAACACCTTATAAGCGTCTTCACTTAGAAGGCATTTTGCGTACATAGAAATCAATGCGGTTAGGACAAAGGGTTCACACAAGCACCCGGTCTTGGTGACGTGAGAGTGAAGTTGTGTGCCGGTGATGGGAATCGAAAGTGCGGCGCAGGACTTGAGTGTGAAGGGGAAGGTGAAAGCATTTGGGGCGGCCCCGGAACGGAGCATTTTGCGATAGACAGTGAGGCTTTGTTGGTAGTGGCCTTGTTTGGAAAGCTCTCTTAGTCGAGTGTTCCATGGAACTGGGATGGTTGTTGCCTGCGTGGTGGTGGTTTTGGGAGCTTCACACCGATGCAAGACTAGTCTGCTTTTATTTTGGAAAGGCCGCGGTAGCCTGACCATTAAATCATGTTATGAGCTCGATCCACCCAGACCCGCGGAGTAAGCACTAACGGCATGTCCACCGTTGGCTTCATTTTATTTTATTTTTTCTTTAAACCCGGATTTTCCCCTTGCCCCCATTGACTCTAATAATATATTATATGGCATTTATTTTTCAAAAATAATGTGTAAAATCTACTTGGTATTAATTAAAAGGTACTAGTACCTGTGATGAAAACCGAAGTAAAAGTTAGCAAAATCTACTTGATTTAATCAAATTTTCTTGACTGCGAACATTAACCATGAAACTTAACTATGCATGGTTTTCATTACTAATTACCAGCATGAGACTTGTCTTGAACTTGGGGTTCCTAAGTTCTTTCTTTTATTTCTTTCTTAATCTGAAAGGTTTCTCTTTTTCCAAGTTTCATATACATCTATCTTCACTTAATCAACAGGTATTAGCATTTGACCACAAAAAAAAAAAAAAACAAAAAAATCAACAGGTATTAGCGGAACCCATTAGGAGTACTTGCGAAAAAAGGACTAGTATATTTGGAGCCTTGTCATTTGTTATCTACAGAGGTTTTCTTTCGCAACGGATCTTCTGTCTCACATCCTGTGCTATTCTCTGCCCCATTTTTTATTATATTACTATTTCTTCTTCATAAACATCATGTTTTAATTCTTTTTTATTTTTTTTAAGATCTAATAACTATTAATTCAGTAAAAACTAAATATAATAGTTTAAAAAAGTAATATATAATAGAAAATTAAAAAATACAGTAGAAAATTCATAAAAAATCTCATTTTTTATGTATTTTAATTTTTTTAGTTTATCAAAATTTTGTGTATTACTGAATTAATAGTTATTAAATCTTAAAAAAATAAAAAAGAATTAAAAACATGATGTTTATAAAAAATAATAATAATATAATAAAAAATATGACAATAAATGGGACGGAAGATGCATTGTAGTTTTATTGTAACACACACTTTACAAGAATACTTCCGAGTACGCTGATTGTATAGCTCTAGCGAAACTTTGCTTAGAGCATCTCCAATGGGAGTGTAATGGCTCCCCATTACACCCCTCCTTGGAGCCGTGTCATGCGGATTACATGCATCATATAACATTCCGTTGAATTTTCTTCCCATGGCAACGGTAATATAACATTCCAACGGCACAATTTTCTTCCCATTGAATTTAACATTCCAACGGCACTATTATTTCCAACGGCATTATTTTTTATAATTATATATAAATACACAACACTTTTTACTAAAACATATCCCAATATTCTACTCTATTATTTCTTTTATTCTCTCACACACTTCTACTCTCTCACTCATTTAATTCATTTTTTGTGATTATGGATGAAAATTGGAGTAGTTTTAATTCATTTGATTTAACTTATGTAATATTATGTTATGGAGTTCAACTAATTACATTCCGAATTATTAATTAAGTATGGATTATTATGATATCTTCGCATTTGAAGTATCAAATATTTGTTTAATTTCCTACATAATTATTTTAAAAAAAATAACAATATATTATTTTTGAAACATAGAAAAAGATATATTATTCAAACTTAAAAATTAATAATATCATTTTTAGAAAATAAAAAAATTCAAAATGTACAAAATTTAACGAAAGTTAGTACTTTATTTTTTAAAAATAACAAAATTAGTTTTAAAAATTACTTTATTTATTTATTGGATATGAGTTATGCATTATTAAAATAAATATTTGATTAATTGTGGACCCATGCTATTACACATTGTGGAGTGTAATCCATTGTAAGTGAAAGTGTAATAAAAGAGGAGAAAGTGAAATGCTGACGTGACATGTGAATTACACTCCACAAAGTGTAATAGCATTGTGGATGCCCTTACAAAAATGCAAGTTTGGCAATATATAAAAATCACTTATCATTGGGGTTTGGTGTTGGACGCTGTCTTGAACTGTCGTCTAAAGCTAGCAGTACAGGAAGGTCGAAAGCTTACAACGGTGCGCCCGCGGGCTATCCAAACATAGCCTGGATAAACGAGCAGATTACACGTATCGTTACGTTATTCGCTTTTGATTCCTAAAGGATAAAAGTACCAGAACAGAGGAAGAAAGAACTCTTTTTCCTTCTTTCTTTCTTCGCTTCTTTTGCTCTCCTCGTCTGAAGAGTACCATGGAAGCTACAGCATCTGTGTCGACCGTTGCTTCGCGCCATTTGTCGACCGCACTTCCACTCTCCAAGACTACCCACCTTTCGAATTCCAAATTTCTCAGAAGATCCACACAACCCTGCTCTTCCTCCTCGTTTATCGGCTCTACACATTCTCTTTCCTTCTCTTCAAGAAATCCATTCACTGTAATGACTGCTTGCATTGATACTGCTATCACTTAACTAACCCTATCGTAATCTTAGTACGTCTGTTTATTTAATGTAACTTTCATTGGGCATTTAACTGTAGAGAGAATTATGGGGAGTGATCCATTCCAGTTCCATGAATGCTGCTGTTACTGGAACAAGAAAAATGGCGGGCGGTAGACTTATTATTAGGGCTGAGATGTTTGGGCAGCTGACTAGTGGACTTGAAACAGCTTGGAATAAGCTCAAAGGGGAAGGTTCTTCTCTGTTTCTCTCCTTAACATGTAAATGTAATAGTATTTTCATGCCAATTTTTGATTGTTACTTTCCAAATTAAATTTGTTTTCTGTGAACAAATAATTTGTGTTTGTAATGCCATGTTCTACCTCTGCTGTCAAAGTCCATGGTCATAATTTTTGGAGGCCAACTGAACATGATTGTGAATTGGATCTACAAAATACAGAAAATAGCCAACAGATTTACTATTCTTGTCATTGAGAACTTATTCATGTTGTCTAGGATAATGCCTTGCCATCTAAAATGAAGAATGTCATAAAAAATGGCCATCTGTATTGAAGCTGCATAAAGTTTAAATTGGGCCTTTCATTTGCCTTTCCGAAACTTCTTCTGCTTGCTCCTGCCAAGAAGCTGATATTTTTTCCACTTATTTTCTGTGTCAGAGGTCTTGACCAAGGAAAACATTGCTGAACCTATGAGAGACATTAGGAGAGCTCTTTTAGAAGCAGATGTAAGTGACTTCTTGTTCACCTATATTCCTCAGGGGGTTGTTTGGTGAATCCAAATGATATTTTTTTTCACTTTGGCAGGTTAGCCTTCCTGTTGTGAGAAGGTTTGTTCAAGCCGTCAGTGATCAAGCTGTTGGCACTGGTGTAATCCGTGGAGTAAGGCCAGATCAACAATTGGTTAAGGTACAACTTTGGTGATGAAAGGACCCTACTATGCAAGTTAAAATATGACTTTCACTTGTCAAGCATATCTTCACCTTGGATATTTTCGCTATGTAGTTTTTCAAAATAAGAGTGCAGTTCAAAAAATTCTTGTTGAAGATCATAACTTGCAGTGGTTGATTCTGTATTTTATTTATTTAAGTTTGAGGGTTTGCTTTATCACTGCTGAATTTCTCTTGGCAATCATCTGCTTCCACAGAATTCTTTCTGTGCTGTCCTTTTATCATTCTATTGTCCTTTTGACTTTCAAAATTCTTAACTGGGGTGTTTCCATTTTTAGTTTTCTTGCAAGTATTTGTTACTTGTATTGGGACTATAGCCACTTCTGCCCCTAAAATAATTTGGTTGTCATGTCAACTCAAGGATGTAGACCAAATTCAAATACGCGTGGATGATTGGAATAAAAATACTTGTCTGCTATGGTGCTTCTCTTTGGTTATTTTTTTCCCTTTTTGGCTGTACATCCATGTGTAAGTAATTACTTGTCAATGCAGATTGTGAATGATGAGCTAGTAAAACTTATGGGAGGAGAGGTTTCTGAGCTAGTTTTTGCAAAAACTGGGCCAACTGTAATTTTATTGGCTGGTCTACAAGGTGTTGGAAAGACAACTGTTAGTGCAAAGTTAGCTTTATATCTCAAAAAGCAGGTACTCTCTCTGTCTCTGTCTCCGTCTCTCTCTCTCGTCTCTGCATTAGGTAGATTTACATGGTACATGGACTTGATGAAGCTATGGTTTCATAAAGTGCAGGGAAAGAGTTGCATGCTTATCGCTGGAGATGTGTACAGGCCTGCTGCAATAGACCAACTTGTCATTTTAGGTGAACAGGTATCAAATTTTTTACCTAGTCATGACAAATCTTACTTAGGTTTCCCTTCTTTTTAAATTTTTATGCCAAAAATAATCTTAAGTTGCACTTCAAAAGCCTTGCTACTTACTCTGTTTCCTAATTGTAAGTTTCCCAGTTGTTAAGTTCCTTATTACACAGTGCCTAGAAATTCTCCACTCCTTGATATGTTTACATAAAATACTTCCTATGGGTTGACATGTTTGTAGCACCATAAGAGCAAAACCAGGGCCAAACCATATCTGTTACTTGCTGTCAATGAGTAAAAAAGCAACATATTATGAGGAGCATTATTTGGATACAATTATTGATTTAACTTGACTATTAGCTCAGGTTTCAATTTGGAGTTTGCTAGTAATGTAACTGTTAATAGAGTTAGAAAATTTACAATTCAAAGAGTTATGCCCAGTCTTTCTTTATTAGTATAAACTAGAATTTGATCTTTAATTTCATACATAAGAGGGCCTAGAAAGATATGTCATTCATCAAGGTTGTTTCATGTTTCACAGTGATCCCTTGCATGTTGTTGGTAAATGGGTGAAATGCATTTCCCAATGTCATTCCCCCCCCCCCTGTCTGCAACACAATATTTTATGCTTCCGACTGATTTCACCTCATTTGCAAACTCTTCAAAATTTGGAATAGGTTGGCGTGCCTGTTTATTCAGCAGGAACTGAGATCAAACCTGCTGAGATAGCACGAAAAGGTTTAGAAGAGGCCAGAAAGAAGAATGTCAATGTGGTTATTATGGATACAGCTGGAAGGTTTCAGGTAACAATCTACGCTACAAAGAATTTGAAGATTATTTTACTGTCTATGAATTAGGATGTCTTAAGATTTCTCTTTCATCAGATAGATAAAGCGATGATGGATGAATTGAAAGAAGTGAAACGGGTATTAAATCCTACAGAAGTCTTACTTGTTGTAGATGCAATGACTGGCCAAGAAGCTGCAGGTATTTGTACTTGTATCTGTTAAAATTCTTAACATCTGTAATAACTTTGAGGGTATTCATTGTCATTTTCTTACTAGGTAGATTAAAGTAAGCTTTCACCTCTTTGATTTCAATGTGAAATGTGCATTGCTTGTTATCGGAGCTAAGTTGCTTCTTGTGGTTGATTACAAGAATGGCCTGTCCTAAGAATGTCTAATGATAAATGTAGACAATAAAAGATAAAGCTTTCGCATTGATAACGCTGATCCTTTAGCATCACTAAGAGCAAAAGAATTGTTTTTCCCTTTCCAATACGCTTAGCAATCTGCTGTACCACATCAGGTTGCTGTTCTAGTCATCTACTTGATTGTCCTCTGGTCATCTCAACTATGTGGCTTTGTACAAGATGCCCTTTCTCATGGTTCATGCTCAGCAATGCAGAACCATGACCTGTATATCCGAGTTTGGTACATTTGCATAATATTCACGCGTCTTGTCAGTTCAAGAAATGTAATATGCATTTTGTCTTGCTATGAGAAAAACACGTGCCTTTTTTTTCTTTTTCCTTTTTTTATGAGTGCAAGAATCTTTTAAAAAAAGTATGGCTTCAACAGAGTGAATCTCTTAGTTATATCATCTCAAATATTTTTTTTCTTGAAAAAAAAAACAATCTGATATTTTTTTCGTTTAGCAAAAAGATGTTTGGAACCATGGATTATTGAAACTTAGTAACTAATGCAATTATCTGCTAGTTAGTGTGCATGCATGTCTATTTGGAATTATAGATGTATAAGTATAATTTACAAATTTAATGTGGAAAATGAGATTCCTTTTGGATATTTTGAGAGTTATTTCTCACTGTAGTTTTTTGCAATAACTATAGCTTTGGTCACAACTTTCAATCTTGAAATTGGAATCACTGGTGCCATTTTATCTAAACTGGATGGAGATTCCAGAGGCGGAGCAGCTTTGAGTGTGAAAGAGGTACTGCCTTTTATAGAAGTGACCTTATGTTTATGATGTTTCCCCTGGCTTTCCCATTCCTCATTTTAAAGAAGCAAAGTTGGAATTTCCTCAAACTACTTTGCCCAGATATTAAGAGTGCATTTTCATGATTTCTTATTCGAATAAATAGTGCAGCCATTCGTGATTTTTCTTTATAGGATGAATTAAAAACATTGTAATAGAATGTCATTTTGCTTCGACATCTTCTACAGCATGAAAATTGTGATATGACATTCTGCTTTTGATTACCATCAACCCTTTGAAACCTAATAGTCATTATAGTTGGAATGGGATGAATTTGCAATATAGTAACGAAATGGTTTTTGACGCATGAAGTCTTCAAAAGATTAGTCAGTGCACCTTTTCCCAACAAATTAAAAAAGGATAAATCACCTAAAACTTTAATTATTCTTGTTAATGAAAAGAAGTTGGTGGCATATAATACTTAAACAAATCACAGGTATCTGGAAAGCCAATCAAGCTTGTTGGAAGAGGGGAGAGGGTCGAGGATCTTGAGCCTTTCTATCCTGACCGTATGGCAGGACGTATCTTAGGAATGGGGGATGTTCTATCATTTGTCGAGAAGGCTCAAGAAGTTGTGAGTGCAACTAATTTGCCTCTACTTAATTGCTCCTTTTATCCTGTGGAATCGCAAGATCATTTATGCCTTTTTCCAACACTCAACAGATGCGCCAAGAAGATGCTGAAGAATTGCAGAAGAAGATCATGAGTGCTAAATTTGATTTCAATGACTTCCTGAAGCAAACCCGTGCAGTTGCACAGATGGGTTCCATGTCTCGTGTAATTGGAATGATACCTGGCATGGGGAAGGTATAAATTCTTCTTCTTCTTGTAGTTTGCTTGTTTAAAAATATAATCATGTTCTTTTTGTTTTCCGTAAGTGTAGAGAAATTTAGATAGCTCATGTTCCAGAGTTGTGGATCAACAAGTTGAAATTTTGGATACTTGGTTAAGTGCTTCTGATGAATGGATATTTCATTGATGGACGAACAGGTTACACCGGCACAAATTCGAGAGGCAGAGAAGAATTTGAAGATAATGGAGGCAATGATTGAAGCAATGACCCCAGGTCTAATCAAGTCTTGTTGAGAATCTCTACAATCTTGTGAAGCAATCTTATACTTGATTCTTTCGTCTTTCCTCTGATTCCTACCAATTAGCATGTCCTCACCTTTCTATCACATTTTTTCAACTTCTTATTTACTTGTTCAAAGTAGGATATTAACAATTTATTCATATATAGTGACTCTGATACATTACATGGAAAAATTTGTCTTTTTCTTTGAGGGCATATGTGTTCCTTGGTTACAATTGTATGTACTTAAGAGAAAGTTTTAGGTTTATTGCTATGTGAACTAGGAAGACAGATTCTTCTTTTGTCTAACCCGGCTTCAGAATGTCTTTTTGAATGTGTTCTGATTCAGTGCACACACTCTTTCTTTCTTGCATGATCAAAATGAGTTCTGTTTTTACTTTCTTTTTTAGTTATTAGTCATAATTTTAGAATAAACATAGGATGCTTTATACATATTCCCTTTGGTCAGCTAAGCTAACCTGTTAACTTGCAGAGGAAAGGGAGAAACCAGAACTGTTGGCAGAATCACCTGCAAGGAGGAAACGGGTTGCACAAGATTCTGGAAAAACAGAGCAACAGGTATATGGAGTCCTGTGGTGGTTCATCGACAGCCCAAAACAAAACTTTTCTTTTCTTTTCTCTGCATGTATCCAGCATCATTGCCTAATATAAGTTTTGGGTAAAACTTTTAGGTGAGTCAACTTGTTGCTCAACTTTTCCAAATGCGTGTACGTATGAAGAATCTCATGGGCGTAATGGAAGGTGGATCTATTCCTGCATTGAGCAATCTTGAGGAGGCAATGAAAGCTGAACAGAAGGTGCATATGTGTCTGTCTCATTTGCATGTGCCATCTCTTCATGTACAAACTTCTCAGAAGAGCTGGAATAGACAAAACAAGTTAATTCATGCATCATTCAAACTCTGCTCCTGCTTTATCCTGAACTTGATTTTTTATTCATAGTCTAGCTTGATCCTACTCTAACTGGAACCCGAGTATCTCCCATTTCGTTGTTTGTTGCAAGAACCCAATATTCTATTCAGATTCTCCAATGTGGTTCAAGAAAAAACTTTTGTATCATACTAGCATCTATCTGGTCACATCCTATCTGAATATTAAGTGTTTTTCCAATAAACATTTATGTTGATCGATGCTCTGCAGTTATCACCAAAGTTGCATCACTGTTTTATTCTTGGAATGCATCATAGCTAACACGTAATGTAGCTGCTGATTCATTGACAACTCGATTCTTTTGTTAATGAACCTAACACGTTTCGAACTCCGTTTCTGTGGCCTTTCTTACATCAGGCTCCTCCTGGTACTGCTAGAAGGAAGAGAAGATCAGAGTCAAGGAGACAGTTTGCTGACTCCGCTTCATCAAGACCAGGCCCTCGAGGTTTTGGAGCCAAGAACTGAGAGCCAATTTTTCAAACCAATTACAGTGGCAAGGTGCCTGCCATTGGGCAGTTGGACCAGTTACATATTCCATCTGTGTTCTCCAGTTGACATCAGAAGCCAGAGGTTTAGAAAATTTTCCTTTGAAAGAGAGAGCTTACTGCCCTTTTTTTTTTTCTTTTTTTTTTTTTGGGGAGGCAGGGGGGGTCGTGGAACGGGGAGGGCTGGAGGGGCAACGGAGATTAGTTTTTTCGTGTGAAAGTGCTTTGTTTGAAATGCTTGCACGAATAGAAAGCCTAGATTTGTGTTTCATCACTTTTCTTTTTTTTTTTTTTTTGATTCAAATGGAGGGTTGAAACCCATTACAACGAAACCATTCTGGGCCTAGCAACACCCACTAAATCAAAAACTAACAAGCTTCTAACCGAGAGTTAGGGGGATTAACAAAAACTATCTCCAAATCTAACTGTACACTAAGCTTAGCTAAATGATCACTTTGATGTACAAATGTTCTTCATGTGTCGTGACGTCTCCCAATAAATTTTACTTATCCCTATATGATATCGGCTAACTAAGGAAACTGAGGTAGAGGACTAAGATTACTTCCTTGTGGATGCTTATTTGATAAAATAAAATTAAGGGAAAAATCGATAGTTAATGATTATCATGATACTTCAGTGTGTAGCTTTCTTTCAATCCAAACAGAATTTAAAGTAACCATTACTACTTAACTTCCTCGCGCTTTTCTTGCTCCTTTCTTTTTGCGTCTAAGGAACAATAATACCTATGTGGCAAAGAAAAGTCCATGGATTTAAATATTGTCAGACGAATCATGGAAATACAAGAAAGCAAAAATATCAAGACAACCAACGTGTGTATATATATACATGGCTGACCATAGCATTTTTATGAAATCCCATTTTGCGTTAAATAAAACAGTGGAGGGCCAAAAAAAAAAAAAGAGGAAGAAAAAGAATCGGCACAGCAGAGCAGGAGTAGTGATCGAGGGTGATTTGGGAAATTGGAGGTCCGAGGTTGATAAGCAGCACCTGTTTTGTCGGGCAGTTGAAAGCAAGGACGGTGAAGTGGCAGTTTTTTTTTATTTATTTTTTAATTGGGTTTGGTGAAGGGGTAGTTGAGATCCTTTTTCACGATAGCATTTGTAGGGCTACTGACAAGTGTTTGGCCAATTTATCTTTGCTTCCAATTCTGGAAAGCCAAATGCTATCAGCTTAGCTCTCTTCCTTCCCCATTCTCCTTCCCATTAACAATCAAGAGTCAAGACAAGCTACGAGAAGAGGAAACATAGAGAAAGACTGGAAGCAAATAGTAGTATATTATTTGTAATATTGTAATCCTGACAGAAAATGGCAAGCCCTGGAGACGCATTTCCGGCTGCTGACGCTGAAAAGGAGTTAAACCCAGGAGAAAACAAGAATTTCGAGGTCGATCCCGTCTCCTCAGAAGTTGCTACCTCTTTGCAGATTAAGGTAATGTTTCCGAAATCCAAGCCTGCAGTGCAGATGTCAGTTTCCTGACTTTAGAATGCAGATATGAGCGAGTCCAAAGCAGTTTTTGTGGAATCACGTACACAAGCTGCTCTCAATATTAGTTGATTGCTTTGTTTGGTGCATTTGATTGTTGCTGTTTAACTTACTTACAATGCTGCAATGTTGTCAGGAACAAATTGAAGCAGCAGAGAAAAAGGAAAATGAGAAGAAAGATGCATTGGATAAATTTAAATCAGCTATCCTTGTTTCAGGAATTGTTGTAGCTCTGGCTGGAGCTGTGTTCGCCATAGTCAAAAAGTTAAAAGAGAAATGATACTAAATGTTCCATGAATATCTTGGACAAAATTTTTGTTCTTATTCTTCTTTGGCTATTGTTGTCAATTTTTTTTTTTTAATTTTGAAAATACCCTATTTTCTTCTTTGCTATTCTCTTTGTAAGATTAAGCAAATTTTGTTTTGTTTCTGATATTCTTTGGTGGAACCATTATTGTTTCCTTTCTAACTGTTCTTTGGGGTTGAGATGACAACGCCTCTTTTTTTTTTTTTTTCAACAATGGGAATTTAACAGGGGAAAAGCTAAATTACATTCAGAGACACCAAAAGAGTCTCACTCAACCTAAGGGCTACGTAACTTCACCATCCAGGCAATTACTAAATTTCCCAAGAGTTGCTTGTAACATTTGACTCAAAGAAATAACAATCCATGTTTAATGTCTCGTGTTCAGACTTTTCTCTTATCTGAAAAGATTTCCTATTTATTACTGTAATTAATAGTGGTAGTTTTACAGCTCCCGAAACCTATGCAAGCAAAGTGTAGCATCCTATTTACTTTTAACATTAATTATATAGGGCCTGTTTGGAACCTGAGTTTTTTGGGAGTTTGTCTAAAACTTTACTGTAGTGCACTGTAGAAGTTTTTGAAAAAATTTTGTAGAAATTTTTGTTAGGTGAAAAATTTTGTAAAAGTTTTTGTAAGGTGAAAAACTTTTTTTTTTCCTTTTCTTTTTTTTTTCTTTTTTTTTCTTTCCCTTTCTTTTTCTTTTTCTTTTTCTTCTTCTTTCTTTCCTTTTTCTTTTCTTTCCTCTCTTTTTCTTTTTCTTCTTCTTCTTCTTCTTCCCCGTTACCTCCACCACCCCCAGCTGCAACTCCACCTCCCCCCGTCCCCCTCTGCCCCTTCCCCCTCCCCCCGCCTTCCCTCTCTCCCCCGCTGTCCCCCTCCCCCCTCAGCCTCTCTCTCCCCCGCCTTCCCCCTCGTAGCCCCCCTCTGCCCCTTCCCCCGCCTTCCCTCTCTCCCCTGCCGTCCCCCTCCCTGCCGCCTTCCCCCTCCCCCCGCCGCCTCTCTCTCCCCCATCTTCCCCCCCGCAGCCCCCCTCTGCCCCTTCCCCCTCCCCCCGCCTTCCCTCTCTCCCCCGCATTCCCCCTCCCCCCGCAGCCTCTCTCTCCCCCGCCTTCCCCCCTCTGCCCCTCCTCCCGCCTTCCCTCCCGTCCCCCTCCCTGCCCCCTTCTCCCTCCCCCCGCCGCCTCTCTCTCCCCCATCTTCCCCCCCCGGCAGCCCCCCTCTACCCCTTCCCCCTCCCCCCTCTGCCCCCCTGGCCACCCCTTCCCCCTCCCCCCCTCTGCCCCCTTGGCCGCCCCTCTCTGTGCCACCCCCCTCTGCGCCAGACGTAAGAGAGAAAAAAAAAAGACAAGGGAGGATGATGGCAGGGGAGGAAGAGGGGGAGAGGGAAAAAAATGGGGAAAAAAAAGGACAGGCACCGGCACCGGAAATTGGTGACGGAGCCGGCAATGGAGGTGGTAGTGAGGGAGGAAGAAGAAGAAAAGGGGAAGGGAATTTTTTTTGTTATGTTTTGGATATTTTAAGTTTGTAGGTTAAAAACTTTGATAAGTTTTTTGGGGTTCCTGTAGCAAAAGTTGTTAAAAAACTAGTTTTATATAAACTTGGTAAAAAACCAAGCTTCCAAACAGGCCCATAGTAAATCTTACTATCTATACACTATCACGATTGGATATACGATATATACGTAAAATTTAAATTTTAAATTTAAATTCAAATTATGTATCATGCATATCTATATTTATATAAATTTGAGAAGGGATTTTTAGTAACAAGTTTTCATGCATTTTCACACAATCAATTCCATTTTTCTAGCATTTCACATTTAATTTAATTTATAAAATATATTCCTTTCAACTTTCACATCTACTCTTCACATTTGAAATTATTCGTTACCTTTTAAAATCATTTCATTTCAAATTATTGGTTAATATGCATGTTATCCTATTTGAACTTCAACCCATCACGTTTTCGATTGTCTTGCGGTATTTATGATTCTACAACAATTAAAACTTCTATAAGACCATAAAAAAAGATAACAAATATAACATCTTTTCATACTTTCTTACTAATTTAAATAAGTAAGATTATTTACACTCCAATTTTGTTATTCACACTTCAATAATCATTTTGGTTATATACTTTTCATTAATTATACTATATGATAAAACAAATAGTGGAATTGCAAATAATAAAAAATAGAGTGCAAATAATATTTTCTTAAGTAAGAAGTGGCTTCAATGTCTTTTTAATTTAAAAAAGTAGTGACTCCACTTATATAGGAATTTGATTTGAAATCTATTAGTGGGAGGGTAAATAAAAAGAAAGTATTGCCAAACTTAGTAAAAGTAAAAAAGTAAATGACAATATTTTATTTTTTAATTTAGTAATCCTAAGTAAAAGGGTAAAATTAAATAAAAAATATTCATGAAATAATGTCGTGGATTTAAAAAATCAAGAATGGTACCATTCATGAAATCCAAATTATAAAATCACTAAATAAAAAACAAAGTACTGCTAGCCTTTTAATGTGGAAACTTTTTTTTTGAAATATTCATTTTTGATAAAAAAAAATAATGATAATAACAACACCAATTCTACCAAAATTTATAAAAAAAAAAACATTATAGTTTAAGAGAAAGATATAGAACATTCAACCCTAAAATACTACTTAATTTGTATATATCTGGCCCAAATTTGATATTAGATTTGAATAAGAGTGCAAAACCCAAACACTAAGGATAACTTTTGATATCATTAATTATTTAGTATTCTTATTGCTCTCTTCATATGTAAATATGTATTTGCTATGTTAAATATATATATATATATATATTGATTGTAGTACTTGAGAATATTATAGATATTATCAGTTTTTCATTCCCATTATTAGATACTAATAATTGCAACCATTGTAATCAATTTTCAAAATTATATTTTCATTATGATAGGTAAAATTAAATATATTGGGTTGCAGGGATATGAATTTAGAGATTAGATATAGGGGGGATGGAGGGAAAAAAATAGTGAGAAGTTGAAAAGTGACGGGAAAGGTTGAAAAAAAAATATGGATTACGAGGATGGGCAGAGAAGGGAGAGAGGAAGAAAGAGGATTGCATGAATATGATTGAAATGACAAAAAAATAATAATAGAGAGAGTGGTACCATGATAGAAGATATGAAAGTCGTAAGAGGCATCTGATGACTAGGTGTCGGATAAGGAAAAAGAGAAATGATGGTGATTTTTAATAATTTAGAGAATTCTAAAAACACGTATTACGGAGATTTTTTTTAAATATACGTTAAAGTTTATGAAAAATGCTAATCTAAATGCATTAAACAATTATAGGGACACAAGAAAGGAGAAAGATTTTTTTTCCTAAAAATGGAAGAAAATAAATTGGTTATAATTTATTTTTTTTATATTATGAGTATTGATATATGAGTATAACATAATATGTTTTGTCAGATATTGATAAATTAATTTTTTTAAAGAAAACTCTTCTCACCTTACCATCCAACTTAACCCTCTCCTTAAATCCGTTAACAATTTTTTTATCATGTAAATCATTACAGATTAATTTTTTTTTTCAAAATATTAAGCATCACTTCTTTAAAATTTTTAGTATATATATTTATTATTTTGTACCATAATATATAAATATATAGAATATCATTTTGATTTGAAATATAATCCCGTGCATAGCATGGGTCAAAACACTAGTAATGATGAAAGTGTATACGCTGTTAGTGTATGAAGATTAATCTTTAATTATATAGGTCTCGCAAGTTGTTAGTTGCATTGTGGAAGAAAACATGAAATGATATCATTCTTATCAATATATAAAGAGAATGTGTGGATTATATTATCTCGACATGAGATTAAGCATTTCCATTGGTAATCACAATTACTAGCTGAAAAAATTATCAAATACAGCTGCACTTTAGAGACCTTATTAGTGTTCTAATAAGAATCCATCATATATATTGAGCGAATTAGTTCTCGGATTTGTTCTCCGATGATCATGAATCAAAGCCTCCCAAACAAGCCTAAAGAATTTCCAAAGTGCGAAGGTCATTATAAAACGTCGGCGTTTGCTTCCACCAGAGTAGTACTAACATATTATTTTACTTAGTAGTAAGTACTTTGCCGTCAAATTACGGTATGGCGCTACTGTTTCAACTTACACCGCCAGTTTATGACTCCTACTCCCCTTCCCTCCACCATTTCCAACTCTGTCGCCACCGCCTTTCAAAACGTCACCGCTGCATTATTCCGTCCTGTCTCAAATCCTCTACTCCCGGGGCCAACCTCAACTCTACACCACATACACTTGCCCGTCTGTACCCCCTCACACCCTACCTCCAAGCCCAATGGCAACCCGTCCTCTATGGTTGGCTCTGCGGCGCCATTTCAGTCTACTCTCTATCCCAAATCGTACCCAAGGTGGGCAGATTATCCGCTGTCTTGACCACTTTAGATGCTGTGACGCTGCGAGACCAGGGTTTAATTTTGGGTGTTCTCGTGCTTGTAAGAATTATCTCGAGTTACTTGCAGCAGGCGTTCCTCTGGGACGCCGCTCTCAACTGTGTGTATAATATCAGGGTTTCTGTATACCGTCGAGTTTTAGAAAGAGATTTAGGGTTTTTTGAAGGTAAAAATGGAGTTTCTGCCGGGGATATAGCTTATCGGATCACAGCTGAGTCCGCAGACGTAGCGGATACTATTTATTCCTTCTTAAACGTGAGTGTCCCTTTTCCCGCTATACTTATTTTTATTGGATCGGGATTGGCTTGATCATTATTTGAACTAAATCTGGACAAGCTTTTATCTAGCCAAGCCAGAGTCGTGCTCAACTGCTTGATGTATGTAGTGTAACTTCTAAGCTTTTGGAAACTGGGGCTGAGGCTGACTGCAGCTAAAAAAAAGGCTAAAACCAGTAAAATCTTGTTCGAGTTTTGTTTGACCATGTGATAGATTGATCTGAAACAAGCTCTTTTTGAGTCAACTAGCTTGATTCGTGATTATTTTCAATGCAATTTTTTTGGTGGCCATCAGCTGTGTGAAAACTTTGCCTTTATGGTTTGCCAAGTGTACTTCTAAGGCTGTTGGATATATTGCTCTATAATATAATTTGTTTCTCTACTTATTTTGGCAGACCATTGTGCCCAGCACCTTGCAGTTATTAACAATGGGTACTCAGATGCTGGTCATTAGCCCTGTACTCTCCTTGATTTCAGCTTTGGTGAGGAAATGATAGGTTATAAGTTTTTGTTCTCCTGTTTTGTGGTTTTCTATGTGTGTGTTTTAATGGAGCATCCGATTGCACTGTCAAATCTATGGCATTTCTTGACCATGTGATAGATTGATCTGAAACAAGCTCTTTTTGAGTCAACTAGCTTGATTCGTGATTATTTTCAATGCAATTTTTTTGGTGGCCATCAGCTGTGTGAAAACTTTGCCTTTATGGTTTGCCAAGTGTACTTCTAAGGCTGTTGGATATATTGCTCTATAATATAATTTGTTTCTCTACTTATTTTGGCAGACCATTGTGCCCAGCACCTTGCAGTTATTAACAATGGGTACTCAGATGCTGGTCATTAGCCCTGTACTCTCCTTGATTTCAGCTTTGGTGAGGAAATGATAGGTTATAAGTTTTTGTTCTCCTGTTTTGTGGTTTTCTATGTGTGTGTTTTAATGGAGCATCCGATTGCACTGTCAAATCTATGGCATTTCTTGAAGGTGATTCCAGTTATGGCTCTTATGGTTGGATGCCTTGGTGAAAATCTTCGTGAGATATCTAATAGAGCGCATCTTAGTGTTGCTTCTCTCTCGGCCTATTTGAATGAGGTATGGTATAATTTGGCTGGCATACGTTTCATACACGTTAATGGTTTAATTTGGCTGGTATACACGTTAATGACTATGTTGATTCCTCTATCTTGAAAATTTGAGTTCATGATGGATGGGTATAAGAAACACTCTGTGTTGTCTTCTTTGCTTGTAAAAATCAGCACTATTTTCTCTTCATGTGGAGCAAGTGGAGCTATCTGTTTTGTTGGTCATGAGCTGTTTCTTGGGAGTTGTGAGGCATCTTAACTTACTCCGCAAAACTTTGAACTATTGTATTATGCCTTCTCATTGTATTAAGCCTTGATAAAGCTTTCACAACTGATTACCAGAATTTGCCTTAACTGCAAGAGATTTGTTCCTTGGCCTTTGGCCAGGTCTATGCTGTTTCCTGAAAGAGCACAAAGGAAATGTATTCGTAATTTTTTGGACACGTGCATTCTTGATATATTTTTTCTCTGCCTATCATGTGCATCACATTTTTGGATCAGCTTTACTTATGCATGTTGGTCTTTCCTTTGTTACATCTTGATTACCAGTTATGGCATTTTTAAAGTCAAGTTGTGGTGCCTCAAAGCCTTCTTTGGCAATTAGCCTTTCCTCAGTTTTTGTGATTGTATAATTTACTGGCTATATATTTTTTTATTACATGCTTAGGATAACTGTGTAATTCTGTTCGTTGTTCAAAATAGGTTCTGCCTTCAATTCTTTTTGTGAAGGCAAATAATGCAGAACTCTGCGAAAATGTCAGGTTTCAGTTGCTTGCTTCCACTGACTGCTCTGCGTGTTTAGACAAGAAGAAAATGAAGGCCTTAATTCCACATATAATACAGATCTTTTATTTTGGGCTATTGTTCACAATTTGTGCTGGCTCAGTGGTAGCTTCAAGAGATTCATTGGATTGTTCTGCAATTGTTTCTTTCATAACATCATTGTACCTGTTGATCGAGCCGATTCAGGTAACATTTTCTTCAATGTTGTGAAGCATTTTACATGTTAGTAGTATTTCTCCTCATGTAAGTGTCTGGTTCTTTATGAGTTATACACCTGCTTTCATTGGATGTCTTCACATAGTTTTACAATTTTGGATATGACGAAGTTTTGGTTACTTCTGAAATCCCAATTACTTGCACTAGAATTTTATCCCTAGAAGGTTATGAGTTTCTCTCCCTGATGAAGGACAAAATTTGGTACAGTTTTCATCTCTTACTATTGTTTGAACTAAGTGATAAATGATGGATTCGTACCAACAACTTTGTATTTGTTACCCCTTAGTTGTTGACACCATGTATGAGGGATTGATATTGATTAGTTCTGAGGCATTTTTTTTCTTATAATATTTCATTTAAGGGAATAAGGTCATGACACAGCTAAACAAAGCCAAAAAGGGGGAAAAAGGTCATGATGCAGTAGATGGCGCATTGCTAAATAATCTTTTACAATCATTCTTGGCTCTGTTGTCAGTATGCATGTGTAGATATGATCGTTTGCAAGCATGGTGCTCATAATTTTTTACTGGTTGACTCTCAACAAATTAATGCATTTTGAGGTTTCAGGGCTGACATTTCTGGTACATGAACATTTTCTGCAACTGTTCCTTAATTGGTTTTATACTTGGTATCAATAATTGCGTTGAACTTAATTTAATATCTATTTAATTCCTAGGTTGTCAACTTGTCATGAGAACCATGAGAGAACAGGTTCCAAAACTCAATTTTCCTTGGGACTGACTGACAATGCACTGTTTCATAGTTGATGGGATATTAGATACTGCAAGAGATATGGTTGTTATCATCCTTCCAGTGCTGCTGCAAATTTGCAGTTCTATATTCATCAACTGGTAGTTTTAGTTGTTAATATAGAGATGATATAATGTGCCATGTGATTACACCTAGCTAATTTCTTGTCCTACCTAAATTATGCATTTTTTGTGTGAAGATGATGGAAATAGTTCAGGTCTTTATTTTGCGCATCTTTCTAATGCCTGAATGTTCTTTCACATCTATTTCTCCATATTTTTGTGATCCTCCGTATTTATATCATTGTTAGAATATATGGAGCTATCTTAGAGTATAAATCTAAGTTTACAGGATTATGCAGGGTGTGGGTAAAGCATACAATGAATTAAAGCAAGGAGAGCCAGCAGTAGAGCGCTTGTTTACTTTGACAAGTTTTATACCTCAGGTTTTAAATCATTTAACTACTTTCTATTTGGATAGGATCTTCCTCTTTTTCTGGTTGGGGGGTGGGTGTGGAGAATATACCACCTGTCAGCCCTGGCAGCATCACTCTTTATTTGTGCAACAAGCTATTTATTCAATTTTTTGCGTTTTAGGTGATTGAGCAGCCAGATTCAGTTGAATTAGACCAAGTTCTTGGAGAAGTAAAATTTTCTGGTGTCTCTTTTAGATATGAAGATAGTACACAATTTGTTTTGAATGGTGTGGATTTTCGGATCAAAGCCGGAGAGATTGTAGCTCTTGTTGGGCCATCAGGAGGAGGAAAGACTACTGTTGCAAAACTTCTTCTTCGCTTGTATGATCCTGTTTGTGGTAAGTTGTGTTGTCATTTCAACATATGCTTTCACATTTTCAATTGGCCTTTGATCCTTGTTTATGATCACTATACCCATCTTTCCTATTGTGTAGAGGAGCTTACTTATTTTCTATTGACAGGTGTCATACTTATGGATGGCCATGATATTCGAAATATACGACTGGAAAATCTAAGGAGGCATGTTGGTCTCGTCTCTCAAGATGTAGTGAGTGGCAAGATACTGATCTAGTTATGTTCTTCACGTTTGTTTAATTCTAGTCTTACTTTGGTTTGAGGTATCTTTTCAGTTTGGCGCTGCTTCGGTGAGAAACAGTCCAAATATTGTGTGAAAATTTTTATTCAGTTTAGGGGATTATTAAATGAGTATTTTGCATGTAATGTGTTTAAGATTCATCTGTTGTTACATCTTCTGTCTGCAGTTGATGAAAACATCAACCATAGGATGATGGAGTTTTAGTCTTGGGAATGGGATATGCATAGCATCAAATATGACACACTAGAGAGCTTTGATTTATAGGATGATAGAGTTTTAGTAGCTTTGAAAAGTTGGGAATGCTGAGAAGTCGTCCTGAAGACCAGTGTCATTCCATTCTTCATTTTCTTATGGAGCTCCATGTTTTAACCTTGAAAAACACTGCTAACTGGGATGAAAGAAAATAATGAGGCTTTGTACTTTCGAAAATCCTAGTTAAGAATGATGAGAAAGCTGGATTGCTGACATTCCTCTAGATATTTAGTTGAACATTAGAGAAATGTGGATGATATGTCTTCTATTATTTTATCCTAACAAAGACCAATTGAAAAATGCATGCCAACCTCGTGTATTTACAGCTATGATTTGATCTATGGAACAGTTCTCACGGTGTCAAAACTGCTTCTGTAGCTAGATCTGATTTTATTTTATGTTGTTTGTCAGACACTCTTTTCAGGGACTATTGCTGAAAATATTGGGTATAGGGATCTAATGGCTGACATTGATATGGAGAGGGTTGAATTTGCTGCTAGAATTGCAAATGCAGATGAATTCATTGAAACACTTCCAGATCGGTATCAAACCAATATTGGACCTAGGGGCTCAAGTCTGAGTGGAGGCCAAAAGCAAAGGTATCATCTTTTTAGCGAGTGTACTTTAGCCTTTCTTAGCCCTGCCAGGGTATGGCATAGAGAATGGCGTGGGTTCATTAAGTGGAAAGTTCTCCCGTGACTCATAGGACGAGTTTTAGCAAAATTGTAGGACGAGTTATCAGTTTTAGAATTTCTTTTCTTCTGAAACATATTGGCTATGGTTTTAATTGTCACAACTGCTGCAGAACCTTCAGTAATATAACATTATTTTATGTCAGACTGGCAATTGCAAGGGTACTTTATCAAAACCCTTCCATTCTGATTCTGGATGAAGCTACTTCCGCTTTAGACAGCAGGTCTGAGTTGCAAGTGAGACGAGCTCTGGAACGGCTGATGCAAAACCGTACCGTAAGTACAATTTTTATTTATTTCTTTATCCTTTTCAGCATCTTATCGCCTCATAGTCATAGCAGCAGCATGAATTATTTTTTCGTTTTCTTTTCTTTTTAACCTTTTGTCCACTTAGGTGCTGATGTACGTCTACGAGTGTTTGCAGGTGCTAGTCATTGCACATCGTCTGGAAACAGTTCTTATGGCCCAGAGAATTTTACTCTTAGATGATGGTAAGCTTCAGGAGCTAAGTCGGTCATCACTTATAGATGCTCAACATACATCACTGGCTTCATTGGCTCTTGTAATATGATGCTTTGAGAGGGAATTCGGAACATCCATTTACCCAAATATGAATTTATTGTTAAATTGCAAAATCAGCTTTGCACCTGTACGGACATTCATCCTCGGGCTTTGTTGCAGGGAAAATGGTAGTTACGATTTACGACCCTAATGCAAGTGCCAGTCATGTTCATTTGTTGTATACTTGCGTTTTACTAGAACATTTATTGTTGTACTGATGTTAATGTAGTTTAAAGCACGCACGTGTATTTCGAATCTTGTTGATTGCTGTAAACTTGCGTTTTAGACATCATACTAATCTTCTTATCGTAGATCAAAAGACTCGGACTATATTTTGGTCTGATGAATCACGCTGTGATTAAGGGTGTGTGTGTGTATATATACTTTCAAATGTTAATTACCCTGTCATATTTCAAAAAAGTTTACAGTACGTATTTCAAAAAGGATCTTCTAACCATGGACACTCAAAACTGTTTATGCGAAGAATAGGATAGAAGTGAAAATTTTCGGTAACTCTATAGTTAATTACCCTTTATAGTTAATTACCTTAATAAATACCCTATTTAAATAGGCTTTCATTGAGCGTGTGTGGATAGAGTGTATTATTTGGAATAATTGTTATAGTATTTTTTACGATGTGGTGTATGTAAAATAAAAAGATATTTAAAAATATTTAAAAAAATAAACTAAAAAATATGTTATAATACAAATAAAATATTATATGAAATAATTCAGTAATTCAAACACACTCGTTATTTACCACCCAGTTAATGCTAGTTCGGTTTCAATCCGACCCGCGTCCTATTTTGCAGATCACTGGGCGGGAACACTTGCCGCCACTTCCAACAAAAATTGTGAAAGGCCCAAGGAACATGAAAAGGAGAGGATAAAAATTTAATCATAGCAGTAGTAGCCTCCCTCTAGGCTCATCAGTGGTCACCACGACAAACACATACTCCATTACTAGTGGTAGTACATGTTACTGTAGCAGAGTCGCAGGTTTAGGAATCGAGGAATTTCCAAGAAAACCTAAAAGGTTGAGGAGGTAAAATATCTTAAAATTCTCCCGATTTTCCCCTTTGATTTTATTCAATAAATCGAAATGGACATCTCTAAGGATTGATATTTGTGGTTGATTTTGTTATATACTTGTATTATTGCAGATACAGAAGAGATGGACACCTCAAGCCCAGCAGTATTAGTGAACGGCGAGTTACTCCGGATGCACGTCGGGAAGCGGGTAAGAGCCGTGATTCAAGTCTTACGCTCCGACGGAAGCGGCACCGTCACCGGAAAATCAACAGATGGGCAACAAATATTCGTGAAAGGGCATCCACCTGCTCCCCTTTCCACTTTTGTTGAAGTCATTGGTATTGCTGATAGCAATCAGTCTATCCGCGCCGATATCTGGACCAACTTTGGCGATGTTTTTGGTAAGATTTTGCACTTTTTAACATTTCTTTCATTTTTTTTCCCATTTTGCTCTCTCTCTCTCTCTCTCTCTCTCTCTCTCCTTAAAAAAAAAAAATCTTCAGTGGCTTGTTTTCTGGGGCAGACTGCTCGTCTTGGCTTGGGTTTTTTGATTGCTTATGGTGCTTGTATGTTAATGATTTGTGTAATTGAATTTGTACGGCTATGCGTGGATCTGTTAGATTGAAGTGGTTCTTGTGACCCTTGAAATCTAAATTGCTTTGATGCTGGAACTGGTTTGCCAACGACTCGCCCGTATTAAGCGAACTTATTCCTTGAGCATCTCTTGGCAATGGCTTTAGATTTGCCGGTTCCTGTTATATTTTGGGCACAAATGGACGTAAAAGCCTGAAGTGTAAGTAGGCATATCTTTCTATGTTTTGCCAATATTGGTAGTCAATTTATCCTTATCTGAAAAGGGCAGGCTGGTGATTATTGCCGGATCTTGTAGGGAACTTTTCAATATTTTCTTAGCTCTCGTGTCAGACAATTAAACTATTTGTACAATTGTTAATTAGGAGTTAACCATGAAGAATTAAACACGAAAAAGGTTTTCCAAGCTTCAGGGAGTAGGCGTTTTAGAATCCATATAATGGCAGTAAGTGTTTACTTGGTTACTCTGATCAAAGTGGACCAGATTTAGAACTTCAGAACTCTTTCATGAGCCCCGAATAGGTTCACTAGTTAGTTGAATTTTGATGCTCATGATGATGATAATGCTCGAGCGCATATCAGCGGTAGATATTAAAGGATTGCTTTTCACTGAAGCCCACATGTTTTGCTGGTGGATCCGTGACTCTTCTGATGAGTATGTTATGATGTCTTGCGGAACTAAAAACGGCTACATTTTTCTTGCGCGAAAAGATTACCTTGTATGTATGCTGTTGCCAGTTGCTACTCAATCCTAAATGAAGCTTTTGCTTTCATGTTTCTGATTTGCTTATCTTTTTGGTTTTTCCAGATACCCAAGGCTACAACCATATTTGTCAGCTTGCAAACGGGGAGTATAAACACTTATTTATTTGAGAGCTCAGGCTGGAATCCAGGGCCATCCTTTGAGTACCTTCGTTTTGCGTTATTTTTGGTGGATGCTCACTTTTTACACCCTGCAGTTGCTAGTGCTTTAGTTTTATTTGTGCTTCCTGATGGATTTACTTTCCTAAATCTAAAAGCTAGATCTCTATTGGGGAACTCGTTCATTGTTCTGCGGTCATGCTTCGTTTAAATTCTGATGTAATCATTTGAAGGATATAGTGTGTAAGGAACTGGCATTGCGATTGTTCCTATTTGAGTGCCTCCATGCAAACAAACTACACTTCCTAAAGGAGTACGGTCAGGATATTCTAGGCGGCAAATTTTGTGTTAGCTTGTGCAAGGCTGCTGAAATGAAGATGGTTCTTGATCAAACTGTTCAGAAATTGTAAACGAAGTTTCATTAGTAATTGAAAATTAGCTAAATTGAACAGCTCTGGTTAAAATGTGGAAGTATGCTTTGGTTCAAAGTGAGGTAGAAGAACAACGGTGTTCTTTAAAACAACGGTGTTCTATGGCAACATATGGATATGAACGTGTGCTTATTATTTTGCTTTAGCCCCCTCATTTTCACCAAATATGGTACTCTACTCCGTCAACACCTCAAACATGCATCAGCCAAGAATGAACCAGATCTTGAAAAAATATCCCCGCAGATGATTGTTAGAGTAGACTCCGACTTATAAAATTATTTCTCTCTCTCTCTACGTACCAATTAAATGGGATTCATAAAATTTACCAATCAACTATATCAAGAATAATAAAGCTGAAAAGTATTAAGGCCCAAAATTTTAACCTGGTAAGCCTCTGATTTGTCAAAAAAAAAAAAAAAAACCATTCATTAGTCTTCGTTTTCTTTAGGCAAATCTGATCTGACTCAGAAAAGTGATGGATGGGCTTTTAGGATTGTTTGCGCCACTCAAATCAAATGGGCCTAAAGCCAATCACCGTCGTGATTTAGGATCGATACCCCAACTGGTCAGGGCTGTCCAAGTGCCGGTTTGTGGCGCGAGAAAGCTGGGGCAAAATGATGGGCGCATCAGGGAAAAGCTCTCTCGAATAAAAATTCAAGTATCCCAATCTCGAGGGCAAACGGGTCATGTACCATTGCTCCTTAACCTTAAGACTTCGAGGGGAAGAAAATATCCCAAATTGTCAAAACCCTAATTATCATCACCGCAGGGGAGCCATTCAATTTACTGGGTTGCCAAGATAATTCCAAATCCAAAATCCGGGAATTTCTTTAGAGAGTTCGAAAGATTCAAGATTCGTTGGTAATTTCTTCAACTACACGCCTAAATTCACAGACGCATTTTTCAATATTTTTCTGCATTTGTATATGCCTTTTCTTTTATTGTTAGATTGATCTCTACCTGTAATTTTTTTTTCCTGTCTTTCTTTTATGCAATCCCTCGTTTTCGCCATTTTGATATTTTCCGCTTTTTTTTTTTTTTGGGGTTGGGGTGTTTCTTTTTTTGGGGTGGGTGTGGGTGCGGGGGGTCTGGCGATAAATTGGGTGGACGTTTAACTTTATAATGTGGGTTTCTGAGCTGAATGGATTCTAGTACATTAGAGAAGAAAGTCCTTGTATGTTTTTTCATATTTGCCTTTTTGCCTACCTCAAAGAATTTACTGCATTCACTATATCGTCTGAAATGTCTCAAGCTAATTAGTCGAAAGAAGTTATTTGACGAGATCCATGACCCGCAAATTTTCATATATTGTTCAGAAAACCTAGGGAAAAGCATGATAGCTGCAGGATTGGGTACTTTCTCTATTAGCAGACGAGACAGATTTATAGATTTGCTATGTCTGTAACAATTCATGCCCTTTTCTTTGATGGTTTATATGTAGAGAAATGGTTCTGCAACATGCATTTTAGTTTGTTTTTGATTGTACATTTACGGAATGTACATTTACTGCAGGAATCTTACTGTTGTTCTGGGGATGAATTCTGGTTGTGGGATTGATTTTTTAAATGGGGATTGACGGTTTCTTGATGATCAAACTAGTTTAGCATTCTTTTCCCCATTTGGAGATATTTCTCCAATTTTATTGCTTGTAGATCTCTTTCACATCCCTTTGTTGATTTCTCTTTTTCCTTTCTAATCTTTTGTGAATTACATTGGTCCTATTGATGGTTTTGATTAAAATCTGGACATGACTATTCGGGGATCGAACGTCTTCATTCATTCATGTATTCATTTTTCTCTACCTGTTGAGTATCATCTTCCTGTCGATCATCTCTGGAACTCTCCTTTACCTGCCTTTTTTTGTATTACTGTATTCTATCAGCCCTTAATTGAAAATTGTTCGAATTGAAACTCCTTGTAGCCACACCCCTAATGGCAGAAATTCAATTAACAATCTTACTCAGAGGCTTCTTTTGGCCTCTCATTTTGTTTCCATCTATCCGTGCTTGTCTTCTTTCTTTTGCAAATGTTTCTGGCTTCTTTGCTCCCATCAGAGTTCCAGCACAAGCTTATCTTTTAAGATCTATAAGATGCCAAGGACGAGGTCAAGTGCTGCAGCTACTAAACCAGGCGAAACTAACAAGCTTGTTGAGTTCGAAGATCATGTGAACACGGATGGAGAAAATGATAATGACGAGGCAGTGGAGGAGGAAGTTGAGTATGAAGAAGTAGAAGAAGAAGTAGAAGAAGAAGTAGAAGTGGAAGAAGATGAAGAGGTAGAAGTAGAAGAGGAAGAAGTGGAAGAGGTAGATGAGGATGAGGAAGAGGAGGAAGTAGAAGAAGAGGAAGAAGAAACAGAGGAACATGATGTCAGTGGTGGTGGTGAGCAGAATGTCATAAATGATGAGAACATGAAAGATGCTGAGATAGAAGAGGAAGTGAAAAAAAAACACAATCAACTTCTTGCACTTCCTCCTCATGGTTCAGAGGTTTACCTCGGTGGCTTTACTCAAGATGTTTCTGAAGATGACCTTGGGAGTTTTTGCGGATCCATAGGGGAAGTTACAGAGGTAAATCATTTCCGTCCTTCTTGTGTGCAATGTCTATTTGACTTCTTATCCTGCAGAGGTTTTGCATGCCAATTGCAGATCAGGATAATGAAAGGAAAGGGCTCAAATGAGAACAAAGGATATGCATTTGTCACTTTCAGGACGAAGGAAATGGCATCTGAGGCCATCAAGTCTCTTAATAATACTGAACTTAAGGTAAGTAGGGCAGTCTTGAAACCCTTTCCTTTGCCAAGAGAACTTCTTCTCTTCTGAATTATCCTGCTATGATTTCCATTTTTTTCACATCCGTACCATTCAACATTTTCTGACTTTTCTGGTTTACAATGGAATCTGTATTTTTAGGGAAGAAGGCTGAAGTGTTCTACATCTCAGGAAAAGCACCGGTTGTTCATTGGTAACGTTCCAAGAAGCTGGGGGGAGGAAGATATGAAAAAGGTTGTAACCAAGGTTGGGCCTGGCGTTATTACTGTGGAGCTACTAAAGGTCTGGGTCGTCCCACTGCATTTTTTGTCATACTGTTTTTATTGAGTTAGCATACCCTTTCTTCCTTAAAAAGAGTGATACCCATTTCTTTTGCTTGTTATCTATTAGTCTCCTCCCTCCATGGAACACCCCTTTCTCCCAGCAAGGCATGGATAGATAAACTTTTCTGTTGGGTTGTGTATGTTTTGATCAATTAAGAGGTGCTGTTACAGGACCCACAAAACTCTAGCCGAAATCGTGGTTTTGCATTCATTGAGTATTACAATCATGCATGTGCTGAATATTCCAGAGAAAAGATGTCTGATTCGAGCTTTAAACTTGATGAAAATGCCCCAACAGTGAGCTGGGCAGACCCAAAGAATGTAGAATCTTCGGCTTCCTCTCTGGTAATTCTCTTAAATTGAACAATTTTACTGATACTTTCATTGGCAATGAATCTTCTAGCCCCAAGAATGATTATAAAGTTCATCCTGCTATGGGTAATTTCTTACTCTGTTTCATAAGAAGCCTTCAATATGCATCAGATATTAATGCTCTTTTGAACTTCTTTGACCCTGCCTTTCCATTGATATCTGTTGAATGTATTTGCTTAATAAATGTATAGGTGGTAGTCTGATTTAGTTGGATACATATATTACATCCTCTAAAAGGGGATTTTCTATTTTAAGTGATTTTTATGGATTTCAACTTATTGAAGTTGCTCATTATGCTAGATAGGCACATCTTTCTTCAATGCGTAGAAGAAAAACACCTGCTATATCCTGCATCTAGAGACTGCACCATATTTTTGTGAAAAAACGTCTACTGTGTTACTTAAAATTGCATTTCGGGAGTTTGTTCAGTTTTGTTAACTACACTTATGTGGTAACTTTTTTCCTCATTTGTAGGTTAAAGCCGTCTATGTGAAGAATCTACCCAAAAATGTTACCCAGGATCAGCTGAGAAAGTCGTTTGAGCATCATGGGAAGATCACAAAGGTGGTTCTTCCTCCTGCAAAACCAGGGCATGAAAATAGCAGATTTGGCTTTGTTCACTTTGCTGAAAGATCTAGTGCAATGAAGGCTTTGAAGAATACAGAGAAATATGTGATAGATGGTAAACTGTTGTTTGAAAATTACTTCATGTACAATGCTTTCTTTATGATAACTTCTTGTCAAGTTGATTTTGGTTGGTTAATACTGGACTTACTTGATAGGTCAAGTTTTGGAGTGCTCGCTTGCTAAGCCACAGGCAGATCAAAAGTCTTCTGGACAACCAAATTCACAGAAGGCAGCTGTTCTTCCTTCCTATCCCTCTCCTCTTGGATATGGCTTGGTTGGTGCCAACTATGGTGCTGTTAGTGGAGGTTTAACCCAAGTAAGATAATATTCAATTTGTAGGTCAAAAGGTTTTCTTTTTCACATAGTTAACTATCTCCACTTTTTCTTTTGGGTTCAGTTGGGTCTTTGTGCTCTATCTTGTTCTCATTGTGTGCTATATTAGCTTGGCATGCTTATTTCCATTTTTCAGTTCAAGAGCAGGCTTATTTTATTACTGAGTGCGCAATAAATTTTTCCTTTTTTTTTTTACCTCTTTTTGAAAATCCACATAGAAGAACATACTTAAATTATATGCTGGTTGGGCAAGAAAAATTAATTATGCATGTTTGGTAGACAAGCTACTGCATCTCATGTATGTGAGCATGCGCTTCTCTTTTTTTTTTTTTTTTGGTCAAGTAGTGTGCCTTTGCTTGTTTGTCTGTTAATCACTTCTGCACTGACAATGATTATGAGATTACATACTCCATGAATTGCATAATACAGCTTTTGTTTTGACTTGATACAGTTTTTGGGCCAAATAAATAGTATTCTATTGCATGTTAGTTACTAACTTACATTTTATTTCCTCAATATGATCTATAACTATTTGGGGAATAGTGCCTTGCTTGAAAAGTTAATTCACAATTTTCTGTTTTCCTGAATACAAATTGCATGTAATTACTGAGACGAGATTATGGTGCAAGAGTTCTTAGACAATATTCTCTATCAAAACCTGGGTTAAGCATGAGTATAGCAGGCAATGATTCTGTTCGTTGAGATCCTTTCCTTTTTTTTTTTTTTTTTGCAGCCGCTGGTCTATGGAACGGGAGCTGCGCCTCCTGGCTTGGCAATGATACCGATGCTTTTGCCTGATGGAAGGATTGGATATGTCCTGTAAGTAAACGCTTCAGTGTTATTTGAACTTGGAAGTCTAAATCCCTGTTTTCTTATCGTAGTGGTTCCTAAGAAGCTTTAGTACTTCATGGCAAAAATTCTAGACCTGAGTTCCAGAGGATTCCTAAATGTTGTTTTGAAGATGTACATAACATGGAAGAATAGAAGTATTAGTTGAGTAGGATTATCATACATGTAAAGTTTGAAGACGGTTGATGCAGTTCCACATAATGGATTTTCTGCTGATATGTGTGCTTGTATTATTGTCATCTACTGATCTAGCTCTGAATCCTGTGAAATTAGTTTGGTTTGCCATGGTGATTTTACGCGGTTTTGGTACTAGTTTTTCTGTCATGTGCTAAGCCTTGCCACATCCTATTCTTTTTGACTACTGTAAAAGGCTTGATCATGGTTCCAATTTTGGAACTGTATTTGCTAAGGTTCAGAGAATAGGCTGAAATTCTTTAGTTGAACAATTGTTCGGCAGTTTGAATTCCAAGCTTTCTATCACAAGGTGCTTTAATGCAGAAAGTTCGAAATGAATCTTTCTCTCACTCTCTCTCTCTCTCTCTCTAGGCAACAGCCACAACCTCAGACACCACAACCATTGCAACGAGGTGGCCGCAGTGGGACAACAGCAGGTTCAAGTGGTGGAAGACGTGGTGGTGATAGAGGCCGTGGACGTAGCCGATACAACCCTTACTGAGGAATGAATTCACTGTTTGACTTCTCTAGGGTGGTCTCGAGCGTGGGATGCTCATTTGAAATGTATTTGTCTGACATTTGAACATGGAGATAGTTTGTACATCAATGTGACATATAGGGAAAACAACTGAAATGGCAAGTTGCATCTTCTTTTTCAAAATTTCGTATTTTTCCGGGCCTTTTAATTTGCAGTTTCACTTGTGAACGATTAGAGGAAGCTGCCTGGCTAAGTTCTACAGATTTTAGGGAATGTTTACATTGAAAAGCTAACCTACCACGAGCATAAAGTTATGTTTCCCATTTTCCTTTCAAATTAAAGATGTGATCTATGTCAAGAACGGGCATCCATTTGGAACCGAAATCGTACATATGATCAATCATGGTTTGGCGTTGGCATAAAATTAAGTACGTGCAATTGAATTTGAGGTGGGCGCGGCTTGGGCATCCATCCGGCGCACCATTTGGCTAGCTTGACCAGCATGTATATATGCGGATGCCGGGTGGATGAGTTCCTGTGAGTTTTGAATCCTCTGGTCCTAGCCCGTCTCGTGTATAAGCGAGTACCCAGCCCCTTTTTTTTTTTTTGATATGATCAAATACTGTGAAACAAGCATCATATTTTTCGAATCAATTCGGATATCATGGGTTTTTAAATCAAGGGGTATTTTGGCCCGCTTCTAAATTAATACTTGATCAGGGCAGAGAGTGAGATGCTGGAAACATGGAAAGGCATAGCTAGCAGTACTGACAGAAGGGCCAAGGATGATTCACTGCAAAGCCCGGGTTTCGTTCTGTCGGGGACTCCTCTTCACTCTTCAGGCGGCTAAAAGCTCATCCTTAATGGCTCAATGGGGTTCGCTACCCAAAGACCTCGCAAGGTGAGATTTTAGTTATGAATGCTATATGGCCTGATTAATCAATTACAAATTTGCATTAGTGCACGATTACTCAGCAATACCAAAGATACATGCTTCAAATACAACTTCCGGAGATGCTAAATTCTCATGTTCATGACATGCCCGTGAAGTTATTATAAGTAAAGGGGAGAAACACCATAAAAAAAAAAATTCAATAATTGCAAAATGCATTTTTGCCAGTAAAAATATAAATAAAATCACTCAAGTGTCTAAAGAAAAATCTACACTCCTCATTGTAGTTTATTGATCTATTAAATAAACTAAACACCTCAAAATTCTGCATCCTAGAATAAACCCAAAGTACAACTCATATCTTCATGCGTTATTAATTGACAAAGAGAAAAGAGGTGCTGCACTGCCCTTCAATTCAACAATCTCAAACTACACGATACTTATTAGCAGCATTATCTTGCTTGAGCTTTCATGTAAATGAAAGAGTGAGCTCCTGACAAGGTAAAACAAAAGGAATTTGAAATTTTCAACTGCAGTTATCAAATTGAGATAATCAAGCTATTCAGGTGTTTATAATGCGTACAGAGCATCACTAGACCGTGATTATCTATATCACACCACTAATTACTGGAGAGTAACAAAGATATGTAGTTCGCATATCAGAATCAAAGTCCAATCATATTTCCATAATACTCGAAGATTCTGATGTTAAAGCAAACTTCTTTTATAAGCAAGTGCAATCATTCTTCGGGAAAGGGGAGAAAACAGATACTCAAAGAGGTGGGGGAGGAGTTAAGACCCTAAAAACAAACTCATGTCCAACTAGTTGGTTCACGGAGGACCGGAATTTGCTCCTCTGATTCCCAGTAGTGGCTTAATGGTGGTCTAAGGGGAAAAGGTAGTCCTGCTCTATAATTGGCATTACCAGAAACACTTGTTACTTTCATGTTTCTGCCCACAGCATTGTGGTTGCTTACCTAAATTGAATACTGCACCATCCAGAGTCAACCAAATTAATGAAAAACAAAGGCAGAATAGGCTTTCTTTTGCTAAGATAAGTTCCACTTCCTACTTCCCAGGTCCTCCAAGTTTTCACCAGCAGCAGTCCACAATTTGCTTCAAGTTACCAATGGGGGCAACGGCCATTTGCTCTCATTTACTCAAAAACTAACTTTGGTTTTTTTTTTTTTTTTTAAATGAAAGTTCGCGCCTGCCGCACAATTTTTCAAAAGAGATCACTGAAAGACTTGAACAACCAACCATGTATACAATTTCTATCACAAATAAGATGTGATAGATCTAACTCAAATGAACCAGCAACTCAACAAAAGAGGAAAACCAGATACATTCATAATTTGCAGAACAGAAGCAAGATAGACCATCATAAGCAACAGTGCCCAAGTCCCTAATACTATTCGACTTGCAATAATACTACTTGAAGAGACTCAAGCTTTGTGATTATGTATACTGTATCAGAAAGAATACTAGGAGTTTGCTAAGATTAAGAAACCATGCATAAGTCACCTGTATAACAAGTATCATCAATGGCACCCCACACAGATTAAGTAAAATGGTCAAGGGGGATAAAAAAGGTGTCAAAACTTCTATAACAAGAAAAACAGTTACCTATTCCACTGGCCTTTCTAAGCAAAGCTTGAATGATCTTCAGGTGGTTCAATCCAAATGCTTCCAAAAGGATCTTCTTCCCCCCAATCATAGAACTGCTTTCTGGGGTAGTATCTATTATCGTCAAGGGAGTATGACACGCAATGCTTTCCATAAAAGCGAACCTTAGAAAAGTAAACACTATTTCTCATAGTCCCAAGAAGATCTATCTTTGCATGGGAGGACAAGAAACTTGCAAAGATAGATAGACCACCTAAAGTTTTCACCTCCACCCATTCTTTAATTGCTTGGTCTAATTTATACATCACAGGGTTAACTTCAGATGAAGTGTATATAACAAAAATTTCCCCATTGTGCTCAGCCATAAATTTGCTCTTCCACCAATTTTTTACGAAAAAATTCTCAGGGCATTTGGGAGGGGGCAGTACATGAACAACCCAACTGCGCTTTTCTGGATCATAAACCCCCAACCAACCAGTGAGGCTCAGACAATAAAACTTTCCACCACAGAAGACCAGCTTATTCCAAATGCTGCTAACAAATGGCAAACGGTTTCTGTAATTGATGGTTGTCCATTCAGCTGCTCTAGGATGGCAGGTACTAATGGCAATAATGGTGGGGCTGATGTGCTTAATAGTAAACACAATACAGCAAGAAGACGTTGGAGCAGCAGAGAAGGCAACTATTTGGTATGTCAATTCAAGTTTAGGCAACTTAATCAACTCCCTTGTATAGGGGTTAACAAACATCAGACGATTGGTACTAGTCTTGTATATAAGCAACCAACCATCTTTCGAATAACAAACCTTGGAGCCAACTAACTCAGGCAACTCAAGAGTATAGAATGTACGGTGCAAAGGATCATAGAACTCAACCAAGTCCCCATATTTTGGAAAGAACATCAACCAGGGAGGTTTATTCACCACTCGCACTGAGATGGCAACAGCAAGCCACTGTTTACAAACAACAGAAGCACGGATATTTTCGCTCAAGGTTAACCGTGAGATAACCATTTCCAAAAGGTCCTCTGGAAGCTCCAGCCAGGTCTGCTGTGCATCTGGCTTATTCTCTTTATCTCTACTTTCTTCAGGTAATCTACAAGTATGAAATTGAGAAAAGTTAACGCCAGTAGTTCTCAAAGAATAATCGCAAAGACAACAAGCAAGAAGAGAAGGCCAACAAAGCCATAGTCACTAATAGATGTCCACAATGGATACAACGTAGGAATGTCATATATCTTACGCTATAATCCAAATATAACCCTACAACAACTATGCTGGAGTTTGAAACTGCATGACATGTGATTTGATCAATCCCCTGAAAAAAAAAATTGACAAGCCTGCAAAAGTTTAAATGAAGCCAAATTCTATGTGACCATCAATGACCAGAAGTCCCTGACTGCATCAATCAATCCATTTGATTAAGTGATAATGCGCATTAATATATGTTTGGGTAGCCAAAGCGCATTAACCACAAATTATTACGTTGTGATCTCTAATCATCTCCATTTTCCATAGTAGTTTCAGAGGAACCTCATCCTCATTTTCTAAATGCAAAATTGCTAGGATATAGCCCCACAAACACAAACACATGCATCAAGCAATCTTCAATTTCCCAAGAGACGTAAACGTTCTGATGCGTAACACGAGATATAAAAGGATTCATTCGGTCTCTCGAGTAAACCTTTAAAAAAATGTTATAAAAAAAAAGGTTGTACTATCGACAGCAATGAGATACCAGGAGTTGAATAAAATGATAAGTACTTAACCACATCTAAAAGAATTGGCGGGTTTGACACAGGTATTACATACTCAGAACCCACCAAAGACACCCAATTCCTCCAACTAAACCCCCGCCTCCCCCCCCCCCCCCCCCAAAATTATCAGAGGAAACACGCTCGAATATGGCAAAAATCCTTTCTGTGAATTCATCCATCCTAGGCGAGATAAACACCACATTTGCATAAATCAAATAATCACACTCAAAATTCAACCGAAAAAATGATTTACTGAAAAGGATCAAACTCACTTTTTCAACTTCCTCCTTTTTCTTCCAGCCATCAGGAGTAAGGGGCAGAAATGATCTGGTTTCTGGAGGAGAAGGGAATCGAAGGCGGGCAGCCGGTTGGCCCCCCGGGGGCACTTTTGTAGAAATGTCGCGGGGGAGGATGGGGCGTTGAGAAGGGGAATTTACTGAGTGAAGCCAGCAGTGTAGACACTTCTTAAGACTCGCCACTTTTTATATACGACGACTACATGAGTAGTGTTTTACCACCTCAAATTATCTTTTTCCACAGTTGTTTACGTCTGGACAACGCATTATTTGAAATACCTCCTCCCTCTCATTAAAAAAGTATGCCCATAAATGTTATGAAATGTAAAATCTAAAAGAAGCAAGACTTGTCCATAAATATTATGAATTCAATTCTTAGTAAGTAATATTTTTAAATCCAAATTGTTAAGTGAATCGAATGAGTTTCTAGTTTTGTGGTTCAAACTGGTTCAACTAATTGAATCCTCTTTAAATGTATTTCTTTTCTTTATTTTTTATTTATTACAAATATATATATAATTTTTTTTATCAGACGGTAATAATTAGCCTAATCTACTTCTATTCATACTCTTATTCTAACCTACCTTACGGGAGGAGAGGTCCAATAGGGTTTAGAGAAATCGACGGGACTGAACCATCATTGGACTAGATGAGTATACTGCACACCTGTATGAATTTAGAAGAATCCATGTATAATGGCACATCGACGAGAGATAAGATTTGAACTCTTGACCTTCCAGGTGACTAACAGTCCAAATGGCCGTTGGTTATTACAAAACATATTCAAAAATTCCTTTTTTTTTTTAATATCAATTTTGACAAGTCAATTGGTTCTTGATTGAATTTGGTTGGTTCAAATGATTTTCTAAGTTTGTTAGTGTCATGACCAGTTAAACCGGTAGGGCCGGTCCTTTAATGTCCGTCCGTATGGGAACACTAGCCCAAAGATGGAGTTCAATAGTTCATCGCTAAGCTTGTTAGCCAAATTACGTTCAAAATCGCGGCTCTGCGTTGGAATTTTGAGGCTCCATCCTGTTGAACCGCTGGATCGGTTGTTAAGAGGCAAATAATAACCAAAACTTTGTCGGACATTTCTCATTTCTCTAATCACTCTTTAATGCAAAACGTTCAGTGCTGGAATCCTGCCATTTTCCCCAACAGCGGGCTACGTTATACTCACACGTCAGAGAATTATACTTTCAAAACCTTGGGCTACCTGCCAAGAAGATGGTTTAAACATTCTGGGCCCCTGAAAACCTTTCATTGTGGTTGGGCCAACGGGCTGCTTTGAGTGTAATACTAGAGGCCCTCCTTTCTGTCCATGCAGCCATGAACTCCAATCAACTGCCCAATTCGTCTACGAAGGGGAATCTATCACGGCGAACTTCAAGCCGAAATCAAATTCAAGAAAAGCCCATTATTTTGCAACCATGCAAGACGGGAAGAAATGCCAAATCAGGGAAACAAAAAAGAGTTTTTCTTTCTCAGAAGTTGTGAAGTTATTTAGCAATTAGTAGGAAAGAAAATGACAGAAAAAGGAATTGAGGGGAAGAAAATGATTTATCGAGCCACTAAGTTATCCAGAAATCTTAAAATAGCAGAGAACATGTACAAGCTAGCCCCAACACAAAACTGGACAGATCACCACTTGCAAAGGAGCAGAATAAGGGTAGAAGAAAGTTACGAAAACCTTCTTGCCCAGCCAGGTTTAAATCATGATGGTCAAAGCCCTGAAATAGACGGCAGATCTGGTTTGGTCTACCCCAAACCTTGTACTGTCCCTATTGAGCAAATCGCGGGATCGACCGACAGTCTGCAAGGGTGAGGCGCAGTCAACTCGACTGGAAATGCGAGCTCAGTCGACTAATTAAAAAACACAACACATAGGAGGAAATTTCATTGCCATTTGCACACAAATTGATCCAAATCAATACACATAATTTTAAATCCCAGGCCCTGAAAATCCAGGGTACAAGCATTGCAATTTGCAACCAAGACAAAATTACATACTACTCTAAAAATTTTTTTGGGGGGGTGGGGGGTGGGGGGGGATTGGTGGGGTGCTGTCCAAAAAGCAAACACACTTTTTTAAGGATCCCCCAACTACTGACAGAGGCCGTTAGAGTTCTTTCCACGTCCAAGAGGACCAAGAACTCCAACAAACCTCATTCTCCACACATGGGAGAACCAACGATAATTAGCACAAATCATTAAAAACAAATATTGGAGGTTAGCAATAACACTGGAATGAAGTTTTTAAGTTAATCTCAAGAGCAGAATGGACATTGAATCAACCCATTCTCATTGCACTCCTTGCACTTGACAGTCTTCTTCCCTTTCTCATCCAACACTTTGCAACTACCATTGCAATCTATGCACATTACAAACCTGACCCCTGCGCACCCATTGCAGATAGCAACTGCCTTCGGGATCCCGCTGAAGAGAGTACCTAACTTACCATCTTCCTCCAACTTCACTATCTCGTCAGCCCCACCAATCAACCTTCCCTTGACAAAAACCAAGGGAACTTTCACTTCTTTTGTGCCCATTAATCCCCTCAACTCATCCTTGAATCCTGAATGCATCGACACATCGCGCTCAAACATCTGAACCTGATGCGACTCGATCACTGATCTGGCTGTGTTGCAATCCTCAAATGTCTTCCTTATACCCCTCAGCGTGGTCGTATACAGGACCACCGCTTTTTCACCACCCGGGGGGCATTTTTCCTCGAAATTTTCGAGAATAGACACCGAGTCTTGGGAATTCCTCTTCTTTACCGCGGTGGGCGTTCCTGAAACCATCTTCTTGATTTGCTCTTTCTCTTCGGACAACTCTTTCTCGAATGATGCCACGAGTTCTGGATCAAACAGCGGGCCTAAACTCCTCCTCCGCGACAAAACTACCCCTGAATCAATCCTCAGACTCTCACATTTGGCATCATTAGGACTGTCTTTTCTTGGAACTCTCAGCATTGGAGACGCTTTTTGTGAACTCCCCTGCAAATTACATGCTTTGAAGACCGTTTTCGGGGTAGCGTTCTCTTTTCCTCCAAATTTCTTCAGTTTTCTAGGGGATGCCATTTGATTCAAGAACTTTAGTGGGCTTCTTGCATCCAAATCCCCGAACCCACGTAGAAGAAGTCGCGATTTTGGGCTTTTCTTGTCCGGGATCAAATTCGATAGAGGTACTTCTTCTTCCAGACCTTGCATTATCTCCCACGCATTGATAACTTCAGGCTCTTGTCGAGGAGGTGAAGGCTTCTTCAAATCAATCCCACATTTTTTGATGGATTGCAATTGTTGTTGAAGATGAAGATGTTCCCCCTGCTGCTGTTGCTGTTGGTTTTCTTTGTCAAGTCTAAGGACACCATAAGTACTCGACGTGAGAGAGACCACATGGTTGGAGATATTATCTGCTTTCTGAACCAAATTTTCTTGACTGAGATCTTTCCTGAACAACTTGGAAGAGACACAGCCCATTGATGCGGTTCAGGTGTCTTCTTCTTTCTCGCCAGTTATTTGTGGTTTTATGCGTAAGAAAGATTTGAAGGCTACTGCGGTGGTCCGATGGAAAGAGAAAAAGTGGGAGTTTCATTTTTTTAAACATTTCAGTAACCGTTATCCTGTCTCAAAAGGGCCCAACGGTCCGAAAATTCGAATAAGACTTGTCGTGGTAAACGGTGTGCGATGTCTTCGTGTCTTTCTCGTGGTAAAGTGTGCGCGATGTCTTCGTGTCTTTCTATCTTTTCGATCGTTCTTTCTTTTTTTTTTTTTTTTTTGAAAACTGCAAGAATATCTTTTGTTGTTAGGTTTTTTGTTTCAGTAATCTGTAATTTATTACTAGTCAAAACCTTTTTTCCTTTATTTTTAAATGAAGGCCGTAATTGATACTATGCACACGAATCACAACTCACAAATTGTACATTTGACACAACTCTTCTTAATTTTTGTGCTCCTTAATCCAAGATTTTACTCAATTAAAAGTTTTAAATATTAAATTTCTTATTAGTGAAATAAATCAATTATAATTGTAATTCTCCATTGCAACATTTGCTTTGAGATTAAAGAATCAAAATGAAGCAGAGAAAAGTATCTTCTTGAATAAATAAGTTAAAATTGCATTGACAAGCATCATGAGCTATGGAGAGATTGAAGTTCATCCTCTCACAAGTAACAAAGATGTAAACTCATTATAAGCGACCTACAATAGGACTACAAAACCAACCGAGTAACTTGCAAGCAACTAAATCGTTGATTTTGATTGCATTCGAGTCGATTTCAAACTACTCAATTAATCAAACAAATCGAGTATCGAGCATTGATATGTTAAGTTTGAGAGTTCGACAAGTCTTATTGAACGATATGTATTATAAAATTGTATAGTATAAATTACATATATAGACTCGAGCTTGCTCGATACCAAACGAGTCAATCTTAAGCACCTCATAAAGCATTGAACTCGATCATATAAATTAATGCTTGATCGAGTCGAGTTCGATAATTCAAACACTGCCAAGTTGAGCTTGATTTCGAGCATGCTCGGGATTGATTTGATTTGTTTTGCACCCTTAACATAGTATCTTAAACAAAAAAGACGTAGAGTATGATATTTAACAGCTAACTATCAGTCCCTTTGAGTCATCGGATCAACAAAAGAAAAAACTAAACGTTTAATCATAAATCAAATGTTCCTAATGGAAAAAATAAGGAGAAAATCATAATCAATGTGCACGGAGAAATGTGACAGGTTAGAAAAAGGTGGAAGTTTTATATGCTTCGTTACATTGTAGAACTACGGAAGAAAGAATAAAAGAGTTTTTGGGGGGAAAAAAAAGGAAAGAGTTTACAATTGGGAATTTGAATTCAATAAGCCCAAAGCATGAAATGCTCTCTGCAGCTCCCATGTTGTCGCTTGAGATCCATGGCTCCATGCTCTCTTCATAGGTAGGCCTGTCAACGGGCCGGGTCCGAGCCGGATTCGTGAAATTATTGCGGGTATGGGTAAGAATTTAATTCCGTTACTCGGATCTGAATCCGGATTCGTTTTGTCAAACAAAAAAATGGATCGGATACGGAATATAGTATTCCGATCCGTATTAGACCCGGATCCGAATATAAATAGATTAATAATTTAAAATATGTATATTTATCAATATAATTTGATTAGGGTGATGTATTTGAGTAAAGTCAATTTGATTTATTTTCTTATTTGGTTTTTTTTTTGTGTTAGTTAGAAATTAGTGTACAAATATATTTTTTTCATAAATTTTTTCGGGTAGACCCCGACCCTGATCCGAAATCCGTCAGATCTAGATCCGGAACATAGAGTAGAAGACCCGTCGGATAAACGGGGTCAAATCCGGATTCAATTTGATATGCCGGGTCCAAGTCCCGAATAATGAATTCCGCCCCAGACCCGGCCCGTTGACAGGCCTATTCATAGGCGTTTCGTTCACGCCTCTCATTTCTTTTGGGCTGCTCCTTAAGTCATCCTTCCAGCACTGCTCCTCAACCCATCCAGAGTTAATCTCTGTTTAGGCTGGGTCCTCAACGCTATTGCTTTCTTTTATTTTAAGAAAAATTAATACGTACAATTATTGCTGAGTCTCAGCCCCATTTGACAAATGAGTGTTTTGGATATTTATTTAAAACTTTAATGTAGTTTATTGTAGAAGTTGTAAGAAAAATTTTTGAAGTGTATAAATTTTTGAATATTTTGAAGTGTATGGTTTAAAAATTTTGAAAATTTTTTTGATGTTACTGTAACTAAAGTTGTTAAAAAACTTATTGCAGATAAATTTGGTCAAAAACTTATTTGCCAAATAAGCCGGTCATTTTCTGGGTTTCTCTGGGGGAGTTTCGAGAGGCAGACGAAACAAATTCATGTTTGACTTTCAATGTGCTTTATTATACTAACATCGGGTCACTGATGAGCAACTCAAGAGTTGTGGTGTTGATCCAATTAAGAAGGTCGAGGCCCAACTACTAAATTTTAACAAGTTTAAAGTATGATGATTAATACTCAGCACTTGTTTCACAATTTTACAAGTTTAAAGTATGATGATTAATCTATCATACCAGTCATCTCCAGTTTTTCTTTTCTTTTCTTTTCTTTTCTTTTTTGGGGGGGGGGGGTGGGGGGTTGGGTGAAGCCTAAGGTCATTTATAGGCCTGTCAACGGGTCGGGTCTAGACCCGGATCCGGACCGGATCCGTGAAATTATTGCGGGTATGGGTAGGGATTTAATTCCGTTTTCCGGATCCGGATCCGGATCCGTTTTGTCAAACAAAAAAACGGGTCGGATACGGAATATAGTATTCCGGCCCGTATTAGACCCGGATCCGGATATAAATGAATTAATAATTTTAAATATATATATTTATCAATATAATTTGATTAGAGTGATGTATTTTAATAAAGTTAATTTGATTTCTTTTCTTATTTGGTTTTTTCTTTGCATTAGTTAAAAATTAGTTTACAAATATATTTTTTTTCATTTTTATTAGAAATTATAAATTTTGCTAAATTTGTTCGGGTAGACCCGGATCCGGATCCGGGACCCGCCGGATCCGGATCCGGAACATAGAATAAAAGACCCGTCGGGTAAACGGGTCGGGTCCGGGTCCGGCATAGTAATTCGGGTCCGGGTCCGGAATAATGAATTCCGGCCCGGACCCGGCCCGTTGACAGCCCTAGTCATTTAGTAGCAGCATGACAAAATTCCAATGGATATATGGGTAAGCATGTTTTGGAATACATAAGTGAAAGACATATAATAAGGAAATATGTCGACAAGTATTTATTTTTTTCGTATGGAATAATTTATGGGAAGATACCGTAGGCACTTGAAGCTGAAAATTTTCGTGTTTTAGGGTGAATTGGAGAAAGCAAGTAAAATATTTCGTTTGGATCAGAAGAAATATTAGATACTTTGTGCAGGAGAAGCATTTTTTTTCGGCTGTTCACGTTTCTGTATATAAAAGTACGACAAAAAAAAACATGACAACATATTTGGGGAGGCATTCGAGCTCAGCAATCAGAACTGATAAAATACTCTTTTCATGCCCAACACCCCTCTCCTCCTCCCGCAATAAAGAAGCAAATATCTGTGATTGGATAATCATAATTAACTGTCACTTTTCATTACTCTTGTCTCCACGTAATCAAATGGTACGCTTCATTTTTGTTTCCCTTCCAGAACCAGATGGTTAAAAATTTTATATTCTTTGAAATCGACTGATGCATGATGGATTGGAATGTGTAGATTCCCATAGCATGATCTTTTTGACATTTCTTTGTGTGTGTTATGGAATGGAAAACGTAGAGCTCCAATAATGAAGCACTAATGGGCTTCTAGAAATCTTTGAGCAGTGGCGTGAGCATTGACCTCGAGTTGTAGATCATGTTTCCCACAGTAGACGGCACTTTTTGTTTTTTTTTTTTTGTTTTTTGTTTTCGTCGCAACAACGACAATATATCATGCTCCTGCAACTACAAGAGAGGGGAGAGTATAAAAAAACTCGTATGAAAATTAGGGATGAACCACTAAATCAGATAAATACACTGAGTGTGTTTGGATCGTAAATTATTTGAGATATTTTTACTGTAACACTTTTTATGATGTGATATATGTAAGATAAAAAGGTGTATTAGAAATTATAATGGTGATGTAAGTAAATGTTTTTGGATAAATAATCTCCTGTTACTTCAAAGAGTTTTAAAGAAAATATATATATATTTTTTGCCAGCAACGATAACAATTTGCATAATCTATTACAGTCTAATCTAAGTGGAAGGAGAGGGAGAAGTCACACATAGTAATTGACGAGAAACAAGTATCGAATTCTCAACCTTAAAAGAGGTCTCGGTGACCAACCGGCAACCGGCCCAAGAGATGTTGGCTATTTCTCGAAAGAGCTTTAAAGAAACTCTCCTTCCTGTTCCTGCGTATAAAGCCACAATGGCTAAATCAAGTAAGCAGAAACTTTCTTGTTAGTCTCCGCACGTTAAACAGATTTGAACTGCATGTCAAATCAAGCATGTCAGCTGAGCGGCGAAGTCCAAGTTAACATGCTTGAATGCTTGTGTCAGTGGATAAAAACAAAGAGCAAAAAGGTTTCCGAAGATTCCGAAATCAATTCCCATTCAAATTCCTTTCTTTCTGTTCATATTAATTTCTGTGCTTGGATCTTTATGCATCTTTGCCCCTTCTGTTATGGTCAGATGATGGAAAGGTTTGATCCCGGCTCATTAATTTTAAGTTTCACAAAGAAGTCGTCCAGATCAATATATACAGTAGAGATTTCACCACATTGGAGACGTTCTTGCTTGCTACATCCACAAAGTATTCTACTTTCATCCATCGTCACTTGCAAAATTTTAACCACGGATGAATGAAGCATTTTCCAATTTAGATATAACCCGAAGGAAGTAGCGTTATTGTAGCGATAAACTTTTTTTTTTTTTTATAATATTACATATATATATATATATATATATGTATATAGCCTCTAAATCCTACTAGACAGAGACTTGAGCAAAAGAACCTCTAAATCCGGACTGCAGCCGTCCTGCAGCCAAGAAAATGAAGAGGAAAGAGTAAACAATAATACATACAATGAGTCCACCTCTAAAAGTTTCTGGAATTGCCAACCCCTTTTTTTTAAAAATAAAAATAAATAAATAAAAAAGGGCAGCAATCGGTGGGCGGGTAGGCTATGGGCTCGGCATTGCGTGTGGTCTATGGGACGTCGATTAAAGTATTTCTTCGGCTGCTTCAGAGGAAAACAAGGAATGCGCGTTTCCAAGTTCCAACAAGACAAATCGTCCGACTGATGCGATTACGTATTACCACCAAATGCTATCTCAATTATTGGTTCCCAAAACTCCATGTATTTTTAATTCACCCTCGCCTAATCATATCATACTCCCGTATATGTTGCCCAAGGACCCCCCCCCCCCCCAAAAAATATTGCTGCGTATTTCCTCAGTTCCATTAAAAGTATTATACTTTATATTTTGAAATGTTCCAAAATATTTGTCATGTTGTCAGATATAATCTTTTTTTTTAGTCATATGCATATTACTATTCAAATCCCAATTTTGAATTTGTGGGATAAGATTGAAAAGAAAAATATAAATATAATAATCAAATCACTATTTTTAAAAAGTTAAATTTCTAAAACATGATCAAATAATTGGAACAGAGAAGGAGTAGTATACAACGGTAAGGTCAGTCGTGTACCTGACTGATTAAGTGATATTATTATTATCTCGCCTCCTACCATTTCTGTATGTCGTTTAAGATGCTTTAGTTGGAATCTTGACAACTAAATGTAAAGTGCAAATGATGCACACCATAGACTTGGAATTTGATCTCTATAATGGAGCAAGCTGAAGAATGGATTTGTTGGCAGCGGAAATTATAAACGAATTGATGCATGGCGTACTTGAAAAAAAATTTGAACCAAATCAAACTGCTGGTCATTATCATTTTACCATTTCAGTTTTGACTTGGTTCAGTCATTTCATTTTCTTCTACCATTAACGAACGCGGATGTAAGCAAGTCCTATAGGGAAAAGATTTAATTTCGGCAAGTGATGATTAAGACACATAATATAAAATAACCTAGAGATCAGAATTGGAATATGTAACACGAGATTACAATTTCGATTAGGTTAGTCGGAAGAATTGGTCTCCCTCCCAGGGCATCAATGAACTCTGACCACATCAAGTCAGGAAGAATCCATTGATTATACGCCGCTAGCACATAAATGAATGGAATACCACTTGGAAAAAGCCAGACTTCTCCGTGTCCTCCACACATACAAGGCAAGCCTAGAAGGAGACCTAATTACTCCTTTTCTTTTCTTTTTTTTTTTTTTTTGCTCCACCTTGTTTGGTTTGTCATTTTTTCTCAACCAAAATTGTAAATTTTATCTTATATCTATTAAATTGTTAGGATAAATTTTTCTACAAAAGCTCCAGAACGGACGCGAAGTTTCTTCTATGGCAATTACCAGAGTCCCCATCACTATCTAATTAAGTAGGCCAAGTAATTATGAATTATTTGGAATATAGTATAATTTTTAGCATTTAAAAAAAAAAAACACAAAATGCAATTCTTCATCTATGTACAGCTTTGATCGATATTGAAGGTGCGCGATGCTTCCATACAAAACTTCAAGTAGGCCTAGTTTACATTTCGTGCACGTAATATTGGATTTTCTAGTGTATTTTGAACCACAAGATGTATCATATTATTTCACAGTCCACTTGACTCCCCCCACATTCAATTTCAGGCTGTTAAAAACAAAAGAAGCCGCAATTTGTACTGCCGTATTCTTGGCAGACGGTTTCATTCTTTGAAGGAATTTTCTCTTTGATTTGGAAAAAGAAAGATAAGAGGAAGGGAATAAGTATTGAGGAACTTCATCTAATAATTAAGATGTTACTTTTGAAAGATAGAACTGTTTAATAACTAATAAGTTGTTGATGAGGGTTTTATTTAGTGCCTAATCTAGTGTTGAAGCTCCAAGAAGACAAAAAAAACTGCAAGAATATCACCGCCTCTGGTCTTCGAGCTCAAATCTTCCCTTGTCTTCTTAAATGAATTTGTACATAAGCGGCTGCAAGGACCCGTATGGATTGGTGCATTTACTCCATGTCTTCTTGCCCTTCGTTATCGTCTTCTTTTGCTCATTCTCCATACTACTCCACTATTATTCCCCATCCGCCTTCATCATAGAAGATGACTGTTTATTGATTTATCTTTCAAGGCACAGCCTGTGAAGTTTAGTTGATTATTACACAAACCATCAAAATTCCCAATCAAGATACAAAAAGTCCAACCAAGAAAGCAAAAGGTAAGGAGGGAAGATAAACAAGTGGTGGGTAGAAGTCAAAACGGGTACAATTAGGTAGAGCGCATACAACAAACGGATTGACAATGTTGACTCTTTTTACATACGAGTTTCAACCAATTAAAACAACTGATCACGAAAGAATTTACCAAAATCTCATGAGCCCATCATCCATCATTCATAAGGTGTCCGTTTCAGGATGTTGTATCAGCCTGTCAGCTATGGATTATGCTCGGCCGCAATCAATGAATGGAGCATGATTAAGAAACTTGTCTGGACGGTACACATCTTAGGATCAGATTAACTTTAATTCAGACATGCATGATTGAATAAGTTTACCGCCAGTGCGATATCTCAGGCAGTGATTATTATGTTACATAATAATTCTTAGATTCGGTTGCGCGGTAGACAATTTACTGTGCTAGGTAATTCAGATAAATGCATTATCCTGCAATTTTTGTTTTCAAGTATTGTGCATATTGCATGTTTGTTTCTTATGTAAACAGTTAGATCTTTTATACACTGATTAAACAAATTCATTTTCTACAGTTACAAGCGAGCTTCGTTTATGTTGCATAATGTTTACCAGAACTCTCTCTGTTTTTGTTTTTTTTTTTTAATTTGGCAAATGTTATAAATAGGGTTGCTCGATTTTTGTAACCAAAAAAAAAAAAAAAAAGGGTAAGAAAAGAAGTCTATAGTAATCAAAACATTTATCTCACACGTTGTGTAGCACTAAAATGTTTTGGTGTTACTCATCTGAAATTAAAAATCTAATCTCGCAAGTCACGAGGTAGCCAGGAGGGGTAACCTCCCTGCAAGCAGAAGCAGAAACATCACCAAAATGGATAGTTTTTTTTTTTTTAAAAAAAAACTAAAATAGATGGTTTTGGGCTAAATTTGATAGATTGAGTCGTACAAAATTTTTTTCACATAGAAAATTTTCTATTTACAGATCTTTCGAATAAGTAAACACGATTGGGGGAGTGGGGAGAGAGATGGGGTTAGGTGGTATGATTAGAATTGTCAATTGAGCCATGTGAGTTGAGCTTTAACAAAACTAGATTGGGCTCATCTAGTTAGTAGAACACATGGGTTTCGAATCATGAGTTTCGAGTTAATACGTGTGAAATTCATATTTGGCTCATAATATATTCGGATTTTGAAACTAATTCGGGTTTAACCCAAACTCACTTACTATTCTTTAACTTTCTTGATATATACTTACTATAACCATTAAATAGTAAAGTAAATTTGCAATCTAAAATATTAAAACTACACATAAATTAATAAAAAGTTCATTAAAAATACATAAACCAATACTAATAGGGCTTTTAGTTTCTGATGATCGTGTGTTATATACTAATAATAATAGTCATTAGTCAATAATCACTACCAAGTATTTCTCTTTAACTATATTTATTCAATGAATTTAAGTCTCTTCCAAACCGATACTAATTGTTAATAGTCTAATCATACATTACATGTTTAGAAATAATACACTCGTAGTTATATACATTAGGGTGTGTGCATATATATATATAGTTACGTATAAAAAATATATAATAAAGAGTCGGGTTTTAATTGGATTGAGCCTACACATGCCCATATATATTCTACTCCCTTTTTAATCGTACCTAAAAAATAAGCCGAAACCTTGCTCGGCTTAGAATTACAATAGACTCTATCCCTTTTGTTTTCAGGGTCCCTATTGACAACCGGAGATGGAGAACAGGAGAGTAAGTGTGACGTGTCTCAAACTTCCCACTTACATTTAAATAAAAATGATTAAACTTCATATTATTCATTCTTCAGTATTGGTGGCGTGTAGATATCTTTAGCCTGGGGAAGAATGGAAGTTGGAAAAGTAAGAAGTTCAAAGTAAAAAAGAGCACCTTGGAATATATAATATTATAATCACATATATTACCAGTCTCAGAAAAGGAAATCAATTTTGGAAAACTAGCTTTAGTATACTTTTGACGAAAAGTTGAATTTTTAGTTTGAAAAAGAATAAAAAAAGAGGAAAGTTTAGTAGAATCAATTGGGTTCTCATCTTTTCTTGGTACGTTTCTAGAGGAAGGCAGCTCATGTGTTTCGAGTTTCGTGCCTATGCCTACGGACAAAAAACGCAAAACCCCCCACGGCCCACACGGCACCACCACCGATCAGCTGGCTGGCTCAACCTCCCTCCAGGAAAAGTACTAGTAGTAATCTTTTCCTCATTTTTTTTTTAAATATAAAAATTCACCATCCTATTTTACAATTTTTAAATAAATTACTATAAATATTTCCTGCCGTGGGTTGGACTCCTACTCCAACTCCTTCGTCGCTTTGAAATTCTTGCATTCCCACCCAGCGCCAGCCTCCTCCTCAAATATCTCTCTTCCCTTTCTCTCTCTGGACTCTCTTTCTTTTAATTATACAGAGAATGCCTCAGGTTGATTTAGAAACACTAGTTTCGGCCTGCGCAGGCGGAGGAACCGAACGCAAAATCACTTGCGAAACACTCGCCGACGACTTACCCGAGAATGATGATGTAGCTGTCCGCGATGCTGACGTTCCACCGGACTTTCCGCCGGAGTCGTTCTGGCTGTCGAAGGACGCCGAACTCGACTGGTTTGATCGAAACGCTTTCTTTGAGCGGAAAGAGTCCACCAAAGGGTTCTCAAATTTCGCTTACTTGAATCAGAACCCGAATTCCAACTCCAATTCACAGCGGTTTTCAGTGAAAGTCAGGAAGACTTCCCTATTGGGGTTGCCCAAGACTCAGAAGGCTAACTATATCGAAACTGCTAAACGAAGGAATAATAAACCCGCAAATGTAAAGTTGTTCCCGAAACCCTCTTCGTCGGTCGGAAAAGCCCCCGTCTCGGGAGTGGAACCGTCGTCGCCCAAGGTTTCCTGTATAGGAAGAGTGCGATCGAAGCGCGGTCGCCGGAGATCATCGGGTAAGCAAGAAATGTCGCTCGACAAGTCGAGATCGCTTGGGGATAAGCGGAAAAAGGGGTTCTATTCTCGGGTTTTGTCCATATTTAAATCCAGAAGTCATGACAGAAAACCGTTTCGACCGGAGGAGTCGACCGTGGAGGAGACGCCAAGGACGAGCGTGACTGTAAGAATGCCCGAGTTTCCGGCTGGTGTCGAACCCGCATCCGAACCGCCCGGTTTGGGAGGGCTGAAGAAGTTTGCGTCCGGTCGGAGATCGGAGTCGTGGAGCACTGAGGATTTCGACGTGGCACTTTCTAATTCGCCGGAGGCAGACGGTCCCGCGAAAAGAAGTTGATTGATTGATAGAAGTCGTGACAAAACCGCGGGCATGGAAATTGTATGTGAGCGTTGAAATTTTGGGGTTGTGATGACGTGGCAGTGAAGAATGGCCGAACCTCGTTGAATTCGAGGTAGATCAAGGCAGTTGATCTTGCCTTTTTTTGCCCTTTTCTCTTTCTTTTTTTTTTTTTGAATTGGGTTTTGCTTCACTTGTAAATATGCGTGATTTACTGCAAAGCCTGTAAATGCAAACATTTTGTGGATCACACCCCCACCTATCTAGACTATAGTATCTGGTTAATCTATTTTTCTCTTTTTCTTCTCCATATAATCTTTGGGAATTGATTGTAGAATTTTGTATTGTGGTCCTTTGAATTGGTTGAATATATTTTTTTTTTCTCAAAAACTTGTGTGCGAGAATTTGTTTTTGTTCAACTGAGGTATTATTTGCGCCCGCGCGTACATACATACATATATATAAACGTGAGTGGAACAATTCAATTTTATTGGAGAACAAAACAGTTTATATGAGTAAGTTTTATATTTATTTTTCCCAATTCAACTGCAAGTACTGGTGCAATAATCATATGATTTGTGCATTTTTTGGTTAGAGTGACTGTGATCACATTCATACCAATTTTTTTTTTTTTGGGTGAAAATAGGGATTAATAAACATTCTCTGTCATGAGAACATTAATCACATGTTATGCTTCCACGTCCCGCGCTGTAGTTCAATGACACTCTGTCTACTGACTCCATAGACATTAATATTATTATTGTATAACATATCTCAAGTACAATGATCAAAAATAAAGGAAGAGCACAATTTGATTGTTTAAGGAAATTTGGCACCAAAGCTTCGATCGAGGATTAGTTCATCAGTTTTGTAACCACATGATTGTAAATCTTATTTTGAGCCTTGCTCAAGTTGTATAGTTATCCTTCTTATTAATAAACTAGTTTTGTATCCGTTCGTTGAACGGGAATCGTCGAAAAATAATAAACTATTTAGTTAATTTTATAAAAATGTTAATATAAAATATAAATTTAATGTATAATCTATTATAACTTGTCTTGAGTATATTACTATGTGCTCAAATAGAAATTTATATTTGACCGTACGGTCAAATACATATAGTTAATTGGATTCAATTAACTTTTTCTTGTCCATAAATTTCGTGCTATGCACTATATCTTGATAACGCACTTAATAATAAAATTTATTAAGAATCCTATTTCCAATATCAGATATTGACTTCTGTTATTAATGGTTCCTTTTGAAATTAGTTACTTTTCTACCTCTTGTAATGATAACAATTCTTATTTACTTCGGTTCCCTATGCAGTACAAAAATTATTGACATGAATTTGAAAATATATCTAATAGAGATATTTATGTCTCTTTTATTTATATCGCATTACTTTCTAGTTCCTTTTTTGGGTAGGAAATAAGAATTGTTATAGGAAATAAGAATTGATATACATCCAAACAAAAAAGGAGCAAGTCATGTAGGAAATTATTTTCCAGTTCCTTTTTTGGGTAGGAAATAAGAATCATATTATATTAAGATTTCTTATAGAAAATAAGAATTGATATACATCCAAACAAAAAAGGAGCAAGCCACATAGGAAACTACTTGCCGTCTCGTTAAGCCACGTAGGAAAAAGAAAACATGAACGGATAAGAATGAGAATACGACTTTATTATATATATATATATATATATATATGATTTCTATCGATTCAAAAAAAGATAATAATAACGTAAGTGCGATAAATTTGGTTCTTTGGAGCAAGAAAAGTAGAATATATTTTGACTAACAAATCTGCACCATTTTTTCATCAAGGGTCTGCGTTGAATTGTTTTAAACATTCAGCTTTACAGGTAGAAACGTTAGTTACATGATATTGACTCGATTTAATTTAACTGAGTTGAATTTCAGCTTAGCTAGTAGGAGCGTATTTATTATTCGAGTAATTATGAGTTCTGTAGTTCTATCTGATTCAAATTAATTGATAAAAAAACATTCAGTCATTATGAAGCTTTTAATTCGACTCGCAAGTCATTCACCTTCTTCCCTTGACCTGAAAATGGCGTTGAGTTGAATGAAACACAGAGGGTGGACCAGTCCCACTTGAAAAGGTTTCGTAAAGTAGTTTTCTACCCCCTTTTTTTTTTTTTGTTGGGCCCGCGGGGGAGGGGGGGCGGGTTTACATTGTTGGTGGTCATTCTGTTTATGCGGGCCGCAATTACACATTTCCTCACACGTCACAAGGTGTCAAACGCTTTGATTTTGCAGCTCGCGAATTGTGATAATCATCTTTCATGTTTATTCTTGTTTTTGGTTTCGACATTCATTTGATTTCAGCGAGGAAGCGGATCCCATTTTTTCCCCAAAATTATCATCATAAATTTGAATAAAGCCAAGTGTCGTTCTTAAGTAGGTTCCGGAATACTTAGGATAAGATCTACCATTTAGCAAGGAACGACGTTAGAACTTTGATCACGGCTTGCACAAAGGCGGACTTTTCTTGTTTTTGTCGTCCAGCAAGACGAGGAGTGTTCTTGTTGCCTCAGGAACCAGCCATCAAGATTGAACCTTTTGGTGGATTACATATACCGGTGCTGAAAGTACATGCGATACGTGTACAATTTAGAAATATTTTATTTTACATAAAATTTTCATTATTAAAGCAAATTATGGTACTTAAACCTTTTTTTCCCCATGAAATGATGGAACTTTAGTAGTTATAATGTATAGATACATTTATTTGGTCAAGATATGTTCAGATAGATAGTTATGGTTACTAGTAATTCATGTTTGGTAGTAAAGCAATGAATGATTTTTATAAACATAAATTTGCAAGTACATAAAATTATTTATCCAACCATCCTCTCTTTCTTTATATATAGTATAAATATAACAAAGTAACAAGACAAACATCAAAATGGGGCTTTGGTTGGTATTTTTCCAGCCCTAAATGAGAAGATCAGCATTGGCAATGGCACCTTTGGAATTATTTGGAGATTTTCCACCAAGTCCTAGAACGACTTTCCTCCTTCTCCAAGTTAGGGTGGAGATGGCATCAAATTCTATTGTTAGGTTTTTTTTTTTTGTATAAACAAACACTTGGGTAAACCCGATTTACGTAGATCTAATGATTCAAAATTTGCCATATCATTTCACCAATCTAAGTATTAAAGATGCGACAAAATTTGGACCATTAGGTCTTGCAGACCTAATGATCTACCCAAGGTTTGCCTTCCGTATAAGCATGGGACAATTAGGGTTGCAAAATCGAGTTCGAGTAGGCCAATTTGAAATCGAGCTCGAGTTTGAACTCAAAAATATTAATTTCGTTAAACCTCGAGTATATATAAATATTATTTTTAATCATAAAATTACATATATATCCATAATATTTTATTAGTTAATAAGAAAAAAAATTATTTATTTATTTTTTAAAAATAAATAATTATTTTTTATTTTTTCGAATTCGAACTCGAGCCCAAGCTTTAAAGTGGTAACTCGTCGAGCTCGAGTTTGATAAAACTAAGTTAAGGTTCAACTCAATTAAACCAAAGTTCGACTCGACTTAACAATTCGTTTTCAACCCTAGATACGATAGAACTACACAGTGCCCATCCCAAGTCCTGATATATGTCCATAAATAGGATTTTGCTTATGAAGGCTTGCCTTCTTTCTTGATTTTCTGCCTCGGGAATAAGGATTATCCACATTTATCAAATAAATTATTTTTGAATATTTATATTATATATAAAGGGAGAATGGCATAAATTTTTTTTTTTCATTTTAAAAATTTTCAACTTTACTCTAACATTCGCTTAATTATTCCTTTACCATCTGATTACATATTACGCATATTGCCAACCAATGTAATTACAACTAATTTTTACCCATAGCCACCCACAAACATTATAACCACCAAGTGAATTATAATACATAGGATCAATTTGACTAAAGATAAAATTATAGAATTGTCAACATATTTAAACAGTCCATTTTTCTACCTTTTCAACTGAAATATTTGCCACAAAAACTAAATAAAATATTCTCAAATGGATAATATGCCTATTGTTTTCATTGAGGGGGAGAAGTGTCATTACGCACCACTTTCCCGGGGACAGAGAGAGAAGGAGGGGGGGGGGGGAGTGTCATTAGCCCTTGTATCTTATAAGTACCGAAGAAAAGGAAGTCCAATCATTCTGAAATCTAGACCAGCAGTTGTGAGAGTTGAGACAGGCCAACCACTCAAAAGCTATAAACTTTTAAATTATGTATGCTACTTACCCTTTATCTTGACTCCTTTCATCAGTTCATACGCTGAATTAGTATCTGGTTGATCCATTTGCATTCACTAAAAGATAATTGGTTTCGTTTAGCATAATTAGGCACTTGATTCTTGAAAAACAAAGGAAAAAAAACAAAAAAAGCAAAAGTAGGCCCCTGAATACTTGTAGAACCGTAATTAGAGAGAAGTAATACTAGAAAACGTGGTATTTCAGAGTTTTCCGTAATGAAATGGTGGACAAAGTCATCATGCGCAAAAGGAATCATTCATTATAAACACGCACGTGCTTAAACTTCTCTATTTATTAGTGAAATTCTTTAGAACTCTTGCTCTCTGCACCTCAAGCCTTTGCAATTTCTCAACAAAATCTCATCACAACAGTATAGTAAAACCTCTTGCTTTCCTCACCAACATATATATATGTGCTGAAAACCTTGCAAGGCACTCAGCAAGTTTCATTTAATGAGGCCAGTTAAAATGGATTCAAATTCTAGACTGGGATCACCTCTCTTCATATAGCTCAACTAGTCGTCCATTGAGTGGTTGCACTGGCCTTGAATTGTTCTTGTACGCCCATCCTAATGGAGCTTTGAGAGCTTGAACTTGCTCTGGTGATATTGATCTCACCTGTTTGTTATCAGGACGATTCAAATATAAAGTCTTTAGCTAGAATTTTTGCCATTTCATTTGTGCAAGTACATTTATCATGTATGCCCGTGGCCTAAATTAGTGGAATAAGTTCCTTTCATACCTTGCCAAGGATGTACCAGGCTACAGTCTGGTTGCAAGGAGGAGTAGTGAGAGAACCAGAATACCTATAATACTTGCGGGCATTTTTTCTGAGTTGATGCATGTTGAAGGTCCCTAGCGCAACCTGACCTCCCTCTTTAACTCCGGACATGTCTATGCCCAGTTGATACAATTTATTCTGCACCTGTGACCATGATGATGCATACGAACTTTCAGAGTTGAAATTTGATTTGGAAATGCGAATGTTAATTTACTACTGAAAGTTCTATTCACCGAATTGCTGCTGCCTCCAAGCTACCACAACAAAAACAGATTTAGCACTTGGAAATATATTAAAAGGACCTTGTTTGCTGGTTAACCTTGCAATAAGAGGGACACCTACATCAATTAACAAGTTCAATTTTTCTGAGTACACCATGTTTGGTAAGTGCACAAGTCTATCATAGATTAGTTTGATTACCTTAGCAATTAGCGGATCAGGATGTCCAAGATGGTAGAGGATACCTATGACTGCAATGCAGCCATCATCAGCAATGTGAACAAGGTGAAGTTCAGCATCGTATCTGTCATGATGATGATCAGATGCATTTGGTAAGTTATTAGTAGTACCTGGAAGAGTTGACTTGAAAAGCAAATAACAGAAGGCAAAACACAGTAAAATAACCCTTCAACAGTCTAAGGGGAAATAGAAGTACTAATTCCTGAAACCTACTCATTCCCCGCTCAGTCAAGTAATGCGGTGTAGAGTTAAACAGCACACAACAGAAAATTCTATTCTTCCATATCTGTTTGATCGCTTTGAGTTTTGAAGTGATGCAAATTCCTGTGTAATTGACATGCCCACATTGATTTAAATAGCAAGCCCTTTTCCCTAATTATTTTTCAGTGTAGAGTAACTAATCTGAAATGCTTGAGGGTAGTTATGCGGTGAGAGAGAGAGAGAGAGGGAAAGAAAGCATACTGAACTCCATCAATTCTGTGCTCAGAAGGAGAATGCCAATGCAGCTGACTGAATATGTAAGCCTTGCCATCTGAAATCAGTAAGTTTGTATTTTTACCGCATCGCAGCTGCAAGTCAGAAGATTTAACATTTCAGGAAGCAACGTTTAGACTTGGGAAGAAAGGCAGTTAAGCATAATCAGAGACAAAGAAATAGTGCTGGCAAATCATTGGCAGGCATATAATAAGATTTTCAAGTGTTGTAAACATAAAAAAACAATCCACATCAATGCATTAGACGAAGGAAAATATACAGAAACACGAAGAACATACTGACCTCAATGTTGAAACCATTGTTGACGAAGGTAGCATTGATGTAACTATATTCTCTGGTCAGCGGTTTCAATTTCTTGTTCAGAACAACCTTTCCCTTTGGAATGTCGATTGGCGACTGTGATTTACCTGTTGAGCACTCTGAGAAGCCGGGCTTCAAGCTTCCCCATTTGCTGGGGCCCGTGGCGCCCATGTAACTGAATGGGATCTGTACAATAGCCTCTGCACAGAACCATAACATAAACGTGTTGAAAACTGTTCCCCTGTTGAGTATAAGAGCACTACTAAATTCACCAAGAGTAAGAATGATACTGTAACTGCATTCTTTCTTTCCCCAACTGATGTATACAAGATTTTTCCACTTAACGGAACGGAAACAGATGGCTGTTGTCCTCTGCAAGAGCTAGCTGTAGTGCTAAAAGAATAATACTAGCAATTTGTATGCAGTTGAAAGTTACTTTCAACCTGTTTTTGCGAAAGCTTTTATTACCAGAATTTCTTTGAAAACAAACGAAGTTTGGTTATGACATGATAGTTGCAGATACGTATTGAAGAAATGCATTTACATATCTTTGGGAAAAGAAAAGAAAAGAATACATTTACACTAGAGGATGATACTGGGATCATATGTACCTTCTCCGAAGATAGGAGAAGCATGGATGATGATCAAGACTGTGGTTGCAAGCACGAAAATGGCGAACCCAGCAGGCATTGTTGCCGCTGCCATATTCCAGAAAACTTTTTTCCTTTGATTATACAGATAAACCTGGAAAATGTTTATGCAGAGAACCAGAAAAGTAACTCTAGTAGCTTATCATAATCCACATGGTAGACACTCAAAAACGAGGATAACATATATAGCGAGCCCCGGGCCGAGCCCAACAAGTGCTTGTCCAAGTTCTTGAAGCACCTATTGACTTTTTGATGTTGTCCCGTTATGAAAGCTATCCGACCCCATCTTGAAGCACCTATTGACTTTATTATGTTGTCTTACTATGTGCTTCACCTATTGACGTTTATACTTGTGTATATATATCCAGCTTTACAGAAGCATTTCTGCTAGCTTTCTTTAATATCCAAGGAGAAATTTTCAAATAAGAATGACCTGGATTAGGCGAAAATCAAACCAAGTGTGCAATCATAACAGATATAAAATAGCAAAGAAGAGACCAAATCAAAAAAGAAAGGATATTTAGGAAATTGACATGACGGATAAGTGTATCCTAATTTACATAATTCACGCATGATCCATATTCTGAGGTCATGATGCATGGATTGTCCTCTGGATTCATTGTTGATGTGTTTTTGACTTAGTTTAATTTTGAATGTTGTTTGAAGTAACCATCAATTTGCTTCTTATCTCCATATAATTATTGGCCGACATTTCAAACACCAAGGAACTTGAAGAATGTAAAAGATTATGGCCATATTCTCAAATGATTTTAGAAAGCTATTTTGTTGACTGACTTTAAAAACTTAAATTTTAAATTTTTTGGGTCCAAAAAAGCTGGAAATCAGAAGTAGGTCTTGAGGTGCTTTTGAATTCTGATTATGGCCTACTTTTTCATCCGGAGAAAATGGGTTTATGGGACACAGAGAGGAGGAGGAGGAGGAGGAGGAATGTGATGGGCGTAAAATGGGAAACGGAAAATAGAGTAGCCATTTTTGCGTGCTCCACCAGTTAGTTTTAGTTGACGGGATGAGAGATGGGAGGGGTGAAGAGTGGGGAGTGTGAGGGATAGCGTAGCGTTGATACTTTTTTTTTTTTTTTTTTTGTTTCGGAGTGGATATTCGGGCTTTTAGCCCGACTAATCTCACTTCGGTCCAAAAGAGGAGGTCTCACTCCATTCCGAGCACGGTCCATTCCGAGCACGGTAACAAGAGGGTCCGAATCCTAATTGCCCAAATAAATCTACCATACCCTAAAGAGAGGAGCTGACCGCTCGAGCTTACGTGGTTGCCCAGTAAGTCTACCATACCTTAGCATAGCGTTGATTTTTTTTTTTTTTTTCTTTTGAAGCCCAAAGAGCATACGTCAATTTTTACAAACCTAAACCCCCGGTATCCTTTGAGGTCCCACAGAAAATTTATAACTATCAATTCAAACCCTCCCAACCCCGATGTGGGATACATCAAAGGGGACGACACCCCAAACCTCCACAACGAGAAGTGAGAAAGTGAGTGACAGAGAAGTGAGAATGGGAAGACTGACAGAAGAGAGAGGGATGACGTGGTGCTGCATGGGACTTGTTACCACTATTTACTAGTACTATATGATGTTGTGGGGTATCAGAGATGTTGTGTCCGACTCTAATCCGGTCCACGCTAATCTAAACGCCTACAGGCCTTCCTAACACCAGTACCTTTTTTTCTTTTTTGGGTTACATGGTAACATGGGATATAGATATATATATTTTTTCAATAAGGTTATTTCAACTTTTCGACCAAACTAATCTCCTAAACCTATGTAAAATCTTGCCCTAAGGATACACGGCGGCGAAGTAGCACGCACACAGCTAAGTAACATGGGATATATACAAGTTACTTACTACTCAAGTATTTGTCATTTTCTGGGGGACTGAACATCTTCACAGATGAAATGCGTACAAGTATATTAGAGGTAAGATTGCAATTTCTTTTTCATTGACATCATAGATTAGATTAGATGAAATTTGTAACTAATGGCACTTTTCCAATAGAGAGTAAGGCAAGGAAAGGAAGGTGTGGCTTACTCTTATTCTATTAGGCTTAGGCCTATCGGGAGTGAAGAAGGAGAGCAGACCTCTTATTTCTGAAATTTCTTTATTTCTCTTTCCAATCCGATCTGTCTGTAAATAATTACCTGTCTTTGTCGACGTCTTGCCTATGGGAGCAAAGATGAATTATGTTGGTTGATAGACGTCGTTAATTATCATCGCACGCCATTGCAGTTGACAACAGGTCAACGTCTATGCTTAGCCATCGCGGTTCATGATGCAGCCTGCAGCAGAGCCCAGCGCCGGATTTTATTGCGACAGAGAAGGGTTATGGCATCATCAATGCAATGCACCACACTTTTCAACAAGAGCCACTTCCAATCATCAACAGTTCGGCCGTTCTACCACAGCCTGTAACTGCACATTGAGCCCGAAGGTCAATTGCCAACGGCGATTAGGAAGCGTAAATCAGCCGGGGGTACGTTTGGATTGAATTCCAGCTTCACTACCATTTCTCCTTGTACTAGATTAATTACCACCTTACAAGACAACATCATAGGGAATCTCGCCATTGAGAAGATGTTATCATAACGATAGAACTTGTTTTGTCGTGCTTCTCTTCAGATTCTCATGGCACAATAGAAAGGCCTAACAAGGAGGAGGAGGAGCAGCAGCAATCTGTTGCCACTTTCGCAGAAGCCATCGTGACCGCATAGATTGTCGAAAGCCCACAGTAGCAGAATCTAATCTATTATTCACACCATACAACATGCCGATACTTTCAAAAAGTAGTGGAGCAAGTGCCATGATCGAAGTACCATTCCTTTTTACCCAAAAAGAAACTAACAAAATTATGCAAAATCCCACCAAAGTATTCAGTTGAAGTTTGAAGGGCCGCACAAAGCATCCTCACCCAATAAGATTATCGAGTCGCAATATCATGGTACCCATTTCCATTCTCAGATTAAGATCATCGCAAACAAATGGCGGAATGGAACAGGGGCGCTTCCTAGTTCTTTCCTTATCTCAAACCACCACTCCCAGGAAGATCACCAAAATGGGAAGGCCAAACAATGAAAAACATCAAGGGCCGCCACCACCACAGCCACAAGATAATGGATAGTGTAGCATGTGACGTTCAAGATTATTTTATGGAGGGGTCAAGATTCTTCAAAGGTTCTCCCAATCAGCAAGAGTAAGAGTGCAAATGAGTTCGAACTCAATTCTATGACTCGCGACCTTCTTCGGTCATAGCTTGAGCTCTGGCTTGCGTTGACCGAGTTCGAAGAACTCGAACTGCTTGACAAGCTTGTGCTTAGGTCTAAGATGTGAAGCTTCAAAGTTCATCAAGCTTAATCGAACTCAATCGAACTTCACACACACACACATATGAGTGTGAAATGTTTATCTTATCCCTTACTCGATTGGGCTCGATTTGATCAAGATCGAACTCAAGTAAGGCATAATAAAATCGAACTCGAACTCCAGCTCAACTTTCACTTGCTCAACAAGTTCAGGCCCAAGCTTTTTAACTCAAGCCGAGTTCAAGTAGTATCAATTGCACTCCTAAGCAAGAGACAGACAACCTCAAAATTTTTAAGTATATCCATGCATAAAAGTCAGACTCCTGTAGCATCATAGTACGGTACATTTCTGGACCAGAAGGATATGCAAAAAGCAAACTGCCTCACTAGAAGTGTAGAAAATGGCCTTTTGACAACGATTTCAAGAAAGTAATTGCCTTCTACTGCCACGTCGTTTTCAGAATCTCCAAAAGGTATTTCACCATTTAAAAAGATGAGAAGTTTGTGGGTGGGAGATGGCCTTTAAGAATCGTGAGAGAATTGAAGAACATGCTATTGCTATCCATACTTTTAAACTTCCACATAAAATGGCTAGAATGAAAAGCTCTTCAATGACTACAATGGGCAGAGTAGGAGAGGGAGGTGGGACTAGGAGAGAGAAGGAGAGGCGGGGGGTGGGGAGAGAGAGATTCTCAAGAATTTAAGTTGAATGGATTCTTGAAAAACGAACTCTGAAAAGAAGATACCTACTAGACAGCTTCATACAGATAGCAACGAGAAGGTTACAACATCAGCACCAACCAATAGTTTACATCAAACCCTGCTCAAAAGAAATACCGGTTACATTGTCTAGAAGGAAAAGACCTTTTCTAAGCCGTTACATGATATGTGGGCCTCTGTAAATGGTTTGGATGTAATCCCTAATAAGGAATAAATGAAAAGAATAACGAACAAAAAGTAATTAAAACACCAGAAATGAATAGAATCTTTTCTGCCCTTATCCTTGTGATAACAGAAAAGATTATTCATTTGACAACTAAATTCAAGTCCTCGGATCAGGCCAGGCTATTTGAGAAACCCCATAAAACCCAACCAACATGAGAGAAGGGAGAGAAGGCAGGGGAGAGGAAGTTTATTCTTGTCAGATTTTTTTCCTCATTGTCAAGGAGAGAAGATTTTTCCTAATAAAGTAAAAGCAACATTGGACACTTGAACCATAAGCTTGAAAATCTCTAAACAGTGCAAAGATACAATTTCCATATATGTTAGCTAACAACATAATAGTGGCAATGAACCCTCTCTATGCCCATTTGCCATTTATACTACACAGTTTTGCACCTTTATCAGGGTAATCATCTTTAATCAAGTACATATTTATCCTACCTATTGTTTTTGTTTTCTTATGTTACATCATTGACCCCCAAAAACAAGGAGCAGTTTTTATGCTCGTTGTACTTCCAAAATGAACACGTATATACAGCATCAATAGATAGGACAAACCTCCAAGGAAGCACAAGAATATTGCTTAAGGCGTTTGTTCCCCTCAAACAATTCACTCTCAGCAACCTCCAATATTTCCTGCATGTCGATCTCCCAAAACTGCAGTGCTTCAAATATCAGCCACGCAAGAAAAGATTTAGACATAAGTATTTTAAAATTTAAGATATTTAAAGAAGCATCAGAAAAGAAAAACCTCAAAAGCAGTTGACTTTCTATTCTTCTCAAAGAGCATAAGTTGCCTTTAGGTATTCTACAATTTCAGCACTCTCAAACATTTGCACCCCAGTATTTGGATCTTCAAGGTAGGGAGCCTGCAAGCATGCAGCATGAGTGATCTTGCTTACAAACAATTGATAGATGGGACTAAATCAGGGTATCAAATATTATGACCTGAAAATGTCCTGCTTTCTCATACAGCACCTGTCGTTTTGGACTTCCACGGGCACAACTGCAGCATAAATCTTGTAATCAGGATTAGCAAGAAATTGTTCTGTTTCAGTACATCAAGTAGGTAATATGGAATCTAACTTAAGAACTAGAGAAATGGCTAAAGCAATCTAAAACTTTGAGTGAAATGCTTCACTCCCCCCCCCCCCCCCACCCAAAAAAAAGCACCACCCTCACCCCCTCTCCGCTTCTTAAATCCCACCTTCCCCTGCTAGGCCAAAAAAATTGAAAAAAAAAAGGTATAGCCTAAATACAATTAATGCTAATTAAAGAAGTAAAATGTGCATCACATTTTTTTTAAAAAAATTTTTTTGCAAGGGAGGGGCGGAATTTCAGAAATAGAAGGGGGGGTGGGGAAAGGAATTTGAATCTAGGACCTCTAATTCCTAGAGCCTCAACCTTAGCCACAGACCAAGGCCTCCTTGGCTAACTTTGGGCTTATTGGATCCTTTAACTTTTCAGCGTTCATGCTTTTAATCTACACATAAAAAAAAAAAAAAGAAACTTTAACCACATGAGATGAGAAGCAAAACAGTGTGATTGGATGTATGCTGCATTATAGCAACATATTCAGAGGTCATCTACATGGTTCCAAGCAAATCGAGCATACACGGCTTTCCAAGGCTCTCCATCATCTCCATGAGAATATATTTTATTGTCAATGAACCAGTCAATTTAATCAACCATATTAAGAACAATAATGTCTATTCTTGGAGTGATTTGTGATCAGCAATGAAGCTTTTCAAAATTATTTGTAATTGTGTTGATCATGAAAAACACGCAAGGACATTACCTACGAAGTATGTGAGGTAGCTCTAACTCCACAAGTATTTCTCGAACAACTTTACAAAATGGAGAAGCCTACAATAAAAGATGGATACATTAATACATTATGACATATCACGCTGACACATGGAAATAAAGGACCTAAATTTATAGGTGTCCACTAAGCATGACTTTTGCCTTATCCTCTCTAAGAAAGGTGTCATATATCCTTCAGGTCAGCAGATTCTCACCTCATACGCCCATATCTCAAGGGGCTTCAGTGGCATTTTTGATGGCGTATAGGAAGAACCCTGAAAATGTTACAAGAGAATCCATCAGTCTAAATAACAGCATAAATGAAGTGAAATGGGATGACAGACTTTTTGTTACATTCAACAGGGAATGCATGATTACATGGCAGACAAATACCCACACACACACACACACTCTCTCTCTCTCTCTCTCTCTCTCTCACATCTACAGAGAAAGAGTAGCATACCATACCTTACCCATGCGACCAATCATGGCAAAACCTTCAGTAAGAGTCTACAAAGAGAAACAGTCAGCAAGCAACACAAATTACTCCATGTCCTCTGCTAACTAGTGTAGTTAGGGCTTAAGAATTGCTTACTGTTAGTAGACCAAGAGACAACATAATAGGGACATTTCCATCACCTGCAATGAAACATATAAATACAGTCAATATAAAAGGTATACAAACTGGAAAGAGTAAAAGGGATGACGGGATAAAAAGTAGGTTAATTGTCTTGCAGAGACAGTTCTACACTTGCTAGACACAGTATGGAAGCCACAGAACAAAATCAAGTTTGAACTCCAAAAATCTTGTTGGGAAACTCTCTTTAAGCTCTAAAAAAAGGCATATACAAAGACTTTTTAGAGTTTTTAGAACAAAGGACTGTAAGAGCAGAATTCTAGAGTTTTTCAGAACAAAGGAATGTAAGAGCATCATTATCTATTACAAAAGTGAAAAACTTAGTAATATACCCAAAAAAAAAAAAGTGGAATACAAGAATAAATCGAGAATCAAACTTATCAAAATGGTGTACCATACTTCCCAACCAGGTACTTAATTATTTCATCCGACTCATACATAGCGACCCCAGTATTTGGATCAACCTGCATTTGAAGGAATAAGGAACAATTAACTTCCACGTGTCAAATTCTTCTTAACAGAAAACTAAAGAACACAGGAAAAAGGCAAAAGGCTCATGGATGTAGGCAGCAGAACTTGATAAGTAAGCACCATAGGTAACAAGATTTTACATGTACTTTGCCTTTCGCAACAAAGAGTATAAAGTTGAAAATTTCCAATTCTCAGCAGTCAGTTCAAGGATAAAGGACACATCCATCTAGAAGAACATATTTTGCCTAAATGAATCAATTGAAGTACAAATAACCATGAATTTACCATCATAAAAATGATATCCAAGTTTTATAAAGGTGAATTAGCATTAGTAGCTTAAATAAGTAAATGAAGTGTTATAAAGATAGTATGAGAATCTCTTCTGAAAAGAAACAAAAAACACGGGACTCTTCAGAATTTATTGAAACAATAGAAAGGAAAGGAAAAAGGAAATTCAAATCTAACCATGTAGGGGAACTGTCGTTTTCCACCCATTTCAACAACCTTGGGACGGAAATTTGGGCCATTCTTTGGACAAGGGTAGTATAGAACATCAAGATCCAGAATTGCGACAATTTCCCGTACCTGCCATATGTTTAAAATCATAGGCTAACATGTATGGAGAAAGAAATGCCCACATGACATGTACAATACCTATGGAATTGCTTATATGTTAGAACGTATGGTTGTTCAACCTCCCAAATGAAAACCAGAGACAAGTTTCATGCTAAACTATCAATTGCTCATTAAGCTGCCTAACACTACAAAGACTAACTGCAAAAAGGTTATGTCCATAGCACCAGATTTTTACTGAAAAATGAAATACAACATAGGTAAATGCCACACAAATCTAGATCTCATAAATGATCCAAAAAAGTGATCAAATGTCTAGTCCAAAGAGAATTTTTCTTCCCTGGGGAGCAAACAAATTTTGTACAACAAAAATTCGTGTTTGTATTATCACACTATTTTGCTGAAAAGAAAGAAGAATGAATCTCAAACAGAGGTGGTTACCTTTCGACAGAAGGGGCAGCTGGAACAAATTTCCATGCAGTCGATTGTCACGCACATTTGGAAGAGCAAAAAATGCATTAGTCTTGAAATATTCAGTTATTGAAGAATTGAAGAAAAAAGTTGTGGGTTAATCATTTGAGGCACTCAAAGAATTGCATACCTCTAACTGTAAAATAGTGAAATGGATGAGCGTGCTTGTGGGCTTTGTGTGTGTGTGTGTGTGTGTGTTGTACATCTGTATGCATATCTTTAAAACTAGATACCTTTCAAATTCATATATCTCAATGGGCCTTTCAGGGCGTGGACCTAACTTTGAAGTCTCTTTCACCTTGAAACCTGTTAACATAAGGTTGACCTTAACGCTTTCATTTTGAAAATAAAGAAAAACCCTGCAAAGTTCAGAAGGAACTTGATGACTACCAGCAATTTCAAGAGCATACTGGTTAGGTGGAATCTCATTCTTTGGCACAAAAGATGCCGAGTACCTGTCATTAAGCACGAACAAGCAAATGAGAACCTGAGATAGATGCACTTACATTTGAGGACACCCAGGATATTTGCAAATTTTTTTGGCGTCAAAGGCTATAAACAAACTGTGTCAATATAAGATGAAAATTTTCAGAAAACACCTAGCAGCTGGTCTGTCCAATATGATAGGAATTAGGTATGTAGACTAGAACTTACAATAGATTAGGTAAGGTAAAGAGTTCACCCATAGGATCATAAATCAACCCATTTAGGCCATAAATCAATCTAAACCATCCTTATCCCTTTTTGTACTCTTTTCTCTCCTTTGTCAGTATAAATTTCCTAGATATAGTTTATCATATGCAAGTTTAAGATCAGACGCAGTATCATGTTTTGAACTTGTTAAGTCGTATACTCACCGGACATCCAACTGCCAGTAATCAATTGCCAATTGACTTTATTTTCTTCAATTCTATCTGTTTTTCTTTATCTAAATTTCAGGCTCGATTTTATGGTAAACCACAATTATTGGTCAATTTCATAAAATTTTCTGTTTATGGTCTATGTCATATTAAAAGACTAGAGAAATCTCAGGAAATGTTATTTAGTCTCAGAAGTTCATTAGTTTAAGTTATATATGTAATTATGTATACAAAAAAAGAACGAAATGACAGGTTCACATAATCAACCTGCATTTACCGTACGTAACATTTTAATAGGCAAAGGCAAGGGCATGACCATAAACACTGCAGCAGACGCAATGAAACTACTAAAACGAGGGATGCCTGACGGTAAACAAGTCTGCTTCTCATAAAAAAAAAAAAAAAAATTCATAGGTTTCCTCTACTTGTGCTTCCTGCTGCAACATTACAAGGGCAAATAATCCCCATTAACTATGAGAAATTGCACGTCTGCAAAAGATGTCCTTGAGCTAACCACTAAACAAGAAGTAGTAAATTTGACTAAAGCAACCTATTGCGTAAAGTTATGCAGCTGGAATTCAACAAAATTTCCTGCCATTATGTCCTGAGAGTAAAGATCAAGGCACCAAAACCCACATCTAAACCCCAATCAAAATCTATCTTTAGCTAAAGGTCGAACACATGCGATATGCATGAAGCACAACAACATGAGGAGAAAAAAAACATATATCTATGGAAGGAATTGAAAAGGTTGTGATATGTAGCACTTACCCGGAAACAAAAACACCAGTACCAAGGCGAAAAATTAAGGCAAGGGAACCCCCTAGGATGTCCAAATTCTTATCGGGTCTCACAGAAAAGGGCTTCGGTTGCGGAGGCCTGAAATTCGGTGGCGGTGAAAATGAAGGCCCTGAACTTGTGGAGGGTTCTTCTTTGGTGCTCACAGAAGTGGATGCAGCAATAGGCGTTTCTGAAGATTGAGCAGATAATTTTACGTGAAAAGGTCTTTTGGTTGAAAATGTTTTGCTGCCTAAGAATGGCCCGAAAATTGGAGTTGTTGTAGAGCTGAGGATTCCGGCCATGTCTTTTTCTCCGGCACGAAGAGGAAGCCGAAAAAATCCGGAGCTGGAATAAGATGCTACTGAATCTTCTTGTGGCAAAGAATAGTTTGAACTCTTTTTTTTTTTTTTTTGAGGTAATCTGGTTGAACTTCGAAGGCGTGAAAATGGGAAATGTAGGATAAAGGCGTGGTCCCTTGGCTAGCAAGTCATCACGCATTCTCAAGATGGAGTTGCACCAGAAGGCCTAGTATGAGGAAGCGGATTGGGCCTATAGCCCAGAAAGAACGTGAATTGAATGGTGTGGCTTGGGCTATCACACAGTCTCAGAAAGTGGACTGTGACATTCACTTCACTTTTCAAGTACAACTTTAGTACTAGCTTTAATCCAGGTTTTGATTTAGCAGTAAAAAGAGTCTTTAGTCATGCAATGGTGTAGGATTCGGGAGTCATTCCTTCCTCCCGTTGATGTGTAATCAAATTACATTTTTCTCCTCAGAGGCTGTGTTGGTATAGCCAGATTGATTGAGTTGGTTATAATGGTTTAATAATTAACAGCGCTCATTGGATTGCAATTTGTCAATCAACAGTGATTATCGCCCTAGAGGAACTTCTCCTGCTGATCTAATTGGCATGTCGTCAGTGGATGGATTGGGGGTGCTTAAAACGGAATAAAGTTCGAAGTCCTCTCAATGCTTAATTTTCACTAAAAGAACGTACATGCTTTCGTAGTTTAAGACATTAATGCATAGTTAACATGTAACCATCAACTTAAATATCAGTAAAGATATGCTTGAAATTGTTTAGACTAGAACCCTCCCGACCACAATACCTGCCCTAGTCAGTCTGCAGTCTCGTTTGAACTGCTATTTTCAAGAGCTTTTATAAAATAAAAAAAAGTTGTCCTGTAATGATTTAATGTACGTGAGGCTTAAAAAAAAATCATATGGAAATGTGTGAACGAAAAACGTAAAAATTTTTATGCAAAAAAATTGCAATGCAAACAAAAATGTTACTACTTATTAACTTTGGTTTGGCAAACAAGTGCCTTCTCTAAGCATTCGTTTGAAATAGTTTTTGAGTGTCAACTTTTTTAGAATATTAAAAGTTAATTTGGGAAAGCGTCTGAATGAATGAATGTAAAGGAAGCAATAATAAATATGAGTAGGTGCATTGGTGTGATAAGTTAATTATAGACGTCTTAACAAGAGCTGTCGTTAGAAAACTCCTCCGTTAACGTTTAATGCAGCCCTTCTTTTTATTCTTTGTCCCCTTCTGGACCAATCATTGCATGTGTTAGATATCACTGTACACAAAAGGGTAGTAATTCTTGCAACCCTTAAATGGCACTGATTGATCAAAGATCAAAACGATTCCAGTAGTGTGCAACTAACATTGGCAAAGCACAAATTAAGCATCAAGAATCGGAGCTGTTTGACAAAAACGACGCTACTTACCAGGACAAAAACAAAGATTATGCATGTTGAAAAGCATCTTAAGTGTGTTAAGATTGGGGATAAAGAATTGTATGTGGGAACCCATTTTTTGTGGCCTTAAGCGGAAAAGAATAACAAAATTCTTGACTTGAGAATACGACCCATTGGCTTTAGTTTGAGTTAAGATTCCCAAGTTCCATTCCTCAGAATCTCAACTTTTTCCGGCTGCCCTCTGCATTTTTCCACAAGGAATAACATTCCGTGGTCATTTCTATCCTTTTTTGTGAATTTCCTTAGCCAATCTTATCACGTGTGGGGGTGGAGTGGGGTGGGCTGTTCAATAGACCTCAGCTCGAAATTTTATTATGATTGTCAATCAAGTGCTTCCATTAATGATTGACTAGTAGTAGTAACTCATAAAACTACGTACTGATTCTTAAAAAAAATGCTATGCTTTGCTTTGTGTTCCTTTCTTCCCTCGAGGGCTTCATCCTTTGCAGCAAAACTTCACATTAACACTGAGACCCCAAAATGGGCAAAAGGCAAAGTACACCAAGGAACAACTGAGTAGTCTGCCCTACCACTTCCTATAAATTTTTTTTTTTCTTCCTTCCTTCTGTTCTAAAGTGGAGAATCTGACCATATCATTCACCACATCACATACGAAGGGAAAACAGCGTTTACATTTGAGGAGGAAGAAGTTGGGTTGGGTTGCAGGGGCGGCGGTAATTAAAAAGCTAGGGAGTAATAAAAATGCTCTCCCAGTCCCAACCGTACGCAAAAAATACTACTACCAACTAAACACAAACATGGCTTTGCGGCCACATCAAGGAAAGGTAAGTACTTTTCATGTACCATTACCATTACTGGAAAGATGATTGGGTCCTGCACAAAGACTTGATAACATGATGTGAAAGTTACATCCGTCTCTGTAATCAACTTAATGGCTGGTTTGGTTTTAGTCCCTAAAAAAAATTATACGAGTAAAACAATTACATTCTTAAAGAGCAGTTCATTTTTGCAGCAAATCAGATGATGGCGCTCAATCATGTGTTTTATGACATTTTATCCCTCATCAAATTACGGTCAAAGTCACAATAAGAGAAGTTATAGGAAGTTGTTGAAATTGACTAAGTATTCTTAATTTGTTTATGCTGGTTATATATAAAATATATATATATATTCCTTGCTTGCTTATTTTAGGGTAAAATAAAACTGGAATAAGAAATAATAATATAACAGAAAAATTTTAATATCAATGGTTATATATAGATAAATGCTTAGTCATTCTAGGTTAAAATTGGATTTAACACCAAATATGAAGAAAGATATTGGAATGTGGAAAGAGAAGTAACTTGGTTTGAAAATCCTACTCTCCATCACAGCAGAAAAATTAAGTAATTAATACCCCTCTTCTTAATTTTTTTTTTTTTTAAAAAAATCAGAAATTAAATCTAGAGCGCAACGAATCGTTTTCCATCTGCAATTCATTCCTATCCACAATTCCACATGCCAGCAAAACTAATGAGGAATATTGCTTTTCAAACTTTACGTAAAGGCTTCTATAGATTCTCCCAAACTGCATAAAATATCCTAACATATCAGAATCATTTGATCTTTCCCTAAAAGTTCAGTTGGAACTGACGTGAAGATATTAACAGAGGGAGAGGCACTTTGCTTGTGTTTGCATCGGCTTGACAGTAAAGTAAAGCCTACAGGAAAGTATTGATAAATTTCAGTGATCTCAACTCAAGCGTTCGTTTGAGGCACCAGCAAGTTTTTTTTTTTTGTTTTTAAATGTGTTTGTTTGCATTTGACAGCATTCCTCACTCTGATCACCAGGTTTATTTGTAAATTATTTGAATTAGGCAAGATGTTGGCGTACTTGATCCTCTTGCATGCTGCTACGCCAACTTATTCTGCAGTAATGCAGGTTTATTTATTATTGTACTTTAAAATTTCTCGATATATAAGAAGCTGATTTTATTCTTTATGTTGGACATCACGTAATGGAAGATTAATTTATACGCATAGCACAGACAACACAGCATGAAGACTTTGATTCAATCATCAACCACGTACGCACAAACAAATCAGATGCATGAAGACTTTCAGCGATCCATTAATTCTTCCACAAGAAGACGAGAAACAGAGACAAAGTTTAATGCATTGGATGTTATGTTGGCACGAAACGAGATCCGATCCATGCCTACATTTCATTCGTGCTGGTTTATTTGCATGGTAGTCAAGAGATCTTCGGGTTGCCAATTCAACCCCTACGTACATATATAAAATCCAATTGTTCGGCACAAGCTGCCACATTGGCATTTCATAAAATTCCACTATCATCAGAAAAGAACGTAAAAGCTAATCCTGTAATGAGAGAATTATATGGAGATTCATGCTGGAGTATCTGCAACGCGAGTTAAAACCCAAGTCAAGGACAAACCAAGCAACTGATCTGATCGCCTATCGATCGGCTGTGACTTGTCATGTTTTCCATCAAATGCAGCGTAGAAGAAAGTACTGTACTTCATTTTTCCTACTAAGGGGACCCAATGGCTCGGGGCCAGCAGTCATGTACCGTTTGAACTGCGGAAAAAGTTTCACTGGACCCTTCTCTTTATTTTAATTCTGTCTAGGCTGAATAAGTACCAAACTTACCGAAGGTGACAAAATGGAATGTGTTCCTTGGTTCCATTCCTGGCATTCCAACAAAGTGAAAGGGAGGAATCTCTCCACTATTTTCCTATCTCATGCAATTACCCAAATTCAAATATTTCAAGGGCGCACATAGATGAAAGGATATTAAAAACACCGGAATTTTCAGAATTTTAACCGAGATGTATGTCCTGCGGATGAGGACTGCAATTGCAAGTCCGAACATACTCCTGTGCATGATCGTTGCAGAAGTCCTTGCAGAGCACAGATTCAATCAACATGAAAACAAGATGGCTCATGCTGCAGCAGATTGCAGGTAGTTGTCTTCAGCGGCAAAAGGACTAAGGAAGGTTCAGGAGGTGGTTTAAGTACAAGAAAAGAACATTTTAAACAGAATAAACTTGATTTGACATCGAGTCTGAGCACATAGCAAAAAGATCTCCTTTAATACCAGCCAACGCCTATATCTCCTAGAGTATTGCACGATCATCTAATTGAACCCGCGGTAGCTGTGGAGACGAGCTAAAACTACACAAAACGGAATCTTGACTTATTCCGATACTGTCCTCAAACACTCCCGAGGAGAAGCATCTCTTAACTTTTTCTTTTCTTTTTTTTTATGTGTCTAATGCAAAGTTCTAGATGCTCTAGTCAACAGAATCTTCCATAAGAAACGAGAAGATGGTTTTGAAGCTCTCAGGACATCATAGATAGTGGATTCCTCCAGTCAATATCAAATAAAATTCGACTATTAGTTCTGAGAATAAGGTTCCCAAACTTTGCCTGAAGGAATATGAATTAACAGTAAAAAACTAGTGTGGTGGATCTATTCTTGTACCTATTGGAAGGTGTAAAGAGTTCTGTCAAGTTGTGGTACGTAGGAATATAAAATGGCAGTGCTGCTGTCTATGAACAGGAGGAGTTGCATGAATGGACCCACGAATGCAGAGATCTGGAAGGGCAAGATTTCTTTTTCAGTCACTCGGGAGATTGGACTGGGTCCAGCATTTAGATGGCCCTACCAAAGATTCTGTGCCTCACTTGAAACCCCTTCCTACCTCTCTCATTCCTCGTTTGCTTATAAGGAGACCTCAAACACATCGTTTGTCTGTGAGAAATGGTCAAAGAAAAAAATAGATTGATAAGAGCTGTATTAGACAGCTCCCTTTACCAAGTTTCAGCGGTTAAAGTTAATATTGTACCGTATAGGACAGAATCATAATTCATATTTCAAGTGTCGGAGCAGATTGGGCCAAGCAACATAGAAGTTTTCAGGTAAACTTACAAGTTTTCATAGAAAGAGCTGATTTCCTTTATATTCTTAGAAAAGAAGCTGATGGTAAATTATCACCTTGAAGACAAGATATAAGGAGATGTATCATCACCACCAACAAGGAAAAAACATCCACTCTTCCTCAAGAATGCCTATTCCTCCCGAAAGACATCTGTTCCTGCAAGGTGGGAATGGTCCTGGAGATTCGGGACTTGTTCTTTCAACTGATGCTAAGCCAAGACTAAAGTGGACTCCAGACCTTCATGAGCGATTCATAGAAGCAGTTAATCAACTTGGAGGAGCAGACAGTAAGGGCAAGCAACATCTAAAGTTCAAGCAGCTTGAAACTAGACCATGTTCAACCAGCTAATATGGTTTATTCTTTTTGTTGCAGAAGCAACTCCAAAATCAGTTCTGAAACTAATGGGAATTCAAGGCCTAACCTTGTATCATTTAAAGAGTCATCTACAGGTAATGAGATGATCAATGCTTGCGTGATACTAATACATATCAAATACATTGTTTGAAAATAGTATCCAACAAATTAGACCTCCTGTTATTTGCTACCCGTCAGATATTACCTTTTCCTATCTAATTTAACATTTTGAGTCGATAGATTGCATTAAGCGCTATAAATCTTAAGTACATAGACTTCATGGAATACCAATTAGTACACATTGTACAAGCCAAAGAACATACTGCGGATACCTCATTTTTCGTTTGTGAAAACCTTTACCAGGAACTGAGCTTTAATGGAACATCCAGTCCTTTTTAAAGTTATTACCACAATTTTGTAATTTTGAAACACATGAGGTTGTAGGGTTCTAGGTGACTTTTGTAATTTCATGGTGGCAAAATCTTTGCTAACTTCCACATTCTGCTGGCAGAAATATAGACTGAGCAAGAATCTCCATGGGCAAGCTAATTGTGGAACCAATAAAGCCGGTAAGCTGCTAAAAAATTCTCCTGAAAGTATTTTACTATGAAACCACTTGTTGAATGTAAAATGTAATTTGGCGAAAAAATGCTTGCAGCAGCAGGAGATAGGATACCTGAGACAAATGCAGCAAGCATAATTAACCCAAGCATTGGATCTCAGGCGAATAAGTAAGAAAAATCCATTGCATGTTCTTTTACTTCCAGAGTATAGAATGTTAAGGTGTTCTGATTATGAATCGTTAATACAGAAACTTGCACATAGGCGAAGCAATACAGATGCAAATTGAAGTGCAGAGAAGGCTGCATGAACAACTTGAGGTAAGAATGATCATGTTTCTTTTCCTCAGAGTAACCACAGTTACAGTTCTCATATCATGACCAACGATGCATGAATCACATCATTTCCAAATAGTCCTAGCCACGTCAATCCCTTGATGCCCTCAAATTACGAAGTTATTATGCAATAGCCTAACAACTTTTTCCAGCTCCAACCGCTGGCAAAACAGTGTCACTAATAGCACATCTCCCAATGTCTTACAAGACATTCAGCCATCGAAACACTTTTTACATACTAGTCATGAAAAAAACATTAGGGGAAATATAGCCTAAAACAACCAGAAGTAAAGAAAATCGGCTTTTTTTTTCCTTTTTCCTTTTTTTTTTTTTTGGTGCAGCTACCAGCATTTCATTCACAAAAGAACAAACACCTCACCAGTTTACATAATTCTGGAAGCTAATAGTTTATGAACATCATGATTGAAATTGATCTGATGGTTTCAGGAAGTCCGAACATACCAATTAAATGGATACAGTCTAAAACTTTTAGCTTTTCCAGAAATAGCGATCAAATATGCAACCCCAAATTGGACATGATTTCTTTTGATATAGCTTGCAGTTGCATAATGAAGAATCTTTTTTGACAGCATTAAAAGTATGTCCCTTCTGAACTGATATAGGTTCAACGACACTTACAGCTCAGGATAGAGGCTCAAGGAAAATATTTACAGGCGGTGCTGGAGAAAGCACAGGAAACACTTGGCAGACAAAACTTGGGATCCGTGGGTTTAGAGGCTGCCAAGGTTCAATTATCTGAACTCGTCAGTAAAATGTCCGACCAGTGCCTGAATTCAGCCTTTTCAGATATGAAAGAACTGCCTGGATCATGCCCCCAGCAAACTCAAACGCCCCAGCCAACAGATTGCTCGATGGACAGCTGCTTGACCTCATGTGAAGGTTCCCTGAGGGATCAAGAGATGCACAACAATCAAATGATGTTAAGACCGTTAAATCTGAGAACAGATATGGAGTTCAATAACATGAACAATGAGGCCAGCCTGCAGCATGCTGAACGTAGATGGTGCGACGACCTGATGAAAGAGAAGAGGAAGCTTGTTTCAACGATGAACGAGGAAGCGGAAAAGGCATGTGCTGCTGAGAAAAACATTGGCAACTTGTCCATGAGCATTGGGCTTCAAGGAGGAAGATGGAACAGCCACCACAGCTACTTAGAGAAAAGAGGCAGAGAGGCAGAAACCGAAATCAAATTCTTTGATCAACCTCACAATAGATATGGTCCCATTCCACCCGAAACTCAGAGACCTTCAGAAGAGTATAAACTGCCCTTCTTTGCACCTAAGCTCGATCTAAACACAGATGACGGTGCAGATGCAGGTTCGAGGTGCAAGCAGTTCGACTTAAATGGTTTCAGCTGGAGTTGAGAGGCCCAAATTTCATGGAGAAAAGGATTTGTTGGAGTGGCGCTCTGATTTTTGATTATACCAGATCGAGACGGAAAGCTGAATTTCAGCATAGAGTTCAAGCTGGCCTGGCTTAGGAAATGTATGTTGTATGCATGTGAAACAAGCAAAAGCTTCAATATATGCCAAGAAATTGATAGCAAAATCAGATCTCTGCATCCGTTACATGACTTCTTAATCTATCTATTACTTGATCAACGGCTCACAATTATCATCGGCGCGAACGTAGAATGGCGTCTTGATGGAGCTGCAATTTTTTTTTTCTGCCTCTTCTTCCCGTAATTCAGCATTACTGTACAGCTTAAAGCACAAAAGGTTTGGCAACTAATTAAAGTCTTAGGTCGATACATTTCTTTCATTTTTATCCCCAATATATATGTATGTATCAGATAATAGTTAAAAGACTGTCAACCCAATCACTAAGCTATCTGCAACGTCGAAATTTTGTTAGTAAAACTCTCTGTTCTGAATATTCATCCTACACTTAGTTACCAAGTGAGGATGCTCACCTCGGCCGCCCCGCGTGGCCGAGGTGAACTCATCTCGTCCCTCATCAGAGCTCGTCCGTGTCTTGAGCATGACCCCTGAGCTCAACCAGATCCCTAGTCTACCGTGTAGGTGACTTCGGCACCCCCACCTCGGCCGCACGCTGATGATGTCAGGCCACCTGACATCACTCGGGACCAGTGCTTTATCTGAAAAGCACTGGAGGCACTTAATGGCACCTGCACAATACTCTCCGTCATCATACTCAGGCGGCTACAGTGTCAGAGTCAGACCTCCTGATAGGGGACAGAGCCGTAATGCCAAGATGGGTCCCACTAGCATGAGCCCTCCGTCCTGTCCTCTACTCTCCTATAAATACCCCACACACACTCCCAACAAGTAAGCATACACTGTTCATTTGCTTATACTCTTATTATTCTCGTTCTCATACTAACTTGATCGTCGGAGTGATCCCAGGGGAGAAGCCCCGTCATTCACTTCGGACAAGGAGGTTGACTTCGGACACAGGAGTTCACCTCACTTCATCTCAGAGAGGACTGATCTAGGTCGGTCTAGTTACCAACCAAAAATCACCTCTTCAATTGGCGCCGTCTGTGGGAACGAGATCACTACTAAAAATGAGATCCACGCGCTCCAGAAGCGGAAGAGTTCCCTCAAACGGGGCTGGGCAGACCTCGGGAGCCCAGCAAGACCGCATCTCTGAAGAACAAGGGTCCCAAAGGACCCAGCCCAACAATGAAGACGCCATCGCCAAGATGGCCGAGTTTGTCACGGACAACCCCAACATCTTTGAGGAGCTAGGGAGGTACCTCAAGAGGCAGGGAAAAGAAAAGGCCGAATCTTCCAAGAGGAGGCCGACGAAGTCTCCCGAAGTACCCTCAGATGAGGACTCTGACGAGGGGCGTCTCTCACGGAGTACCTCCAGGCGCGCCTCCTCCAAGGCGACCTCTAAACTTGCCTCCATCTCCCGGGCGTTTTCACGGGGACTGTTGGGGAAACGAGCTGAGAACCCACCTCGGCACCCCGGTGGACTAGCTTCTGACTACATGAGGGCTCCGCCCTTTACGGATGACATCAATGGGGAGATGGTACCCCCGAATTTCAAGCTTCCAAACTTGCACAACTATGACGGCCGAGGTGACCCCGAGAATCACCTCCGCGCCTTCATCTCTGCGTTCCGACTCTACTGCGTCCCCGACGCTGTGATCTGCCGAGCTTTCCCCATCTTCCTGCATGGGACTGCTCGGAAGTGGTTCTGGAGTCTGGAACCAGGGAGCATTTCCTCCCTGGATGAGCTGATAGACCGGTTCATCCACCGCTTTGTGTCGTCCCGACCAATCACAAAGACTTCCGCTTACCTCTTGAACCTGCAACAGGGTCAGGGCGAATCCCTCCGCTCGTATGCTCAAAGGTTCAATGATGAGAATGTGCAGATACCTGATCAGAACGAGCAGGTAACCCTCGCCGCCTTCACCAACGGGTTGGTGGCAGGGACTTTTAACACCGAAATCCATCGGGATTACCCCCGTACACTTCGGGAACTCTGGGACAGAGTGGACCAGGGAATCCGAAGTGAGGATGTAAACCGCATGAAGCGAGAAGCCCAAGCATCTCGTACGGGGCAAGATCCCCGGAGGAGGAGAGACACAGGCCGAGGTGAACCAGGCCCAAGTGGCACTTCAAACCAACTCCGAGACCGCCGAAGTGTTTTCGACCGGATTGTGAAAGGCAGATCGTCCACCTCGGACGCCGAGCTGACTCCGCTCAATTCTAGCCGGACTCACGTTTTGGCGGTGATGAGGCAGAACCACCTCGGCCGAACACCTCCTGAGATCGCTGGAAGGAGAGATAAGAGGAACTCCAACCTCTATTGTGCCTACCACCGGGATGTGGGGCACGAGACCGAAGACTGCAATGACTTGAAGCGGGAAATTGAAAACCTGATTCGACAAGGATACCTGAAGCAATTCGTCCGCAAAGACGGAGGCTTCAACCGAAGCGTCTCCCACCGGGAGAGCCGAGGTCCACGCCGAGAAGACAGGCGGGACACGAAACTTCAATGCCGAGGTCCCGAGGACCATAACGAAGGAAAGAGGCCTCCACGCGACGGATCACCAGGCTACGGCCCAAACATCGCCGGGGTGATCAACACCATCTCAGGTGGCCCAACTGGAGGAGACAGCCAGAACTCCCGGAAGCGGACCTACCGCCAAGCCGGTATGGATGTGGCCGATCCGAGTTCGAGGCTGTCCGAGGTGATAACCTATGGTCCCCGCGACCCTGTCTCCGCTGCCTCCAGCAATCACGAGACCCTCGTGGTTGAGGTCCTCACAAACAATTACATAGTCAAAAAGGTCTACGTTGACCCCGGAAGTTCGGTAGACGTCATGTACTACCGGACCTTCGAGAGTTTGAAGTTGACCCGAGAGCAACTCACTCCGGTCAGAACTCCCCTTGTCGGCTTCGGGGGACACGTCGTCCACCCGGAGGGCATGGTGAATTTAATGGTGACTATCGGGCGTCATCCCCGTTGCCGAACTGCGCCTGTCAGCTTTGCGGTGGTCAAAGCGGACTCTCCTTACAACATGCTGATAGGCCGGCCCACGCTCAACGCCTTGAGAGCCGTATATTCCACCTACCACCTGAGTTTCAAGTTTCCAACGCCAGAGGGGGTGGCCGAGGTGAGCAGCGACGTGGGCGCCGCCCGGGAATGCTACTTCGCCACCATTCAAGCAGCAGTCGCACCTCGGTCCTCGCCGAGGTCCGAAGAAAAGAGGCCGGCTGTCCTCTCCATAGACTGCATCGACCCTCACAAGGCAGGAGAGCCCAGCAGGCTTGAGCTCGGGGATGAGGTGGAACAAGTGGTCTTGGATGAAACCAAACCTGACCAAGTGGTCCAAGTAGGGGTCGGACTCCCCTCACCCCTGAAAGAAGAAATGATCTCCCTGATCAAGGACCACCGAGACATCTTCGCGTGGTCCGCAGATGAAGTGGTCGGAGTGCCACCCGAGCTTATGACTCACCAACTTAACGTTAACCCACAGGCCCGACCTATGCGGCAGAAACGAAGGCACTTCGGCCCCGAACGCAGCAAGGCCATATCGGACGAGGTCGACAAGCTCTTGCCGGTCAAGATGATCCACGAGATCCAATATCCCACCTGGCTGTCCAACCCAGTTATGGTCAAAAAGGACACTGGTGGATGGAGAATGTGTGCAGATTTCACCGACCTCAACAAGGCCTGCCCCAAAGATTGCTATCCCCTGCCGAGGATAGACGCCCTCGTCGACTCGGCGATGGGGTATGAAGTCCTCTGCTTCCTAGATGCCTTCAAAGGGTATCATCAAATAGGAATGAGTGAAGAGAACCAAGAGAAGACGGCGTTCTACACCGACCAAGGTGTTTATTGCTACACTACCATGCCATTTGGGCTAAAGAACGTCGGGGCGACCTACCAAAGGCTGATCAACCGACTCTTCAAGAATCAGATCGGCCGCAATGTGGAGGCCTATGTGGATGACATCCTCGTCAAAAGTCTCGCCACTTCATCCTTCCTGTCAGACTTGAGGGAAGTCTTCGGGGTCCTGCGAGACTCGAGGATGAAGCTGAATCCCAAGAAGTGCGTCTTCGGCGTCACCTCGGAAAAATTCTTGGGGTATCTGGTTTCCCACCGGAGAATCGAGGCCAACCCCGACAAGGTCAGGGCCATTCAGGACATGTCCCCACCTCGGAACATCCGAGAGGTCCAAAGACTGAATGGACGCCTGGCCGCGTTGAACCGCTTCCTGTCCCAATCCGCTGAGAAAGCTCTGCCCTTCTTTAAGGTGCTGAAGAAGGCTGACCAATTTGCCTGGACTGAGGAGTGTCAGGCTGCCTTCGACCAGTTGAAGCGGTACTTGCATCACCTACCCACTCTCGCTTCACCTCGGCCCGAGGAGAAACTCTACCTCTACCTCTCCGCAGCCGACGAGGCTGTCAGTGCTGTTTTTATCCGGGATGAGGGCACCCAAGTGCCAGTCTACTACGTCAGCCGAGCTCTCCGAGGGCCGGAGACTCGATACACTCAAGTAGAAAAACAGGTGCTGGGGCTAGTCCACGCAGCTCGGCGATTGAAGCCTTACTTTCTAGCTCATCCCATCTCCGTCAGGACCGACCAACCCATTCGGCAAATATTGGTGCGGCCAGAAGCCTCTGGTCGCCTCACCAAGTGGGCCGTGGAATTGGGAGAATATGACTTGTCCTATGAGCCCCGCACCGCCATAAAAGCACAAGCCCTAGCCGATTTCCTGACCGAACTGACCTTCACGGAAGGTCCGGAGTCCACCTCCGCCAAAGCCGAGGTGTCCACCCCATCCACATGGACACTGTATGTCGATGGGTCCTCTAATGGAGATGGCAGCGGTGCCGGACTTCTTCTGGAAGGACCTCAGGGAGTGGTGTGCTCCTACGCCCTCCGCTTTGGCTTCCCGGCCACCAATAATGAAGCCGAATACGAGGCTTTAATTGCTGGACTCCAGCTAGCCCGTAGACTCGGCGCCCAACAAATTCATGTCCGCAGTGACTCCCAACTAGTAGTACGCCAAGTCCTTGGTGAGTACGAGGCCAAGGATGAGACCATGCAACGGTACCTCTCCAAGGTTCACCAGCTCACCGCTTACTTCGAGTCTTTCGAAATCTAAAGAATACCCCGATCCCAGAATAAGCGAGCTGACGCCTTATCCCGGCTGGCTTCCACTTCATTCTCTGACCTCAACAAAACCGTCTTGGTGGAGGTCCTGAGTGAACCAGGATACGTGGAAGAGGTGGCCTGCCCCGTGCACTCCGAAGAAACGTGGATGACCCCGTTCATCCTCTTCCTGGGTCAGGGAACACTCCCCGAAAACCGAGCCGAGGCGAGAAAAATACAACGCAAGGCGGCTCGGTACGCACTCCGCGATGGAGAGCTGTACAAACGCTCCTACCTCGGCCCCTGACTGAGGTGTGTCACTCCCGCGACAAGACGCCACGTCCTTCACGAGATCCACGAAGATTTGTGTGGATCTCACGTCGGCCACAGAATGCTAGCCAAGAAGGCTTTGCTCCTTCGATATTTCTGGCCATCACTTCGGCAAGACTCCCAGGACCTCGTTCTCGGCTGTCCTTCCTGCCAAGTCCATGCACCCGAGCACCACCAGCCCTTAAATTTCATGGTTCCCATCACTTCACCCTGGTCGTTTGAGCAATGGGGGACATATATCATAGGCCCTTTCCCTAAAGTGGTCGGGGCTATACTTTCCTGGTAACCGCTGTGGATTACTTCACCAAGTGGGTGGAGGCCGAGCCTCTGCGGACCATCTCAGGGCTGGCCATTCAAAAATTCTTTTGGAAATGCATTATCTGCCGCTTCGGCATACCTCAGATCATCATCTCGGACAATGGGAGACAGTTTGCCGAGAACCCATTCAAGACTTGGTGCGAGAACCTCGGCATCAAACAACACTTCGCTTCGGTAGGCCACCCCCAGGCCAACGGTCAAGCAGAAAACTTCAACCGAACTCTCTTGCATGGCCTCAAGACCCGGCTACACCGAGCAGGAACAGTTTGGGTGGAGGAACTCCCCAGTGTCCTGTGGTCGTATCGGACCACGCCGAGGTCAGCGACGCAAGAGACCCCATTCTCCCTGACCTACGGCGCCGAGGCCGTCATCCCTGCCGAGATCCTTACACCCAACCCTCGGCTAGCAGTCTATGTAGCCGAGGTGAATGACGAAGAAAGACAGCTCGATCTCGACCTTGTCGATGAGCGGAGGGATCTCGCCTCAGCCCGGATAGCTTCCTACAAGAATACACTGGCACACTATTACAATGCCCGCGTCAGACACCGTAGATTCCAGTCTGGAGACACCGTAGATTCCAGTCTGGAGACTCAGTCAGCCGAGCTGAACCACAAGGGAAACTAGACCCGAAATGGGAAGGCCCTTACCGAGTTGTGGAATTTGACCTCAAGGGATATTGTAAACTTAGTTACCGAGATGGCTCATTAGTGCCGAGGTCTTGGCACGCCGAGAACCTTAGGTTGTATTATGCTTGAAGTTATGACTTCATTCAATTATTTCATCAAAGTTGACTTCATCCAGTTATCTTGTCAAGTTATGACTTCAGCTATTTAGTTATTTTTCAACAATATGATGCCCAGCATCCGTTATTAAAAAATAAGAGGGACAAGCAAGGGACGAAGCGAGAAATTGAAAGAGCCGAGATGAGAAGAAGTAGATATTCCATTCAATAAAAAGGCATTACAAAGAATACAAGACCGAGGTCGGAGCCCGACTAAGCACTCCTCACCTCGGCCACCTCCCTAATGACTAAGAGCCTAAACCCCAGTCTCGGCTCCCTTTCCCACCTCGGCCCCATCCTGAACAGCCTTCTCTTTGGCCTCTTCTCCACCGGGGTGAACATCTTCTCCCCCGCCGGGGTGAATCCCATCTCCCCCATGCTCTTCGCCGATGTCCCCTCCAGCTTCGTCTCCCCCAACTTCCTCTCCTTCAACTTCTTCCACTTCAACCTCCTCGAATATTTCGTCGAGTTCGGACAGCCACTTGTTGAATTCGACTTGGACTTCGGCCAAGTTCCTTCCTGTCTGGATGCCTTCGGCCATCCGATCGCATAGCTCCTTGGAGTCCTCGTTATAGCTGACATGATTTTTCAGAGACTCCAAGACTTCGGAGGGGAGGTGAGCCGCAGCCTCGTCTATGGCTGAGGTAAAGCCAAACATGAAGTTCGGTGTGAGTAGCTGCCCGAGATCCTTGATGAAGGTCTCGGACCTTCGAAATGTGTCCACCGCCGAGGCTCCAGCACTGTTGAGAGCTTGTTCATGGGACTTCTTCACCTCCTCCCCCCTCTTCTGCTCTTCCTCGAGGGCCGATCTGAGGCTGTTGACAGTGGCCACGGCCTCCTCATCCTTCGCCTCGGCTCCTTAAGCAGTCTTTCAAGCTCGGCCTTCTCAGACTTGGATACCGCCAATTTTTTCTCCAACTTGGAGATCTAATTCTGCAACTTGCCGGTGTCCTGCTCCTCTACCAGAGCACAGTACCGGTGTGTCATCTCGGCCACAAAGGCCGAGGTGGAAGCTGTGGACACCATGAGGCTCTGGACCATCTCAGCCGGAGTCAGCTTCTTCATAAACTCCAAATCCCTTGGCAAGGGGGAGTGCATTACTAGCTCTTGGGCGACCCGAGGATGCTGGCACCTGTCGTTGACCGAAATCTTCCAGTTCGGACACCAATGCCCGCCGGAGTGCGTCTTCTCGTCTCCGGGAAACACTGGGGGGCTATGGAAACGATTCCATAGCGAGGTCCCCGACACCGGATTAACTGGAGGCTTCAGCTGCTTGCCTCGGCCAGAAGGAGGTGTGACTGTTGTAACAACTCCAAGGGGAACTCCCTCTGGTACAGACGAGGTGGACCCAGTAGCCGCAGTGGCCGAGCTGCTCTGGCCAACCTTGGTGGGAGTGCCTTTAGGCGCCGAAGTCTTAGCGGCTGGTCCTTGTGATTTCTTCTTCTTTGGCAGAGGTGCTGAGGTCTCGTCAGTGCTCTTCCTCTTCTGCCTCTTGGCCACTTCGGACGAGCCAGAGACGACGAGGTCGGACAGTTTAGTCACTGCACAAGAAACAAATATTATCATATGCCTTAACCGAAGCGAAAGCAAAGCTACGAAAGAAAAATTACAAGGTATCTCAAGTTCAGTGAAAAAGAAGGGAGGCTTGGTAGTATTGATCACAGCTCGGCTTATTCCCCCATCAACGAGCACGACTTCGGGGTAGTCATGGCTGAATAGCCGAAGATCCGACTTCATCAACTTTTGGAAGGACTCCTCTTCGGCATCCCCCGCAGAGGGGTCGGCCTTCGCCTTGATTGGTCTCCACCAAAAACCCCTAGAAAAGTCCACTCCGGACACGAAGAAGTAGTCGCGCTTCCAATTTTTGATCGAGCTAGGAGCACCGATCACCAACTTCGGGATGGCGTTGTTCCGATTGCCAACATAAAACCATCCCTTATCCGTCCCGTGTGCCTTAAGGGTGTAGCATCGGTGGAAGAGGTCGACGGAGGGAGTCACCTCCTGATGTCGGCAAAGCATCTCGAACCCCACGATGATGCGGATCGCGTTCGGGGTGAGTTGGGTGATCCTCACACGGAAGTGACGAAGCAAATCCCTGAGGAACCTCGACGTCGGCATCCTCAGCCCGGCCTCCAGCTGTTGAACGTAGACGGCCACCATGCCATAGGGGGGCTTCGCGGCTGTGTCATCCACCTCGGGCGGCAGAATTTCGTACCCCAGCGGGAATGGGTACTTGTTTACTACCTTTTGGGCCCTATCTCTTCCTACACGACTCCTAAATTTCGGCATCTTGCCGAAGTCAAAACGCCGTGGCACACTCTCTCTTCATTAATGACCCGTCCTTTCGACTGACACCCCATCATCGCGAAACGTCCCACTACTTCACGACGTGACGGTTGCGTGCCAAATGACCCTCCACGTCCTGTCAAATGACTCGCCCACGTGTCACGTCTCCGCATCCTCCGGAGCAGTTTCGAGACCCCGACTCTTCATGACTTCGGCACAAGAAAGCCTCGGCACCTCCCTTGCTCGGAGCATCCGAGGCTTGGGGGGCTTATTGAGGATGCTCACCTCGGCCGCCCCGCGTGGCCGAGGTGAACTCACCTCGTCCCTCATCAGAGCTCGTCCGTGTCTTGAGCATGACCCCTGAGCTCAACCATATCCCTAGTCTACCGTGTAGGTGACTTCGGCACCCCCACCTCGGCCGCACGCTGATGATGTCAGGCCACCTGACATCACCCGGGACCAGTGCTTTATCTGAAAAGCACTGGAGGCACTTAATGGCACCTGCACAATACTCTCCGTCATCATACTCAGGCGGCTACAGTGTCAGAGTCAGACCTCCTGACAGGGGACAGAGCCGTAATGCCAAGATGGGTCCCACTAGCATGAGCCCTCCGTCCTGTCCTCTACTCTCCTATAAATACCCCACACACACTTCCAACAAGTAAGCATACACTGTTCATTTGCTTATACTCTTATTATTCTCGTTCTCATACTAACTTGATCGTCGGAGTGATCCCAGGGGAGAAGCCCCGTCATTCACTTCGGACAAGGAGGTTGACTTCGGACACAGGAGTTCACCTCACTTCATCTCAGAGAGGACTGATCCAGGTCGGTCTAGTTACCAACCAAAAATCACCTCTTCACCAAGCACTCCCTCGTACAAACAACTACTACTGCTACTTAAAAAAGTTTTGTGTTGTTCTTTCTTTTCTTTCTTTGAAAAAAGAAAACAACAAAGTCAGATTCGAGGGGTAAAACACCCAGTGGCAAGCCCATCGATCCAAAGGGCAAGATTCATACCCAGAAGTTCTCAATCCTGAATAAAGATTCAGCTTTCATTCCCACCCACAAAAAAAAAACTTGCATTATTATTATTATTATTCTTATTAAAAGGAGAAAGAGCTTCTTTTTTTTCCCAACATATATAGAATAAGAGCGAAGAGGCGGTTTTGGTCTGAGGCTCCTTTTTTTCGTCGGCCCTCGTGCTCCTCGCATGCCAGGCTTTTTTTTCATCGGCCCTCGTGCTACTCACGTGCCAGAATTCAAGACCTGGTTCTGCTGAGCCATTCTACTCAACGGACGGTTGTAAAAATTTATCACTCTTGTTTTTTTCTCCGCTCCGCTCCACCTCTGCTCGAGTTTATTTCCACAATAATCTCATTCTTGAAAATTATTCCCAAACTAATGCACTTTCAAAATATATTTCCTTATTAATCTACTTGTTGTCATGTGGACTTTCAGTATGGAAAGTATTCACATTTCCATCTTATACTAAGAGGTACAATCCACATCAATAGATTTTTAATACCTTTTCAATAGTTCAGATTTTGCTACTTATGTACAATCTTAAAGATAAATAAAATATTTCTCTATCTATTATTGAGTTAATTATATTTCTCAAATTAGATTGGCTCATGTAGCGTGTTAATTTTGATACTAACACTGATTTAGTTATATTTTCTCTCTCCTATTTTTTTGGAATGTATTCTCTTTTGATAAGTCAAAAAATGCAAGAGAATTTTTTTCGAATTTTCTTTCCCCTTATAGTGGAATTTTTATAATTTACGTAAACTATGATTATTATGTATCTTGAAATGTTTACTCGTACTTCAAACAATTTGAGTTTTTGCAAACTTTTTAAAATTTACAAAATTAGGAGGCTACGATATATAAAATTGCAAGTAATAAGAAAAAAAAAGGAACTTGTGATATAATAATCAAGAATAAAGCTAGGAAGGAATAATGGCAGCAAAAAAAAAAAAAGGTTCTTCAGCAAAATCATTGCAATTTGGAGGGTGATCAACAATTTTAAAATACTAATTATGGATCCACTTTCCTTTTTTAACTTGTTTACAGAATGTTCTTAAAAGTACTAAATAAAGAAAAACTGCGTAATATATAAACAAAAGATTTACAAGTTATTTTTTCCTTACGTGGGGAGTCTACATGGCAATAACTAGATTAATAAGGGAATAAAAACTGAAAGAGCATTACTTTGGGATTATTTTTTGAAAAGTTGGGCCTGTTTGGAAGCTAATTTTTTGGACAAGTTTTTTACCTACAAGTTTTTTAACAATTTTTACTACAGGAACTTCAAAAAACATTCTCAAAATTTTTTACCTACACACTTCAAAATATCCAAAATACAAAAAAAAAAAAAAATTCAACACACAAAAAAAATTTCCTTGCCTTTTTTTCTTCTTCCACCCCCATCTATCTAGGGGTGCTGTCGAGTCGAGTCGAGCTCGAGTAGTGCACTACTCGAGACAAAAGCTCGAGCTCGAGCTCGAGCTCGTCAAGGTTTTAAAATTCGAACTCGAGCTCGAACTCGACATCGATTTATGGAACTCGAGCTCGAGTTTAATTAAATGTAATTAATTCAAATCGAGCTCAATCGAGCTTATTCAAGCTCAAGTAATAAAAATTAATATTTTATATATAATTTTAAATAAAGGATATTATTGACATTTCACAATAATAAAAATTAAAATATATATTATAAAAAACTCGATAGAGCTCGTCGAGCTCTCGAGTATTATATTTCCAAGCTCGAACTCGACTCGATAGCTCTAACGAGCAGCTCGAGCTCGAGCTCGAAGTTGGTCAACCGAGCTCGAGCTGCTGACCAAGTAGCTCACGAGCTCGAGCCGAGCTACTTGGTTCAGTTCCAGCCCTACCCCCATCCCAACCTACCACCACCACCGTTTCGTCCCTGGCTTGTTGATGGCTATGGAGGGGCAAAGAGGGAAGGAGGGGCAGATGGGGAAGGGAGTTGTGGGGCTGAGAGAGAAGGCGGGAGGAAGGGGTGGCGGGGCAGAGGGGAAAGACGGGGCAGAAGAGGATGGGGGTGGCGGGGTTGAGGGAGAAGGCGGGGGGAGGGGGTGGCGGGAGGTGGCGGAGGTAACGGGGAAGGGGAAGGGGGAAGGAAGAAGAAGAAGAAGAAGAAAGAAAAGAAAAAGAAAAGAAAGAAAAAGAAAACGAAAAAGAAAGAGAAAATGAAAGAAAAAAAGAATTTCACCTTACAAAAACTTCTACAAAATTTTTTCAAAAACTTCTACAGTGCATTACAGTAAAGTTTTAAACAAACTCCCAAAAAACTCAGGTTCCAAACAGACCCTAGATTATTTTAAACAAAAACTCCCTCTGCTCTCCACTCCAGACGTCTACATGTACTTGCTCTCTAGGGTTTTTCTTAAATTTCCGCCGCTTGCCCCTCTCTTTCTTCCCCTTCTCCTTTGCCTCAACTTCATCCTCAGAAGCTCTGCCGCCTTTACTTTGTTTCCTCCTCTCCAAAACATTCGATCTCTCATTGCTTCTTCATTCTTTTGCATTTTTTCCCATTCTCCTGGTTTTGTGTTAAAACCTTCATTGCATTGAATTTTTTTTCATTTTTTTTGGGTTGCAGCTGGAATGATTTTTAATTTCTGGACTCTTATGCTCCATCTAAGATAAAGTTAGTAGCGCAGAATCATCTTTCCCCACTTGCTCTGTTTTTGTAGGTGAGAATCGCGGCCATTAAAATCACATTCTTGAACTCCGACAACTAGTTGCTGAACCCACTGTGAGGTGCGTACCAGAGGAACTTTTCTCCCCTGAATTCTTCTGAACTTATGCATTGTGGAGGAACGAGGACTTGTTCAGAATTACCTGAAATTGAAAGCACGGATGGGGGAAGCAGGCGCTTCTACGTAATGAAAAAAAGAAGAGAGCAAGTGTAGACAACGGAATTTTAATTAAATCTTAAAGTTACTATTGGTCTATAAATTATTTTTGTGACTTATTTCTATCCAACCGGATACTGTCATATGTCATGTACATTTGGAAAGATTGGTTATTAAATGGTCAATTATATTTTATCACGTGTCAAGTTAAGGTGTTTCAATCAATTGAAATTACTGAGATATTTCCACCAATCAAGTCATATCATATCACATGGATATCTAAATATTTATTTCTTATTAAAGAGATAATATTTAGAATTGTTTAATCCATATACATATCTCTTATATACTGCAATAGTTTGCCCAATCAAATGACGCCACGTCACGTGCCCCTACAAATTTGGCCCCTACTTATTGATATTAAAGAATTACAAAAAGTGCGAAGGATTTTGATTTGGGACGCTGATTTTGATTCTCTCTTTTTCTCCATTTGTTGCTTTTGATGGGATTCAGTGGTTCCATATTTCCTCTTAGCAAGAATCAAAAGGTTTTGGATTGGTCGTTAGTTAGCTGTTCATAAATTCACATAAGTCACAATGAAGTAGTACTACATTGGATCAGAAAAGAACTGTCAAGTTCTAAAATTATACTATAATTTTGGTTCCATTGTCTTTTTTAAGGTACCACCTTCTTTGTTCTGATGTTTTTTCCTATTTTTTCTATTTCCCTTGTTCGAGCTTTTGTGGATTAGCCTATATTTTCAAAGCGAAAAGTGAAGATTGAATCCATATTACGAGCTGCTGAGTTGCGGCACATTAAATTGAACACGGTTGCATATAATTCTGCGATTGGAAGTTACATGAATTTTGGGGACTTTGATAAAGCAATAATGGTATATGGGTCTATGAGGAAACATAATGTTAAATCCGATTCTGTCACTTACAATGTGTTGATAAGTGGTTGCTGTAAGATGTCAAAGTTCTCTAATGCACTTGAATTTCTCAATGAAATGTTGGACCTCAAAGTTCCATTATCACAAGAGGTGTATTCATCTGCTATAAATGCCTATAGTAAACAGGCAAGGACTATTGATTTGTGATTACTGTCCCTGTAATTAGATTCTTCCATACTTAAATCTCTCTCTCTCTCTCTTAGGGTCAACTTGCTGGAGCAAAATCAATGTTTTCCATGATGAAGATGGCCGGTTTTCATCCTGATGTTGTCACATATACTGCTATGCTACATGCATATAGTGTTGCTGGTAAAATCCTATCTTGGACTATTTCATATATGCTGGCTTAAAATTACTGATATTAAGAAGCTCAAACTGAATGTCTTGTGGAAATTCCATATGCAGATGACTGGGAGAAAGCTTTTGCAATATTTCAAGAAATGGAATTGCATGGTGTCCAGCAATTCAAGGAGTGGTTTTGTAAATGAAGCAAAGCTCCTCCTGGAACTGAGCCCAATAAAATTCTTTCCTTTGTTGGAATGCATATGGATGTTGTTACTGCCAACCCTTCTGACTGGGTAACAAATTTTGAACTTTTAGCTTTTTGAGTAATTTATTTGTAATCTGATTATACATTTTAGCATTTTTCTTACATTCTGGTGATTGGTTTTGTCTTGTGTTTGACTGGAACTGATCGTAAATTTGTTTTGTGTTGTGAGTTTGCCAGAATGAGGACAAAAGAAAATGATATATGTTAATTAGGTTTTCTTACTTTAAGTTTGCAACTCTCTCTCTATTCTGGAAAAAAAAATTGTTTTAATTGATGATGAAAGGGGTTTCTTTGATTGGAAGTTTAAATTTGATAGTGCAAGGCTTAAAGTTGGAGACTTTTTTGTGTTTTTATACACTGGCAATATTTTTCTGAATCTTTTCATTGTTATTATGGTTTGATCTCGCTGTTGCATATACAATGCTACAAACATATCCATTTTCCCTAGGATTTTGAACCTCGTATGGAAATTGAAGTTATGCAATGACGAGCTATGGAACTTAGTTAATTTTTGGTAGATATTGAATGTATGCAAGTCTTATTTTACGGTAGCTACTGATTTGTAGTCTAAGGATGTTCACTATAAGAAAATTAAATCTTGAGTCCTAAATTGGTACCTTAATGAAAATTTATGGCTCTCTGTATTGTTTTCTGAGGCTCGTGCTATGATTTGGGGTAATGAGTTCATTAGCCTTACTAACTAATGGGTATCTCATTCTGTTGTTGCAAATATTGTATTCCATCAAAACAAAGTATTTAAAGTGCGATTTAACCAGCTATTTCTTAATTCGAGGGCATGATTATGGAATTTAGCTAGAACTTGTCATTGTAATTATCTTTTTCCAAGGTTTCAAGGAAGTAAATAGAGGGGTTGGAAACAAACTAAGTTTGAGTTCTGCTATTTGACATCGGTATAAAATTTTTGTCTCCTCAGTATTCGAGTGTTTTGTATTTAGAGCCTAAGACAATATCTATGCCTCAAAATTTTAATCCTTTTTCGCTGAGCATTGATGGGGATAAACTACGGGGACGTGGAACTACTGATTGCCTTGGGCATGTCGCTCTTGTAGCTGAACTTATGAAGAAACTGGGAGAGACAAAGCCACAGCTGAAGCATCAGAAGCCATAGGTGATGAATCTAAAAAGATATAGCATCAACTTACAAAGCTTCAACCTGCAAGTTATTAGGTTTTCTGAAAATGTAGAGAATACCTCGCTTTATAGTTTGTGATTTTACTATCCAGTGCAGCAGCCAGGTACATTATCATCATCGTTGCCAAATTCATGTAATGCAATGGATTTGAAGTCTTTGCATTGCCTTGAAGTTTAATGGACTTTTGGATTATCAACCTTAATCTATATAGCTCAGTGATATTTTTCCCTCTGTCAACTGCCATGCATATTCAAACTGATATACAAAAAAAAAAAATTGAACTTGCATGCAATGTTGGATAAAAGAAGAATGTACAAAAATTCAATCACTCACTTAATTCGCATATTTGGCAGGGCATATTATCTTTAGTCACCTACGCGCATCGCGCGTTTTATACCTCCTAGTTCTTTAAATAGAAGAGCGAAGCGAGCCGCGTTAGCCTATACTCTTCAGTCTTTTCTCCAAACCCGCAAAGCAAGCATCACTCTTCAGTCTTCTCCGAAAAATATTTGTTTTGGGCTGGCCCAACGATGTTAACCCACATTACTTTTTTTATCACACCCCAAAACGACTACAGGGACGGGAAAGTTAGCCCAGAGAAAGTAAGCGTTTTTAATTGAGAAAATATAAAAGTTATTGGCTATGCTTAGCTGCATGTAATTTTTTTTTTTTAAGAAACAGAATTTCGTTCTCATAAATCTGCACTAAAGACAGAAAATATACATCAAAGATGTGAAGACTAAACAATTGATAAAGACAAAGAGAACACTAAAGCTCCAAAGTATTACACAAGTCACTGTAACTCAGTAGATTCGTGCATGTCATCTAACAGTGACAATGACAGTAAAATCTAATAAAAAAATCCTATTGCAACCTTAACTAAAAATTTGATATGACATAATGCATATTACAAATTCAATTTTGAGAAACCATATCCAAAAAATCTCAAAACTTACAGCAAAAAAACAAAAAAGATAAAAAGAAAGTCTTACAAGGGAACAAAACCCTTAGAAGAATCTATAATAGAAAAACTCTCATTAAAAAATTCTAAGAGGGAAAATTTATTCCAACAAAAGAAATAAAGATTAAAAAGGGAGTTTTGAGGATATTCTGGCTGGAAAGTTTTAGAGAAAAGGTTAACTACATGTTATTCTTCGGGTAAATCTTTTATACACTAGCTAGTTTAGTTGCATGACACGTATACAAAATTTGATATTTAAATTCAAATTCAAATGATATGGCATTCATCCAATCTCGTTAATGTATACACTGACAGTATAAAAAAGATTAATCCTATCTTTAACTACTAATTTCCAAGCAAGGTTAGCTCTCACGGGATAAAAAGTAAAGATTGATAGAATTTTATATTTGTCATACCATATGAATACACACTCATATGTATTGTCACTGTATTTGAATACTTTCCCAAATTAGTTTCACTCTTACCAAAATATTAACACTTGAAGCGAACACTCTTTAAGCCAAATCCTAATTAATTGGTTCTACTTGGGTATTACCTCGACATCTACCTATTAAAACAATAAAATAAACATTAATTAACTAGCAGCATATCAATAGGGATGGATGGCAATGAAATGAGTGCCCCAGGAAGTCACAAGGCGGGGGGGGGCGGGGGGATTTTTCTCTCCTTGTTCTTGAAGAGATGGGTGACGTGGGAGGATACCCTGCTCCGTCTCGCATCTCATCCTATCCCCCATTACTAATATAAACTTTAAAAAATAAATATCTATATATGATTTTATACATATATACATATACATATTATAATTACATATCATATATATCATAATTTGTATGATACAATGATTTTTTGATTATTTTTTTGAATTTTTTACATATTGTAAGTTATTCAGCAAAAAAATAAAATAAATTTGATGATTGTAAGTTTAAAAATAAAAAATAATAATTAAACAACCACGATTAGACCAACGCACGAGGATATTGGGGTGGGCTGGGGGTAGGGGTGTTTCGCTCGCGAGCCGATCGCGAGCGGCTCGAATACGAGCTCGACTCGAGCTCGTCAATATCGAGTTCGAGTCGAGCTCGAGCTAATTAAGTCGATCTCGAGCTCGAGTTCGAGCTCACAAACATTAAGCTCGCCGCTCGCGAGCTCAATTATATATTTTTTTTATTTTAATAGTAAAATTACATATATATTCTTAATATTTTATTATTTATTTAAAAAATTATTATTTTATTCATTTTTAAAAATAAATAATTATTTTTTATTTTTAAAAAATAAAATAATAATAATTATTTTTTTATTTTTTAAGCTCGAGCTCGACTTGAATTTGACTCGAGCTCGAGTTCGAGTTAATTTTGTGAGCTCGAGTTCGAGCTTCACAAAATTAATTCGAGCTCGGCTCGATTAGTTAAAACTCGACTCGAACTCGACTCGTTTGCAGTCCTAACTGGGAGTGGAAATATAGGGACGGGCGCGGAGGCTGGGGGTGATTTTAGAGCTCCCTGCCCCACCGTCGGATCCCATTGTCATCCCTGTATATCAACGCCACTTTTTTGCAAAGTCCGCGGACTTTTAAAAATAGCAATAACGTTTTTGGCCCCTAAAAAAGGCAGCAGATCCCCCACCGCCCCATTTGCTGTGTTATATTGATAATTCACGGCTTTGCTACCCAAATTTGACTTGTTTCCCTGTGCCAAATAGACTACTGCTCTTCAGTCTTCTTCTTGGGTAACATCTCTGTCACTTTCTTGATGAAATTTCCCTCCTTCGCAAGTTGGAAAGAAACTAATAAAGTTAATACCTTTATAGACTACTGGTTTCTTGGTGTTGGTACTACTCCACCCTCCGATTGTTTTTCCCCCTTTTTCTAGGAACAACAGACATTACAAAAATCCTACTTCCGTACAATTACAAGCAACCCAACAAACGAATACGAACACAGATTTGGAATTCGAAAATTAACGAACGAACACGAACGTTGTTCGAATAGCTTAACGAACAGAGCTCAAACATGAGATACTCGATTCGATTCGGTTCGTATACAGCTCTAGTACTACTCCACCCTCCGATTGTTTTTCCCCTTTTTCTGGGAACAATAGGCGTTACAAAAATCCTACTTCCATGCAATTACAAGCAACCCAACAAATGAAGCAAAGTGCAACGGTTTAGTCGTGTAATCCACCCTACAAAAGATCAAAGGAATTTAATTTCACGAGTCTTTAAATACTGCAGTTATTTTAAAAAAGGAATGGCTGCATAAAAAAACGTACAAGAGGAGTGAAACTCCAATTCTCAATCGCGTAAATATTAACGCCAGTTATATCAAAAGTCTATATTCATACTTGAAAGCTACAGCAAAGACTGAAACTTACACTTCATTAGCTATAACAGCCGAAAATCCCAGTCAAAGAAAACTACTAGAGTGCTAAGCAAGCCAAAATTAATGCATATGGAGTTCTTCGCGGCGGTGGCCGCCCGGCCCGACATTATAACGACAGACACCATACACTTGAATCCGAATCTAGAAGCCAACAAAGTAAACCAAAAAAAAGGAAAATATAGCCCCCCCCCCCACCCCCCCTCTTTTTTTGAGGGTGGCAAGTTAGCTTAAGATTGTGAATCTCACGAGTTAGAAAAGAAAAGAATGCAAGTTCATCATTTGACCCGCGCATGATTGATGTGAAAGCATCAGTTGCTTTTCCAATTTTGATTTGTTAAAAGATGCAGAAAATTCCCCGCACTTGGACAACAGAAATCATGATGTACACCAAAAAAAGAATTACTAGCATGTTGGTAATGGTAATCCTACTTGTTTGGAAAGCGACGCCCCTTTTGTCCTGCATGCCTCTTCTTTTTTCTCCTACGGTGGAGGGAGGCGTGGGGGCGTTGGAAAAATTACCGTATCCGATCCGTGTGCCTTAGGCTGTGCCAGTGGCATACCTGTATGACTTGTCCGAGAGGAACCCTAATGGAAAGCAAGATTGTTTTTTATTTTTGGGACGAGATATTTGGGACTCAGATGAGCACGCACGACCCCCCAAAAAAATCCACAGTGACTATTCATTTTTGTCACAGCACTTCAGCACTAGCAAATTTTTTTTTTTTTTAAATTCCTGTATCAATTGTTGTTTTCCGAGATTTTAGTGAGATGCAACCCCACTTTCAGATATGAAGAAGGTCCATATATAATTAAGGACCAAAACCATCTCTGATGTGGTTATGTAAACTATTGAGAGCAAATCAAATCTGATTCCAGCATGCCTCAAAACTTGTAGTAAAAACGAGCAACTCATGAACCGCCATTGATGACACTAGCTAGTGATTATCCGCATATATATATATATACGTATATATATATCAGGCATGCGTGTGGATAACATCACTTAGCACTGAACCTAGTTGTTTCTACAACCCTCCAATCCCACATTGCCATGCATGATTTATTGCACTAGTTGCCTTACCGATCCCGTGGCCACTCATGCCATCGCCTTCTTCCTTATTGGTCAAAATGTGATGCCAACAAAAATGAACTTCCCTTCTTCTCCCATTAATTAGTAATAATTACCCTTCTGCTATGTATATTGTATAGTAAGATTCCATTTGCATTCCTATTTTTCTAAAGTTTTTGTAAAAAAAAAAATGTGCTACAGTGATTTAATATATATATATATATAAGGTAAAAAAATGATTAAAAAATGAGTTCACGAAAAATTTTCTGAGAAAAAGTGACCATCCAAACAAATCCAAGAGGGACCTTGAACTAGGATGGTTGGGTTTTGTACATTTTTATTCTGGTTATTATTGTATTTGTTTCACCATCTTGTCTACAATCAATCATGTTATTGTATTCAGATCTTATATGTGTATATATATATGCACTAACTTTTTGTCTAATATAATAATACTAGGTTAATAATATACACCAGCTGCATGTATTTTAATCAGTACAATAACTGGCGGCCCGATCACAGTAGTATCTGTTTTAGTGGACTCGTGCTGTTTAAAGTTAAAAGGAGAGACCGAACAAATTAAATAGTCAATGTTGGGAAAATGGAGTCAACCATTAATTACACGGACACGGCACAATGCGGTCAACCACTACAGAAGTCTTCTACTACTATGTTTTACTACGTCTTTTACTCGTCAGCGGTCCTACTCAAAAATCTTTAGCTCAATTTTCCGTGTAAGAACTTATGATCCACTCACTCACAAGTCACAACATGCACTGTGGAGTATCTAATGCATCGCACCATTTCACAACTAATCACCAACCCAATTAAGATTTCAAAGCAGACCATGATGAATACACGAGTAGTTTCAAATAGAAGATTATAGAATAGGTTTTCAGCGTCTCTCGATCATATATGGTAAGCAACAATTACTTGGACGCAAGCAATATCTCAATTATCAGCCACAGAGCCAGGGAGATTGTGAGAGAAAGAGAGAGATCGAGTTCATCGCGCTTGTGACGAATTTTATCATTTTATTATTAGATACGCTTTTATGCTGACTCGTCTGTTTTCAATCTTCTCGTGAAATTCACTAGTTTTAACATAAGAATTACTCATGCATGCATTATTTTAAACGTAATTTGTCTATATTAAAATGCGTAAAAACAACTCTAAAGAAAAAAATTTGCTATCGCTGAAATTAGTAAGAATGGTGAATTCTCGACCGAAAAAGTCATCATTGTCTCCAGTCCCGATGAGGCACCACTGGCCCCACTTGGGATCTTCGGTGACATGTTTTCTATGCCAATTCAATACCACCAATAGTGTTGCGCCAAGTGTCATATTATTATTTATATTTGTGTTAAACCAAGTCAAGTTGAATTATTAGAAAATTAAAGTGTAATTAATAACAAGACACTTGGCGCAATACTATTGGTGGCATTGAATTGGCATAGAAAACATGTCACCGAGCATCCTAAGTGCACTGGCCCTGTAATATTCTCAAGCCGAAATAAAAAGAACTAGAAAGTGGGGATCAAAAGTGCCACAAGGTTTTAGCTGTAATATTCTCAAATAATAAGGGCAGACTTGTGGCGTTTCTCTTATAAATACAACCAAGCAAACATGCTGCCCCCAGCAACCTGTCCAACAACCTACTTTCTATCAGTAAAAATTAGGTATTCTCTCCGTTGGCGTTGAGTTCCAGTCTTGGCAAGAAATATGGGAAATTGCATAGCTCTGCGGAAGAAGCCCATCAAGGTCATTAAATCTGATGGACGAGTACTTGAATACAACCCTCCGATGAAAGTCTGCCATGTGCTATCAAAATTTGGTGGGCATGCACTATATGATTCGCTGCCTGTCGTCCGTCATCTGCATCCAGACACTGATATGATTGGTGGTCGCGTCTACTATCTTTTGCCTCTTTTGACAGTTCATCCGCAAAGGGCTGGCGACGTTTCAAGTAAAATCACAGCTACTGGGCAAGAAGGTGGAGTGTTGAGGATAAAGCTCGTGATCAGCAAGGAAGAATTGCAAGCAATGCTGCGGAAAGGTGGGATTACAGTTGATAATATGGTTTCCAAGCTTCAGAATAACGGGAAAACGTGTGGTACTGATAGCTTCAGTAGTGATAGCAGGAGAAGCTCTCCGAGGTGGATGCCTTTGCTGGAAAGCGTACCGGAAGGAAACTGATTTCGGTGTTTCAATATAGTAAACAAAGGACAATAGTTAACTCGAAAACAAGCACTCCAACTGCCAAAATATTATGATTGCAACTCACTCATGTTGTTGTAATTTGTAAAACCCCCATACTATAGTAGCTTACCTTCTACATACAAGTAGCACAAAGGTAGCAGCTTACTACCTGATACTACAGCCTTTTTTCGATCTCATGCTTACTCGAATTTAAAGAACTGGAACTTCAAATCTATCGAGAGATCCATATCATGTACATTTTTCATCCCTAAGTTCTTATCAACCATATTTCACCTAATGGATGTTTTCTTTAACGTAAAAACAAACCTACCAGTCAGTCATTCAACTTTTCACCTGTGTGATGTTTTCTATACGGTAATTAAAAAAAAGAAAGGAAGTGGCTGTCTCCCACTAATTCAGAAAATAAAGCCTTTCATCCAACTTCAGCAGCAAATTGCTGCAAAAGCTGTCTTTTAATATACACGTGAACTCAGCAATATCGAGTGAGCTATTTCCTATTACAGCTTTTGTGTTTTCGTCGGAAATTTCCGCATAGTCTTCCACGTACGCTAGTTCCTGTCAGTAACTTCTGTTTTTTGTCGGGAATTTCCGCATAGATAGGCATCCACACCATGGGGTGGCAATGTCCGAGGGGGAAGGTAGTACAACTGTTCGCAAATGATGTGACATTTTACAAGCAAATCATAACGCATTGTTAACTACTTGTTCAATCTCATAATGCATTTATTGTCTGTCCACACCACATGAACAATAGTAATTGAATACAACATTATTGTTATAAAATTTTATAAGTGGTTCATAATGAATAATAATTTATCTAAATTATCAAAAAAAAATAATTTATCTAAATATTATTACATATGAACAGTAGCTGAATAAAATAACATATTATTGTTATACAATTATAGAAGTAGTTAATGTGAGGAGAGACAAGTTAGATGATAAGGAGAAAAATAGTGTACGGAACGTATCAAATTTGAATGAAATATACAAGACGACAACCAAAAAGGATATACAAGACGTTAAGAGGGAAGGCCAAAACGATCATTACAAATATCCAAAATGGAATGAAATATAACAGTAGCACAGCCAGTGCCGGTTAACCAAGAGGAACTCCAGTGACTTCATTGCTCATCCATCGAAAATAACCAATTTGACTAGACTAAAAAGTTTAAAAGACTTGCAGAACCGTCCGATACTGCTTCTGCCGGCAGCCGAGTTGTGCCTATGAACGGAATAAGCAAAATAGTGGCATGTGAAAATTTTCTAATTCTCTTGTTTAAGGCTGCAATTTTGCCCGAAGTAACAGGGGCAACTTCTATTCTACTATGTTACTTGTAATATCAACACACGCATCAACACGTCATTGGGAAGCGAGAGAGAGAGAAGGGGGGGGGGGGGGGTTCTATGGGGATTAAATGCTACAAATACTATCGTGAATACACAACTTAAGACGCATATGGTCTCATTTAACCTGACTAGAGCACAGACTAGTAGTGCTATCGATTTTTTTTTTAACTAAATAATAAGATATGTGAGGTCTTGAGTGCTGTACAGTAAGGATCTATTCTTGTTTTCTTTCAACTTCAAGAGCAACCTCATTGCGTCGAGTAAATGGTAGTGTGAACGGGGGGTTGTACTGCAATCAAACAGAAGCATAACAGAAAACAAAAGATCAACATATACAGAAGTGCTTAAGATCTTAGGTAGTAGAGACAACTTAAAAGCCGTCACCATAAGGAGTGCCAATTGACGTTTCCTTGACGTATCAGAAACTACCTGAGCAACTTCTGCTGACGCACCATTCTTTACACGATACTCAGTGTCTTTCTTCAGTGCCTCACGAAGAGTGGATTCACGGCGCTCAACTTCTTCATCAGAGACGAAACCTGATTGACAATGAAATGCAGGTCAGCTACTCTAACTGGCAACTCTTTCATCTGGGGGTTGTATGCCATTGGACTTGCCTAATAGTAACCAAAACATGTCACCACCTGCTATTGATAGTAAATGACAGGAGATGGGCACCCATCTTAATGACAAATTGCAGAGCAATATTATTGTCGTTTGTTGCCAAAGCAATTGCACACATAAAACATCTCAAAGAGACAAGGTATCCTTATGGGTGCATTGCTTCTCACAGAGTCTTTACAAATGACAAAAGCCACACACACACGGCATTATATACCAGTACAAGAATTTTGGACCACAATGTATCTTTCCGCTTGCTACATGCAAATTTCAACTTTAGATGTGATTAAAAAGCAAATTGAATTGATAGAGAGAAAATACCAGAAAAGGCAATAACTGCAACAATTTTCTTTGGCACCTCTTTTATTCTCACTGAAGGATCCTTAGGCAATGGCAAATTTGAACCATACTTTGAGGGCATGACAAAAGACATCTTCCACTTATCTTGACCTGCCACCTGCTGAAAACTCACAAAATCATCAGATTTTGATGAACATCAAGAACTTAAGAAAAGGAAAATAAACTTGGATATCTGCTACCACAATAGCTAAATTGTCATGCTTCTACTACTATAGTAGCAGGATTAACAAACTCTTGCTACTAGATATGTGCTGTTCAAGGATGAAACTTGAACCTACATATGCTGCGGGGAAAAATCTTTAAAGAAGACACTTAATGTTGTTAGGGCTGGCCTAGGAATAAACAAACTAAAGTTAGAATAAAATAGACGATATAACCGACCATATAATGATTAGGCGGTAGATACCAGCCATATAATAATTAGGCGGTAAAACCGACCATATAAAAAGGTTGTGGCAACTCAATAAAGACAAAATAATAAAGCAAATAAAAGACACAGAAGATTTACGTGGTTCGGTCAAATTGACCTACGTCCACGGGTGGAGAAGGAGCAATATTTCTACTATGGAGGAGAAATACAAAAACCGTAGGAAAGTGATTTTTAGGTCAAAAGGCACTTATAAAAGGTTTAGCAAATATTCCTAAACACAAAACAAGAGAGCCTAAAATATTTGACTAAATAGGCTAGATGACTCAAGAAACTAATAGCCCATATAACTCTCTTGAGTGGTGCACTTGAAACTAACCAAAGGCCCCTATATTTATAGCCTTCAGCAGCCGACTTCTTCTTGGCATTGTTTGATGTGGGACGAAGCAAAAGAAGCATCGGTCAGTAGATCCCTGCAAAATATATAAAATACTATATTTGTGTGCCTTCATAACAACAAGAGCACCTCGAGTGATTTTGAGAACTCCATCTCCACCTGAATAGCTGCACCCAATAGACTCAAAAGTGCCCAAAGAGATGAGATTTTTCTTCAAATCTGGAACATGTCTAACATTTGTGAGCATCCTCATAATACCATCATACATTTTAATCCGAATTGTGCCTTTACCAACAACTTTACAAACGGTGTTGTTACCCATTAAGATAACTCCAAATTATGACATATGCGTTTGGAGCACATGAGCGAAAAAATCTTGGGCATACTGAGCAAAAGAGGATTTCTTTGTGGACAAAGTACCGGGCCATTGGAATTCTATGAACATTGTATTTTTTGGAAGCTGAAAAGAGTCGGCTTCAGTTCACTAGCAATTCACAAGATAAAAGGTACTCTTGATTACATTCATTCAGATTTATGGGGTTCTTCTCGTGCTCCTTCTAAACGTGGTGCCAGATACATGTTGACTTTCATTGATGATTATTCAAGAAAAGTTTGGGTCTATTTTCTTAAACATAAAAATGATGTTTCCTTAACTTTCAAGCAATGGAAAGTTTTGATTGAGAAACAAACAGGAAAACATGTTAAGCGGTTGAGAATAGATAATAGCATAGAATTTTGTGAAGGTGAATTTGATAGATTCTGTAAAAATGAAGGAATTGTTCGGCATTGCACTGTCAGAATAACGCCTCAACAAAATAGCATGGCCGAACATATGAATAGAACGCTTTTGAAGAGAGCAAAATGTATAATCTCCAATGCAGGGTTGACAAACGACTTTTGAGCAGAGACGATCAATATGGCCTGTTATATTGTCAACCATACTCCTTCTGCATCTCTTGATTTCAAAACTCTTGAGAAAGTTTAGTCAGGTACTCCTGCTGATTACTCCAATTAAAAGTTTTTGGATGTCCAGTATACATGCACATGAATGATGAAAAATTAGAGTCTAGAGCTAAAAAGTACATTTTTCTTAGGTATGCTTCTGGGGTGAAATGATACAAATTATGGTGTCCTGATTCCAAATCCCCAAAACTTGTAATCAGTAAAGATGTTACTTTTGATGAATTGTCTATGTTATCTTCCAAGAAGGAGTTTTCTAGTTCTTGTACTACTGATAGTACACAAAAGCAGGTGGAGCTTGATATTGGCAGTTCTGATTTTTCTCAGTCCAAATCTTCTATTCAACAAGTGCCAGTGGATGCAGCTGAATCTACTGTTGAAGATAATTCAGAAGAAGAGTAGTATTCCATAGCCAGAGATAGACAAAGAAGAGACATTCGACCACCACAAAGATATGCAAATTTAATTGCATATGCTTTGTCTGTTGCAGAAGAAACTGATGCAGTTGGTGAGCCTTCCACTTATTTAAAAGCAGTTTCTTGTGATGATTCTGCAAAGTGGTTGATTGCGATGAATGAAGAAATTGAATCTCTTCATCAGAATGAAACTTGTGTTCTTGTAAAGCCGCCATCAAATAAGAAAATAGTTGGTTGCAAGTGGATCTTCAAGAAAAAAGAAGATATTCCAGAGATTAAAGATGCAAGGTAGAAAGCACAATTAGTTGCAAAGGGCTATAGTAAGGTACAAGGTTTTGATTTTAATGAAGTTTTTTCATCTGTTGTTAAACATAACTCTATTCGTGTTTTGCTTGCTTTAGTTGCCATGTATGATTTAGAGTTAGAGCAACTTGATGTTAAGACAGCTTTCTTGCACGGCGAACTTGAAGAATAAATTTATATGAAACAACCCCAGGGTTTTGAAATTGAAGATAAGGAAGACCATATTTGCTTATTGAAGAAATCCTTATATGGATTGAAGCAGTCTCCAAGATAGTGGTATATGAGGTTTGATTCTTTTATGTTGGGTCATGGTTATTTAAAGAGCATGTATGATAGTTGTGTTCACTTCCGAAAGATAGATGATGATTCTTTTATCTATTTGTTGCTGTATGTTGATGACATGCTCATTGCTGCCAAGAATTTGTCAGAAATTCACACTTTGAAACTACAGTTAAATAGTGAATTTGAAATAAAAAATTTGGGAGCAGCTAAGAAAATTCTTGGCATGGATTTCAAGCAAAATCAAGGAGTAGGGAAGTTGTTCTTGACCCAGAAAATTTACCTTGAGAAAGTCTAGGAACGTTTTGGCATGAAAGATGCTAAACCGGTATCTACTCCTCTTGCTAGCCATTTTTGACTATCTGCTACTCAGTCACCACAATTAGATGAAGAGGGAAATTATATGGTACGGGTTCTTTATTCCAGTGCAGTCGGCAGTGTTATGTAGGCAATAGTTTGTACTCGTCCAGATATCTCACATGCAGTCAATGTTGTTAGCAGATATATGTCTTGCCCTGGTAAAGCACATTGACAAGTTGTGAAGTGAATTTTCAGATACTTGCGAGGTACTTCAAATGCAAGTTTGGAAGAAATAATAACACTTTGGTTGATTTTGTAGACTCAGACTACGCTGGAGATCTTGACAGGAGAAGATCACTTTCAGACTATGCATTTTGCATTAACGGTTGTGCTGTTAGTTGGAAAACTACTCTACAACCTGTTGTAACTTTGTCTACTACAGAAGTAGAATATATGGGTGTGATCGAGGCAATCAAAAAAGCCTTGTAGTTGAAAAATTTATTTAACGAGTTTAGTCTACATCAAGGTGTTACTGCTATTCACTGTAATAGTCAAAATGCCATACACTTGACTAAACATCAAATGTATCATGAGAAGACGAAACACATTGATGTGAAGTATCACTTTATTTGGGATATCATTGCTAAAGGAAAGGTCCTTATTCAGAAAATCAATACTAAGGACAATCCAGCCGATATGTTTACAAAACATCTTCCACTTTACAAGTTCAAGCAGTGCTTGGACTTGGTTGGTGTTCGTTGTTTGTGATTTAGGCCTATTGGAGCTTATGTAGCGAAGGTGGAGTAGATTTGCTATTCCTCGATGTTGGGAACTCATCAAGGTGGAGATTTGTTGAAACCGCATTTGTTGACCGATGCTTCTTTTGCTTCGTCCCACATCGAACAATGCCAATGAGAAGTCGGCTGCTGAAGGCTATAAATATAGTGGCCTTTGGTTAGTTTCAAGTGCACCACTCAAGAGAGTTATATGGGCTATTAGTTTCTTAAGTCATCTAGCCCATTTAGTCAAATATTTTAGACTCTCTTGTTTTGTATTTAGGAATATTTCCTAAACCTTTTATAAGTGCCTTTTGGTCTAGGAACCACTTTCCTACGGTTTTTGTATTTCTTCTTCATAGTAGAAATATTGCTCCTCCTCCACCCGTGGACGTAGGTCAATTTGACCGAACCACGTAAATCTTCTGTGTCTTTTATTTACTTTATTATTTTGTCTTTATTGGGTTGCCACAACCCTTTTATATGGTGGGTTTTACCGCCTAATTATTATATGGCTGGTATTTACCGCCTAACCATTATATGGTCGGTTATACCGCCTATTTTGTTCTAACTTTAATTTATTTATTCATGAGCCAGTCCTAACAAATGTCCATCATTCTTTATTACCCTCTCAATTTGTCCCAGGTGCAAATAAAGAAGCTGGTTCATTTTGCTTCTTGTATCAATCATGAGATCAGCAACCCAAGGGCAATGAGATCAGGATACTTTATCTCTCAAAAAATGACCAGAATTCCAGCATAACCATGTAAATAATCAACTTCTAAAGGTGCTTAAACTACAGCTCTCATTGAATCAGCCAGAGATTCCAAAATAGATATATCATAAACCCAATCAAGTTCAATTGTTATCTTAAAACTCGATAACTGGCACACTTATGCTCCACCAATGTGCTGAATGCATACTCTAAGATCACTTCTCCCAAAATTCTATAACACACTCAAGAGGCTTATAAGATGTTTCCAGTTAAAAAAAATCCAGGTAGATTTTAACGACTGATTAAAAGCAGTTCAACTTGGATACGCTGGGTAGGTGATGCCCCTTGCTCCAGGAGATAACAGAGGAGGTGCAAACAAGCAGGACTGCACCACCTTTTCCTGGAAAAAGCTCCTTTTGCTTGTAACTTTCATCAGGCAAGGACCTCATTGCGATCCCTCATTTGGAGAAAGGGTTGGGGTCAGGACACATGTATTCCAAGAACCTTTATCTAAATATTCAGCAATATGCCTGCCTTTTATTATTTAGTGCCTCCATTTTTATGCCAGTGCTATCAAGGACTCTAAATGGCTCGAGTTGTAAGATGGTAAACCTTGTGAGCTAATGCCAAAGTGCCACTTGTATACGTCCTTATTCATTTGAAAACCCTGCCCCATTGATCAGTTGTCCATTAGGACGATGTCACTAGGGTACTACTACTGCAAGGATGACCAGACCAGAGTGTATGTCACCCTAAGGGCATTCTTGGCAAACCAAATTGCCGACTGCAGGATATCCCAAATTTCAGGTGGCAACCTACCACCTGCAAGAGTGAAACTTACGAACTAAATGCAGTTACAAAACTATTACTACCAAAGGATAAGTGGAACGCCAAGGGAAAAACCGGAGTAATTACCTTTTTAGTTATCACGGGAGTCGTCATGTCCATTTTCTCCCCCTCAGACTGACTTTTACTAGTAAAAACAGGAGTGGTCATCTCCATTTTCTCCTTCTTTGTATTCTAAAATCAGCCAGGTTAAAATCAACCGCACGAAAAAGACATAAAATTCGAAGCATGATATAGCAAGTAACCCACGGACTGAATCAGAAATAAATACTTCAGCTAGCTACCTTACCAAAGAGGTACTCAGCCAGCACGTTGAAGGATTTTGAAGCGCCATTTAGATCAAATCCAGATTTTCCGGGCATTGTCGTCTCGGCAATAAAGTACGACTGAATCCAAATCACAAACAAATATTTATACCACATAGAATTTCAAGACGATGAAGATTTTAGTGAAAACTTCCAGATATTCAACTAGAAAATGACGTGAAAGCGATTAATAGTACCTCAACTTCCCTTATCTCATATTGATCATTGCGGCTTAAAACCTTAAAATTCAGAGTTTCAATATCCGGAACTTCAAAAAATCGAAAGGAAGATAAGATAAGAATAACGAGGTTCCATGTAGAGAAGGAAATTCCAGCAAAACACAAAGTTCTACCTGACATCAAAGCCTCCTCTAAAGTGCGACTCTCGAATCTCCTCGAAGGAAACACGTACTTGGCAGTCTCGCTGGCCAATTCCATCAGAACTAAACAAGTCGTTTTTGTTTGAAAAAAAATAAATAAAAATAAGAATAAAATAAGGAGAAGAATTAAGGACCAGTAAAGCGAACTCGGATTTCAAAATTTCTACATAAACCAAAGACGTGACAATATAATTGAAGAAGATAACGATTACGTCGCTGGGAGAGAGAGAAGGTTTGCGTGGCAAGAGCGAAGACGAGAGAAACCCTGGCTTCCAGTGCCGAAAAATTAGAATTGATTCTAAGCAGCGGACTGGAGCCGGTTGTAGAGCTCCTTTGGGTGGCCATGGATTTGTAAACTATCAACGAAGGACGTGAAGGTTTATGCCCAAAATTTCTGAGAAGTCGGGAATCGGTGGGGGTGATGATGGTCGTCGTGGCGATTGAACCGTAGAGATTCATGTTTCGATTGCTCTATCACTGCCCACTGCTCTGTTTGAAGCTCTGTTTGGTCAAGAGGGAGAGAGAGAGTGCGGGATCGCGGCTCAGGCTCTCCCGAAAGTCGTCAGTACCCTTTTTTCTTTTTGTGGCGCGGAAAATTATCGTATGGCCATTACCCGGTACCGGTGGAAATTTGTAGTAATAATTTGGCCAAAAAATGAATTTTGGAAATTTGGTAATTTATGTGGTTCTACATCTAAATTGGAGCCCTATCCAAACTACAATTCGATGCTTGAAAATGAACCAAAAAGAAATTTCAACATTGCAATATTATGTATTGCTAAATAAAAACAAACGCCTACACTCCCTCACTACTGATTTCTTGAGATGATGGCTGGCAGTTCCAGACGAATGCAATTCTTAGCCCACCGTGCGGGTGATGCTTGAAATGGCCGAAATTCATGAATACTAGTACACTAACTAAGCAGATCTCAGTGCACTTAGCAAGAGTTCGGATTAAGGTTGAGCTGGAAAATCGTCAACTTCTGAGTTTTTAAGAAAAAAGAAAAAGATATGTTACATAATTATGAATGCCGTAAAATGATATTCTATCTTAGGTAAGCATATACTGGTATTCATGTAACACGCAATCTCATATTTAACTTGCAGATGAATCATAGGATCAAAATGTAACTTGACCATCTAATGGGTCTAATAAAATCAGTACGCGTTATCTTGCGCAACAAAAAAACCAGCATTAACATTAGGAATGTGTATATCAGAAACAAAAACATCTTGACGGCATACAAGGCCTGGAAAACAATTTATTTTGCTTGTCAATCACTACTCTGCTCTAGTTGATGCTCCATCCGTCATTTTCAGCGAGCACTTCACACCGTCAGAGGTGCAAAAATTGAAGTCATTAAAACTTCCCTGTCAGTCCTCAAGCACATATCCAGGAGAAACATGACCATCATATATCTGGATTACACTGCTGGCAGAAAAGGAGGACCAAAGTCCGTCAAACCGCTGAGGCATCCTGTTGGACGTGCCAAGCCACAACATCTTTGTATGGCAAGCTCCCGCCAAATATATCCAAGGCACTGCCTACGGTGACATCTACACGACCCATTCCTGCACTTTTAATTGTCTCCAAATCAGCCATTGTGCTCACGCCACCAGCATAAGTCACTGGAATCTGCCATTCATAAAACAACGCCAGCAATGCAATGTCAGATATGAGAAGGGTAAGAGCACGAACCAGTCACAAGAAAAACAAAAACACAATGAGGTACTTCATCAATACATGAGATTTTGCATGTAAGGCCAGTGACCAGTAATAATGCCAATATAAGCCAACCAAAAACCAAACTTCCATAGTGATTCATAAGCACAATTACTGCAACCAATGCTATTCCAAACCAAGAAGACTCCAACAAAAAAACATGTACCAAGGCCTGTGTCGTACTTAAATTGGTTAATTCAAAAATCGTGAGCTAATTGTTTTCAAAGGCTTGCCAACATGGTCTTGCGTCATCGGTTATCAAATTCTTTTTCTCACATTTTCAAAAGTTGGGCATTACGCTTTGACTCCACCTCGAGTCACTGATTCCATTTTTTAAGTAAAAAAAAATATTAAAACATCATAAACCAATCAGAAACTACCCTAAACTATACAAGAATTCCCTATATACATTTCCTAAGTCTGGAAAACAAGCAAGAAGAATGAAAACTAAATGAACAAGTACACACCGGGGAATGGTTTCCAAGCAATGCCACAAGCTCGTTGTCAATTCCAAGCCTGCAATACTCAAGTGGAAGAAAGTGTTGTTAAGTTGCTCTTTTACAGGATTAATCATGATTCTCAGTTTCATAGCACTCTAATCTATTGTATGCTCAACTGGTCGAAAAACCAGTTTGAAGCAACATGTAAGTAAGGCAAAATGCAGCACCAATCAATAGATGTATCCTAGAATGTCTTTTATAAGTGTCTGCGATTTCCCTAAATGTCAGAGTAAATCTCTCATGGAAAGAACTAAAATTAAAGAACATCATGCCAGAGATTTAGGAATTTCATGGAGGGGGTGGGATTTCGGGTCCATTCTTGTAATACATAATCAAAAGGCCCGTCCTTAAAGCCACAAGTATAATTAGAGAATGACATGCAGGATGAAAACTGAACCCAATACTGTGTTTAAACTTTGTTTAAACAGCTAAATCCCAGCAGAAGGCCAAAACATCTTAGCTTGGCTTCATATTACTCAGTACTGTGTCCTGTTATACTTATTGCTTGAGGAAGACCCTCTGCCAAAGCTAGTATAACAAACTAAGCTAACAAGGTGAGGGACCGTCCCCCCTCACCCCACCCCACTCCCAAATAGACGAAAAACAGAAAAGAAAAAGGGTGCGGAGCAAAGAAAAAAACCACAATGAAGAACTGAAACTGCAGCAAGACAAAGAGTACATGCATAAAAACTTGAATTTTATATATGTACAAGAGGTTTTGGAAGAAAACCACACACTGATAATACCTCTACTCAAGGTTAAGGATACTGATTCTAAATTAAACTATCTTGCTGTACCACCTATAAAAAACCTTGACAGCATTAATATAATGATTGAAGGAGTGCACTTACTTTTTTCCCTCAACATCAACTCCATGGACAAGAAACTCGTCAGCATAACGAGCCAGAAAATCCAACACTTTCTCATCAAGACATACATCACTAAATTTCTGCCACCTATCTGTGACGACAAAATATTTGCCCTCCTACAAATTGATATTTGAAGTCATTGAAAATAATCTTATTACATGGTAGAGCATAATGTGGAACCATGACCAAAATAGTTTCTTAATCACGGAGTAAGTGCTATACTTCTTAGATTGAGACAAGCTGCATACCAGGGCTAATAATCGCATAAAGTGCAATGTTTTCTAAGATAAGAAATGGAACAGTCTCAAAAATAAATAATCACTTCCATTAGCTCAGAAAGATTTCATCTCAGGTATGTTTTTTCTCAAGGCCAAAGCAAACCTTCTTTCGGCAACTGAGATCCAATATAAGTCTCTCTTTCCCAACAGCATTAGCAAGCTCTTTAAGCCTGTCAAGATCCATTAGTCCATTGCTGAAAACATACTGCAGGAAAAAAGAGGAAAAATATGAGCTTGATATATATTAAACAGTAAAACAGAAGCTACTTCAGAGTCTAGCTTGTTGCTAGTTAAAATGAGCTCTCAAACTTATAACCAACACTAGAACATCCAAAACCCAGAGTTACACAAACAAGGACTTCTCATTGCATCAAAAGGACATGGTAACATGAAATAAAGGGATGCCTCCTGGCTCCTTTCATTTGAAATTTAAGAAGAAGTAATGAGTAGGACATATTTCTCTTTTTTTTTCCTGATCAGAAACAAAAAAGGCATGCACAGAGACAGCTAATGTCAACTTAAAACTCATCAAGCATTCCTGAAGCAAAGAACATCAACTAAGGCAGGTAAACCATTTCCTGCCTCTCTTCTAGACAAATTTCTTTTTGCATATGATAAAACAATTAAGCGAGGGCCTAGAGGTTTTCTAAAAGTGTGATAATCCTTTGTAATTTGTGCATAAGATGCTTGCTACTGCATATTTAAAAAGAAAAAAAAAATCAAAGGAAACATACAGATGTGACAATGACATGGCTGGCTCCTTCCTCCAAGTAACTAAAAGCATTGCTGGAATTGATACCACCTCCAACTTGCAAACCACCTAGACATTGTCAAAATCTCAGTGTTCAGCAGAGGAAAGGCTGTAAGTTGACGCATTCTAGCAATCATAAAATGTGAGCCTCATATTGTACCAGACGTACAATGGCTACATTAAGTTCTATTCACTTGAGAACAGCACAGAAATCTGTGCAGCAGCTAATGACACAGATAACAAGAAAAACTAAATGCAATTAAAGATATAAAAAACATTATCCTTGTTGATTTCTGTTTATATAATTAAGCAAGTGCCAGGCTGCCAGTTGAAGTATCAAGAGTACTTGTGAGTAAAAAAATAATGTGTGAGCGCACGCATACACGCGCACAAAAACACATAACTATTCAATGAGAGTGTCTTTCACTTTCCAAAAAAAAATTACTTTCAGAAAGGTAGAGTTCAAGTATGCGTGATATAAATTGTGGAGATACAATTAAGCAATAAGCTTAGATACTTGAATAACAAGTCTTAATTAACATGCATATAAAGTCAAAAGATGCATCACCAACGAGAATACCATACCAGGATAGGCATGTAATGCTTCAATAGCAGCTGATTTACTCAAAGGATCTGCGCCAAGTGTGATCACATGACCTCCCGTAAGTCCATCATCTTTGTAAAGCTTTGCATAATCTGCTGCTGGTTTATCAGATTCAAAGTTTGTTACGAGACTTGAACTTTCTTCCCTAGAATCTTGAAGAGTAGATCCTACAATTTGCTTCACTTTTCCCTGAAAATATTTGAAAGAAAGTCTAAATTAGTAAGCGTTTGCTTTGCTTTGCTATAAGATGTGCATGAATCAAACATTGGTTCCCATCATGCCAATATGGGCTACTAATACTCAATTCTCGGGCTGCCTTCCTTCTGTCCCCCGACAAATACCACCACTAGAGAAAAGGAGAAAGTGAAAAGATTCTCAAGTAGCTAAATTTCTTCTTGCCTTTTGAACAGTCACTACTTTTGGGTGACAACAACAAGACACAAAAATCTCATGTCCAAGCACACGTGATGATAGCATGCTATAAATCACCAACTTGTTGGATGTCAGTGGTTATTTCAATCTTAGTTAAACAAATTTCCTGATGCTGCCACAAAATTCATTTGACGGTATTTCATAAGCAAATCACCAGGGGATAAAAGAAAGCCCTGAATACCACCTTGTGTATGTCAATGCAAGGGCGAAACCTAACTCCACATTGGACAGATAGCCTTTGAGGTCCTGCACGGTTCAAAACAATTACTTAATCTGCAATTGTCAATTAAAGTACTTAAATATCTCCCGACTACCTTCTTCCATCCTACATACACAATCGACGAAAGGGAAAAGAAGGTACCGTAGTAAAGCAAAGGAGCTGCTCTTAGAAATTTGTATATCGTGTGAGGAACACATATTAAGGAACTGAAACCCCATTTACACAGTGACCCAGGATTAGCCGAGCTCGCATTCACATGAAGGCTCTGAATCATCATACCTTATTGAGCTTCAAACTCAGTCTGGGCATCTGCGCATAAAGGGCACAATCAGCTACCAATAGATTTCTGCTATCTGATAGTCAACAGTATGATCAAATATGTTCATCCATTTAACCGTTCGTGGAAAGAGAATTATTCTCGTTGCCACTTCGACATATTTTAGAGACATTTTCTCAAACACGTCCTATGCTAAGTTAAAACAACTCACTGATCCATTACCCACAACCCACATGTAATTCTACGACTTTTAATTACGAAAAAGTCTATTGGTGATAGATGACGGCAGCACTAAAAGAAGTTCCGATCATCAACTTATGAGATACTACTGTGTTTATTCATTTACAATTTTACAGAGCAATAATAAATACGTTTTGGCTGTACATAAGTGGGACAGGACAAGTTGAGAAGCCTGGGTCGGAGGCGACAAAACTGCGCGGGCAGTTCGTTAACATAAACAGCGACACAACCCAACTTTGCTCCCTGGTTCTCAAGTTAATTATTTGGATGCCTCCGCTGTCGCGTCTCATTTTTTTGCTAAGAAAATAAGATGTTTACAAATAATGTGATTTTTATTTAAAAATAAGTAAAAAATAACCTGGAATGAAATTTCAAAAAATATGACAGTTTAGATACAAAATTTAGTCTAAAAGAATTTTTAAGAAAAAAAAGAGTCGCCACTTGATATTAAATTTGAATGTACCAAATTATTAAAAACTCTTTTCGACAATTGCAGGTCTTTGAAAAAACAAGATAAAATGAATTCGAGAGTCATGATTGAAAAAAGAAAAGACAAATATTCAATTAATTCAAATCTAATACACTCTTTTAATCTAGTCTAAGCTAGTTGCGTGGTTTAGTTAAAATTTTCTCTAATCTAACACTTAAATTTATCACAATTGGATGTTTTCTACATGAATGTAAAAAAAACCGTTCAAAGGGACAAAATGTGCATTCAAAGGTTTAATTGATATCAATCATATTAATTGCAAAGGCCAAAATAATTCTCTGAAGAGATCACGAGTATGCAAATGATGAAATTAAAAGAAAAGAAAAAAATTAAATTATATACATAGGTATAAGTGCTCAAAAGAAAAGGAAATACAGCATAATAAGTATGGAAGACAAAAACTCATGACACAATTTTCTTATACAGGGATTAATGGGATGTTTAAACTAAAAAGTTATAATTATCTATTTTTCATGTTTGAAAAATAATTCTCCTAACATAGACAATCAAATAAACTAACTTAAATGAAATGCAATTCTAAATGACATGATTCACACATATAGAGAATAGAGGAGAGAGGAGAATATAATAGGTTATATCATACAAATGAGAAAATATCCTAAAAATAAAAAATATGCATGAAAATGTAATGAATATCACACAAAAATGAATCTAACGCACGAACGATCTAAGGGTCTAGCGTTAGACTAACCCATTTTTAAAAATCCTTACTAGCGTTGGACTAGCAAGTAAACAAATGGAGAAGTCACAACTAACGTTGGACTAGTGTGGTGACGCCATGCATTCTTAATACATAGTAAAACAAATAAGACATAAATTAAAACAAATAAATATGTAAAAGTACGTAGCACATAACACATAAACATAACATCTAGATGCAAAAATCCCAAAAAAAACGGATAAAGCACATAATACATAAGCCACATAAACACGTAAAAACCTATCAATTACGGTGGGGAATCTAACTACAATCTAAAATGGGGAAATAAAAAAAATCTTATCTACCCTATCTATTGCAATAGAGGACCTAATTACAATCTAAAAGGGAAAAATATAATAAAACAAATCTAATTATCCTATCTATTACATTTTTCAGGTATTTAAATGCCTCTCAACTAATTATAAAAATTAACTAAACAAATATAAGAAAATTTGAATAAGCATTTAAATCAAATAAATGAAACATATAAAAATATATAAACACATAGGAACACGTAGAAGCATATAAGAGCACGTAATTGACATTGAAATAATAATAATAAGGGTAAATCCCTTTTGAAGTGGTGATTAAATGGAATCAAATTACCCTATTTATACTCAAAATGAACAAAAAAATCATGACGCCAATTTAATTGAAAAATAATAATAACAAAAGTACTAAATTCACACTAATATATCAAACATAAAGAAATTTAAGAACATCTAAAAATTACAACTTAAGTATATTCAAAAGTAGCATAATTAGCTATTAAAGAAAAGAAACAATCATAATAAAGAGAGTCAAATTCACTAGGGATTGATTGCAAAAATTGAAAAATTTTTGGGGGTAAAAATATAATTTTCTAAAGTTTAAGAGCCCAAATTAAATAAAAGATAAAGCTTTGGGACCAAATTGAATTAATTTAACGTCCTAAGTGAAAGAAATTTAAAATGTTCTGGGCCGAAGTAAAACTACTCCAAATATCAGGGGCTAGAGTGCAAATTTCAGTTTCTGATTTGGGCAAGAAAAGGTCATCGGGACTTAACTTTTTATTTTTACTTGGGCCGAAAATTTCTAAGCCCAGCCTAAACCCAAAGGAAACGAGCAGGCCAGCCCGTCTTTTTATCACTCAAGCCCGACCAAAAAATACATGGGCTCTGACCTCCTAGCCCAAACCGAAACCCAAAAGAAAAAAAAACCCATTCCCAAAACCCAACCAAAACTAACCACAACCCACCGAAAAAAACATTAGCCCATCATTTTTCTTTCTCTTCTTTTCGTTTTTCTTTCTTTCTTTTCTTTTCTTTCTCTTTTTCTCTTCTTCTTCCACTCCCGTTTCTTCCTCTTCTTGTCCGGCCCACTGAAGAAGCTTCAGCTGGTGGCCATGGTGGCCCCCGGCGGCGCCACCACATGGCCGCCGACGAATTTTCCGGTCGCCAAATTTTCTCAAAATACCATAGTTATTAAACCCAACCCGGGAAGAAACCCGGCGAAGGAGGTGGGTCAACGGGTTACTGGTTGAACCGGTGGGTGAGTGGTTGAACCGGTGGGTCACTACATATATTTAAATATTATATTTCATAATTATTTATATAAGATATATGATATAAATTGTAATAAATAATGTCATAACAAAAGCTCATTTAATTTAATTTGTTATAAAATAATTAATTCATATAAGAATCAATCAAATATAAAGTTATTTATTAATATACCAAACTTCAAGTGTAAAATTTTATCTATATTTAGTGTAATTATCTAGCTTATTTATGAATTTTAAGTGTAAAAATTTATTAAAAATAATATTTGTCTTTAAATGAATTATGTAATATGTTATTTTTGGAATCCATTTTATAACTTATAGAGTTTGGAGGGTAATAAATTTTTATTAAAAGATTCCAAATAAATTTGTTTTAGAGAAAAAAAGATAGAATTGAAAAAACGTTTATATATCATACTAAAGCTACTATATCAACATATTTGGAAGTGGTTTGGTGGTAAGCAAGCGGTAGTGTGAGGGCAAAGGTCGGAAGTTCGAGTCCCAACAATAGCAATATAATTTTTCTACAAAATCCGGTTAGTGACAAAACCGGCCAAAACCGGCCGGGTTTCCGGTTTAACCCGGTTCGACCGCCGGGTTGTTGACTAAGTCAACGGTCTCTGTGCACAAACCGGTTAGTGACAAAACCGGCCAAAACCGGCCGGGTTTCCGGTTTAACCCGGTTCGACCGCCGGGTTGTTGACTAAGTCAACGGTCTCTGTGCACAAACGATCTGATTCCAAACCCGGCCCGGTCCAATGGCCGGTCCACCGGTTTGACCGGTTCGACCGTCGGGCCGGGCCGGGTTTAATAACTATGCAAAATACACCCCCTCACTCGATTTTTCGCGTAGATTGCATTTCCGGGGTTAGTTTTTACAAAAAATGACCCGAAAGTGACCAAAAAAACAAAAAACAGACCAGTTTTTATTTTTTCACTATATCTTTCACTAAAAATCACCATATCTTTCACTAAAAATTATAAAAAATATACCATAACACTCCTTACAACTTCTACAAAACACCTATGATTTTAATTTGACAAGAAAACAACATAAAAAGGCTAAAATAAAGCAAAACAGCCCCCTAAAATTTTTTTCCCATTTTGACATTTTTTCAAACAGTTAACATGCATATACAAAAACCATTCCTAATCTTGTTCATGACCTATCCCAAAATTTTAACCACACAACAGTAGCAATAAAAACCAGCAAGAAGCAAAAGAAACTAGACACTGAAACATGGATGTAATAATAATAAAAAATCGGAAAATACCTCAATATAGGTAGTAGTCCCTTGACCAAGATGTTTGATACAATTTCCAAACCTTGAGCGTATCTTCCTGGCTCCCTTTGGTGATTGATTTGTGTGTGGATGTGCTATGGGAATTTAGAAATTGAGAGAGCGAGAGGGAGAAAGAGCCAAGATGGAGAGAGTTGGAGTTTTAATGCTTGTGTCTAGTGCATGTGTGATTGAGAGAGCCAGAGAGGGAGCCGAGAGAAGATTGAGGGAGATGAGGAGAAAATCTGCTAGTTTTTCTTGTCTTGGGAAGAAAGAGAGAGGACCGAGAGCTGTCTTTTGGAGGGAAAACATGATGGTTTTTTACCTAATGATGACAAGAAAGATGCAAGGAAAAATATGATGGTTTTTCTCAAATAAAAAGAAAGATTCATGGAAATTTTGAGTGCAAAAATAGATCAATAGTGTATTCGGTGAAAAAATAATAATTTGGAGAAGATTCTTGATTTCTTGATTTTCTTTTTTTATTGCTTTTTATTATTATTTTTTCTTTTCCTAAAACAAGACCTGTAAAAATAAAAAAATACATATTGAAATGCAAGAAAAAATAAATAATTCATTAAATAAAAAAATTAAAAAATATATTAAAAATTAACAAAAATTTGGTGTCTACACCGCGTCTAAAAGACACCCAAATGGAGTACATACTCAAGCACGGATTCATAGGTTCGTAAAATGGGGGGAAAGAAGTAGGATATTTGAGCTTTTAACTATTCAGCCCCCAAAATTTTCTTTTTATTTATTTGAATTCCATACTTTTGGTTTTGTATTAATGTGGTGCATAATCATTTCACGACCATGTGATGAAACGGTGGAGTTTTTTGAAGAAAAAAATATTTGAAAATATTAAGATGCACTTTTTATTATGTGATAAATGAAAAGATATGAGAGAAGAGAAGATTGTTTGAAAAAAAACTGTAACAATCCTGTAGGGCTTTTTATTATGTGATGAAAAGATAATTAGAAAAAATAATTATCTGTTTCCAAGAATTAACGTTTGATGAAACGTGAATATGGTTCTAGGTTTTTTTCTTTTAGGACCGTTGCATTCTCTTAGTAAAACAAAAGGAAAGGAAAAACACTTACACGATTCAAAAAAAACTCACATGATTATCCCTATTTTTTGGATTTTATGATAACAATCAACGTATTCATTAACAAAGGCCAATTTAATGGCAATGATAGAGAAAAACTTTTGACAATCATTTCTAATGTTTCCAGACCTGGATTAGGTTATAACTTTCAGCTACACTCTTAATCAAAAGATCATCTAGTAATTCTCCAATATATCTTAAGCTTCAAAAATTCTACAACATGATGCTCAAAATCAACAAAACTGAGATATTAGTCCATTAGTTCACGTGATAATTGTGTTTGGATTGCATTTTTCATGATTTTTCATGGAAAAAATACTGTAGCAATTTGATGTATATGAGGAAAAAATGTAATAGGGAAATGTGATCACGGAAAACGACATAATTTTTTTGACGGAAAACAGCAATCCAAACACAAACAATCATTAGCTTACAACTTACTTTAGATTGAGGAAGTTGTTTGACTATCTGCAATTTTCCTCCTGCTAGCCAGCCAATCCAAATAAACCTAGCTTATTTTCTCTTCAAGAAGTGTATATGTAAAATCTACTCTTAGTCTTAGTAGATTGACAAATGAAATGGAATTTATAAGTGTGATGTTATTTTTTTCCTCTCTTATCTCTTTCTAATTTCCCGCCCCATTAAGTGTTTTACTTTTATAACTCGTCCTGTCCCACTTATGGTATTTGCTTTCCTTATTTTGCCGTTCAAAATGGTGTCGTGAGACGGAAGAAAAACCTTGTCTCCGGTCTTTATTTACTTCATAAATTACCCATATGTGTTAAATTATGTGTTATAGTTATAAGGGTATTTATGTAAATGTACAGAGAAGCGACGGGAACAGGAAGGGAAAATCGCCATTTTAGTCCTTGAACTATTTACTTATGCCAATTTCATCCCTCAATGTTTTTTTAGCCTAATTTAGTCCTTCAACTTAAATTTATTGTCCAATTAAATCATTTTACGGTGGTGCCACCCACTAAACCTTTTTCGACATGAAAAAACGCTACCTAACCAGGGGCAAGAATGGAAGTACAAGTCATGTCCTACGTTAAAATAAAGAAATATGAAAAATTTTCATCTAATGGGGTAAAACAAAAATTTTACACTAAATTGGGGAGAAAAACAAAAATCTGCAAAAGAAGTGGCTGGAATCCGGCAAACTAGTTATCTGCTGGTTAACGGAATCACCATGGTGATTCATGAAATTACACTCTTTCGTGATAACCAGCAGATAACGGAATCACCAAACAAGAAAAATCCCACAACGAAAGCGAGAAAATAGCACCGCCCGGGAAGGGGCTTTCGTGACTCTAGGTCTTCCAGCAATCCTTTCTCCTCAATCACGTCACACTCTTTCCACAGTTTTTGTCCCTTATGGCTAGGGTGCCTATTCCCACCCGATCCCCCGTCGTTTGGGTTGATCTTCCTCGATCCAGGCTTGAGGGAGCCAGAGAAGCGACTGGTAGATGACTCCTTAGAGTGACGGCCGACGGAGAAGTGAGAGTGGGGTGGCGAGCCCGCCGAATCCACCCATCCAAACCCGCAAAAAATGAGCTCAACGTTCCCAACAATTCTACTATCATCCTCCGCTACCTCATTAAATTTAACACTGCCCTTTCCCTCCACCCAACAATCCTTACAGTCTCCTCAAACTCCTCGAATTCTCAGGGGACGGTCACCTTTTCTGCCCTCTAATCCTTTACCCCCTCCTCTACCCTCTCTCGACTATCGCCGCCACCGCCAACCGTTTTCTCCTCAACCTATTTTTAGGAGCACTTCTGGGCATCCTCCTCATTGGCCGCCTCAAACATCTCATCCGCCGCCCCTAACCCATCTCCAACAAAAACATGTTTGTGTCTTTTGTCGTCGACCACTGGTATTTTCCTTCTAGCCATAGTTCTCGAGTTTCCTTTATTGCCCTTTCCTAATTGTTGCATTGTTTTTTCTAGAGGATTCATTAATTGGGATAAAATCTTGTGTGATTGTCATAAAAACAGCTCATTTGTGGGATATTTTTGTGAGCAGCTTTTTTTGCTCAATATGCACTCTACATTGTGTGTAGTTCTTTGCTCAATATGTATTCTACATTGCATTTTGTCGAAAAAGCCGGAAAAGTGTTTGATGAAATGCTTAAAAGAAATGTAGTTTCATGAATCACCATGATTTTCTGGGTATGCGAACACTAGACAGGCTAGACTTGCTAAGGAGGCATTTCAAGTTTTTCAACCCCTATTTGATGAAAGGTAGATAGATGACTTGAGCGAATTTCTTTAGAACTTTTGATGATACTGGTGATGGTCCTAGAGAGAACTTTTGATTATCTCTATTTTCTATCCCAATTTGGTCGAAATTTTGTTTTTCTCCCCTTTTTAGTTTTTTGGGTTCTAGCTTTGGCCCTTGCTTTGTAATTCCTGGATTGCCCTTAATTGGGTGGTGATTTTGTGCCGGAAAAATTGTAATTGGTGGTGCGTTCCTTAAAGGATTTAATTGGACAATAAATTTAAGTTGAAGGACTAAATTAGGCTAAAAAAATTGAGGGATGAAATTGGCATAAGTAAAATAGTTCAAGGACTAAAGTGGTAATTTTCCCGAACAGGAATTTATGAAAGTATCACATTCGCCAGCTGGGCATATTTCTAAATTACTATCAGTGTCATCGTGCGTGATTGTTGTCGCTATGGTTTTTTTTCTCTCTCTCTCTCCGGAGGAGGACTTCGCAAGAAGATTCTGTAACCATGTACGGATCAAGGGGGTAAGCTTCTAAGCCAGATTTTTGGTTAATTTTGGATATTCGATGTGTTGTGTAACTGATTGTGGATTCAAATCGTTATGTAGTGGGCTGCTTTGCTTCTTTCTTTTTTTGGGTTACGAAGGGATTAATAATTGATGTGTGTCATGGAATCGGATTTCTGGTTTTTCTGTATATTCTGCTTGATTTAGGTTTAATTCGTTAATTGTTTGCTGCTTGATTTAGGTTTATAGTTCGACTTTTCCTTAGGATTGACTGATAGGGAATAAAAGTTATGTTGTAACGGAAACAGAAAAACCTATTCAGAATCTTGCTAAAAACATTAAAAAATGTCAAATTTTATTGTTTTATATATCATGTTTGCCCTGTGTTTTGTGGTATGGTACAGGTTGGGCCGGGGGGGGGTTCTTCTTTGTTGGTTTTTCTCTTTGATTTTTATCTGATTGTTGGTTTTTTCTCTCTGATTTTTATCAGCTTGTCCTGGGTTTGTGTTAGAGATGTATTTAAGATTCAACTTAATAATTATTTTTCACATAAAATATTGTCTCCACGTACATTATATGTGCTTATTTGAGATGTCTCTAAAGGAAGGGCTTTTACAAGTTTATATTCCTCCTCTTCAAAAAATAATTTAAATGTGTGCTCACGAGACAAAAGTATATATAAAAAAATGCGGTTACCAAAATAATAGTTTTCCATTATTTCTCTTCATATTGAATCAAGCTATATTACTCCAACAAAAGAAATATTTCTTCTTACTTATATTTGTAATTGCATCTAGATGTTTTAATTTTTCTATCCCTTTGTTTTTTTAGAGGGAAAAAAAAGTCAAAATTTATTATGATTCCATTTTTAAAAGTATCCAAAATTTTATATCTGGTATATATATCATAGATAGTTGGAACTGTATAGGAATAATAATTAAAATTTTATGTCTGATATATATCATAGATAGTTGGAACTATATAGGAATAATAATCAATTCCTCGTGATTATATTATGGTTTTCAAAGTCCCATAAAACTTGTTACTTAGATAAAAATAAGCATAATCATTAGCCTTTTAATACCATGATAAAAAGGTGAACAATGAAAAAAAAAATGTAGTATGTGAGTTGGTATAGTATAGATAACATAAACTTCATGAAGTAGTGCAAGGTAAAATTTGCCATCTTATCATGGTCACATCATGTGAGTAAGCAATACATGTTTAGATGAAAACGATGACATTATTAACTGTTTGAACTTTATAGATCAAGTACTTTTCTTGATACTTTTATATCGATTATTTCAATAGTTTTCGATGACAATAAACAATAATTTACCAACTGAAATTAGTATCATAAATTAAAAACATATAGTCGTCGACTTTATTTGATATTTGCAAAATCTATTAACTATAAGTTGCTTTAATAGTAGATTGAGAATTTGTAATAGGTAAATATATTGATCAATTTGTACTAGACATTGCTCAACGAAATACATGTGATTTCCGGCTCAGAAAACTTTGCGATTAACCAAGTATAAGTAAATATTTTTTTGTTCAAAATAAACTAAGGGTACGTTTGGTTCTACAGAATTAGAATTGAATTAGAATTGAAATTCTATAGAATTGGAATTCTATGAATTAGAATTCCAAGTCATTTCAATTCTTTCGTTTGGGAAATGCATAGTGTTATTCTTGGTTTTGATGATCACAAAAGTTTGTTTATACAGACCAAGAAAGTGAACACTTTGATCAGGTCTGTTGGAACAAAGAAAGCATATGTTCGTTTATCTCCTGACTACGTTGCTTTGGATGTGGCAAACAAGATTGGAATAATATGAATGAATTTAGTCATTGTTTTGTTTTCGATCAAAGATATTGTCTTTTAAGTATGTCTAGTTTGTCATTCTTGGTACTTTGAAATATTTGTCTAACCTTCCTCAAATACAAGTGTTTTTTGTCTATCCAAGAATCAGGTTCAAATATGTCATGAAATGTAAAACAACCAAAATGAGAAGCAAAAACAGGACAATCAGGTCGGACGGCCGAAAGGAAACTGTCGGACGTCCGAAAAGATAAAGAACATCAGGAAGGAAGCACCGTCGGACGCTCACATGGAAGCATCGGACGTCCGGAAGGATCGGACGCTTGCCATCGGACGCTAATCAACCGCATCGGACGTCCGAAAAATTCCAAGATAACTTGCTAGCTCTCGGCCCAAGGTCGGACGCTGTGCTGTCGGACGACAAAGAACTTATCGGACGTCCGAACCTCAACTTGGCTATCATCGGGCGATTGGTTCGGACGATGATTCGATCGTCGGACGTCCGACAGCCCTAACGGCTAGTTGACTCTTCAGCTGCCTTCTATCCGTTGGAAGCATTGATGAAGCCCATTTCTGGATCCCTTTAAAATCAAACTGGTCTGAACGAAGTAGGGACTTTTGCTCACTTTGTTTACAAGTTCTCAAGAGATATTTTAGCTAGAAAATAGTCTCCAAAGCAGATTTGTATTAAAGTGGTGTGAATTTCTGTTGAGCATTTCTTTTGTGGTTGAAAGGATCTTTAGTGTAGCTTTGTTGAGGGTTTTCTGAGTGATTGTAAAACTTCCTAGCTTGACTAAGTGAGGCTTAGGGCAAGGAGGAAGAGCTCCCTCCATTGTACATCTAGTTGATCTTCGTTCATCAAAGAGAAGTTGCTCTTCCTAGTGTTTGGTCTTCAAGTTTGGGTAAAGCTTGGTAGACACTTGGTTTGTTTCTCTATTTTATATTTCTGTTTAATAAAATCTTCATTGCTTATCTATACTTGCTTATCTGATTAATATTGCTATTGTCTTCTAATCTACTTGGTTGATCATTACTAAAAAGGAAGGTAAATTTTCATTAAAGAAAAAGTGCATAAACTTGGTTAAGATTTTAATCAACCAATTCACCCCCCCTCTTGGTTGTCTGTGGGACTTACACATAGAATTGATACGGAATTTATTTGAAATTCCAAATTCTTTGTTTGTATGAGAGAAGAATTCATTAGGAATTAGAATTGTTTTCATGAAACATTTGCTTACATAAAATTTTTCTTTTTTTTTCTTTTTTATATAATAATTTCTTTTTTTTCTTACATTTAGCTATTTTTTACTAAAGATTTAAAAGAAAGAACCAATTTGTGCCTTTAATAATTTATTTTTTCCCACTCTCATATCATATTGACTGCCTTCTTTTGTTCAAGTATGGTATACATATTGGCATCCAACCAAAACTGGACCTCACCCCCTTCAAAGTAAATCCCCAATGACACTAACATATTTCTTAAAACATGGTAGAATACTAGACAGTGAATTAGTCACTAATTAACTCAAATAGTACGTTTCTAAAACAATTTAATTAACATTCTCAACAAATAAATTCAGTTTACTATTCGAATTCTGAATCTAACAGTTGATGGTGGAAAAGGGTGTGGAGAAAGGTGGAAGGACCAAAAAGAAAAAAAAATCTAACATGCTTGAGTTATACTGGACACTATTACTACTTCAGAATCATGTTACAAGTCGTGGAGAAGAAACAGGTACAGACAGACGATATTGAAGCACCAAATACTCAGGTCTGACTAAGGAGAACATCTTTGTAAGGAGTTGCAGGAACAATAGCAATCTTCCCTTCCTCCGCAGGCCCTTCCCTCCTCCTAGAGGACTCCTCCAAGATGAACGGCACCTGGCCTTCTCTCAAGTCAAGCAGTCGCTCTTGTGCTCCACCTCGCAGTTTCTCCAACTGTAATCCATCACCTTGCTGCATCTTGAACACTTTTACAAGATTTGCTAGGCCCCTAGCGAAGAATAACAGGCTCCCAAATATGCTAATCCATATCCACGTCAAACCCTGCGAACCAATACGTGAAATATAGAGATCAACTTCCCGAATAGAAGCAAAGCTGGAAGATCAGTCAAAGTTTCAAGCATGGGTACTGCTCTTGTCTCTGGCTCAGGATTTTGTGCTCAGCCCCACAAAGAATTTGACTTACCAATAATTTCATACCGTGATGGATATGCCCTGTCTGCTCTCTGCTGTTAAGGATTGCTCCTACCAGAAACAACAAGCTTCCCATCAAGAATGGAATCTGGATGCTCTCTTGCAAGATCTGAACATGCCCACCAGCTCTCTCATAGATCTGAACATACCCACCAACTCGAGCATTCCATACATCCTCATTACGAACATCAATTCTACCTCTAGAGTAGTCTCATATTATCGTAGACCCAGAGTTACAGGACTGGAGCAGTGGGTATAAGATGTCATAGTGTTTCTCCCATGTCTTCAAACGAGATATAATATTAGTCTTTGTCATAGATATATTGAGTTTATCGAATAAAGCATTCATTACTGCGGTGTAGGCTACTGTTTTCCATGCACATTTACCATCCAATTTGTTTCCTTGGTTTATTTGGTCAATAAAACAGGTGCCCATTACACGATCCATTTCAGGAGTCCAAGTGAAATACCCTTTGCCTTTCCCTTTTGACTGAGATGTTGCTTCAGATGCCATATCTAAGGCAAATATATGCACCAGAAAAACATCACAATGTCATGTTCTTAAGAATAGATTCAACAGCCACTGCATTATAGAACTAAAAGCGGGAGGCAAATATGCACCAGAAAAATCATATGATGGAGAACAAGTTTCCGTAAATCATATGAGACATTAATCTTATCTAGATGATGGAGAAATAATATACATTGCAGAATATTGATAATTTACTAGAACACTGCTTGCACAAAATACAGGATATGAAGCAGACATGAACCACAACAAAGCTAAATATCTCATCTTTCAGTGTAGAATCAAAATGCAGTATCAATTTGTGGTTCCACAATGCAAAAACTTCTAATAGATCTCAAAAAACCATTTTAAGGAAGACATACGAGATTACCCCTTTCATCTTCATCACCAATATGATTTTAAACTAACATTATATATTCCAAACTAGCTATTAATTCAAAAGACCAAATTAGCTATTGGAAAAATCTCAAACAAAAACCTGGTTGCTACTGTATCAAAAACAAAAAAGATTTTACTGGAGGAAAGGCTTGTAGGGGTTACGGCAGAGGTGCTGGGACAAGGAGAAGGCGCGGCGGCAGCAACGACAGAGAACGCTGGAGCATATGGCGATTTGCTAATGAAGACAGAGGAAGAAGCTAGCTTTGTTTCCTTAATCTAGCTTTATAGTTGACCCGTTTTTTAGTTTTTACCCATTTAAAGTCCGCGTGTTGACCCAACGAGAATCTGGCCGTGGAATTAGAATTGGAATTCTTTGGTCCAGCCAAAGAATTGAAATCATGGAATTCGATCGATTTGGAATTGCGATTCAATTCTAATTCTATATGAAAGGTAGGATCCAAACACGAGAATTAGAATTGGGGACCCAATTCCAATTCTAAATCCCAATTCCTTGGGTAACCAAACATACCCTAAATATTTTTAATTGTTAGATTTTCCGTACGAGGTGGAGTCGAACGAAATACATGTGATTTCCGGCTCAGAAAACTTTGCGATTAACCAAGTATAACTAAATATTTTTTTGTTCAAAATAAACTAAATATTTTTAATTGTTAGATTTTCCTTACGAGGTGGAGTCGACTTGAAGCCCGGGGCATAAATGCGTAATAAGAACCAGCTAAAAAGAAGCGCGGGCTGCTTAGGCAACTGGTAAGTGTTGTAGTGGACTCCCAACAGCAAGAAGCAACAAGAAGCATTTTGAACCCAGGCCACGGGCAAATAGGAAAATGAGAAAATTGAAGCTGCCCAAACCCCGCCTAACAGTACCCGCCACCGACACCTCCGCACCTCCTCTCGCACCACCGCCACTCCCAATCCCGGACTCCTCCTCCACGTTAATCCCGACGACCCAAACCCAGCTCAACCACCTGACCCACATCGTCAAATCACATCTTAAACCCTCCTTCACACCCCAGGACCTGGTATCTTTCCTCAAGTCACACATCCACCACCACCCTGGCGTCACCCACCTGGACTTCCACCTCTTTCGCTACGCTGCCTCTCTCGACACTTTCCGCCACGACCACTCCACCTTCGAATGGATTGTACGCTCACTCGCCACCTCCCATCGCTTTGACTCCCTCAATCTTCTCGTCCAATTCATCGCTTCCAACCCCTGCCCCTGCTCCGATGGTATATTCTCTTGTCCCAAAACTGAGCCCATCTTTCGTTTCGCCATCAATGCTTATTGTAGAGCTGGCAGATTTGATGACGCTTTGTTTGCTTTTGATTCCATGAAAAGATTGATTGATGGGAAGCCTAATGTTGCTATATACAACATCATAATTCATGGGTTTGTTAAATTTAGGCAGCATGATAAGGCTTCAGAATTTTATGGACGGATGATTAGGGACCGTGTTAAGCCTGATGTAATTACGTTTAATACTTTGATTAGCGGGTATTGCAGGAATTTACAGTTTGGATTGGCTTTGGAAATGTTCAAGGAGATGAAGAATAAAGGGTGTGTCCCAAATGTGGTTAGTTTCAATACTTTGATTAAGGGGTTCTTTAGGGAGGGAAAAGTCGAGGAGGGAATAGCCTTGGCTCATGAGATGATAGAGTTAGGCTGCGAGCTTTCTAGCGTCACCTGCGAGATATTGGTTGATGAACTTTGTAGAGGTGGGCGAGTTATGGAAGCTTGTGATTTATTGATTAGTTTTTCAAGAAAAGGGGTTTTCCCAAGTGATTTTGATTATTTTGAGCTAACTGAGAGGCTTTGCGTGGAAAGAAATGTTGGGAGAGCCGTGGAGCTGGTGGATGAGTTGTGGGGAAAGGGAAATGCTCCTAGCGTGATTGCTTGCATAATCTTGATTGAAGGTTTACGGTGTACCCGACAAATTGGCGAGGCTTGTAAATTTGTGGAAAAGATGCTAAAAGAAGGTATTGTACCGGATAGTGTGACTTTTAATTGTCTACTTGGTGATATGTGTGCAGCTGGAAGAGCAGTGGAAGCTAATAAGTTGAGGTTGTTGGCTGCTGGTAAGGGTCTGGATCCTGATGGTATGACTTACAGGATCCTTATATCTGGTTTTAGTAAAGAGGCTAAGATGGAGGAGGGGGAAGCATTGGTGGAGGAGATGCTTGATAGCGGATTGATACCTGATATTGCCACCTATAACAAATTGAAGCTTGGACTCTCTAAAAGAAAGAGTCAGTAACTGCCAGCTCACTAATTTTTCAGAAATCTGGTCTCTAGAGCATGCATGTCAACCAAAAGAAGTTTTTCTTAGATACTGGATGTGTCTAATCTTCCATGTTGGTGAAAAAAAAGCAACCGGACCAGGTGCATTATGGACGGCAAGAGTAGGAGGTGTACCTCTTTTTTGGGGAAGATTACACTAACTTTATTTGTAATACAAAGAGATAGAGAGGATAATCCAGAAGTCCCCTTTCACTTTATTCTGGCCACCAATCAGCAATTCATAGTCAATGCAAAATATGGAAGAATCAAGAGACGAGCATACATGCTGTTAAGATTTTGTTTTTCATGATCTTAAGATTCTGTTTTTCATGATCTTGAGAGGTGTGAAATCAGTTCATTGATCATGTGCATGAAGAAGTCAATTTCTGAATTTACAAAAGAAATCTAGACTGGATATTATCATAGTCTGCTACTTTGATTACAAGTTATTACAACGGATATTTGGAGATTTTGAATAGATGGCACAGGGAAGATTCTCTCAAGGAGGTTGGCTTTGAACTGAACTGGCTTTGAAATAAGTATCATCATTGCTTTTAACCTTATGGGTTACATTCAAAACAGTTGTTGGGGGTTAATAGCCTGGTATGTGATCAGTTGCAAGAAATGAATGGCACAAAAATATAAATGCGCTTCAGGTTGCATCATTAGCCATCTTACGGTCTCTGTGGATCAGATGTGAGTCCTGCTTGTGGAGTATGAGTATCTTCCCCGGCTTTGACATGATTGAGTGCAGAGAATGGTTGTTCAGCCGGGCACACCCAGTTCCATAGTTTACACGGTGTGGCTTGGCGATTGCATAGTTTGTCTAAAACCAAGAGAGTCTCAAAGCTGAAATGCTTTGTACCGATGAAGGGAACATATGTACTAGTTGAGTACCATAGCTGAAATTCTTGTACTGATGAAGGGAACATATGTATCAGGTGTAGTTCTTCCTCTAAAAGGATGTAGAAAAATTATTTCCGTTGTATTATAAGCATAATTTTGTAATTAATTTTTTATTTTATAACTAATTATTTATCTTTTATACATCAAATTACAAAAATTATTAGAATAATGTTATTCTAATTTTTTTTCAAATAATGCTATCCAAACGAATGAAACCTTATGGATTTGTTAGGTAGGTTTAGTTGACAAATTAGGAAATTAATTGGAGGAATGTTTGAAAATCCATTGGATAAAATTCTGCTTGCTGGCCGAAAATTACAGCTGGAATTGCAGCCTTGATTTCTAAAAAAATGTTTTTTTTTGGGAACTGTTGCAGGATCCCAAACGGTTATTTTTAATTAATAGTATTTATTATTTTCCAGCATTTTACGAATTTAAAGAATTTGGAGGTCACCGATGCAATAAAACTCCAGCATAATCCTCCCGCTTCCGGTTCCGGTTCCGGCTCCAAATCCCAATCCCAGCTTCGCTCACGGGCTCACAGCCAAGCCGGGCAGTGGCGCCTTCTTTACCAGGCAAAACCGAAACGTTCCAACGCCTCGTCCCTCGCTGTTAAAACACCGTCCGTCACCATCAGCACACAACAAATTGGTACTAGTGGTTTTTACAATCCCCTTCACAAATTCCATCAAATATCTATACCTCAAACCCCTCTCTCCCAGATATGGCTACAACTTAAAAATTGCATACAAGAAACACTTGAAAACCGCTCCATGAAAATGGCAGCCATATCCACTTGCTTCTTCACTGTATCGCCCAAGTCCAGGTATAAATCTTACTTCACCACCATCTCTGCCAAACCCACTTTCCAACTTCGCCGACAGGCGTCTCTCCTTTCTTTCCATAGCTTTAAACTTCGTCGCAGCTGCAATAGAGCCCGTGCTGCTGTAATTAGGGCTAGTATTGATGTCACCACGTCCTCGATTCGGCCCGGAGGCGCTGTTGAGAGCGATAAGCTCCCGGCCGATTTACGGAAGCGTGCCATGGACGCCATTGATTCTTGCGGACGGAGGGTCACTGTTGGTGACGTGGCAAGCAAAGCTGGGCTTCAATTCAATGAAGCTCAGAAAGCTCTTCAGGCCCTAGCTGCCGACACTGAAGGCTTCTTGGAGGTTATTTATTAGTATTCTTTTTTTTTTTTTTTAATTTAGCTTTTAAGCCATTTTAGCTTCTTATGTAGTACTCTCCCCCCTCCACCCCACCTTCCCCCTCATTATCTAGGGCTTGTAGTTTTGGTAAAGACTTTCCTGATGGTTCCAACAGGTATCCGATGAAGGTGATGTTTTATATGTTTTTCCAAAGGATTATCGTTCGAAGCTTGCAGCTAAATCATTTAGTATAAGGATTGAACCTCTTTTAGAAAAAGCAAAGGTGAGGTCCCTAGTTCATTTTACATAGCTAAGCATACCATATGCATAACAAACTTAACGTTGTCAACCTTTTTTCTGGGCCGGCAGCTGGGAGCTGAATATCTAGTGAGAGTCTCGTTCGGAACGGCGCTAATTGCTTCCATTGTTGTGGTGTATACCACTATAATTGCAGTCCTTTCAAGTAGAAGGTATCTCTTACTTAAGTTTATTTAAAATGGTTGCGTGTACTAATTGTGTTTGAAATTTTTCATCTCATTGATAATTAGAGTACTGCATCATATCCAATTTTTGTAACAAAAATAATTACAGTTCCTTATCTGCTACTCTCACATCACTCTTTGTCTATTCTGCAGTGATGAAGACAATCGAGGAAGACGTAGCAGATCTTATGACACTGGTTTCACTTTTTATTTCAGTCCAACCGATCTGTTCTGGTAATATTTCTAACATGGTTATTCAAGAAATAAAAGAAATAGAAGCTGTAAGCATTCTGTTCTATTGTAAGGTTCTAAGGTATTGACCCCGTGCTTTGATTTTTAACCTGTCAGCTTGCCACTGTAGTTAAAATACAAAAATATCTGTTACAATTGGAGTGTAAGTGAGAGGTCCTGGGTTCGAGACCTCCCACTTGCACTAAAAAAAAAAAAAAATACTTACACCACAAGCATGTTAGTAGTCACATGCCTATGTTTAATTTCTCATATAAGTTCAAAATTTGAGACAAATTATTCTTTATAATGATTTAAGAATTTTGTAACTTTAGAAATTTATTTATACAGCCAATTGACAGTATGAACCTTTTGCTGATAATCGTATATTACTGTTCTAAGATGACTTAAGTAACTAAAATAATTGACTAAACTCAAAGATGGTTCCCCGAGCGTTGGAAGAAAAATTTTTATATTCAGTTGGTGTCTCAGGCAGCTAGGAGATTCAGGATTGCTGCTTCTCTCTCTCTCTCTCTCTCTCTCTCTCTCTAATTCCAGCAATGGAAAATGATGTAACTAATAACCACATGGCTGGAAACCTTATCAAACAGATTTCTGGTTCAAATATGAACAGCTTTATATGCATTGGTTTGGTCGCCTTATCAAACAGATTTCAGGTTCAAATAACCAGCTTTATCTTCATCAGTGTTGGATTTTGTTGTAAACATAAACTAGTGTACTGGCTAAAACCAACTATAGTGCCATATATTAGTGGGAGCTGGAAATTAAAGAAACTATATAACTTATATATATATCCCAATTGTTTGTTTATATGTTGCAATTTTTTGCCATTCAGGTATTGGGATCCATATTACTATCGGAGGCGACGATTAAGGGAAGATAGTGGAGACATGAACTTCATTGAATCTGTAAGGGAAAATTCTAAGCCTCCACAGCTCATGAGTGAAAAAGTAACCATTTTTATACTTTGGTTATGTTTTTCAGGTTTTTTCCTTTGTATTTGGGGATGGTGATCCAAACCAGGGAATTGAAGAAGAAAGGTGGAAGTTGGTAATAATTGAGCTCTGAATGTAGTGGTCCGTAACTTTACTGTTTGCAGTTGAACTATTTGTGTGTGCATGTTCAATTTTTATTCATTCTCCCTAGCAATGTTGTTATCCTCTTTGATCACCTTATTACTGAGGCTGAAATAAGACAATTGAGTTAAGCTTGCTCATCTAGCTCTTGTACTTGTCCATAGTTATATGTTTCCGCTTTTTGCAATATCCTTGCTTTCTTTGGGGCTTTAAACTATAAATTAGGTAGTGTTACATAGCTTTAACAGGTGTATGAACAATCAAGTGTACCTCTAATACCCTGGCCTCCCTTAAACCTGTCATCATCTAGTATGTTTTGGATCAGGACTAGGCCTCAAGACCCATTCCTATAACCCACTGTCTGCCATGGGAATCTAAATTCAGAGACTTAATTATTCAGGAATCAAACTTTGTAATCTAGTCTCTTCACTTATAAGTTCTTTCTCTGACATACCATTTAGTTAGTTCATGATGGTTAAATCCAGTTCTATGGAAATTGCTTTATTCTACCAAGCAGAGATACTAAATGAAAACTCTCTCCATATTGTTGACATGGTGATCTACTGTGAAAGTATTTTATGAATATGTTAAGATTTCTGCATAGTGCCAAATGTATAAGCATGAGGGTTAATCATTTTTTTGTCGTGTTATGACTGACACAGAGAGTGCAAGGAAGTGAAATCTGTGTTTGGTCAAAGGTTTGTTAGTGCCTTGGCATCAAATAACTTCATAAAGCTGTTACTGAGAGTGGCTGATAGCTAGTTTAGTGACACCTAGTTTTGTCTGATGCAGGGATGTAACTCTAGCCATTTTGTATCTGCTTAAAGATCTCCCTTGTTATGTTAGGGGGTCCAGCGTCAGTATAGAAGATGGTTTTTCTGTAGTTATTGATTTAAGCATTTTGTATTAAAGCTTACTTAGCCCTCTTGTCCTTCTCAATTGGTTTATAGTCCTTTGTGTTTCTTCCTTGAGAGTATCTGCAAATGATTTTACTCATTGCCCAAAACGCTAGATTGGAGAATACATTGCATCAAATGGTGGTGTTGTAACTGCTGAAGAAGTTGCTCCATATCTTGATATAGAGACTACTGACAAAGTGGTAAGTTCATACTTGATGTGGCCTACCATTTAGCATGATCCTGGTCCTATTTGCAATGAGTCATTGGCCATTGGTTGTTTCAGGATGAAGATTCCTACATATTACCAGTGCTTTTGAGGTTTGATGGTCAGCCAGAAGTAGATGAAGAGGTATGTTAGATTACTTGTTCCGACTTCTTACTGATCAGAAGTTTTGATGGTGCATTTTCATAGTTAAAGGCAGCATCCTTTTGATATTCCACAAGTAGTGTGCAGAAAAGGTGATGAAATTTGTGGAAGTTCTAACTGTAGGACTAGGAGTTTTTGTAATTATGATTGTTCTTCATGTATATGATCTCTTCAACAGTTCAACAACGTCTTTTTCCCATTTCCCCTTCTACAAAATTAGTTTTCAGTACATGTGGTTGTTGCTTCTGGAAAGTTCTGGCGAGCCTTTGTTTTCGTTTTATGGAAATTATTTAGTAATGAAGAGGGATCTTGGTTGTACGGGTAAATTTGGAGTCTAGATTACATCTGCTTCAGTCACAGCATGATTCTGTAAGAAGTGAAAATTTAATTTGCTCTGCGGTGGTTAGAATTTAGAAAAGGGAACACTTCTCTGATGGTGACAAGGGGTTTTTCTCTCAATGCCTCATGCCTCCTCCACCGAAAAAAAAAAAAGAAAAGAAAAGAGGAAAACCACTCTAAAAGGTGAATTAGATTAAATATGGATGATATAATTTCATAAACACGTGTTTAATGTCTGGATCCTGGATAATTTTAAGCAACTGGATGGAGTTGCCATTGTCCGCCCTTGTTGCAGTGGGTTAAAGGAAAATTATTGTTGAAGGTCCTATCACGGCAAGGTTCCTGAAGCACTGATGAGGGGCCTCCACAATTGCATCTGGAATTGTAGAGTACAATTCCTGGTATTGGTTGAGATTTTCTTGAACTCAATGGTTATGATTGAGTTTGGAAACTACTTCCAAAGAAAAGTAATAAAGTATTAGTTGTTTAACACTTGTTTGACTGTATACAATTGTTATAAGCATCTGCATCTGTAATTTTAGTGAATATATTGCACTTTACAATCACTAATAGTGAGTGTAGAGGCCCCTTATCCCTTGGAGGACTAAATGTGTGCAACTTTAGCCTCCAAGAAGTTACTTTTTAGGTTGTATTTGTACTCCATAACTATAAGCTCTAAAGTTAAAATGAGACAGTTGCAATGTTGCACCTATGATGACCGTCAGTTCATGCCAATGGAATGTTTTATCAGATTATCTAATAATTATTTCTCCTACTTAGTGGAACTGATTTTCTTGCAGGGAAATATCCTATACAGGTTTCCATTGCTACAGCGGACTGCTGCTCCCCAAAGAAGTGGAAGGAAGGAATATATAGGAAGAAAATGGTCTGATTGGGTTGGTGGTGAGAAATTCTTTAAGGAAAACAAGTGGAGGTTTAGGTACTCAACCATTTTCTTCCCATTGTGTTTTATTTAATTGATCTGTCATAGTTTCCTTACATGTGAGAGCTTATATTGCAGTAAAACCAGCAGTTCGGAGAGGGCAATGGTCATTGGCTTGGGTGGGCTCAATCTATTTGGAGTTATTTTTCTTGGTACAATGCTGAAGTATGTCAGCTGGCCTTCTTCACTAAGAATATCTTCTAGTTGTAACAATTACTAACATCTCTACTTTAATTCTGACTTGAAGGAGTATGACAGTTTCACCAAGTGGTTTCATCTCGTTTGTGTCTGACATATTTCCCTTGCTTCAGGTATGATTGGATGTCTTGTTGGACACTTTTTAAATCTGTAGATGCAACTGAGGTCTTTTTTAGTTTTGTTTTGTTTTTATTATGATTCTTTAAGATTTAAGTCCAAACAGGTAAGCCAATATTGCATTATGTTGTCCAATAAAAAGCAAGGATTGATCACAAGACTACTAATCAGAGGAAGTAAATCGTCCTATATTTCTAGTATTTGACTTTATGCTTTCTATTAATTTTTTTCTAATCAGAAGGGAGACTTTGAAGTTTAAAGTTTCAGCAGAGGGTGATTCCTCTGGCATCCTTTCTTTCTCAACAAACTCATAGCGAAGTTGTTGAGCTTTCCTCTGTTGGCTATACTTCTGACATGTTGGTGTGGCTGATGCTGTTATTTTGAGTGTTAAGGGATGACGGATAGGTGAATATGCACAGAAAAAAGGTGGAGGATAGAGGAGGGCGGGGGGGTTGATGGAGTTGTCTGTTTGCACTTTGGGGAAATTTTATGCCGCAACTAGCAATAAGGACTTGGTATTGCAGCTATTATTCACAAATGGGGTCCTTATTGTAGTGTTTTGCATCAATTGGCTATTGTTGGGAATTATCGTTTTCACATACTGGATTGCTTCATTTTATAAACATCCAAGAAAAAGCAGTCTTTCCTGTGAGATTTGTCTTATGATTGTCTGGTTCATTTTCTGGTTTTCGTGTCACTGCCGACTCTCTACCATAGATTGAGAGATCTGGAATTGCATCGCAAAGTTCTTCTGTTCTTTTTATTTATTTATTTATTTGTTTTTCCCCTGGGATCTTTCCTTTTGTTTAATTGCAATTGGGAATATGCAGATTTATGCTGGCTCTTTCTTTGCAATTCCTTTGGTTCGATGGTTTTTCGTTCAAAGAACAAATGCTAAGATTGAAAACCGAAACAAAGCAAGGGAACAACGTGCTCGGGCACTTGAATTGCCTGATCTCTCTCTTAGGCGGAAGGTAAACCTGAAGCCTTATGCAATTTTCTGCTGTTTCTTTTCATAATTTACTGCTTTAGGGTTATGATATCTCATAAGGTAAATGTTCAACCTTATTATTGATTCTGTATACCTGAAAATGGACTACTTTATTTTGTCATACTTGAAAAGAAGGCTTAAGATAACATCTCAACTTGGTTTGTTGCTTTTGTTAAGTTTACCATTTGTTGAATTATTTAACACTATACCTGCTTGTTCTTCTGGAAGTACATCATTGTCTTCTCAATGCCAATTTTGGGGATTACCCCAGTATTTTACCATTATTGCCATGTTTATGGGCATCATACTGTTTTCAACAGCAGTTTGACGTCAGCAATTTATTTTGTACTGTTTCTTTATAGTGGCTCTTCTCTTTTTTTCTTTTTTTTTTTTTTCTAGAAATTGGTGTGCCCTTGTTCTTTCTATCCTTTTTCCTTCTACGTTTGTTTCCATCCACAGCTTGTAGCTGTTGTTCTCTCCTCCCTCAAAACAGGAGAAAATATACGGGAAAATCTTCTGGGATTTTTTTTCCCCTGGGACCCTTCGGATTGTTTGAATCTTGAAGAAGTTTTGAGGATGTCAGCTTCAGTTGAAATTATAGTTCTTTCAATTAGTAGTGTACTACTTTCTAGCATTTCAACATTTTCATTGCACTAATGATGACTCTGGAAATTATTCCATTATTTCCGGCAGCTAACCGGCGACTTTGTATTGCTTCTTCTATTGAACATTTCAGATTTTGAGTGCCAGGGACATGGCGCAGAGAAACTATATTGGAAAAGAGCGGATTGTGTACAGTACAGACAAGGACTTGTACGATCAGGATTATGAGGGTCGTGAATGGGATAGAAGATTCCGCGAGGTAGAGAAGTCAGACTGAATCTGTATATACCTCTTTTGTTGCTAACATGTGCAATCAAGAAGAAAATGAGGAGGCCTGGAGAGGGAGTTGTATATTGTAGAAAGTTGTGATTGAGGGAGGCTAAGCTGGAAGTAATCAATCTGTTGTCGATTTTTCATGTCATTTATCAACTGCAGAGGTGTGTGTAATTTATGCATTCTTAGGCCAAACAAGAAGTAATCGAGTTGTTTAGCCTGTTGATCGGTGTCTACTAATAAAATCGTCTCTTAACATGATTTTCGGCATCTCTTATCACGAAATGAATAACGTTGCTAAAGGCTCGCTACGATTTCATGGAAATTGGTCCATGCGCTTGTTACTCGTCTGGCTTCATATACTGGGCAGCTCCAGAATTCAAGAGCCACTTGCAACGCTGTTTGGCTTCCAGCGAAAGATTCATCACGGTCTGATATTTCATATGTATGATTCTCACTGTTATCTGTTTTCCTTTGATTATCAACAAAGAGTAGGCCGGATCATTAAGGAATCAAAACCATGTAATTTGTTGGGTAAGGCTCTTAATATGTTTTTTTTTTTTTAATATATAGATATCTTTATAGAGAATGGAACTGGCAAAATGGGCAAGAGAAGGATTTTAGGTGCATAAGATAGACATTTCTGCTCCTTCAAAATTCATCAACACGTCTGGATCCGGCAAAAGGAAAGTATTGGAATTAGGGTTTCGATACATAGCAATGGCAATGGAAACTTTAGTTGGAAGTTGATTACAGATCTACAAACCTGAAAGTAAAACTTATGCGGGAAGGGAATGTGCTTTATACTAAATTCTCTATGAAAAACTTCATGGTACTAAATTCTTCATATGATTGTTTGCACACATTTGGGATGCGACGTATATAAAAAGAAGTCCTTTAACGAATGTTAAACATACGCGGGAAGGGAATGAACCATGTCGTGGAATGAATTTAAAGCCTCTATGAAGAATGTATCTGCAGGCGTTTCCCATGGTTCCGACAGTTTTGAAGGAGATCAAAGCGGCTCTGTTTCAAGGATTCAACTCATTAAACCAACTCAAACATATCCATGGCCGCCTCCTTCGCAGTGGTCTCAACCAAAACAACTATCTTCTCAACATGCTTCTTATATCAACCTTCAAGTTCAGCAGCCCGAATTACGCAGAACGCATATTTTACCAAACACAAGCCCCAAATATGTTTTTGTGGAACACTATGATTCGTGGGTTGGTCTCTAAAGATCGTTTTGACCAGGCTGTTGAATTTTTTTACTCTATGCGTGAAGAAGGATTTTTACCGAATAATTTTACTTTTCCGTTTCTGCTGAAAGCCTGCACGAGGCTGTTGGATATGGAACTCGGTTCTAAGCTTCATACTCTCGTGGTGAAAGGGGGTTTCGATTATGATGTCTTCGTGAAGACTGGGTTGGTCTGCCTATACGCGAAGTGTGGTGGTGTGAAGGATGCAGAGAAAGTGTTTGATGATATTCCTGAGAAAAATGTGGTTTCTTGGACTGCAATAATAAGTGGATATATTGAATTTGGGAGATTTAGAGAAGCCATTGATATGTTTTGGAGGTCACTGACAACAGGTTTGAGGCCCGACAGTTTCACACTTGTTCGGGTATTGTCTGCCTGTATTCAGTTAGGGGATTTGAGCGCTGGAGAGTTAATACATAAGTATTGGGCGGAGAGTGGCATGGGGAGAAATGTCTTCGTGAGCACTTCTTTGGTCGATATGTATTCTAAACTTGGAAGTATGGAGATGGCTCGTGCAGTTTTTGATGAGATGCCTGAAAAGGATATTGTTTCTTGGAGTTCTATGATTCAGGGTTATGCAGCAAATGGGCTTCCTAGAGATGCTTTGGATCTCTTTTATCAAATGCATCGGGAGAACTTAAGACCGGACTGTTATGCGATGGTAGGGGTGCTATCTGCTTGCGCAAGATTAGGAGCATTGGATGTAGGGGAGTGGGCTAGTAGGTTGATGGGTATGAACGATTTTTTCTCCAATCCTGTTATGGGTACAGCATTGATTGACATGTATGCTAAATGTGGGAAGATTGTTTCAGCTTGGGAGGTCTTTCTTCAAATGAAGAAAAAGGACCTCGTTGTTTGGAATGCCATGATGTCAGGGCTTTCCATGGGTGGTCATGTTGGATCTGCATTTAGCTGCTTTGCGGCGTTGGAGAAAAATGGGTTGAGGCCTGATGGGAACACTTTCCTCAGTCTCCTCTGTGGTTGTAGTCATGCTGGTCTGGTTGCCGAAGGTCGCAGGTACTTTTATAGTATGAACTCGATTTATTCTATATATCCTACAATTGAGCATTATGGATGCATGGTTGATCTTCTTGGTCGAGCTGGTTTGTTAGATGAAGCCCATTCATTGATCCAAAACATGCCAATGAAGGCAAATACTGTGGTTTGGGGAGCTCTGTTAAGTGGATGTCGTCTACATCGAGATACTCAGCTAGCTGAGCACGTGCTAAAGCAATTGATTGAATTAGAACCGTGGAACTCTGGGAACTATGTTCTTTTATCAAATATTTATTCAGCTAATAAAAAATGGGCAGATTCTGAGAAAATCAGAGCACTTATGAATGGGAAAGGGATTCAGAAAGTACCTGCTTACAGTTGGATAGAATTAGATGGAGTTGTTCATGAGTTTCTTGTGGGAGATACTTCTCATCCTATGTCGGATAAGATATATGCCAAACTCGGTGAATTGGACAAGAAGTTAAGAGCAGCAGGCTATGTTCCAATTACGGATTTTGTGCTATTCGACGTTGAAGAGGAAGAGAAAGAATATGTGCTGGGCTATCACAGTGAGAAGCTTGCTCTTGCATTTGGTCTAATAAGTACTAGACCAAATGATGTCATCCGAATAACCAAAAATCTTCGCGTTTGTGGTGATTGTCATATGGCCTTCAAGCTCATATCAAAGATAACTGGTAGAGAAATTATTGTGCGGGACACTAACCGTTTCCATTGTTTTATTGATGGATCATGTTCATGCAATGATTATTGGTAGTCTCTAAAACACACCTTGCATGAGATGACCTGGTATCTTTTTATGTATTGCATTTGTGAGCTGTACAAGAGGTCTTCATGCAAGCATCGTGAATTCTTGCTTGTTAAGCGCAGGACAGGGTAAAAGTCGGAGGTAATTTTGACAAAATGTGGGGTGTGATTGCAGTACAGATGGTGTTAAAGTTGTTTGGCTGGTGGAAATTCAATATATCTGATGCAACCCTTGACCTTGAACATATGCTGCAAAATCATGTGACTTTCTGTCGAAATACTGGTTTACACCATGCTGTTCAGCACACATAATACAATTCAGGGACTCAGTAAAGCATTTCGTAAGCTACTTGTTCTTAATATATGGAAATTTCTTTGTGTCAGTAAAAGTGAATCTTGACACTTGAGAATTTGGCTTTGCGGGGCTAGAAATTCTTTCTTTTGTCTAAACAAGTTGTATAAAGATTTTGATGATCCATTCTTTTGCTTGACGATATCTTATTTATGGATGGTTTGACGTAGAAAATACGACTTAATCTATCAGAAAAGCGGGGAGGTCCACATGTCTTTGTAGCCACAGAAAAAGGAATCTTAAGATGCTCAAGAATGACTTCAAATTCACTGGATGGTGTTCTCTATGCAGTTGTCATCCCCATGAGACCCAATCAGGTATAAACTTAATTTGGTAGCATGACTCTCTCTCTCTATACAAATGTTTTTCTGTTGTGTCTGTAATGTTAGATATGATTGGGTGGTAGATGGTTCACTCATGGATAAACATACAGGTAAGGTAATGACCATTGCACTATTGTTTTCTATTGGAACCATGCTATGGTTGTGGTCATCTAGCATTGTTCAGTTAGGCTCTGTTTGAATAGATGGAAAGTCATTTGGGAAAGTGAAGTATGAGAAAGTGAGGTAAAGGAAAAGAAAAATCTTATTCTAGAATACGTTTAGTCACCAAGAAAAAAATTGAGAGAAAATGGGAAGTTAGTTATAGTTAGTGGCAGTTATTAAAGTTTTTGTATCTAACCAGCTATTTTCTCTAAAATTTCGCAGGGCACAAAGTGCAGGAAAGTGAGGGAAAGTGCAAGAAAGATTCTAATTTTCCTGCTAAACAAACATGCACTTATAGGAATATTTAGTCCCAAGTTTTTAATGTCTCCACTTGATTTTTGCATGAAGGATTTATCTCGTTTGTGTCATCAAGTGGATTTATCTCGCTTGCATCTGACATATTTATTAAGCTGTAGATGGATGTTTCATTCAGTTGTAACTTACTGATATGCTCCATAGATGCCATTGAGGTTTTTCAATGTGCATCTGCCAAGGTTGCATTGTGGCATGAAAAGTTAGGACTGCTCAAACTATTTAAAATGCCTCCCAACACATTTTGATTTCTTCTACAATCAGATGTTTGATTTCTAAATAACTAGCAAACGTGGTTGCTCTTGAATCCTTTCCATTTGAACAAACCCAATACGCAACATGTTCCGTCTCCAGGAGTCCTGGATTGCTGGTTAGAGTTTTGACAAGTTGGTGGCTTGCAGGCGCGGGATCTTAAGATATCATGAATTTGACCATCACCATCTGGAAGGACTCAACGCTAAGTCTTCAAGAAGTAATTCTGGGCTTAAAATATTTAGAGGCTAATCTTTCATTTGCTTCTCGGTTTTTTTTTTTTTTTTTTAATTTAACAGCTCTAGTTATTGAGTGTTTCAGACATGGCCCAGAAAACTGGCCAGGATTGAATTACCTGCAGCAAGAATAAGGGCTTGAATGAACAAGATTATGAGGCCCGCGATGTGGATCAGAGATTTTGAGGAGTCACTGTATTTATATTAGCCTAATGTAGCGGTAATGAATATATGAGGTCCGTAGAGACGTAGACACATAGTTTACAATGATGAGCGAGACCAGTTAAGGTGGAATAGTAAGTCGGTTGACTTCCGAGACGAATGTTGCTTATTTCTGTGGCCATAAAAGACCCAACTCTAGGAGGAGTGCTCAACCTTAAGTTTGCTGTTCATTCACAAAATCACACTCGCGATAATCTCTCTATCTGTCTGTCTTTAGGACAACCAACCCTTCCAATGTTCCTTTATTAGTTTACTTTTCTTTGCAATCGAGATGGTTATGGCTGGAGTTTTACCCAGCGCTTCCACAAATGCAATATATAATACAATGTTAAACTCGTGTGATGAGATATTCTTGTTAAGTCATTCGGCCAAAAAATGATTTTACAGCTTCGGCGTGTTAGAAAAACAATAACACTTCATTATAAATAAATGTCAAGTCGGCGGATTAGGCCCAAAAAAAAAACACCCTATTATAAACACATATTATATTCAAGCGAAAAAAGGGCGTTGGGCTAGGTAAGCTGGCACCGGTCGTGTGTGAGCTGAAGCAGCCCAACCAACAGCTTCATAGTCAAGCACGACAACCCTGCCCAACCAACCAGGGAAGGTACGCGTGTTATGCAGTCGCTCACAACCTTGAATCCATTTCCATGCCCATTCTATCAACTAAACAATGGCTCCAACCGCAATCAAAACCAAACTCCTCCTCCTTGTCGTCTTGGTGCTTTGAATTCTGATTGATTTCTGATGCAGGAAACTGAAACACGTAACTGCTAATATCAAGGAAGAAGAAAGAAATATAGTTCAGGTGGGCGGCAACGTCGTGGTATAGTTCGATGATTCGTCGACTGGTTCCTTTCTTCGCAGCTCGGATTCGAGAGAATCACCTGAGACTCCTCGGTTCGTCATCCGCGTCATCTTCCGTTCTCCGCGAGCAACCTCCTCCTCCTCAGCCTTCCCCTTCCCAATCTCAATCTCAATCTATAGTTGCCGTTCACATGACCGACAATTGCGTCCGGGTACTCTAATCTATTCTATTTATTATGCAACCGCGAAACTCGTAGCTCTCTCCCTCTCTCTCTCTTCCTTTACCGTATAAGTTCAGTTTTTAATTGTTTCGTTTCACAACCTACTCTTTCAATTCGGATGAAATTCTGTTTATAATTTGATGAAAGTCTACTGAATAAGTTGCAAATATTTGTAGTTTAGGATTAGTAATTTAAATAAGTAAACGGAACGATGCGACTTCCGTGGCAATAAAGCTATGCCCGTTTATATTGTCATCCTTCTCTTTTGGATCTTAGAAGATGAGTACTGGCGAAGATTAATTTGTCTTGCTAGCTAAGAATGTCTGTGTGCCTTCTTCCAAAGTTATGTACTATTGTACCATACTTCTTTCAAGGGCACTTTCCGAAGTTTGTATGAAATGGTCCTATTGTGTTCCATTGGATATTACTTCTAGTCTGAAAGATGAACCAAACTTCTCCAGGCTCAACTCCAGCTTGCCTTGATGAGAGCGCATTTGAGTTGTTGGTTCACTAACTAATTCACCAAGTGCGAATTACATTTTTAGTGTTTGTTTACTTTGTATGCTTGGCTGAACGGGGATAAAACTTGAAATCTGCATATGAGTAAATGAAGTTGCTTAACTTTGACTTTAGCTCCTTTGAATAAAGGCTCGTTTCTTGGCTTGAACAAGCATCAATTCAAAATGTCGAACACAATTTTAGGCTTGGTCAACACCCAGCCGCATCCATCCAACACACCACCATCCCCTCCCCCCCACCCAAAAAAAAAAAAAAAAGAAACGAAAATTCACATCGTTGAGTTCATTGTAGTTAGTCTGTTACTCCTTTAATTGTTTGATATCATTGCACTAGTTTCAGATATAAAATAATTGTTCATTGACTGGATTTTGGTCATTTCACTGTTCCATACAGAGAATGAGGGAACTGCAATCTCAGGAAGGCAAGGAAAAGATGCTAAGATTGAGCATAGAAGCCGGGGGCTGTTCTGGTTTTCAATATAACTTTTCTCTTGACGATAAGCACAATGATGATGACAGGTTCCCGTGAATTTCCACTTGAATAAGTTTCCTCTTCAACCGTGGATTATTGCTTTGTTTCATTTGATATTTTCAGTGGCTTAGTGATTCACGTTATTGCCTTCTATTCTTTGACTTCGCAGAATATTTGAGCGAGAAGGAGTGAAATTGGTAGTTGATAAGATATCTCTTGATTTTGTAAACGGTGCAACTGTCGATTTTGTTGAAGAGCTTATCCGTTCAGCTTTCCAGGTCTGTTGCTATATATTATGAATACTGAAACATGCAGTATTTTCCATTTCATATGTAAGCTGCCGAGTAGCAAGTGATTTCTTTGGAGATAGCACTCTAATAAAAGTTCTGGCCATCATTAAAAGTGCATCATCTGCTTTGCATTTTACTTTGCCCTGCCTGTAATATGGTTGACAAAGGAAAATGTTACTCTTTTTGACAATAAATAAATAAATAAAGGCATCTTTCTTCCAAATTATCCTAGCTTCAGTGTTTCTTGGATAATTTTATTATGAAGGGCGAAAAATAGTTTGAGCATTGGAGTCGCAGATGGCCAAAAAGTTTGTGATACTTGATTGTGGACAGGAAACAAACTACTTAGACTGACTGGAATATACAAATTGTAAAGAATGCTTTAAGCCTATATCTCTGCTTTTGGTGTGCCCAGAGTAATTTTAGCCTTTGCTTTGAGGTTCTTTGGGATGGGATATGATACATTCTGCACAAAGAAAAGGTCGGAAACAAATAGTTGACTGACTTAACCTGACCCAGCAACATTGTTACATAAGCTTTCATCTTTGAGTTCTTGAACAAAGCAGTTTCTCACTTTCATGATGTATTAGATGATATTCTTTCATCAACATTACATTTTAAGATAATTGACCATCACAATTTCTATATGTGGGCAGGATTCTCATAGTTTCAGTTTTTAGATATGGAATGATTCATTCTTGCTTATGTTGAATTTACTTAATACTATGTTCTATCTGCCTTTTTATGGATATGGGTTGTAGATTCTGGTTATAAATGCCTCTAGTGGTTATTATATGGGATCTGCTCGATAAAGTAATAACGAGTTTCTTTTGTATGCAGGTATCTTCAAACCCAAGTGCTGTAGGTGGCTGCAGCTGTAAAAGTTCCTTTATGGTGTAGTAGAGTTCTGATATTTGTTTTGCTTGACTATTCCGCATGATTCAAGAGGTCATTGGCATTCTCCTTTTGGTCGTGAATCTATACTACATTTTTTAAAAAAATTTTTTCTAGTAGGATAAGGGTGAGATTTAAGAAGCGGGGAAGGGGGAATTGAATCTATGCTACATTTATTGACTCATAATCCTAATTAATTTCATCAATGTTTATTTGCTGTATGGTTACTATAAACAGCAGCTTGAACTTCATATAGAAATTTGGGAAACTATTCGTGAGGGGAAGAAAAGAATGGGTAAAAAATGCGAGGGGTGCAGGGGAAGAAAATGATGTCCTTTTGGTTGAGGTGATTTGTCAAATGACTGTCATTATCGAACTTGCAGCATTGATCGGAATTCCACCATATGTAGATGATTTTCCACCAGTGTCAGAAAACAGTCAAAGATGCTCTATTTGCGTATGGTGTGGTTATTCTTCTATTGCTATTTGATGTTCAGTTTTTCTGGTCATGCGTGCTTTTTCATTTGGAGACTTGTTCTTTCTCAGAGGTTTGCCATCATATGACATAAAAATTTTCTTTTTTTATCTATGCTGCACTTTTATTTATGTCTAGTAAATGCAGCCCAATTTGATGAAAATTAGATAGGGTATTGTAATAGATAGGTTGGTAGTTATTATTCCCGCTATAGTTGGATGGAATTTTTGGACATATTATTTAAACTAGAAAGGTGGACATTATCAATGACACAGAAGCACTGATTTGTTGTATTTTGCATGGATGGAATCGCCTGCTATCGACTGTTACGGGTATCTTTCAAATGTTTTTTACCCTTTCACATATTTGAATCAACATTTACAACTAATCTGAAGAAATCCCTGGGGTATACAAGGATTATGTGAACAGCACGTAGCTCTAGTCATAGACCCAACGTTATAGAGAATGTAGGGAAAGACGCTGGTCCGGAATTCTGCAGCCTGAGCACTTAGGTCTTGTTTGACAACTCTATTTAATGTTGAAAATTGATTTATTCAGAACTTTTTTGAATTTAACATGTTTGATATCAGAAATGCCTTGTCACTTAATGTATTAAGTACTGCTTAATTTGTGTATAAATTTTTAAGTAAAAAATTTTCACAAAAATTTTTGAATTGACTACATGTATTATAGTTCTCATGCACATAACACATTCTTACACATGTTATTGCAAAAAATACGCATTTGTTGTCCTTTTGTTTTACAGGCACCCGCATGCAAATATATACGCTCACAAGCAAATATGCACATTTAATCATCATCTCTAAGTTGTTTCATTATTTTCTATATCCCTTTCGCACACACACGCACACACACACAATTTTCTCTCTCTCAACACACAAATACAGACAATTTTTATTAAAGATAGAAGCACAATATTTCTGTGATATTCTAATTTAATATTATAATTCAACTAGTTATCAAAGAGATGTAACTTAATTAGTTCAGTAACTTAATATTTTAAGCACTTAATTTTTAAATTCAGAATTTAGATTTGAGACTTTAGTGCTAAGGTCATTGTCCAAGTTATCTTTGTACCAGGCACTCGGTGCTAAGGTCATTATGCAAGTTATCTTGTCATTGAGACGGAAGTACAGATTTTTTTTGTTGTAATGGATAGTTTAGCCCGTCTAAACAACGTGCTGTGAAAACACCTCGCGACAAAAATCTAAAGGATGTCTCAATATGAAGTCTCTTACTCCAGAGAGTGGACCCTGGAACAAGCTGAAAATTGGAACCACCGGAACATTCCGATGCTGATAATAGAAACCATGATGCCTGTCTCGTAACCGACCAACTGGGTTGATCAAGATAGTAGCGGGAATATAGAAGTATCTTTCATAACCATATGGCCAGCGTGCTTTGCGGAAAGGTGGCTTGCATTTATTTAGGCCCTACCATCCTCAAATAAACAACGTTCAAGTCCTCAGACCCAAAATTTATATATAAAAAAAAGGACAGATTGATATGCATTTTTCTCTTCTTCATTATTGGTTTGGGCGACTCACAGAACGTTGGGTTGTGGAAGTAAGAGCTGTAAAAGTGCCAGTAGTAACTCGTGTTATACACAACTAACAAAATATCTGCAACATCCCAGTTATGGCCGTGCCAGATAAGCTGGCACACTTAGTTTAATTATTTTCTTAGTATATCTGCTAGAAATTTCACAATAATGTCTTTTAATCAAGGGTGCTATATCATTTAACACTATAAATTCAGTCCAACAGTAGGAAAGGGATTAGCAGAACTACAATATTATATAAACCAAAAGGGGTCAACTGTAACTAAAATTTCATTCTTAGTTTTGAGAACCAACAAATCAACATAGCAAGGAAACAAAAATATCTGAAACATTCGCTGAAAAATGTATTACTTGGCCAACACTCTTAATCTTGCTAAACTGATTCAAAACAAAGCAAAACCAATACAGCTCAAAAGATGCGATTTGGCTTTCCCATGGTACTCTTCAGGTACAAGCACCTCACCTGTTTCACAGAAAGGAGGATAATAAACAATCATATATTTTATTCCACGCGAGCGATGATAGTCAAACTTCAGCTACATGCATTATACAGATTAGAGAGAACTAATTACCTACAGAACTTTCCCCAAACCCCCCAAGAAAAAAGGTCTCAAGTACAGATATGCTCACAATCAAAAACAAGATCAGCAACCACATGCCAAAAATATGCATAATCCAACTCACAAGCCAAAGTAGTTGCACAAGTCAAATACACATTTAGATTCAGCTAGTTGTTTTGTATGAGGACCATAATCACCCAAACCACCATTAGTTACTACCAGAACAAAGCCCAGGCCAACACTTTGGAAATTTGTTTTCAGCTAAAACAATCCAGAATCCAAGGCTCAAGAAGACCGAAGCTGCCAGTATGTGATCGAGAAACTAGACACAGATGAACTTACATTTTGCCAATTCTTTTTGAGTAATGAGACAAGAAAGTTGACACTCATTTGGACATTCTGGAAGATCTGCTTCTCCTCCATATCACAATTACCCACAGCAACACCCATACAAAGAACCTTCTTAAGCTGGAATTTCACTGTTGCTTTAGTCTCATTAACTTTTGACTCCAAAGATTCCTGATGAGTCACAAGCGTGGGGAACTTTCCTGCATTTTTTGATGAACTTGTCAGGCAACTAAACATTCTGCAATAATCCACATTATCCGCTTGCGGAGAAAAAAAGACAAATTATTGAAAATCTTAATTGACCTGTCTCAAACAGTCATGCCCTTTTAAAAGTTGATTCTGGAAAAAGCCAGTAAATAAATATCAAGATACATACCTGCCTTGTTTAGACCAGGGCCCAGAAGACGAGGAATCTGCTTGATGACTGCTTCAGAGGCTAAGAAAGCATGATACTTCTTTGCCAGCTTCTTCACCAATTTCTTGTTCTTATTGAGTTTCTTCAACCCTTCAACATCCATATATTCCAGACCAATCTTCTCTGCCTGTAGAGAGGACAAGGAAGTCATGTTAACATGTTGAAAATTCTTTCATCTAATAGTCTCCAAAGTGGGATCATACAAAACACAGAAACACATCACAAGGAGGTAATTGCAGCATTAAGAAAACCCCACATGTTGCTCAAACATAATATGCTTCTTAGACATATTAAACAAATATCCACTAGTTTTCCTTTTGAGAATATTCAGCCTAAGAAGCCATACAGCTGAAGAAAAATGTTGAAATCAATGTCATCAGAGTGAAGTATTCTTGTGAAACATACAATTCTCATGTCAATATTTTATGTTGGATCTGTGACACATGGGATGCTGAAACTCTAAAAATTTCACCAAACATTTGCTCCCTGAAATTTCTTTAACAGAACTACTAGAAATGACTCTTAAATCCCAAATGACCTACTCCAAGAACATTAACAGCAGAGGGGGAACAAGACACCTAAGGTGGTGAACCAACATCGAGTCAGCAGAAAGCTGGAATAGCGCAATAAGATGAAATAAAATTCTCTATTATGTAACACCAATCAAAGAATGTGATTCTCATGGCCAATCCCAAGAGGTAATAGCTGAGACTCAGCTCCCCAAGGCGATAGGATATGAGAATGCCACCTTGAATAGCAGGATCCTCCCAGTAAAGGGAGTCTCAACTGCTGCACAATCAAACTGGCTTGATCTGTGACGATTTAGCTTGAGTTTTGCAACCATTGAGTTGACTGCCCCAAATCATTGTAAATCGTCACCAGAACTCAAAAAAACCAATTTCGTTCACGTTAGAAAAGATCGGAACACAATGGATGTACCTCTTCAACATGCTGAGCATCACCAAGCATGCAAACCTTCATCTTGGGTCGAGGAATGTGTGGTAATTTAACAGAGCCACTGAAACGCTTGTCCTTCTGGGGATCATAGTTCTTCAAACCAATCTGAAGCTCAATAGTCTCGGTGAAGTTACGCTTTTTATCACCCTTAGCTTCGGTCATAATTACGCCAATGGCCTCTCTAACAGCATCACTCTGTAGCTTGCTGCAAACAAACAAATACGCCATTACATTACATAGGATCAGAAAAGCGCTTTTTTGCACACACACACACACATATATATATCCTTGTTCACTACAACAACCAGACTGGGAAATAATTAAGTGGACTAGTTTAGGCCAGCCCGAAAATACCAAGAGACAAGATTTCCAAGAAACTCCAATAAACAAGGCATATAAAATTAGGTTACCAAGCAGACGGTTTCAATAATTTAAACAGTCCCACCAGAGACTGTTAATACTTATTTGTCATGTTAACACGGAGATGCCCGCAAAGCATCACTCTCTATAGAACAGCACCTTTTCCGAAAAATCCAGATAATCAACAAGACAAAAGAATATTGAAGCAAAAAACTCAAGAATATCCTTGTTTGCAACTGACACTGGATACACATGATCAAGCAAGCAAGTCAGAGACTCGAGTCAAATCAGTGACACACATCTAAGATAGAACAAAGAGAAGGAAACTTCCGTCTAACAATTAGATTAAATTGGAGAAACAACGGGAAAAATGCTTGTGAAAAGAGAAACAAGTCATACCTCATGGTGAGAAATTCTGTCTCGTCTTGCCTAGGCGATTATCCTGCCAACATCAAAACAATCAAAGAATAAATGGAAACACATCGGCCAAGTTGAACTGACGTATACTCGAAGAACTGAGAGAGGGGAGAGAGGAAGAAGCCCTGCAAAGGAGGGGAAAGAGAGAGATAGGGATGGAGTAGCAGACCTGAATGGTGGGGGAGTTCTGCAAGAGCCGACTAGCAGAGAGTAGAGCGGCGAGGCGAGGGTGGGAATTTATTTGTAGGGTTTTCAGGGACAATGGATATGTACATGTGTTCTAGGGTTTTCAGCATACCCATCAGTGGGTTGGGTACGGGCCAAAATTGAAGCTGAAACCCATTTTAATGTAAATGTTCCGAATTCAACCCGTGTATCCAACAGTCTTACATTTGATCTTTCGGATTCGAATTCAACGAGTGCCAAATATGGGTCTAGTTGACTTTTATAATATGTATCTATATTTTATAATTATTAATTTATTGTATAATAAGTATTAATAAATAAATAATAATATTATTATAAATATTATTGAATTAATAATTATATATTTTTATAATCATTAATTTATTTAAATGAATACAAATTAAAATACTATATTTTGTATTCAATTCATTTTTTCATTAAAAAGAACCAGAATTCGGGTTGAATAGGCGGAGTTATATTTGTATTTATACATAAAAAATTTATGGGTTCAAATCGAACTTGAATCTAAACCCGGATCATTAACAGAGCCCACTGTCAGGGACACCCGTGGCAGCAACTTTGGGTTGGATCCACATATAGTCCAACTTGGCCCAAATAATGCTTTATTTGGTCTGCATTTAAAAGTAGGTCGAAAAAATTCACGGCTCTAAAGAGGCCCAGCATAGAAGTATGCCAAACTAATTGCTCACACTTTTAATTCTGGGCCTAGAATGTCTGTACGTCAATTGCATAATTAATCTCTTGTCTTACTTTTTGTGTCATTTTTTAATATATTATTATTTTTATTTCATAAATATTATATTTTAATTCTTTTTATTCATTTAAAATTCAACAACTGTTAATTGAGTAATACACATAACTTAATAAACTCAAAAATAGAAACATATAAAAAATAAGATTTTTATGAAAAAAATACAACAGTTTCAAAAAAGTAATATATAATAGAAAATTAAAAATATAGTAAAGTTTCAAAAAAGTAATATATAATAGAAAAGTAAATACAACGGTTTCAAAAAAATAATATATAATATAAAATAAAAAATATAGTAAAAATTCATTTTTATATGTTTTGATTTTTCGAGTTTGTTAAATTATGTGTGTTACTCAGTTAATAATTATTGGATTTTAAGAAAAATAAAAAAGAACTAAATTATATGTTTATGAAGAAGAAACAGCAATATAATAAAAAAAAGAACAGAGAGTAGTACATGAAATGAGATAGAAGATCCGTTGCATATCAAGTATACTCTTGAATTGTGCAAAGAAGAGACTTGACATATACATGACTACATGGTTGATAAGAAATAAATATTTTTGTTTAGGTTTTTGCTTTTGTGGAAAAATTTTGTCTAGATTTTTCAAAGAATATTTTCTTGACTTATTTTCTAACCATAGTTTTATCTTACATTCATCACATCTTAAAAAATTGCTAAAATATATTTTTCATTTATAAAACTTCTAAAAGGAACAAAAATTGCAATCAACACGTGTTCTTAGTGTACAAGCAAACCACGAAATTCCAAGACAAAGTAGACTAATTATGGCCTAAGTTTGTCCAACTTGAAAATTCAAACGGAATTATAATAAATATGAAACCCTAGATTTAAAAGCTCCCACTTAAAATTTTTTTTTTTGAAATTTCAAACAAAAACCGCTTAACTTAGATACATGGAAGAAAACAAGAGAAAATTTGGATAACAACTCTAATTGAGGGCACATTCAAGCTCTTATGTCATAGTTTATTCTGTGCTCATTTTGTTTAATTGAATTGAAAGAGATGGTAATGATTTCACTAATATATGAGTTATTAGTTAAGAAGCGAAATCAAATTAAAAAAAAATATGTTAAAGCATAAGGAATGAAATTATAAAAAATTAAATAGATGTATGATCCGTGACTATTACGGAGACTGACTCTAAACATAGAAGGAAGAGGGAAAGGGAAGGCTTAAGAGTCGGTTAATTTCGTTGGATCAGAAATTATTGAAGGTACTTAAATGTGTTTAAAATTTTTGAATTGCCCAAGATAATATAATACTTCCTCCCTTTTTTTATAACTGATGTTTAAGAAATTTACTCTTAAGTATTTTTATCTGTCGTTGTATTATCCCCATGCAGCATTAATTATTTTTTTCACAATTTTATCATTTTATCTCTCTTTACCAATACAGGGCTCTTAATTACTACTCCTAGTAATTATTACTTTTCTCTTTACTTTTGACCTAGTAAAACAGTACCATTTAATACTCTAGTGAGAGAAAACATGAGTGAATTGGATAATTAATGAGGGTACAAAAGGAAAGTAGTGTATAGATTTAAACAATGAAAAATTTTTCTTAATTGGTGTGCAAAATCTTAAATGTCAGTTATAAAATAAAGGGAGGGAGTACCTGCCAGCAATACGTGAGTACTTAGAAGCGCAGAGCCGTCAAAATCGAATCCTATGGGTGGATTTGTCGTAGAAAATGCAATTATCTGTTGGCCGGCATTGATCTGGGGGCGTCAAAAGTCCAATAATATTAATAATAGTAATTCATATGTTAAAAGTAAAACTTGCTCTAAGGATTTGGCACGAGTTCACCACACTTCCCCCGAGCTCCCCCGCCCCCACAAAGCCAATCCCCGATTTCTAACATTTCAGGGCATCACTTGCGGCAGCGCGTGATATTCACCTGTCAACTCCGGCTGCTATTCAACGAACATTCGGCCCTCGCCAACGACTGGATTGTTGGAAGGCCACTCATCTCCGATGAGCTTAGTGGACGAGAGCTTCGAGCTGAAGGAACTTCAGGTGTTGGAGGGCCACGCTGATAGGGTTTGGAGTGTCGCTTGGAAACCTGCCACTGGCTTCGACGGGGTCCCTGCAGTGCTCGCCTCCTGCAGCGGCGATAAAACCGTCCGGGTTTGGGAACAGAGTCCTTCCTCCGGTTCTTTCCAGTGCAAGGTTTCATTTTAAGTTGTTCATCAATTGGTGCTCTGTGTTGAGATATACTAGTATTTGGAGTTAAGCTTTATCCTGCCGGTGCTAACTGCTAATATATCAGGATTTGGTACTTTATTTCGTTATGTTTTATTTCCATACCTGTGGAACTGTCAATCGACTTACCATTGAGTATTACTTTGAATTGAAAATATGAGGGAGAAGCTCTGTAATTGGATGTGTTTAATTGAGTATTGGATTTAGGATCGTTGAATGTGATTTTACGCAGGCAGTCCTGGAGGAGACGCACACTAGGACGGTTAGATCGTGTGCCTGGTCTCCATCTGGAAAACTATTAGCAACTGCAAGTTTTGATGCCACCACTGCTGTATGGGAGCACGTTGGCGATGATTATGAATGTGTTTCCACTTTGGAGGTAGTTTTTCATTCATGATTTCCTTTGATGCACATAGCTTCATTTGTCAATCCAGGATCTTTAGTGATCACTAGCTGAAGCAATTAATGAATGTTGCTAAAAACAAATTATTCATATGGAACTTATTTGGATCTGTCAATCCTTTGGTTTTTCAATATGCAGGGTCATGAAAATGAAGTAAAGAGCATTTCTTGGAATGCATCCGGCTCGCTGCTCGCTACTTGTGGGCGAGACAAGTCAGTATGGATATGGGAAGTTTTGCCTGGTAATGAATTTGAGTGTGTTTCTGTGTTGCAAGGACATACACAAGATGTTAAAATGGTTCAGTGGCATCCAAACATGGACATTCTGTTCTCTTGCAGCTATGATAACACTATTAAGGTACATATGACATATTCACACATCTGGTACTAAAAAATATTCCGCTCGGCTAACAACAATTTTCATATCTTTGTTCTAGTTGTAATCTAGCACGTGCACTTTAGGATTTTTAGACAAGTGCTGTATGGAATATTTTATACTTGACAACCTATTTAGCTTTTGTGGCCTCATAACATGCATTAATTTTGCAGGTTTGGGCGGAGGATGGTGATGATGATTGGCATTGTGTTCAAACATTAGCAGAAGCTAACAAGTATATATTACATTTTTTTAAATGTTTGAGATGTTTTTGTACACATGAATGTTGTTTTCCAGTAGGCTGTTATGAAAATCCACGTCAATTATAGTAGGAGAAAGAAGTTGGAATGAGTACAATAGTGTGTTCTTTCTGTTCGTGTGGTATTAGTGTGCATTTCGATACTTTAAACCTGGAAGAAAAGTTTTTTCAATTCAAACAGGTAGTGAAATGCTATAACTTGGATGTCCCATTTTAATTTAGTTATTGGTTGACTGATCTGCAGTATTGGTTATATGAAGTAAAACATTTTCAACTATTTTGTTTTTAGTTTTGACGCTTCTTTGCCTGTATTGCAAGTTTTCTATATTCAACTTTAGCTGTATCATATATTGTGTCTTCCTTTGAAGTCAATCTTGTGTCAGATTTCACAAAGCTTGTAAAGTTTGAATTTTGTTGATGTATGCTTGAGATTGTTAGATGTGTTAAAATCTTATGCATCTAGATTGCTGGCTTTTCAGTGGACACACATCTACGGTCTGGGCTCTATCCTTTAATGCAACTGGAGACAAAATGGCCACTTGTAGGTATGCATCTCCTTTGTGGCTTTTTATGATTTTGCTTTCTACGATATGCCTGTTAATCTTCCAAATAACTTAGATCTGGATACGTCTTGGATCCTGATTATGCACTGGGAATGACAACGATAGCTTTTTCTAAGGGAATCGATGGGAATTAATTGTTTTTGCAGCGATGATCTTACCTTGAAAATATGGGGAAGCGACCTCTTGACGATTCAGTCTGGAAATGGGTCTGCGCCTTGGTAAGTTTTGTCGAGCCTTATAGTTTAAAATTTTGTGTTACCTTTTCTTTTTAGGAGTAATTTGATAAATTCATTGGTTGTTAAGAGTAAAAGTTGAGAAAGTGGTAGGAGCCTTTTGCATTGGATTTACTTGATATTCTTCGGCTCATCGACTTCCCTTGATTTCTTGGATTTTTTCCCCAAATTTTATACCTAGTATACTTTCTACATTGTTTTTGCGCTATTTGGACTTAATAGTGATGTTTATATTCCCATCCGTTAGAGTATTTGAGGCATTAAGTTGCTTTATGCATCACACTTTTTTCTGATCTCCGAAAGACAGTATATCAAGACACTAGTAGTTTGGAACATGGCTTCTTGACCATCTTTAATGAGTTGAAATATAGGTGGTTGAATTGATGATACTTATGATATACTTGATAGAAGTTTTAAGATATAGTAAGGATGCAATCGGTGGTAAGGACATAGAAGTTTATCCTGTGGATACATCTAATTTCAACTATTGCTACTAGTTTTCTTTAATCTCATTTAAGTAATTGTGCTTGAAACAACCTGAATTTGGTCCTTAGTACTATCTCAATGTTTCATAGTTTTCAAAGTTTTGCAAGTTATAAAACACCTACCCAACAATTAGAGTCAGCTTGTTTGTCAAATACCAGCTGATAAGAGTTTTTATTTGCTCTTGCAGGAAACACATCTGCACTCTGTCTGGTTATCATGATCGAACTATATTTTCAGTCCATTGGTCAAGGTAGCGAAACTTTGTCCTTTAGTCAGTTAATATGCTGACTTTTATTCAATCGTTTCTTCCTCCTTTCCTCATATTTCTTGTGCAAACTTTTCCTTCAAATAAACTATAATTCATACAGCTTGATGGTCTATGCTTGTAGGGAAGGAATAATTGCTAGTGGAGCAGCTGATGATGCTATACGTTTATTTGCTGAGGATGGAGATGGTTTGGTACTTAACAACCCATCTCATAATGGATGTGATCTAGAGTTCTTCGTTGTTAGTGGTCTACTGTTTGCATGTGTATTCCAAGGGAGTACTTTTTATTCTTTAGTGGATATTCTGCAGATTAGTCACTTGGTATATGTCCAAAGAAATGATATCTGTAACAACCCATCTCAATATGTCCCTCCCCCCCCCCCCCCCCCTCAAAAAAAAAAAAAAATGAAGGACCCAAGACAAAAAAGTTTCACTTTGTATGTATGCATTAGTCATTTCAGTCTAACAAAGATTTCCTACACACATTACAATTGCTCAGTGGTTTCAGATGGTGCAGTTTCCATATGGGTTTTTGACCATGAATTTGCAAAAGGGTGTTCTAGAGTCACTCCTAAATATGTTCTAAATTTGTGAAAATTTTGCATACATCTTTTATCAAAGCCTCTGCTTCCATAAGTTCACACCTATTTGTCTTTGTTCTGCCACAGGTTGATGAACCTAAGTACCATTTGCTTCTGAAGAAGGACAAAGCTCATGATATGGATGTAAATTCTGTGCAATGGAGCTCTGCGGTAAAAGCATAAACAAATATTTCAATCCTTCTATGTGAAGTAGAAACTTACCCTCTTATCTTTTTCTTAGATAGCAGTATGTCTGTGGACACGTGGTAAAACTTGAGTTTTGCTGGCTTTTGTCTGCCTGACACAGTGAATAAATTCTAAATCCTTAGCCAGCCAGGTTCTTTGCAGGCACATTTTGAAATGCATCATAGACACCACCCACCTGAAACACAAAGTTCGTGCTACTTGATTACATGCTTTTAGTGCCTTCATGTGGCATGCTTGCCAATTTTATTCTCCTAGTATGATGTAATTGTCAACAAATGAAGTCAGTCTCCACAAATGCTGGCATTTTTTGGTGCAGCACGTCTGATTATTCATTAGTTTTACTTGCTTGTGAGAGCAAAAGAACGAAGGAGGAAATGATTGGGATTCTGAACAGATTCTGAACGTGTGTTGCCATTGCTTTGAGCTGCTTGTTTGACAAATTTCATCCTGATCTGCTATTCTAGGGCTCTCAGTGATGTCTACAGAAATTGTTTTACCTGCACCCGTTTGGGGAGGAGGGGGGGGAGTGTTACACATGAGAAGTTATTGGTTAAGAACATTGCTTTCTACTGTGTCTACCATGTCACTGAAGGCACATTTCAATCTTAACATCTTTCTAGTTGAAAGTTAGTAATGCTTCCCGTTTGCCTTGCTAAACTTGACAGGGAAACAGGCTTCTTGCTTCTGCAAGTGATGACGGGACGATCAAGATATGGGAGTTGATTTCCCTGGCAGGGGACCAGAAACCTCCACTATAATATCACTAGTTAATTTGATCGGTTGTGGATTTTTCCCGCATGTGGTGGAGATATCATCCGTGAGACGCAATTCTTGAACCAAAAATAGTTTTTCGTATAAATTTTGGGGTGGCTTGTTAAAAAAGTCATGTAGAAGTACAGTGGAGTTTACAGAGTATTGATGCTGCTAAATTTTCTCATCTTCAGTTTGTCTCTCCGTTTACGATGTAATATCCTTGATAGAACTTTATACCAGCGAAGCATAAACATTCTTGCCCAGTATTTTGAGCAACAGTTTGAAATATTTAAACGACTGGGTATGAAGCTGCTCGAAACGATAATTTCCAACACTTGAGCATCATTCTTGCCCCAATACGATGATGTAATCTTCTTCCGGTTAGGGCTGCAAACGAGTCGAGTTGAGTCGAGTTTTGAACTAATCGAACTGAGTCTCGACTAAATTTTATCGAGATCGACGAGTCGGCAATTTTCGAGTTCGAGCTCGACTTGAATCAAGTCGAGCCGAGCTCAAAAAAAAATAAAAAATAAATATTTTATTTTAAAAAAATAAATAAAATAATATTTTTTTTGAATAAATAATAAAATATTAAGAATATATATGTAATTTTACTATAAAAATAAAAAATAAAAAATATATATATATAATATACGTAATTTTATTATTAAATAAAAATAAAAATAAAAAATATATATATATACTCAAACTCGCGAGTTTGCTCGCGAGTTAACGAGTTTAATATTCTTAGCTCGAGCTTGATTCGAGCCACTTGCGAGCGGTTCGATTCGTTTCCAACCCTACATTATAGTGGAAGCGGAGCCGATGTTGGCTGTACTAGTACGGTAAAAGTTCCTTTGACCTGTGCAACCATATATTGTACGCCTTTCATGGGGACTAAATTTTCCCCGTCCTTGAACAATCGTCAAGGAAGCACCTGACTTGATATTTACAGTCTCTACATAAGCGACTTTTCTTTACAGTCTTGGAATGGTTGGACGGACCCAGCTTAATCCTCATGGCCCCCTTCGAAGCTCTCAAACGAGAGGCAAGAATCTGGACATCTTTCAAAATAAGTGAAGGACAAGCGGAATGCATCTCGCCTAATCAACGGTCCCGCTGGTAACTTCCTTTTTTTTCTTTCAGTAGGCTACCCCCCACACCCCAAGAAAGGAAAAAAAGAAGAGTAACGGCGCCAGTAACTTGCACATGAGCAAGATAGAAGAGCCTTTTGACGCGAATAACGATTGACACCAATCTCTTCAAGTAAATTATCCTGACTCGTGTAGTCGCATGAGATGAAGAGATTGAACTTATTATAAGAGCTATAGTAAACTCTCTTGATGGGAAAATAATTTTCAAAAACTGCTTGTTTAAGTAATATCTGCCTTGGAAAATAAAATTATATCGGAGGAGAGAGAAATATTTCGGCTACTTGCCAGACCGGTTCAGTTAAGTTTTTTTTTTTTTTTTTTTTTTTGTGCACAAGAAAACGGTATCAGGTTTGCCAATTACCATGCTGCAATAATTCATGAATCTCCATTACCTAAATCATGCTGGATAATCATCAATTCAATGGGTTGCAACTGATATCATAGAGCTACGCAATCTACTAATTGAGAATTAATTCACATATGCAGAGGATTGTTGCCATGATATGAAGATAAAAAAAAAAAAAAAAAGGGTCAAAATAGAACTCATCTGTTGAAATTAATAGTAAAAACTAACAACGGTTCTCTATTCTTATTCTGCTTGAATTGGCTCTTCTTCCTTCTTCAACCAATGCAGCCCGAGCCGACATTATACTACTATTCATTACGGAAGCATCAAAGGCACTGCAGTCAATCCAATCCTTTAGTAGCTCCTCTTGACCCCATATATCCGGAATCCAAACTCGACCCGCAACTTCAATCCGATGTCTCTTCAGTCTTTCCCGGCCGGTAACCACGGTCGACACCTCAGCTTCGTTTGTCGTCCTCAAGTTTTCAACTAATGGAGTTAGAACAGCTGCAGACGGCTGTAATTTTGCTGCTCCATCATCTTTGGGTTGATGTTTTGCGTCTTTGACAGTAGTGTTTTTTGACGTTAGCCGTGGCTGATGACGTTTAAACTCATCATTAGTTCCACAACGTGGCTTGACCGACTTGATTTGTTCATCGCAGGATGCGGTCTCGTGATTAGCTTTCTTGAACTCCTGCAGGAGTAGCACATCAACTGAGACGGTGGCATCTCGAGCAGAATCATAAGAATTCTGGAGGGTCATGCTAGCACTGCTACTTGGACGTTCTCTTTTCATATAAAAATGGAAAAAATTATTCTTGTGTGTGTGTGTGATGCCAATTGCCAATCGAGTGTTGGGGATAACATTTACATGAAGCCTTTACTACGTGGGAAGCAATGGGAATATAGTAATAAAGAAGCAACTACTAGTACTAGTAGATAGAAACTAGAAAGCAAATGGGTGGGGGTGCTCGCTTACACGTCCTAGCAAAATGTTTCTTTATGTATGGCATGGGACAAATGTACGTGTCTTTTCCGATGTAGATTCCAAATTGTGTGGCTTACTTCAAGCTTGAGAATCCCCCCAGAAAAGAGAAGGAAAAAGAGAGGCTGTGAGGGGGAGTTTGATACCTTCGATTGATTTTTGGAGGGTTGTGAGGTTGATGTTGATTTGGCAATTTAATTTTCCCTGGGGATATAATCAATGATAAAAATGTGATTTTTAGATGTTGCTGGCCAATGACTGTAGGGATTTTGATTCAGGAAGGGAATTTCGTTTCAGCTACAATTTGTACCAATCATTAATTCCAGACGGAGACAACTTTGGATTTGGAAGAAGGTTAGCCAGATATTTCTGTCATGCAAAACTTGGCGGCTTTCGTTCTTACTTTGCAAAATATTTTTGCATTGGCATAAATTTTTGAGTCCTTTCCTCTGGTTTATAAAATTGCAGGTTACCTGCATGAGCAAGTTTTCCATTTTGTTTTGGGTTTTTCATAGTTTGCCTGTCAGCCGTCACAATCAATGGAGGAGGAGACGAGGGTTGGGTTTACATTGACATATATATGAAATGCAGGGAGATAAATGCATGCAACAATAAGAACCAAAAACCTGCCACCGAATGAGACTTGAGAGGGATGAAGAGATCGCAGGAAAGGTCCAAAGAGGGAGAGACCACACACAGCTGCAAACAAGGCCATTACTACTGGCATTTACTCGTGCCCAATGGTTTGGTTTGTGTGTACATGTTATTTCAAGATTTCATTGTCGCATTAATTTCACGAAAAGAAAGTTCTCTCCATTTTTCTTTTCTTTTCTTTTCCTTTGAGGTATCATATTATTGTGTTTATACTATATTCAAAGCAAATTTTTATGGTACCTGGAAAATGGAGTTTCAAGCGATTTGACAAGCTGAGATTTTTTGGTTCAGAAATGGTGACGTGCAAGGTGATTAATATCCTGAATTTAATTTTACACGGCCATAGCTTAAATTCAAATAAAAGGACTATTGGCAATCATTTATTTTTTAGAATTGTAGTGGGGCGGGGTGACTTTGAGAAGGGCAAAAAACTAGTAATACATACTAGAGAATAAAAAAAAAAACTAGTAAGGACGGAATCAAAATAATTGGACTTCTTGTTGAAACTCAAACTGTGCGTTTAATGAGAATTCTCAAGTTAAGAAACTACACATTAATAAAGTTTTTGTCACTTGAGAAAGGACCAGGTCAACAAAAAATGAAAAAAAAAAAAAAAGCGCAAATTAATAAGTTTGTCACCAGAGATCTTATTCTTGTCACTTGAGAAAGGATCAGGTTGACGAAGAAAAAGAAGCAAGCAAAAGGATACAAAGTTGTAAAAGTTATTTTTGATTGAAATATAATTCAGAGGTCGAAAGACTATAAGCTATTGAACTCAAAGGCTAGAGACTTATAGCTAATCAGCCGGGACAATTATGGGGTATAACTTGCATGATGACAAAGTTCTTCTCCTCCTCCAATAATACTTCGTTGAAGCCTGCGGACTCCACCATTCGCTTCAGTGTCTAATTGTCTCTGATTAATGTATATTCTGTAACAGTATGTCTTATCATGACTGAGTTTCAACTGCATCCTCAGCAAGCAGCACTGCATCTTATTTCACTTCCCAGCTTATATATATACCTCTATATATCAAATCCAAAGCCGTTTCCTTTGGCTACAGATTGGTTCTTTTCATCTTCGACTCTCTTCGACTTTCCGTTCCCTGCATTAGTAACGTACCCCGCCTTGTGTTGCGGGTTTCGCTGTCCCCAGTACTACTAGCGCCTTGGTTTCTGCCGAAAAGAAAATAATAATGATCATGATAGCACCATGATCTCTTGCAAAGCCTGCACAATCCGTTGTGTCAAGTTCATTAGCTAGTATGATTACTTGAGAATATAAACATGTATTCTTATATTGTAGGTATGAATAAACTTATAACTACAAATGATTTTCTAGTCCTAATTAGCTCATTAGTTCATGTGAGCATCAAAATTTGTATATCTAACAAACTCTGAAAACATTTAACTCCATTTTGGTTCATATATAAACTTATCGCGGTGTCCTAATTGAAGAATCAAAAGTCAACCACTGTAATTCATTTACGATTGTAGTATATGTAACTATGTATATATATATAGGAATAATATTATGGGCCCAAACAGACAATAAAAAAAAGGGATTATTATCACTTTACCCCATTAACGTTTGGTGTTACTATCAATTTCTCCCTTAACGTTATCTTTTAGTCACTTTACCTCCAAGACTAACGGTCAAACATAACCGAGTTTATTAATTAAAGTGAAGAGACATGTTTAACTATTAAATTTATTATCACTTTGCCCCCATAAAATATAATTTCATTATCAATTTACCCCATAGAGTTATTTTTTAGCCAATTTATCCTACTATTAAACTAACTTAGCAAGTTTAAAAACTTTAGAGGAAAATACCCTCCTCTTTGCATAATAAAAATAATAAAAAATTTAGAGTGACTCTTCTCATTTTTTCGTATCAAGAAAAAAAAAAGTCAAAGTATTAATTTCTTTCTTCTTGACAGTCTCATTAATATTGAAAAAAATAGAAAGATGGAGAGGGGGAGGAGGAGAGGGATCGAGAGAGCTAGGAACTAAAGTGATTGTATCACTATAATCTAAACGAATAAAGTGATAATAACAATGTAGTAATGCTATAAAATAAAAAGATATTTTTGTCCAAAATTTCTTAACATGTTGAGTTGAATTACTTATGAGGGTAAAGTGACTAAAAGATAACGTTAGGGGCTAAACTGATAGTAGTGATATAGTTTAATAGGATAAAATGATAGTAACCCAAAAAAAAAAACACACGGTAAGTCATGATATTCACATAAATTTTTTAACTTCTTACACAACTTTTGAATATATTTTAGATCAAATGAGAAGCAAAATACACGAGACATAATCGAAATATGCAAGAAACTAGAAGGGTATTGAATTTCATTACCATAACATGGATACATCTTTCTACCGTATGTCTCAACTAAAAATTTAGTTCATGGGTCAAGCAGTGAAAAGGAAGGATGGAGAGTGGCAAGTGGTGAGGGCGGAGGCAACTCCTTGTCTTGCGGATCCGACTTCTGTGCGAGCAAAGACCCAATACTGCACAATGGGGTAGAGATACCTAACAATTCAAAACTATGGCCCCACTCTCTCTTGAAACTTGAAAGCACAACCATGCGCAGGTTGTAACTTGTAAGAGCCCGTCAAAAACAAGAGGCGGGTGCGTCCAGACTGTTTTGAGGCTTTCCTAGGATTCCTCTGAACCAATTTTTTTGTAAACCTATGGAATGGCACACGACCAAATGTCAGATGTATTGTAGCCGAATTGGGTAGCGATACCCTGAATTCCGTAAAACGCAATGCAACAGATGAAGTGAAGGAAGACCTTGGCTCAGCACTTGTAACCATGAATAGGACACAAGTTAAAATTGCCCTTGCACGTCCTTTTCCCCCTAATCTAGTAATCTTATCCCCCCTGGGCGGCCGGCCACAAGCGTATTCTGTTACGCTTAGAACTCGGGATGGCCACTAATCAGTCCTGCTGCTATTTGCTACTTTGGGGTCATCATTCATCGTAATCACTAGCAGTCAGTCAAGTCTTGTGTGCGAAAAACAGGATCAAAAAAATTTTGTGAACGTAATCTGTAAAATTACGGCAAGAAAGGTTGGTCTCAGCAGAATGGCAACGAGAAACCACCTATTGCGAGAAGCAATATCTTAAAAAGGAAACCCAAAAATAAGAAACCACTCCACAACACTGCTCACCAGGGGTATGAACTCTGAAAGACTAATGCTAATTCCACTGCAATCGTCAACATATATGCACAAGTTCATCTACGGCGATAAAAACAAGTATACTGTACAATAGTCCGCTGGCCTGGACAATAGATGATACCCGTCGTCGTCATTGTCTACCTCCCCATTATTCTTGAAGAGAGCACAGTGTATTTATTATTCTTGAAGGATTGCATACGATGCTTCCCTGTGGAAATTTGCCATTGAACACATTACCCCAATCCTGTACATACAAAAACTTTGCTGAATACTCCCATAACTGAGGATGTAGTCTCGACAAAACAGTGTAGTTCAACATGAAGATTGTGTGACAAGAAAGGCAAAAAACAAAAAGCTGACTTAAGCTCTTGGGTAGCGAGAACGGCCTTTCTTTCTTAAAAATTCAGGGATCTCCACAGAACCACCTTCCAGGAAGGATGATGGTCGTCGATTCATTCCAAGACCTGCATCTCCTTGTGCCATCTGACCTGCCTGTATGTGGACCAAAGGTCAAACAAGCTTTCAAAAAAGAAACGGTCATCACAACAGAGAATGAAACCAGGAGCACATAAGAACAGCGTTTTTTTTATTTTCCCCACTTTGTTGGGGGCAGCAAGAGTGCTGTGGGTACAGCTAAAGCATGATAAATACCTGAAGAGGTCTCCCCTCACTTTCTTCTTGGCGTTTAAATCCCGTAGCAATTAGGGTTATACTAACCTGAATGAGCAGAAATTACAAAATTCAAAGCTCCACGTGAAAAACAAATGATAATGCTGGAATTAAAGCATCTGCTCTAAACAAAAATGATCCATCACCAATGAATGGTATCAATTTTGAGTGAAAACCGATGCAGATCAATCTATTATAACATTAAGAAGTGGTAATATAAAGGATTTGTCAAACAATTAATGTAACACCTTACAAAAGCGTTGCCGAGTCAATTTTTTTTCCTCTTTTACTTTGTTCTGTGAATTAAAGATCTTTCGCTGCAAATTCTATATTTCAATCTTCCAATTAAAGACAATTAAGGAGAACTTATTCTACTTATCTCTTACTTTTTGGAAATACAGAAAAATAAAGATGCAAAAAACTGTTTCTTAAAGTTTAAAAAAAAAAACACAACCAAAAGGACAGTATTTCTTTTTCTCGTGGGAAGAACTTGGGAGAAGAATGACAGAAAAAGCTTAAGGGCAGATGCTAACATGGCAAGCAATGAAAGCAAAATCCCCTTAATTTTTGCATTAAGTGCAGTCAATACACTAAGCCAAACAAGTCAAATCAGGGCTGAATTATAGTTGTTCCTTTGCCTGAAATTGTTTTATATCCTACCAAGTGAGTTGAATAGGAGAGTAAGTGATATCATAGATGAACATTAAACAGGGGCATGTGAAGAAAGAACCCCCTTTCAAACTTTGATAATGGGAGACATGACATGAGTGAGGATTTGTTTACGACATTTGTTCTGAAGGACAAACCAATTATTGGCAAAAGACTGTTACACAATACACTGAAACAGTAACTACGAATTTAACAGAATACCAGTGGCAAGATTTGTGCTGCTTGTGCAGAGATAGTAAGTGACTTACTTGACCGCCTAGTGATGGATCAATAACAGCTCCAAAGATTAAATTGGCACTTGGATCCACAAGGTCATATATGACCTCTGCAGCAGCATTTACCTATTACAAAGCCAGGAAACACTAATGACGTGAACAAAGAATTTTAGAACTAGATCAAACAAAAGACAACTATTTAGTGACGCCAACATACACAAATGGGCGGATTACATAACCTGTGTGAAGAAGTTAGAAGGCATATAGACTACAATGGAAATCCTAAACTTGACCCCAAAGTATTAAGTTCAGTATGCCAGTTATTCTCAGAAATCTTCAACGTTTCAACATCAAGAACTGTGTCACCATCACCCAAAACCTTCATTTTGTCATAATATTGATGATACAGGGGCCACTTAAGCACCCAAATAGCAGTTTCCCCATAAAAGCCTCGTTGTCCAGAAGAAAGGGATATAAGTACAAAAACAACACAATTCAGTTTGTGTAGAGAGAGAAAGTCCACAAACAATGAATGTTAAAAACCACTTCAAGCAAAAATTTTAACTATTTTATGAGATATGGGCTGCATTTTTATTCATGTAAAACAGAACAGGCACCAAATAGCAGAGGTTCCTGTCTCCTTCAAAAGTAAATCCTTTGTTTCCAAAAGAGAGATAATCTTGATAGTAAATTAGTGTAAAATATCTTCATCAGTTCCTCTGTAGCAAACCAAGCACACGCTCACACACATCAGAGAAAGAATTACATACCTCAAACAATGTCAAATCGCTGCCACCAGTAATATTCCACACAATACCAGTAGCCCTCTCTATCCCGATATCTAACAATGGAGATTGAATAGCATTCAATGCAGCATCCCTAGCCCTTGTCTTCCCTGCACAGTTAAATATCCAGAATGTGAGTTACTCTGGATCCTATAAGTTAGGACCTCAATCACCATACCCTAATACAAAACATTCAAATGAGAAAAACATAGAAAAGAAGAACAAAGAAAGAAAGTGAACAAACTTTTGATTTGAATTAACAGGGAGATGACAATAGTCAAAATGCTGATTCAAGTTATTTTCCAAATAATGTCATTTTTACGATGAAGCACTTTTTTTCAGATATTCACCAGTCATTTCCATGGAACTGAGCAATGAGTACGAAAGGTGAAATCATAGCTTAGTATAAGAAACACCAAGGAGTTTACTAAGAAACCAGTTTAGGGGACGGTGGTCTCAAAAATGATGGTCACAAAGACAAGAGAAGCATGGATGCTTCTTGAGACACACTTCGTCAATTCAGCAGCTTATAGAAAGTACCTGTTGCAGTCCCAATGCCCATCAATGAAGAACCAGCATTAGCCATAATGGCACGCACATCAGCAAAATCCACATTCACCAGCCCAGGAATCTGCATTGACCACAACTTATCACAAATTCTATAAGAAAAGTATCTTGTAATAAAAACTGAAAGCGATGGTGAAAAAGAAATTAAACTAATTTGTTACTGAGTACAGTAGCTTACAAAACTTGGTGAATTCATAGTTCACAGTCATGCGCTGTACCATTCAGCATCAGTTACAAAGCCTTAAATTTATATGTATAGAATGTCCATGTGACAGCCACACACACACCTAAATTCTATATTTCATATGTTCCACTGTAGCATTTCACATCGATTGGTGCAACTTTACATATTGAACCAAAGAGTGCAACTTTACACATTGATTGGTTCAATTATGAAGTGTTTTAACAACCATGAATCATGAAAGAGTGCAAAGAATTTTAAATATGGAGTTTGAGGTGGGAGAAAGAGTGCGTGAATGAGGTTCGCTTCCACACTTGCATGCTAGAAAGGTACTCACAAGGTAGAAGTATATATAATATACAGTTATAACTGAAACATATTACGCTTTTATAATACATTTCTAGCCTAGTTTCACCTGCATTATTGCGTGAGATTGATCATCCTTCAAGAAAATTGGAAGAATTAGCTAAAGCAAATACTCAATCACTGAGTTTTACTAATTGATCAAAACTGATGGAACATACAAGAACCACCATCCACCTATAAGACAGAAATCCCAAAGAGTAGATAATTGCATAGACCTTCTTTAACTTCTACCACAAGAGTTGGTCATCTAGGAAGAGTTCATATATTCAATCTCCAACACAACTTAGTATTCAAGTATATGTGCATGAGAAATAAGCTAGGTGGAGTAGGCTGCTTAATATAAGCAGTGTCAACTATATTAGCTAGATATAATGGATGAGCCTTTAGACACGTTGAATTCAATACCGTGATTATGTCCGAGATACCACGGACTCCTTGTCGAAGAATATCATCAGCCAAGTTAAATGCTTCTGTTACTGGTGTAGATGGGGAGACTGCTGTCAGTAATTTGTCATTTGGAATAACAATCAGTGTATCAACATTCTCTCTCAAAGCTGCAATCCCTTCTTGTGCTTGAACGGCTCTTCTACGGCCCTCGAAGGAGAAAGGAGTTGTAACAATGCCTACTGTCAAGATACCCATTGCTTTAGCAATTCCAGCAATTACAGGAGCCCCACCAGTCCCAGTTCCTCCACCCATTCCAGCCTGTAGAGGTCCATGTGAAGTCCAACATGAGATTATAAAACAATTGGCTAACACAAAAATTAAAAATACTAAATATTAGCATACATGTATCAGATGAAATAGCATTGCCTTTCACACCATTTAGTAGAGTTTAACAGGAACTTAAATTTTACTAGTGTCTGAGCACAGATTGGAAGCACAATATGTTAAAAACAAAAAATCAACAATCTGTTGCTACTACAGAAATGTATGCTTTGATATTCTGGAAGCACAATATGTTAAAACAAAAAATCAACAATCTGTTCCTACTACAGAAACGTAGGCTTCGATATATCTTTTCATCATCTTTGTTAATGAACACCTTCACTACAGTTTCTTTGAACTGATAGAGAAAATTGCAGAAACACGAGTATATGCCTAACTGTAAAAGTATCCACCCCAGAAAATAACTTGGCAAAAGAGAAGTAGAACTTACCGTGACAAAAACCATGTCTGAACCGTAAACTGCATCTTCAATTGCTTCTTTGCTTTCTTTAGCAGCATTCATCCCAATATCCGGGTTCCCACCAGCTCCAAGTCCCCTGGTAAGCTCTTGACCAATTTGCAAGCGTTGCTCAGGAAAAACAGGTGACATCCTCATGGCTTGGACATCTGTGTTAACAATCCAGAACTCTACACCCTTCATAGAGCTCTCAATCATTCGATTGACAGCATTTGACCCGCCACCTCCAACACCAATAACTTTTATCTTTGCCTCATTGTAATTGTTTGAGCCCGAAGTATCTCTCAAACTCTCTGTAACACTTCCACTTGAGCTATCCTGCCGAGGGTTGGCTATGGTGGTGTTCCCCTCACCCCTAAGCATCGAAATTTCTGGGTGCAAATTCAGAAATGGATCCTTGCTCTGAAATTGGCTGACACTATGAGAGTTTGTTGAACACTTAATCTGAGTGCAAATTGGACTACCCCTTTGGCAAACATTCAAAAAGCCAATCTTTTCATCGGGCGTTTTCAGCGGGCCTACTTTTCCTCCAAGAACGGTCAAAACCCCCATTGACCTTCGAGCATCGTAACGCGTAAAACAAGTCGATGTGCAGGTAGCCATACCAGAAAACCCCAAAATACTATATGCAACTTAGATAGAATTTAAGCCAAATTGCAGAATCCTACAATTTGCAGTCCAGTATATCCTTTTAGCTCATGTTTAATTGTAAAATGCAGCCAGAGAGCTCTCAACAATCATAACCTAAACCAATACTTAATAAACGAAAACTTCAACAAGATAAACAAGTAAAGAACCTCAGCAGAGCAGAAAGAAAGAGGAAAAAGCCAACGCTAATTTGTAACGTATGTTTCCAAGATCATTTACATTATAATGCAACAGATAGTGATGATTTTCGAAATGTGTTAAGATGTTATTCCAGACAGCATAAACATGAACCCTTCCCGGGCTCCTTGGCGCAAGAAAGACAGTAGCTTTAAACCAATTTAAAAGAAGACAAATTACAATGGGGCAAGAAATTGCAGCAACACTTGACACCAAAAAAAAAAAAAAGGATAGGCCCTAAAACATCAAGAATCCGAAGGAAACAGAAGCGGGAAAGAGAAAAATGAGCTTTGGGTATGATAACGAGACATCGATATACTGGAAACAAAGGAGTTTTATTTTTTGAGATGGAGAGAGAGGTAGAGGGAGAGAGAGAGAGAGACCTGAGACAGTCAGCGCCGCACTTGTAAACCGCAGTGGCAATGGTTGAAGCATTTACTGGAAAAGCAGAGGTTTTTGCTTTGAGAGAAGGGAGGCAGCAAATGTCAGGGGAGCTGGGGTTTTGGGATTTTGGTTAATCACTTAATTCTTTTCCTTCTATGTATACCACTGGTTAGTTTAGACTTTTAGTACCGCTAATTTCTACGGCCTATGCTCTGCTACCGTACGCGAGGGTTGGCAGGGCAGGTGGAGACGGGCTGGGGAGAGAAAGTAGTAGCACTAAAAGCGCTCGTCCTATTTTCTTTTCCCTTTCTCTTTTGGGGTTTAGTATTTATCTTTTACAGCTACCTCCTAACAAACCAAGCAAGATTTAAGCCATATTCCTGTTAAACTAAAAAAAAAAAAGGCTATAAAAGCTATAAACTCTCACATTGAAGAAAGAGATAACAGTCTGAGTTGTGTTGGTGATGATTGACCATTGAAAAAATATCCAAGAAATTGGGGGGGGGGGGGGGGGGGGGTTTAAGGGATAATTTTAGAAACCTCCCCTGAGGTTTCTGACAGTCTCACTAACCTTCCCTGAACTTTACAAAACATCAGCTACCTCCCCTAAAACTAAGTAGAGTGTATCAAATCTCACCCAATTCAAATGCACAAACAATTTTAAATATATATATCAGGAGAGAGAAAAACACTTCATCCCACATCTGCCCTCAAGATTATCATTAGTGACTTAGGGCTTGTTTGGCACTTGAATTTTTTACCAAGTTTGTCTGCTACAAATTTTTTTAAAACTTTAATTACAGTAATCTCAAAAACTTTATCAAAATTTTTAAACTATACATTTCAAAATATTCAAAAATTTACATACTTCAAAAATTTTGTTAAAAACTTCATCAGTAAGTTACAGTAAAATTTTAGACAAACACCCAAAAAACTCACTTGCCAAACGGGGCCTTAATTTTGTTAAACAGTATAAACCATCTAATAATAATGAAATTTCAGGGGATGTATCTGAAATTGATGGAAAATGCAAGGTGCCTATTGCATTTTGGAAGGTAGAAACCAATACCTCTTTGTGCACAGCTAAACCAACGATAAAGAGTAAATAATAGTTAAGTTGGTTGATCATTAGCTATTAGTTTTGCATCTAAATTATAGTTAAGTTGGTTAATCATTCGTATTACTCATTTAACTAATTCTGTCAAAATATATCATAAGTTATTAGGGTATATCTATCAATTCATCATCAATGATATCACAAATAGGGCCCAATAACCTGACAGAAGAGGTATTTGATATTTTATAAAGTTCAGGAGAGGTGAGTGAGACTCTCAGAAACCTCATGGAAGGTTTCTGAAATTATCCCTTTTTTTAATTCCTGCCATTTTCACACTCAGTGCACAAAACAAAATGCACAGTGTGTCAATCCATCAATCAAAATTGACTCCGCTCATGTGTCACATGGGCTCGATGGTATATAGCCACCACATAGTCCCTTATCGCACTGACTTTTAACCGATTGGCTGGCTTCAATTTCCTCTTGTTTCTTTTTTAAAAAAAAAAAAAATTATTTTGAAGCATCCTCTCTCGTTTCTCTCGTACTTAAGCCAGTGCAACAATTATTATAATATTAGGATTACTCTTCACCCTTCAACTATTTTCAAATCTCACTTTATTTCTCTAGAGTTTTTCCATTTTTTACTTTAAACTTCTAAATTTTACAATCGACTACTAACTTTAGTTTGGCAAATTGATGGATGAGCCATCCAATTATGCATACAAGGACCTTTTGAACCCCACTCTTATTTTTTCCTTAAAATGCCTTTTTTTTTTGGTCAAAAAATGTGTCACAATGGGCATATTTTCTACCCCAACTAAAGTTAATAACAGCTCTATTTTTTAATAAAAGAAATTAAGAGAGAAAGTTCCATTAAGTTTTTGACTACTCGAAAAGAATCAAAATTTTGTTACCTTTTGATGGAAAGGGAAAAAAAATGTGCTACTTGGCACATCTCCTGGTAGGAAAAAAAATGGCAATTTTAGAAGAAAATTAAGGTGATGATTGAAAGGTTCTTTCTGCCGACTATGGGCCATCTGAACCCTATTTCAATTTGTCATAAAACAGTGAAATGTAATGGATTGTTCAAAGTTAGAACTTCAAGGTGGTATATTATGGAAGTAAAAAAGTTTAGGGTAAGAAAGTAAGATTTGAGAATAATTGAGAGCTGTAAAGCGCAATTAACGCCTTCCGTTATGATATCTTTAAAAATGGTTGTTTTATGTGACAAAACACGGAAATTTTGTCGTGATTCGTGAAATCATAGGCCGCAATTTGTTTTTGCTCCACCACTAGTTTACGCTTTTGTTTTTTTAACACTTTCCTCCAATGCTAACATCTTTTGGACGTAACAATTGATATTTGGGTCTACATTGATATGAAAAATATATATTTCTCTTTCTCAGTTCACTTATTTATGCTATGGGAAAATTCTACGGTAGAGGCCCTCCATCGCATCCTTAACGATAGCAGTGGTTCATATGTTAGATTCTGAAATTGTTACAATCTGATGATCGAAAATATATATTTTTTACCATCTAACGACAAATTTAATTCGAAGGTGTGAAATTGTAGAATCTCCTTATGCCATATTCGAAAAGTCTTCAAACAACAATGGTTAATGGAAATTTTTCATATTTTTAACGGAGAAGTTTGAAAAATAACCAAATTATAAAAACAAAAAACCTATTAATGTGCAAAGGAAACTGCTTGAGAGACATTCAAATATTAACCAAGAAAAACCAAAATTTTGAGGAAAACATCATACAAATAGTCCCTCAAATGTTAGCTTAGTCTCGCACAAATGAAATGATGATTTTTCATCACACAGATATTAGCTATTTACCTTTCACGTCTTCTGTGCAAGAAATAATGATATTTTGTTCATCACAAATGCAAAAAATGCACAGTTTTACGTCTCTCATCTAAATTTTACTCGTATGCTTGTCCAAAAACATTCATGCACATCCCATGCCTCTCAAATATTTTGAGCAAAATGGAAAGAAGGGATAAAAGTCCTTCAAACTTCTTTATTTTTTTTTTGTTCTATTTTTTAAAAAAAAAAATTCGCTTGCATTATAAATACATTTCTCAATTTATCTTTTTACATTCCCAACTACCTTTTTATTTCACATATATCACATCAAAAAAAGTGCTACAGTGTTTATTCCAAATAATTATTTGGAATAATGCTCCATCCAAACAAAGTGTAATAGCCATAACTACCTTTGATCGCAGTGTTGTCATCGGTGATTATTATTTTAGCTATGAAATTTCATTATAATTCAATTCTTCAGTCAAATTTTCACGTAGAATATAATTTTGATATTAGCTTTTTGTAAGAGATGAACGTATCTTGATGAAAAATAGGAAAAAAACACTGGCAGGTAAATTTTGATCTCAACATTAGTTTCGTATTTTTTTAGTCATATAGCTAATAGAGAAAAACATGCCAATGTTTTTTTTTTTAATATTAGCTGTGGAATATTCTACCCGCCAATATTTTTGCTATTTTTTTAGCCATTTTTGTCCCTTTTTCACAAAAACTAATATCAAAATTAGATGAAATTTTGTGATTGAAGGCAGTAGCTGCTGACAGCGACACTGCTAGCACAGTAATTGGAGGCAGCCACGGAGGTTGCCACATTCTTGGTTAGGAACGTAGGATGAAAAAGAAAGAAATATGAGGGACTTTTTTTTCCCCCTTTTTCCTACTATCTTTTGATTTTACCCGTAATGTTTGTTAGGCATACTAAGAATATGAATATAGATGAGTTCGAGGGACTAAAAATGAATAATATTGTTATTTGTGAGGGACAAAAATTCATTATTTTACATGTGAAGAAGGTAAAAAATATAAAGTCAACATGTGAACGACAAAAAATCAATATTTCATATGTGGGAGACAAAAAAAATGCAATACTAATATGCGAGGGACTATTTTTATGATTTTTTCAAATTTGGATTGATTAGTGTAATTGCTCTAGTAAGCTTGACAATATGAGTGTGTTTGGATTGAGATGATTTTAGAAAAAATAATTTGTTTCACAAATTTTAATAATACTTTTATCTTCTTAATCACTTTTTTTTGTTTTATATACATCACATCATAAAAAAATTGTTACAGTAATTATTTCAAATAAATCATCTAAATAAACTCCTATCAAAACAAACTCATCTTTCTCTACATTTATCATTTTCTTTGTTTGATACAAGGGCAATCGAGAATTTGAGAGTTAGACTCTTATCCCTAATATTTAACTGTTACTTTTACCACTTTTCTTGAATTCGATCTGCATATTTTTAAACATTGAAATCTCTATCATGAACTACTTAGGACAATTTCGTAGAGCCTCTCAATCGTCTTAAAAACCAGAAAGGGCGTAGAATCATGGAATAAAACCGGACGTATGCATATTTAGGACTGCAAATCAATCGAGTCGAGTCGAATTTTGGGTTAATCGAGTCGAATCTCGACTAAATTTTATCAAACTCAAACTCGAGTTTAAACTCGACAAGCCGACAATTTAAAACTCAAGCTCGACTCGAATCAATTCGAACTGAGCTCGAGCTCGAAAAAAATAAAAATATTTATTTTATTTTTTAAAAAATAAATAAAATAATATTTTTTCTTAATAAATAATAAAATATTAATGATATATATGTAATTTTACTATTAAAATAAGAAAATAAAATATATATACACTTAAAATAAAAATATATATACACTTAAAATAAAAAATAAAAAAATATTATATATATATATATTCGAGCTTGCGAGCCTAACAAATTTAATATTTTAATCTTGAATTCGAGATCGATTTTGGCTCAAATCACTCGCGAACGGCTCGATTCGTTTGCAGGTCTATGCATATTTATCCATCTATATGTACGCGGGCTTCCACTTTCCTGTTTCCTCCTCCAGTCACGTGCGAACCACTTGGCGAACCTGGAACACCAACAAGGCAACAACAGTCACCAGTGCGTGTGTGTGTTCTGTTGCTGTGCAGGAGCCAAGAGGGCAGAAAGGCGGAGGCCAGGGGGGCTACACAGCTAGCTTGACCATTTCTTTCTTCCAGCTAATCAGATTCCTAACTCCCCCGCCCTCCCTGCGTTGCTTCCCTTCTCTCAGTTGGTACTACTACTTCTTTGGTTGATTCTTCCTCCTCCTTACTCGTCAGTCAATCAATATCATCATCCATCTCTTTTCTGTCTTTCTCCGCTCCTCATCTCTCTGTCCTTTTTCCTGAATTTATGTTTCCTTTGGTGCACTCGATTGAGGGGCATCCTTGATCAATGCGTTTTATATTCTTGATTTATTTGATTAGTCAGTCGATTTTGGATTCTGCGTTCTGATCGGGACGCTCTGATTAATCTCATTTGGTAAGTAGCTACAAAACTCTCTGTTTCAATAGCTTCTTTCTTGATTCTGATTTAATATTTGAATACGTACGTTTCTTTGCTTTTTTATTCGTGCGTTATTATCTGAAAGTGGTCCTTTCTTGATTATATTTTGGTTGCAGGGTTAGAATTTGATGTAATTTGTGTATGTTGATTGCTGAAGACTGAAAGTTGGCGCCCTTTCTAGCGGTACCTAATCTGCTATATCTTAAGACAAAGTTGAGAGATTGGCTATCTGAACTATGATCAGGCAGGATTTCTGTCCAACTATTCCAAAAACATTTATCCCAAATCTCAGTTTCCAGATTAGTCAGCGGGCTGGTTGAACTATTGGTTCATGACATTCGCCAAAAAAAAAAAAAAATTGATTGACCGGGGGTTGCTCCACATATCTTTTCTGGAGGTCGTGGATTTTATCATTCTGGAGGTTTGGCTACTTCATTTATATATGTTGGACTGAGTTTACTTAAAAAACCATTATTAGATTTTGGTTTTGGGTTGTGCTTTCTTTCACTTTGAAGCTTTCAATGGCTTAGACGATTTTAGTAGGTTATAGGAATATTGAGCATCTCATTCTTTGCTCGTTTTTCTGGATTGTGCATGGAGCGTCTTCCTGTAGAGGTCATTGGGAATATATTATCCCGCCTGGGGGCTGCTCGTGATGTTCTGATTGCATCTGCAACTTGCCGAAAGTGGCGAGAAGCATGGAAATATCACCTTCACGCCCTTACATTCAACTCCAATGATTGGCCTGTGTACCATGACCTGACTACAACTAAGCTAGAGATTATCATAACGCAGACAATTTTCCAGACTAATGCACTCCAGCGCCTTTCAATAATTATGGATCATGTTGATGAGTTCTCAGCTGCCCCAGTGATTGCTTGGCTTATGTATACTAGAGATACCTTGCGGCAATTGCACTACAATGTCACAACGACACCAAATATTAATATACTTGAAAAATGCAGTCGACACAAGCTGGAAGTATTGAGGTTGGCTCATAATACAATCACGGGGGTTGAGCCTACTTACCAGAAATTTCCTTGCTTGCGATTGCTTGCTCTTAGTTATGTCATTATATCAGCTTTGGACCTAAGTCTTTTACTGACCGCTTGTCCAAAAATTGAGGTTTTGACTCTTGTCAGTCTTGATGTTGTCATGTCAGATCCTCAGGCAACAATGGAACTGAGCAGTAACTCATTAAAGGATATATATGTTGAGGCTATTAGTTTGGACAAATTTATACTTGAGGCAGATAGTCTTGAGAAGTTGCACTTAAAAGATTGCACGCTTGAAGTGTTTGAGCTTGTTTGCAAGGGGTCGCTAAAGCTCCTCAGGATTGATGATGTTAGTGTTATCCATCTTGACATTGGTGAAAGTGCTGAAAATCTTGAGGTTGTGGATGTCGGCAATTTTACAATCATGTGGGCAAAGTTTCATCATATGATTTCAAAATCATCAAAGTTGAGACGGCTCAGGCTTTGGGGTGTTGTGTTTGATGATGATGATGAGATTGTAGAAATTGAGACTATTTCCGCATGCTTTCCACTTTTGAGTCATCTGTCACTGAGTTATGATCTAAGAGAGGCAGCACTTCAGTATGGGTTGCAAGGTTCTTTCCAATTGGAGAACATTGTTGTGCTGGAGCTTGGGTGGACGGTAATCACTGACTTGTTTTCGCATTGGGTTGCAGGACTTCTGGAAAGGTGCACTATCCTCAGGAAGTTGGTGATTTATGGTATTGTGTCAGAGACCAAGACCCCTGAAGAATGCCATGCCTTAGCCAACTTTTCTTCGTTCATGATAAAGTTAATGAGGAAATATCCTGACGTGGAAGTTCAGTTTATATACGAGTAGATTTTCCATGTGGCACAATTATTCGATGTCAAATATGGATTTTGCAAGCTGCAACAACACGCTCAGATGAGGTTCTGTTATTCATCTTCTCCCTGTCAGTATCCATCTCGTCCATTCTGACAATTTTTCGACTTCGAGCAATTGTATATCAGTCATTCTTTTATGTACATCTTGTGTTTGTCTTTATACTTTGCTTTTCATTGCTGAACTACTTTTGCTGATCATTGTCTTTTCTGTTCAAAGAGTTGTGTTTACTTAATGCAAGAACTTGTTTTTTGCCTCACAGTTGTACAAACTTCTGTGGATTCTATTGTTTTGGAACATTTTGTTGAAATATTAAATGTTTGATTTTCTGGATCCATGCCTAGCCCATTTTAGATGCTGATGCATAAGTGCAAAACTTCTAAGACATCTTTTTGTCTTGCATAAGCTTCTTATACGAGGTAAATTGTTCATTTCTTTTTTCTACCTTTCCTTGGATGTCAAGTTCTATCTCCACATCAGCTTAGCTAGTTTGAATAAAAGGAGGGTCTTTAAGTTTGCTACTAAAGCTAAGGATGTTTTTATTTTCAATTGCTTATGCAAAAACTGAATCTATGTACTTGGTTCTGCATAAATTGTTTGATGAGTTGAAAGGTACTGCAAACTGCACTTAATAGAGGCTGGAAGCTGGTGTTCCCTTACTCTTTCAATGAAAGTCAAGTAATATATCTTTCAGAATTATTTTAGAGCTCCTACATTTTAATGTACGGCAACTTCAGGAAACCTGAATGAGAGCTGCTTATGGTGAATTCTTAGTGGTTTGTCGTCATTTTAATGATGAAGGTAACTTTGGATTGGCTTTGAGTAGCTTTTGACAAAGAAAGATGTTGAGTCTGAATAATGGCTAATGTGGACCTGCCAATACATGATTTTGAGGCGAGACTAGAAGAAAATATTAAGAATGAGAAGAGAGCATTTTAGTCTTACAAGGAACAAGAAAATCACATTGATAGTAATGAAACTCAAATTGCATTTAACGGCCCACCTTAAAATAAGAAACACCTGAAAGTCATTTGTTCATGAAGAAACTTGTAAAAGTACAGAAGATAAGAAAATTTTGACCTTTTGACTCTAGGAGTCAATTAAGACACCAAATAGAGGCATTAAGTACCTAATTCGAGATCCCGAGCATTCTAACCGACTAGTAGAAATTACTTGAAAACTTTGACATCCAGGCTTGTGAAAAGAAAAATGGATCTCACTTACAGGCTATTGGAATGCAGATAACAAGTTGGTTTAAAGGGTGAAATTGGCTAATTTCATAGTAATGGTTTCGTCTACAAGAAGTTCTTATTTTTGCTTCTCTTGTATGTGCATCTATCATCACATTTAGAGAGGGCTGTTGGGGTCAAAAATTGTCCAACTGCAGAGCCTTTGCCGTCTCATGAAGGATCCTTTGGTATCAACACAACAACTTTCGCTGGTCTTTGTGCTTAAAGGCTCTAGAAATACATTATCAAGCGTATTGGTTGTTGAGCTGATAGGAGGAGGGAGTGACGCTAAAGATGGCAATCCTGTGATAAGAGATTTCAGTCTAGAAATAATTCATTTTGGTTAGTTTCCTAGAAGAGAATTTAGTGAAGAGTTATGAAGGACAAAGAGGGTATATGTGGATGCCACCTGCAAAAAGATGTATCACACAGAAAGTAGAGATGAGATTGTTTCTTCTTTAGTACTTGCTGCTTTCTAAACAGACTGATTAAGGGGCTAAACTTCTTGTTGAGAAAACTCTTGGTTTTTGAGAATTTTTTAGGTGATCAAGGTTTATCCTACCTGTATGAATTGTGGCTATTATACTTTGCTGGATCATCACTAATTGTGACTTGTCAATAGTGTGTATAGCCTACTACAGGCAAGACAAGTTTACTTTTTCAAAACATTGAAAAAGTTGAGATTAGTCTGTATCATTGGAAGGTTAAATATGATGGCTGAGGCTTACGCTGAAACATTTTTAAATAACACGTCAAGTTCTGCAATTTTATCGGCGTAGCTGCATTTTTTGAATTTCATTATGTATTATTATTCATCATGAGAGATTCTAGGTGACATATTTGACTGGAAAGATTGTAAACTTGCACATAGGAAAATAGCTTGTTTGCAGGAGTAAAATTACTGTGTGTAGCACTCCCAGGACATAGTCCTGATATTGTTAGAAAACTTGTCACACTAAACTTAGTGTATGATTAAGGATGAGGTGCAGAAAGAAGGATTGCATTTCTGCATTTGTCCAATGGAGCTTCTGTCATGCAACGGTTGCATAAGGAGTAAAGTTGCCCTTGTAGTCCTGTTGCTTGCTTTCTCCATGAACATTTCACCTAAATTCAAGGTGAGTACAAGATCTCCAAAATCAGTTTATGTTCTCTAAAAGCTTTTTAAGAAACAAAAGATTGCCACCAAAAGTCTAAATCCTTCTGTCATAGCAATCCCATTTCTAAACGAGTTTTATGTTAAGTTAATGTACATGCTTAAATTTGAGGTGTGATACAATTCATACGTTCTTGTTCACGTAGCTTTCTTGCATAAACTCACTTTAGCATGCATCTGGACACAGTCTTTATGATTGGATCAAACCTGCATTGCTAACAGCGGCCTGGCTGTGCATGTATCTCTGAGGGGTGCCGTGCCCTGTATCTATATAATCTATTGTTTTCCTTTACCAGAGGATATGCCAATATCACGGGGCAACTACCTTCGTTTATCTCACGTGTTGTGAGAATAACATTAGCAGCAAGCAAGCTACCCCTATTATTTTCGGTTGCTCTTTCGCGGTGGCCATCCGAAACCAGATTAATTGATCTGCTTAGTTAGAGGCGTAAAAGTAAATAAGGAAGACTGGAATTAAAATTAGTTAAAAAGAGTTTACAATACTAGGCAGAGAGAAGCCTTTACAATCATCCTCTAAAAGTTTAAAATAGAAGAAGGAATACAAGTAGAGTTAATGAAATCCAGCTCCTGCTCTGCACCCATTCTTGCCAGAAGATCTACTACACACCTATTTGCTTCCTTGTAGATGTGGCTAATGCTAACTGTAGCAAAAACTCTGGAAAATGGTCCTGCAGTAAGAGATAATAGGGGAGAACTCATGAGTGTTAGCATTCAAGTTTTGAATGAGATCTCCAATCACTTCAGCATCAGTTTCAATCTGTATGTTAGGAAGGTTCAAAGATTGAGAACGAGAATGGGTTCATCTCTAAAGCCCAAAGCTCTGCAGCAAAGTTTGAGGCAATCCCCAAATTTCTGCACAAACCTCCTGTCCAGACACTTAAGGTGGCTGCGAATAACCCCACCTGCGCCAGCCTTGCTAGGAACTGAAGCATTCATCATCCATACTGCAAATATTAGGCATTTAATTTGTACGAAACATCTCAATGGTAAAAGAATAGGTCAAAATCATTAAAAGAATTTTTTAAAAAAAAAAAAAAAGATGAAACGATTTAGTTAAGCGTTACGACTCCAAGACTCACAAAAGTATAATTTGCAGCCAGTTGACATACAAACACGGAAGAAAAACTTTTTCATAAGCATCAGAACATTACAAACTCTATTTGCTATGCATGAATACGCAAAAGATAATTTCACATACAGTCCTAAATGACCACAAACCAACTACACTTATAAGCGTTTGATTAGAAAGAGAATGACTATTTGATAATACCCAAAAATGCCCAATTGTTTTTCAAAATGTTCCGGATTAACAAGAAGGAGATAAAATCTTCCATTTTGAATGCATATACATGAAATACTGATGAAAAATCATGGCCACCCATGCACAACCACGAAGACATAAAAGCACGCAATCGACTGAATATAAAAAGGCCTAAAAAACTTGCAATAGTCTATGCTAAATAAGTTGTATGCTGCCTGAGATTAATTCTTTTTTTTGTTTGAAAAAAGGCCATTTCTGAGGCAAACAGCCATATAGATAATCATGCAAGCCATAAACTAGTAAAGTGGCTAACTATTTTGCTTCCCTCTTGTCTTCGCAAGAACCGAAGTGCTTCAACAAAAACTTCTCTCCGGCTTTTGATGATCTTCAATCCATTTTTAATATGTGATTTTGCTGGGCAGTGGATTTGAGATCGTGCTTTTGGGGAGATTAAAAAAAGGGATTTGGCTTTTGGTTTCCGTGCCTCAAAGGGTATGGCGGGAATCGCATAAATGCATCTTTTTCTTTTATTATATATTTTTTTAGATTTACAAGTCATTTGTCAGTCTAGCTATTTTGTCATGTTTAGATCTGTTAAATCAATCGAGTAGCTCGAAAGCTCGTTAGAGCTCGACTCGTTAAGACTCGAGCTCGGCTCGTTAATTTTGGTTAACGAGTCAAGCTCGAGCTCGAAACATGCTCGTTTAGTTAACGAGCCGAGTAAGCTCGGCTCGTTTGATACTCGAATAGCTCGTTAGAACTCGTTAATGAAGGGCATATTTGTTATTTTAGAAATCAAAATTATAAAAATTAAAAATTATAGATTTTTATTAAGATTAATTTGCATGAGCTCGAGCTCGAGCTCGTGAAACTCGACTCGCTTGTGATAAACGAGTCGAGCTCGAACTCGAGCTCAAGCCACATGTACATTTAACGAGTCGAGTTCGAACACATTTTAAAACTCGTTTTCCTAACGAGCTCGAGTCGAGCTCGGCTCGAATTAAACTCGAGTCGAGCTCGACAGCCAAATACTCGGCTCGACTCGGCTCGATTAATAGCTCTAGTCATGTTCCACATTTCGTTAGTCAAATTTAACGGACATGATTGTTGGGAAATGGGGGAATCTGTAATTTGGTCAAATTTCAGGGTCCGATTGATAAGTCGGCCGAACCACAGTGGAAGTAAATGTAATTACGATTAATCTTCTCTACACTACTGACAAAGTATGCACTGTCAGGATTGGATAAATGTTAACTATGTAAAATTTAGAACTTAAAATTCAACTTTTACACACATGTCATGAATCAAACGATGATAGTATATACTCTATCAGTGTATATAAGATTTACTCATGTAATTGACCCTTTAATTAATCAATCGAATGTAGTTAGTTTGATTTTAAATTTTGTATACGAGTAAACAAGTGATTATGAACGGTTTTTATTTTCAAAAATAACTTTTGAAATTAAATTAAATATGACAAATTAGTTTTAAAACTAGTATTCAATGATCTTCTTTTGTAAATTTACGAAAGAGGCCTAGTAACACATGTCATATGTCTATTTGAAAAGCGAGGCCTAGTAGCACACATTTGCGTCTCTTTGGCACCCAGAAACTAGTTTGAGCCGATACCCGTGGAATATTTTCTCTTGAGTAATCATCACACAAGAAGTTTTCCCACGTCTTGCCAATGAAGTTTGTTCCATTTGCCGTATGCAAGTAGCAAAATGGTTTTTATATGCATAAATTTCATTAACCATTTAAGCGGTCATCTTTCTCACTTGTCTTCTTGTCATCATCGTACGTCCTTGTCTATGCCCCCCAAAAGGAAAAAAATTAAAATTAAAATTAAAAAGGCCTATGTCGTTCGCACTTTGCATCACCTTGCTTTAAAACTGATGGATAGGAAATTTGATTCCTGCAACAATTTGAGAGCGTTGATCTTTATGCTGCTCTAATTTTTTCCCCTCGCATAAAACGATCCCAGGCTTCAAAAGTTTGGAAGGCTGCAATGAATGAAGGTACGACTTTTCTTGAATTGCCTGCAGATGTTGTAATGCATATTTTCTCAAAGCTTCCTGTAAAATCACTGTTACGATTTAAGGCCGTCTGCAAGTATTGGTGCAGTCTCATTCAAAGTCCTACTTTTGTTGCGAAGCATCTCCGCCATCACAAAAACCAAGAAAATCTCTTAGTCCACTGCTATCATGTACACGGTGGAGCTTCTGCGCTTTCTTTGTTCCCGGATGCATACCTGGCTGGCACATCCCTGGAATACCAAGATCATATACCTACACCGACATCCTTCTCAACCGTCTCGACCGTGCTCGGCCCGGTGGACGGTTTAGTTTTCATCTACAACGATCACTCCCTGATGCTGCTCTGGAATCCAGCTACAAGAGAGGTTAAGCTTCTCCCACCATTAGTAGTCTCCTCCTTACCTCTGTCCTCTCCGTCACGGACTCTGTATTCCCATGTTTTCGGATTTGGGAAAGACCCCTCAACTAACGACTTTAAGGTGGTCTGTGTACGAGATTACTGGGATGATGATTTGCAGGTATGGTATGTCCCTCTTGTTTCAGTGTACACCTTGAGTTCTCACTCCTGGAGGCAGTTCAGAGATTACACATTTTCAAGCCTGCGCGTGGTGAAATCTTATACTAACACATACTTGAATGGATTCTATTACTGGGGGGGTATTAGCAGCTGTAGAGTCTTCGCTTTTGATGTGAGAAATGAGATCTTTCGAGAAATCAGGACTCCGGATACGTTCAAATCAATGCAGGGGAATCTCGCCTTGTATAATGATTCACTAGCTACGTTTGCTTACAATCGCGGCACTGAAACGAGTGTTGATGTATGGGTTATGGAGGCGGAAGGGTGTTGGATTAAAAAAGTCAGCATTGGACCTCTTCTAAACATCAGGAGGGCTCTCGGGTCTTGGAAGACTGGGTTCATTTTCATAGAAACAGGGAACATGCAGCTAGCCTTGCTGAATCCTGATACAAAGGAAATCAGGCATCTTGGACCTCGGATTAACTGCTACTGTTTGCAAGTTTCTAGATACAAGGAGAGTCTCGTTCGATTACATTAGGCGCGTTCTCCAAAAATGGTAGTAATTGAGATTGAGATATAACTGCTGATCCCCACTCTCAGATTCTGGCTGCTCTGGATTACACTTGTTTTGTTTGAGACTTGCGCCCCTTTCAACTTAAAAACCTTGTTAGGGGGGGGGGGGTTCCTGAATGGATTTTAGATTACATGTGAGAATCAGAAACAGAAACTGATGGTAGAAGTTCCATTTAGTATCTAGCTTTTTTCTGGTCATGGGATTCGAAAGTTGGGCACATGTTGCTGTCTTATAATGATTTGTTCTTCAAACTTTTTCGCTTCTTGTCTTGCTTGTGAGAAAATTAAAACATGGACAGGTAAAAGAAGCCATCCATAATTGAGGGTTCTAGAATATAACCTTTTCCAAGCAACTTGAAAGATGCTGCTTCAAATGCCTTTTACAGCATCTTATCCTCGTAGTCCTGGCATTCGAATCTGTCTGCTTGCATAGTCAGCTAATATCTGGAGATCAAAAGGCCATGAATTTCTATTAGCCATTTATCTTGTGCTGACCAAAGTGTCTCTTAATCTAGAGGAAAACAATATTATAAATGCTGGCAAATTCATGCTGCGAAAGATAGAAGATGCTATTATCAAAAAGAAGGATGGCAGAACAGCAGATGCTGATTTCATTAATTGACGAGTCTAGAGGTCATTCTTTGTGCTTCAATGCAAACATTTCCTAAAGGAGACAAGAAAGATGTATTTTAGAAGGGAAATGAGGCGAAAGTTTTGTTGCCTGCCAAGGTTTGCTCTCAACAACTCCTTTAAACAAAAGCTGTGGAATGTAGATCAAATATTGAGGTGTTCGAGATAATGTCAGGGACCAAGCAGTAAATTCCTGTTCGTTTCAAATAGAAATGCATGAATGAATTCCTTACCGCAACGGATCCTCTGTACCACAACCCTGTCTCACACCCTATCCCACCCCTCCTAAACTTGCCAAGTGTCCTTTTATTAACCCAATCCTGAAACAACCCAACTCGAACCATGTTTATTTAATTAACCGATTAATCGGGTTGAGAAACTTAATCTCTATAACCAAAATCAATTAAAATAAAAACCCAAAAACTAAAATTAGAGATTAAACAGCCACGAAATCGGTTTCCCATCAGATTTCACTCCTCCTCAAAAGCTTCATCACAAAATTCGGGCAGGACAACAAAGTGCAATTCAACGCAGCAAGTCACGATTCTGGTTTCCCATCAGATTGGTATCCTTCTCAAAACCTTCATCAGAACGCAGCAGGGCTGTCCGAGTTCATCATCTTCACCATTCAGCTTTGACGAAATATTCACGGATGAAGCTTCGAAGCTCTTCCCAAAGGTGAGAAACAACTTATTTCTTAAAAACCTTGGTGGGAAACCTTCGAAGCTCTTCGCAGGCCAATATGATGTGATTTGCTAAGCTTAGGCACTTGATCTAGTTTTCAACTTCAAATTGGTCTGTTGATACACACCAATTGAATTAGTTTTGCTATATCCTCAATTGCAGGGAAGAAGTAAGAAATTGGTTATATTCTGTAACAGATAGGTGTCTCTGTTTTAGTGTTTTGGAACTTAGGTGTAGATGATTTTGGGAGGGTAACAAGTTTGCGTTTATCTTTTGCTGATTGAGGGAATTTTTCTTCTAATTTACAGCTTCCGCTCCGAATGTTTCATCTGTTAAATTGTCTGAAAATTCGGTATCTGCTGGACGAAGCACACCACCTATTCGATCAAATGCCTAAGAGGAAGATGAATCAAACTGTAAGGTAAAAATCTGACTTGGTTGCTCTCATATTTTTGCTAGTAGAGCAACTCCTCTACTTCAAATGTTGTCTCACATTTTAACTTTTTTTCCCCCCAAATGTTAAATATGTGCCATTTGGACATTGCCTTTTTCATATTTCATTTGTTTCAATCAATGTTTTCCGTAGCAGATTTTTTGGGTTCGTCCCGAACTTGCTTTTCCTCCAATCAGCTATGTGTTCTCAATTTTTTCTAGTTTCATCTTGCTAGAAAGGAAAATGGAGTGCAATATAACTCTATAAACTCTGAGAAAAAGTGATCAAGCTTTTAAAAGAGAACCAAATAAAAGCTGTACGTCTGGCCAGTTGTCTTCTAATCACTTTGATGAATTTTGCAGTTTTTCCCATTACTGTTAAAGCTGATTGCCTGGAACGGAGAGAAGTAAGTCTTCAAAACCTTCTTTGTTCTGAATTGCTTCTAAATTTTTAGGTTTGGTTGTGGAGAGCATGTTTCAGATTTCTCATTGTCACTAACAGCTTATGAGAAGTTTCTTGGCTGTGAATTTTTATTTTATTTTATTGAGAACTATCTAATGTCTACTCTTTAGCCTTTGCCATTTAAGAGGAGTCAAGGAACCAAGCACTCTTAACCTCCCAAAAAAAGAGGGATTCTTTTGGCTTTTCAGACACATTGATTTAGAAAAAGGAGCGCATAGGATAATAAACCAATTAATTCCACATGCATAACTGAAAGTAGCTAAATTCAAACATGACCGAATAAAGCTGTAGTTGTCTTAAGTTGGGATATAAAGCATAAGCTTTATAGAATGTTCAGAAACCAATAGTTGCGTTTATGTCATAGAGGTGTTTGTAACTGATTGATTTCCGCCTTTTATGTCCCTTTGAATTTTATGAGTTTGTCGGAATAAGGACCTGTTTTTGTGAAAGGTGTGGATTAAACTAGGTCTTATATGCCATACAGCATGATGACTATTGCCATTGAGTTTCTGACATTGGAATTCAACATTCTGGCAGGTTGAGACTGAGAGAGAAGCAGGGCTAAACAAAGGAGTTTCAGATAAAGAAATTAGATTGAAAGTTTCTTCTCCAAATGTTCTTAATATAACCCTCGTTGATCTGCCTGGGATTACTAAGGTACCTGTAGGGGATCAACCAAATGATATAGAAGCAAGAATCAGGGAAATCATAAACTCCTACATAAGACAGGAAACTTGTATCATATTGGCTGTTACTCCTGCAAACTCAGACTTGGCCACTTCTGATGCGCTTAAAATGGCTAGAGAGGTTGATCCAGCTGGTAGGCTTTTTGGCAGGATGATTTTCTCTGCTTGACTTTATTTGGAAGCAGCAGCGTATATTTCTGTCATTCGGGATGTAGACAGGGTTTTGGATGCAAAGAAGATGGAATTGAAGAGCAAACAAAATTAGTTTACTTTCTCAAATGTTTCTAAGCATATCAGATTTGGTGAAAACCAATCTGTTGTTCAGGACTTATTTGAACTCTGAGATCTTTCCAGTATAAATAGTGAGCTGTGGGGTTTTGTCCAACAGGATGGGAAGAAATATCTATTGTTTAGATTAAAGAGATTACTTTTATAAATAAAAGAATCAAATGTTGTAGTCATGGTCTCAACATTTATCTTGCCCTTTCAAATTTATTCTAGTTCATTTTCTCTACGACTTTTAGCATTATTTGAATTTTGGCAGCATAATCATCAATTTCAATGTGCTCAAACCTCATAAAGAGGAAAACAAAAAATGGAATGATGTGTATAAAAATCTATAATCCCTCTTCTACAAGGGAACAGAAAGAAAAGAGTGGATAGATTCCGAGGTGTATAAATGTATAACTTCACGCCTTCCAAGTTTTTTGCACTGATCATTTATCTTTAGCAACTTGTTGATCACTATCATCATTATTTCTCAGTTCTTGTGCCTACAAAAAACAAATGCTAAGTTAGCAAATGTATTGAATTATAAATGTAACTTATCAAACTAATATATATAAAATTAAGTAATTAATCAAGGTTTTTTCTTACTTGGACAAAACTCATTGACGCTGCTGGTGTGCTATTGAACTTGAAGACATCAAATCATAGCCTTGGGTTAAGTTAGGGTCCAACGTCTGCCCAAAAAATAAGAAATAGAAGACCACCCTTCATTATAAAAATAGCTATAAACTTGTAAAAGTATAATACTAGAAAAAACTGCAATAAACTTATAAGTAAGCATACTATTTACTTACTTGCAATAATTGTGTCATGTTTGTGGGATTTCGCCTATTGTAGATGTCTTCTATTGAAATTCCAAATTCCTAATATAATTAAAAAGAGACGACCACAAATTAAAATTTTCATTGAAAAAACATATCGTTAATGTACTTTAGTCATCTAAAGAATAAATTATTCAAATAAAATTTAAAATAAATTACATATCTACTAACCAGAATCGTGACTTGCTGCGTTGAATTGCACTTTGTTGTCCTGCCCGAATTTGCTGCGTTGAATACCAATCTCAAGGTTTTGTTGCACTTTGTCGTCCTGCTTTGTTGCTGCTGCGTTGAATACCAATCTCAAGGTTTTGTTGCACTTTGTTGTCCTGCTTTGTTGCTGCGTTGAATACCAATCTCTAATTTTAGTTTTTGGGTTTTTATTTTAATTGATTTTGGTTATAGAGATTAAGTTTCTCAACCCGATTAATCGGTTAATTAAATAAACATGGTTCGAGTTGGGTTGTTTCAGGATTGGGTTAATAAAAGGACACTTGGCAAGTTTAGGAGGGGTGGGATAGGGTGTGAGACAGGGTTGTGGTACAGAGGATCCGTTGCGATTCCTTACTGGGTTCAAACTCGCAACGGATCCTCTGTACCACGACCCTGTCTCACACCCTATCCCACCCCTCCAAAACTTGCCAAGTGTCCTTTTATTAACCCAATCCTGAAACAACCCAATTCGAACCATGTTTATTTAATTAATCGATTAATCGGGTTGAGAAACCGAATCTCTATAACCATGAACTATTAAATTAAAAACCCAAAAAACAAAATTAGAGATTAAACTTCCGGAAAAAAAAAACCACAAAATTCGGGCCTCACCACGATTCTGGTTTCCCATCAGATTGGTCTCCTTCTCAAAAGCTTCATCGGAAAACAAAATTAGAGATTAAACTTCCGGGAAAAAAAATCACAAAATTCGGGCAACGGAAACAAAGTTCAACTCAACGCAGCAGGCCACGATTCTGGTTTCCCATCAGATTGGTCTCCTTCTCAAAAGCCTCATCGCAACGCAGCAGGGCTGTCCGAGTTCATCATCTTCACCATTCAGCTTTGACGAAATATTCACGGATGAAGCTTCGAAGCTCTTCCCAAAGGTGAGAAACAACTTATTTCTTAAAAACCTTGGTGGGAAACCTTCGAAGCTCTTCGCAGGCCAATTTGATGTGATTTGCTAAGCTTAGGCACTTGATCTAGTTTTCAACTTCAAATTGGTCTGTTGATACACACCAATTGAATTAGTTTTGCTATATCCTCAATTGCAGGGAAGAAGTAAGAAATTGGTTATATTCTGTAACAGATAGGTGTCTCTGTTTTAGTGTTTTGGAACTTAGGTGTAGATGATTTTGGGAGGGTAACAAGTTTGCGTTTATCTTTTGCTGATTGAGGGAATTTTTCTTCTAATTTGCAGCTTCCACTCCGAATGTTTCATGCGTTAAATTGTCTGAAAATTCGGTATCACCTGGACGAAGCACACCACCTGTTCGATCAAATGCCTAAGAGGAAGATGAGTACAAAATTTATGGTGCACATTGCAATGTAATCTACATGAGTGACAAATTTTGTTAACAACTCTCCACATTCTCTATTCTGTTTTTGTACTTTCCATGGAAGGTATTGATTGTGGTCTTATCAAAAAGAAAAATGCGTGGCTCAAAGTCCCAATGAATGAATATGCATAGAGCTGAATAATCCTTTTGCTAAGCCTATTTATTCACAAATTATCTTATTTATCTCGTGCATATTTCTTTTCTTATGTTGCAGTTTGTAATTACAAAGGATCATGGATTTCATAACTGTTGACTCATTTAAGTCTGCAATGCATCTTGGTTATTCCAAATGGTTAAGCAGATTGTGTCTAGAATTGAGAATGAGGGAAGCGATTTGAGGTTTAAATTTGATCTTTTACTTGCGGTTTAATTTATGGTGCATATTCCAAGAGATGCTTGAGAATCAGCTTTAGTGCTAAATCCGTCGGCACTCATGTAATTTGTGATGCATATTCCAAGGTGATCTAGTCAAATTAATCAGAGTAGACCTCAAACTTCAGGAAATCCTGCAACCTTACTGTTTGGCATGCTTGCATTTATGGCAATTTAATTTGACTGGATTACCTTGGAATGTGCGCATTAAATTGCATAAGGTTAAGCATATACTAGTCGCGTAGCAGTCAAATCAAAATAAATGAAAATAAATTAACTAGTTTCGTTGGATAAAACATATAACTCACTGAGGAGTTCGAACTTTTATTAAGTTTTTAACACTAAAGCTGGTTATTATCTTGGTGCTTATGCTTAATCTATTAATTTGTGAAAATCCATTGTGTATTTACCAATTTGTTATCACTCTGAAGTATCTTGCATGGAATTTTTGCAACCCAATGAAAAGGTTTTTGTTTTACATACTGTTTTGCAACTTAACTGGCATCTTTCTGCTTATTGGCGCTACATTGTTAGAATTATTTAGTTTCATACACTTCAACATTCTGTTTCAAGCATATGATTAACCACTTGTCAGTATTCTTATGACTTGAAGTCTCACTACTCAATTAGCAAGCCTTTGTTCTGATGGAAGTTATGCAGCTCAATTGGCATATTACTTGTGCTCATGGCTGACATACTTTTGATGTAATCCATCTTTACGGTTGGCAATGTTCTATAAATGTTTGATCATTTTTGTATGCTAGGAAAAGAAAAAGGAACTGGCCTTTTTTGCTCGCTTGCCTTACCAGTATTAGGTATTTTACATTAATCCGTTTCAGTGGTAAGAATTGTTTCTGAAGTCAAGAATATAGCGATTGTCTGTCACCTGAGCTAATGGGGCTGCAACTACTTGTGGGGTAATAACCTGATTAGACAGCTGACATTGCACAGAAATGGTAGAAGCTGTAGTAGAGTACTTGTAAAAGATAGAGGGACTTGATGAAGACATACTGCTCAAAGTAGGTCAGATTTCAATATTGAAAGATGCCCTGGGCAAACCCTTTGACCTGCTGGCAAGCCCAGATTCGGAGCATAAATACTTGGTGAATTGAGGGATAAACGGTGAATTTGTCAAGATTGTTTAGAACTGTTCATATTTGTACAAATGTTTTTGTTGGTTGGTTTTTTTACTTCTTTGGTTATTACGTCTTGAAAATGATGTTAAGTACTGAAAGGTTTGCAATCAACCGTGCAGTTCGTAACGTTATGGCAATTTTTTTATTCTAGTTCATTTTCTCTACGACTTTTAGCATTATTTGAATTTTGGCAGCATAATCATCAATTTCAATATGCTCAAACCTCAGAAAGAGGAAAACAAAAAATGGAATGATGTGTATAAAAATCTATGATCCCTCTTCTACAAGGGAACAGAAAGAAAAGAGTGGATAGATTCCGAGGTGTATAAATGTATAACTTCACACCATCCAAATTTTTTGCACTGATCATTCATCTTTAGCAGCTTGTTGATCACTATCATCATTATTTCCCAGTTCTTGTGCCTATAAAAAACAAATGCTAAGTTAGCAAAAAAATTTGGATCTTCTAATTGCATGCCTTGTAAGTACTCTAAGACTCCTCCTGTGTCACCTTGCATCATTGGTATGGATCTTTTGGATCGTAAGTAATTTTTTAAATCATCTCGAATGAACCCAAGATTTTCTCGTCCACCAACTTGTTTCGACATCAGTTCAATCGATTGTTTTGGTGTAATTCCACAACTTCGGGCCATATCTATTTCAGCTTCGTGTGCCATTGTCACATGTCTATGAGATCTGAATAAATGAGTTTTGCTTGGAGTTGATAGCTCATGATTATGTTCAGCAACAAATTGCACAACACGGTATTTTTCACCTTGTCTACAGCTAATTTTCATCCTTGCACTGCAATCACATCTTGTTTCTGGACGAGGACACTTAACAATCATATTGCGTTTGTCTTTTGGCTTTTTTCCTTCACGGGAGCAGCAAAAAACCCTGTCCAACATCAAATCACTATTTTTGTCTTTATGTCCCTTACTCAATCGAGTTCCAAAACCAGATGCTTTAGCATATTTTTGGTAAAAATTTTTGGCTGCTACTTCAGTATCGAATTCCATGTCAAGTTTCGGGACCAAGTCATCCGGTATAGCCAAAGGAAGAAAAATTTGATTTCCTTGATTGCCATCAGTAATACAAAGAGGTAAGGCATTATCATTTATCTCCTGCAAGTCAACATCTTCAAAGTTCAATTTACGACATGATTGGACTTCATGAGTTGGCAAATCATTCTCCATATTCCCCCAAAACCCAACAAATGACCTGTATCATGGACCACAGGAAATTAAAAGCAGAAAGAAATTTGCATGCTAGTCACTGCAAGATGCATTACACGAAGAATTGTTAAGGACATAACTAAATACTATAGAGTGATGATTTAGTGTATAAAAGTTAAGGACATAATTGTCTAATAATAGTATAGGGTGTGAATTTAGTATGCAGGGATGTCGATGTAGCCCATCCCACTTACTTAATTATGCATACCCTATAAGTCTGTATACATATTTTTTTGCTATTGGCATCAAATTACTGGATACAAATACATAATTTGTTATCCCTTTTGGTGATTCTATATTTAATATTCTTCTTATTAACCAAATTCTTCATTGTTTTTACAATAGTTAAAAGCCTGGATAGATATTTTCTCCTTTGTCATTAAATCAATTACCAGCTATAAATAAATAATTCATGTCTTCGGTTCAGACTATGAAAAAGCATTTCAGATTATAGTCTAATTTGTGCTTGACAGATTTTTCCAACCCAAAGTGGAATACTTTTGTCCATTTACTGTGTATATAACCTTTCTAGATGATTAACAACTATTTAATCTGTCGTTTATGATCTCATGCTACTGGTCTACCTTCATAGTCTATTCATGCATGCATTCTATGGCCAGGGAGATTCATCACTCAGGAATTTTACTATTGAAGGTCCTCTTTAATGCACTTTTAAGTGTTTGTTACCTTTTTGTTCCAACTTAATGTACAGAGAAAACTATACGGTTTGCACTTATTCTTGTTTACAACTATTGTTTGACTCATATTATTTTAATGTTGCTATTCCTGTAATGTTCTGTTCGCATAAGTCACTCATAGATGAACAAAAGCAGGAAATGAAAAGCAGAAAGAAATTTGCATGCTAGTCACTGCCCACACAGCTCTATCCCTCAAACTAGGAAAAAGAATAATGAAGAAGTACCTGATGGGCATATACAAGCTTTATATTTTTTTTTCACACCCCTGGGCTAATATAAGACTTACTATCATATTATTGTAGAGAACTTTCTATAGTAGTAGTATCTAAAGATCTATAACACCTTTCATTTGTTATGATTTTTGGAGATGTTTTTGTGTGTGCGGTATATAGGACCCAAGAAAATGCATAAGATGCAAAACATCTCAACAGCTTAAGGGGGTACAAGGTGAGCAGCACTATATTAAAGCCAACAAAGAAAACAACTGGTGTAAATAATATTTTTCCCCTGTTTAGTTTGTAAAACAGCACTTAGAATTCTAACTGAGAAAATACAATTGGATCACATCAAAAGAAAAAAAAAAAAGAAAAAGGATGAAAAACGCAAGTGTTGCTTCAGCAACACCAAGGCCTGCAAACTCACTGCAGTAAACATTAGCATCGATTTGATTTACATGACTATTTGACTTCCTATCAACTAATAATATGGAACAGTGGATGATAAAGAAAAAACAAAGATGAGAAACAAAAGATAACTTAGCAGCCAAAAGCAGTGCAGGGCCTATGAAGCCAAAAGGATGCATACGTGAAATCAAAACATATAAATGCCATTCAAACACATAAAAAGACGGAAACCGTGTTGCCTCATTTTGAGCTAAGCTAAAGGATCTTTTGTGCCTCTGAATTACTCACAGTCAATAATTTAAGGTCAGAAAAAATGATAAACTTGGCTCCAAAGCAAACTGTTGGAAAATTAAGCAGCACAGAAATCATGAAAAAAGAGAAGTTTGAAAATTTTAAACGACAATGTTACTAATAATTAAATACCAGTAGGAGAATGGCGAGGGAGGATCGAGACTGAGAAATGGAAGCCACGGGACGCTGAAAAATCTTATTCCATTCCGGATAAACCCTAGCTATTAAGTCCTCCGAATTCTCGTTTTACACAATTCGCACAGCCCTGCTGCGTTGCGATGAGGCTTTTGAGAAGGAGACCAATCTGATGGGAAACCAGAATCGTGGCCTGCTGCGTTGAGTTGAACTTTGTTTCCGTTGCCCGAATTTTGTGATTTTTTTTCCCGGAAGTTTAATCTCTAATTTTGTTTTCCGATGAAGCTTTTGAGAAGGAGACCAATCTGATGGGAAACCAGAATCGTGGTGAGGCCCGAATTTTGTGGTTTTTTTTTTCCGGAAGTTTAATCTCTAATTTTGTTTTTTGGGTTTTTAATTTAATAGTTCATGGTTATAGAGATTCGGTTTCTCAACCCGATTAATCGATTAATTAAATAAACATGGTTCGAATTGGGTTGTTTCAGGATTGGGTTAATAAAAGGACACTTGGCAAGTTTTGGAGGGGTGGGATAGGGTGTGAGACAGGGTTGTGGTACACTTGGCAAGTTTTGTTGCCTGCCAAGGTTTGCTCTCAACAACTCCTTTAAACAAAAGCTGTGGAATGTAGATCAAATATTGAGGTGTTCGAGATAATGTCAGGGACCAAGCAGTAAATTCCTGTTCGTTTCAAATAGAAATGCATGAATGAATTCCTTACTGGGTTCAAACTGTGTTCCGACTTCAATTGGGCTTTGCCAAACAAAGTTTAGTCTCCGACGAGGAGTGTGTTAGTGTGTGCGGTTTTTTTTTTTTTTTTGGAAAGAAAGTTGGGCTCCTGGGTTAGTAGAGGGCAGAAAGTTGGGCTTGAATCTGAAACCAAACTCTTCCAAATGGCATGGCTTCGATCTCAATTGCGACAAATACCAAGCGAGGAGACTGCGAGACCCACGTCAAATAAATTCACATTGTGTATAATTCAAGAAAAGTCGAATCGAGTAAATAAAATTCACTAGAAAAAAAAAAGTAAAGAAAAAGCATCCTCTAATATATGTCTTTCTATGTACAAATAGTGAGGGGAATCATAAAATTAGATGGCATGCTTAATTGAAAAAAAAAAATTTAATAAATCAATTTGATACTTATGCTTTACTCATTTTGTACTCGACTCTCCTCAAATCAATTCTTCTTATGGTTTATTTTTCTTCTGAAAACTTTTATAGAGTAACTTGATTGGTTTAGCTTTAAGCGTTACACTGCTGAATTATTAATTTCGATAAAGATTAAATATCCTTTTTGTGAGAAAAATGGAATTCGCATCATTTCTACTTGATTGGAAATGAATGCATAATTTAGGCGTATAATTATTGTAAAAATTTTATTACCATATGAAATAATATGTGTAACTTTTTTTTTTTCGTGTTGATGAATTTTATCGCCGTATAATCCATCAATTGTATAAATTATTTTCAACACGGGCACAAATAGATTAAACGTTTATTTTTTTTACCAAAAAAATAAGCAAGCAATAATATTATGAACATCTCTCTCATGACTTATTCATGCCATAACACATGTTGGGTAACAAAGTAACACAATATCGATATCTCGTGCTCAAATACTGGTTTATTAATTATTATGACCAGTCACATTTGCTTGACGATATGATCCATATTCCCGAAATGTCCTCAGCTTAGCTTTGGATATGCAAACTCCGCAAGTTAGAATAGAAACTACTTGCGGGGATAAAAAGGAGAAATACGACAGGTAAAAATTGTTATTACGCACGACGCGACCTCAAACAAAATTTAATTCAATCATATTTATTATTTACGGCCGACAAACTACAGAAGAAGAATTCCACACAAACAAATTCAAGAGCAAGCATAGGTATAACATCTCAAACAATTTTCTGGTACCAAGAAGTAAAACCGGTCGGTCATGTTTCTCCACCTCAAAAAGAGGGGAAGAGAGAAATATATATATATATATATATATATATATATATATGTATATGTATATATCAAAAAAAAAAAAAAAAGAAGGCAGCCTAATCACGAATTATCATCGAAATACTAGGCATTAATCGAATATTAACTTATGATGGCTTCTGAGCTGCACATTACGTTATATCAGCGGCTGCAGGTCCACGCCGCTTTTGTTTCTGAGTTCAGAAAGGAGAACTGGTGGTCCTCCTCATGGTTCTCATCAATTTATCGTCGTTTCGCTGCGTCCTCGTCTGAGCTTTCATCTTGGACTCTTCAACCTGCTGACAAGAAAAATCAGATATTTTACGCATGCTATACTACTGGCTGGCTTTTTAGCAAAGATACTAGTAGTTTTTTTGAGGTCATTCAATAATATCCATTCTCGCGTTCAAGAAGCATGTAACCAGATTATTATTACTATTAGTTGACGGACTCCTTTCGGTTGTGCGTACGAGGAAGAAACCAAGCCAAGCATCTGCAAAGAACTTGTACTCCACTAGCAGATACTATAACATTTTCAAAACGGTTGTCGGGACGTACATGTACACGAAGAGGAGGACAAATTGAGTGGGAATTAATTTACCTGTTGCCTTCTTTTTCTCTCAAGCTCGGCCAAAGCCTGCTTTAGATGACCATTCTCTTCCTTCAGCTGGTTCAATTCAGCCTCCAGTTCCACGGTATATGCCTGCTTTCTAGCTCTTGACCTTGCGGCCGATTCCCTGTTCTTTATCATCCTCCGCTGCCTCCTTTCCACCACCTTCTCTATTGGACCGTCGATGATACGTTTCCTTCCTCCGCCTGCTCCGCTGCCTCTCATTCCGCCCACGTCCATCCCGTATGGGTTTGCACCATCCATCTGATTGGCACACAGCCCCTCGGATGACACCGGACTCACAGGTGAACCCATTCCTAATCCCTGCACTTGCCCATATCCGCCTCCACTCCCTCCATTTCCCATTCTGCCGCCAAAACAGGCCGCTGTTGGCTGGGCCGCATAACCTCCGCCCCTCTTCATGCTTCCGGGATACGCGGCAGATGCATCCCCCGTTTGTGGCATCGGCTGGTAGCCCACAACGTTAGCACTGCCACCAATGACAGGCCTCGTCACAAAGCCAGTTCCCATTACATTGGTATCGTTATTTTGGTAGAAAGTACCACCGTAGGGCTGTTGCGGCTGCTGAGGCAACGGCGAAGGCGGTGGCTGAGTCTGTTCTCGTACCACCCCTGCTCTGACTAAAAAGTCTTCCAGAGTCATTTCCCCAAATGTGATCTGCCGCTGCTGAGAAGAGCCCGAATTTTGCGGATTGGTGTAATTACTCGGGGGCTCATGTTCTTGTTGAGACTGGTGAATCTCCGTCCACACCTCCTCGACTGTTTTCCGCGATAAAGGTCCCGGAAGTGTGAGAGAGCCTTGCCTTGGGAGGCTTAGTTGCTTGGTGATGATGCCCTTCTGATCTATCGGCGCATCGTTGGCTTCACCCAGCTGGGACAATTGCTTAGGATTGGGGTTGGTATTTGCTGCTGCAACTACCATCGCCGCACTCGTGACTTGAGCTTGATTTTCCTCAGCTGTCCAGATGCTATTCAAGAACTCGTCCATATTCATCGACCCAAAATTCTTTCCACTCTCGCAAACGGTGTTTTGAAACTCATCCAGAGTAAGCGAATAGATGGACGACTGACTGCCAAGGGATGCGAATGCATGATTCTTGGGCTGCTGCTGTTCTGACTGTAATGGAGGAGACTCAACCTTACTACCATGAGATGTCATTTCTGAATCTGTCACAACCATTTTTATTCCCAAAAATCTTGGTATCAGAATTTGACTTGGGAGTTCTCTGTTCCTCGTTCCCCGGCTGGTCTATAAAAGCCGATTCCACCTGAGTATGCCTTTTCTTCTATTCCCGACTTGGGGTTTTATAAGCTGCAAGTATATGACTGCAAATGAAACAAAAATGGATTTACTCAATTGCCAATATAAATTAGTTTCGCTATGCGATCAAACTACATATACCAAACAGAATTCATCTCGATCTACGAAGAAAGTAAACGTAAAGAATGAAATATCCAAGGACATCAATCAGACATGAAACGTATGTTCTTTTCCATTCACCTGGAATCAAACCTTAAGGGATCGAGTATGGAATCGAACAAATATGTACAACACCTGGAAATATTTATGTGTATAGCAAGGTGACAGAATTTCAGATGTCAGGAACAGGATGCATAACAGTGGTAATACAATATAAAGAGCCTTACACCACGCCCCACCCCACTCCACCACCCCCCTCCCCCCCCCAAAATAAAAAACGAAAAAAGTAATCTATAGTCATTGGGGTTTTTCTTTTTCGTTATTTCCCTTCGGTCTGCGACGATAAGGGATCAAAAAGAAACTAATGAAGTCAGCAGACGGTTAACCGCCAACTACCTAGAACGAAGAAAGCTACTGGCTTCGGGGACCCTAATGATATATATATATATATATATATATATATTTTTTTTCTTATGCGTTCCAAAAACTGTGGTTGCAGTCTTAAACTGTTAGCTGACATGTATGGGACTTTGCCTGCAAAATTGAGATAGAAAACTGTCAAATTCACGTTCACTCCATCTCCATTTCATCTTTGGAAGAAGACTGAATTCATCACCCATTGGACGTACGGGAAAAGAGGGACAGTCTATACGAGATTCGTGACTCACCCAAGTACGCAATCCAAAAGTTTCCTAGCGTCCAGGTGCAGTGGATGACATGGCCATGGATATACATCGGACCAGTACGGCATCTCAGGTTATTTTGTCGTATTCGTGATTGTCAAAACAACAACACGAGCACGATCGACTGATATTGAATTGACCATCATTGGAGACGCAATGAGCCGTTAATTGAACTAAATCACGAGCAGGAAGTAAGAGGATATGTCATGTTCAAATGTGACCCCATGAAATGACTGCTGGTCTATGATCTATCAGAGTTGATTTTCCCAAAATGGAATGATCCTCAAGCAACTAGCCTTTGAAAAGTGTTTCAGTCAGCTAATTTACTTACTTAACCTGAGATATTTACATCACCACATGCCAATACTTAAGTGAGCCTCCTGACTCCCTCTTTCCACACACACACACACACAAAAAAACAAAACAAAACAAAACAAAACAAAAAAAAAGAAGAAGAAGAAGAAGCAATTGTTAAGAATTCGAGGAAAGCCAATATAAACACTTGTGTTTGGTCGCTTTAGTTAAAAGACGAAACTGACAGCATGAAGAATTTTGTATTGGTTTCAAACACACAGGTTATTATACGTGCTAAACCAGAAAGAAAAAGGGAGTGCTAAAGGTCGTAATAAGCAAAACGGCTTCTAGATAAGTCATTAGCCCACCAATCAAAATCAGAGCTGTAATCATCAACTCAATCTCAGGTCGGGAAGATACTAAGGAATACCCCAGAAGTGACAAGGGTTCTCAACTCGCAAGGAAAAGCCATCTTTCACCCCCACAACCCCACCCCACCCCACCCCACCCCAAAAGAAAAAAAAAAAAAACACAGCTATTAAAGAGAGAGAGAGAAAAAAAAAAAAGAAAAAGAGAGCAGCTATGTATATCGAAAATCAGTTCCATGCAAATGGATTATAGGCTACCAAAAAGAAAGCAAATAATTACCTTTGATTTCTTGATTGAGATAAAATCTGCAAAATTAGCTTCAAACAATAATAATGTTACAGAGATGGAACAGAAGTTGATGCGTAATAAAATTTATAAAAAAAAAAAAAAAAAAAATCATGTTTGCATGATTCTGACCTCCTTTAGCTAATCAAGGAGAACCGTCATTCTCCCTAGCTAAATTGCTCCTTTAGCTAATCCAGTCTGTTGAGGTGATCTGAGGGGGCTGGGGAAAGGAAGAGGGAAGAGTTGAAACAGTGAGCAGTAGTGTGTTTTCGCCTTTTTGGACAGCGGTCCGCAATTAGCTTAGTTGCCTTTGCTGCTTTCTTTCTTTAGCCTTCAAGGGCTCTTACGTCGCGACAGCATTGGCAAATTTCCGGTTCCTCATCTTTCTCCTCCAAAAACCGGGAAAACAAAAAATAATTTTTTTTTTTACTGCTACTTATTCCACAGTTCCATTGCTTGGTTGGGGGACCCCACAACAGACAGCCTCCTGCGGTCAAAACTGAATAGTAGTAGTAGTAGTATTAAACTTGTCCCGGATTTAACATAACACAAATTCCAACTGCGGCCTAATTGTTATGTAAGGAAACTTGAAAATGCCTGCCCTCCTTGACACGTCCTCACCCATGTGTCCTCCCCACAGCTCTTCTGCGTCATCCTCTCTCCCCACATGTTTACACGTGTCTCCTTCCTTCTCTCCCCCACCTGCATGAACTGCTCAAAATATTACACCACTATTTTATTTTTCTTAAACAGAAAAGCATACAAACTGATTACTTGTCCAGTGGCAGTGGGTGCTCTTCACTCTGCTTAACTGCTGATTGTGGTTCTGTTTCATTATTTTCAATTCTTCTTCCTCGACGTTCTTATTGTGTGTTATGGACCTGTCAGGCCAATTGGGCCGTCAGTATGTGAACCAACCAGATCGCAAGTCAATGCGTGGCCCATCCTATGCTATGATTCGAGTCATTTTGGTGAAGAAGAGTGATCGAATTTCAAGCCTCGAGCAAAAAAAAAAAAAAAAGGTCTAATAATAAGGTGCAAAGTCCTAAAACATATCATTTTTTTTTTTACTAGCGTTTGTGGCAGGTTACGAGAGCTTGACGTTGGCTGTTGTCATACATCGATCCCTTGGCAAAGAAAACAAAGAATTTTTCAGTGAACAAGTTTACAAACTCTACACAAAACCAACCCTGTTCTATTCCTAGTTTCGCTTTTCTTCTTTCCCGTCGAAAGAGGAAGCCAACTGGAGCTCGCGAGGGATCCGTTTTGCTCTGTTCTGTTCTCCCGGCTTCAACTTTCAACAGTGTGTGTCACTCTCTTGAGCACCAGCAAAATGACAGAATTCGGAGCAGTAACCGGTCCCTGATCAATCCAACAGACCTAATAACTTGGAACAGATCACTTACGCATTACTTGCTACTCATTTTTTTTCTCTTTATTCACAAGTAAAAGAATATGCATCCAGCACGCATTAGTTTTTTACTTTAAAAAGCAAAAAAAAAAAAAAAAAATTTAAACGGGTCTCATTTTCATAGAGATTGCTTGCATGTGTCACAGTGTTGAAGATATTTGCAATCATATTTTCAGCATCATAGCCACCCATCCCTGCACCTAACAGAGTCAAGAAAATAATTATTAGCTATAATCACGTCGACGCTTTGTTTAGTGTATAGCACATCGCACTCACATCCCTCCATTCGATTAAAAGCACTCCAGAAAAGTCGCCAAAAGTAGAGGTTGATGCCCTACAGCAGTACCAGTACTATAGCCCTACTCAATCTAGACAAATGAGCGTACCACGCGAAAAATCCTAGCAATTCATATAAGTTGGAAATTCCTGATTATCCTGGCCAATATTTATATAGTAGTATCTCAGTGTTCTTTTCTTTCATGTATATATTTTGCTCTAGTGCTACCTTGATAGCGGTTGATAATTGCAGCCAAATAGCCTGAGTGGAAGATGTTTCCAAGACTGGAGCTCTTGCTTCCATTAATTTTCTGCCTCCACTCTCACCTCGTGGCATTGGCCTGGGATCCTGACCCCGTGCAAGATTTTTGCATACCCAATGCAAAAGTTGGCTCCAATAATGCCAGAGCGCAGTGCAAAAATTCAACGGAGGTTACCCCTGATGATTTCGTGTTTTCGGGTGTAAAAGCCCCTGGAAACTTCTCGGAAACTGGCCTCTCGGCAAAATCGGTCAACCCCGCCACTTTTCCGGGGCTTAACACCCTAGGAATGTCGTTTGTACGGGCAGACCTCCAGGTTGGTGGGATCAATGCTCCACATTTTCATCCCAGAGCGACGGAAATTGCATTCGTGGTGCAAGGAAAGGTTTATTCTGGCTTTGTGGATTCGACGAACCGAGTTTTTGCCAAGGTGATTGAGCAGGGAGAAGTGATGGTGTTCCCAAGGGGTCTAGTTCATTTCCAAATGAATGTTGGCGAGTCCACTGCTACCGTCTTTGCAAGTTTCAACAGCCAAAATCCAGGAGTGCAGAAAATCCCATCTACCATTTTTGGTTCCGGAATCAATGATGAGCTATTGGAGAAAGCTTTTGGGTTGACCCTCGAGCAGATTGGGAAGATGAGAAGGAGGTTCTTTCCTGGAAGGAAAGGTTAGCCATTCTCAGGAATCTGCGTCTACCAGTTGCGTCCTTCAGTTCGGAGCTGATTCTAGCGGTAAATCCTGGCCAAGCATTTGTCAGGTGATTAGTCGGTTCCTGGTTCCAGGTTTTAGATGAAGGGCGGCAATTAGCTTATTTGTGCATTGTTTTGGTCGTTTTTCAATTTAAATAACAAAAAAAACAAAAAACCAGATTCTGTTTCGATATTCCCATGCCAAATGTTAGTTCCTTATTAAGCCGTCATGCTTGTTGTTTAAAAATTGCTCTTGAGGTTTGTCATAATATTACTCAAGTTGTCGTAATATTGTCCAAGCAATTGTCAGGACAGAGGAGTTTAATGAACCCCTCTAAAGTTGGTTGATTTTCAAGTATTGTTGAAAAGGTTTGTCATTATATTACTCATCTCTCTTAAAATTTTTAAAATTTCATTTACCTTCCTTGTCAACTTGACAAGACTAAATATTCCCATCAAATGTCACAAATTGACAGCATTACCCTTGCTTTTAGTAATTATTTAAGCACAAAGCCAAAACAAAATAAAATCTTAAAACCAAAAAATGTAAATTAAAAAAATAAATTGCTAGTTAAAAATGGTCCATATTTCTTTATATTAGAGTCGCGATGGAATAACAAAGGACGTAGATAAATTAAATGTAATCAAAATCAACCACTTAGGAGGACTTTGATTAGTAATTAATATCTTAAAAAATTCCGTGCATAGTTAAATTACAATTAAAGATGTCAAAATATATTTTGAGGAATTATGTTTTAATTCATGGTGTAATTTAAGTTATATTAAAAACTAAAATAATCTCTTTATATATGTGAATTTTTCAAGATATAAATTTTGATTTTGTTTCAATACAACTAAAATAAATAGTTTGCATCGAGAAATTTAATCTTATTTTTTTATTATTGTTATAAATTTCATAAGCAGAATAATATACGATTAGTATTGGAACAAAAAGTTTTTTTTTCTCATTTTTCTTCCAAAGGAGTTAAAATATTACAAGAAATGTCGATGCAAATGAGGTAAGCGAAAATTTAAAATTCTCAGAAAAGTCGAGTAACATTATGTAAAACCTCGAGGGAGATTTCTGAAATTATCCCTTAAAAATTTCTGTTGTTTCTAGAAAAAGCTTATAACACCTTAATGCTAGCTGCCAATGGTTAAATTTATTCCGGGAGATAGCTTTCAAAGCTACAATGATGCGGATTCTCCCTGACTCTCAGAAATGTCACCACCACCACCATGTTCTTTCCGACCGTAAATTATCTTTACGTTTAGTTCGTTCAACGTTTAGCAAAGTATTCATGAGAAAACTCTAACCCATAATGGTTATTTTGTCTTCTGAAACCTTTGGTAGAAGATATAGTACTTCAATTATTGAAGACCTTCAGTTAAAAATATCAATTTGTCGAATATTCTGAGAAGAAAAAGGAAATTAAATTGGATAGAAATAATCAATTAATAGCTTAATAGCTGCATATCTGAGGAAACTAGTGCCGTTCAGATTCTCCGAAATTGAGCTGGAGACGCATCCGGCCTGGAGGCATAATATAGGAAGAGCCTCTAATCGAGCTACCCACACCACAAAAACCCTGATATGATGATGTTCCCAATCCCGGTTTTCCCTTGCGCCGACCAATTCATGGCGATCCAATTTTGGGTGAGGTACTGCGGTTAATTTAACGTATAATTCCGTCCCTGTAGCAGAAAAAGTATCGCCTACCCACCCAAAATGACGACTTCAATACGAAATGGCTCCAACATGTTTTCATAGCATTGAACCACCATTTACCGCGTTGTGGAAATAAACAAAGAGATCCATATAGATGAGACTGCAGCAGTTTATATGACAAACAATTGTCCAAAATCGAGACATGTAAATGTTTCCATCTCTTGTACTATCTAATCCAAAGGAGCAAAATTTGGCTATCATGCTATGTTATAGAGCAATTCAGTCTGATGACCCCCAAAAAAAAGAAAAAGAAAAATAAAGGTCTAATCACACAATACAAAAGGACTAGAAAAAACAAAAATTCCTCAGACGAGCTCACACAGAGAAGCTTGGGAATGAGAAAGGAGAATTACCTGGCACTCTTCCCACTCACAAGTGCCTTCACTATATTGTCTCCCATTCCTTCAGCTAATGGAAACATGTGACCGGCACCTGCTAGTTCATGATAGTGAATCCATGGTAGCCGCTTGGCAATGTACTTTTGTAATGAAGCAGGTACTAGCAGATCCTCATCTCCTTGCCATATGTGAACAGAACCTTCATTATTTGGGAAGGGATTCTCCAGATCCATCGGATCAAATTCCCACTTTCCAAAACCAATTATCAGGTCACGGTGAAGAGACTCGTATTCTCCTTGCTGTTTTATCTGAGCCTGATGTTGAAATAGAAGCGATATCCGAAATAAGACGCTGGTTTTTTCCAATTTAAAGGAACTGTAGAGCTACAATTGCTTATACACACATTACAACGAATAAAGACAATGAAAGAACATGGAGGACGTTGCCTGATAAAATTCACAGATGTCAGTAAGGAAAATCTTATTACTTGATTGGAGATGCAGACTCAATTACAAATATACTTACTTTCCAGGTCAAAATCAGTTCAGCCTACAACCAGTAGGGATGCAAAAGGGTCACTGCAGAAGCGTGAAATTAACATTTTTGAAAGCAAATAATTTTCTGTAGCTGATCAGTTGAATATATTTACTCCACTAAAAAGGATCTTGTCAAGTGCCAATCCATTTTCTGTAGTTTGTGTTGCCGTTCTTGAGAACTTTGAAAAGAAATGACATGTACACCGGTGAGGATAGGGGTTGGGATCTGTTGATCATCGTGTAGTACACTATTAAAGACACCTAAACATTTTTTTAGAAGTAATCATTGTATGAAGGTGCAGCTTGTCTCATACTTGGTGGTTAGTATATCTGATAGTGATTGTACAAAAGCAGGAAGAAAGAAAACTGAAATTTACAATGGGTAATGCAGGCATAGATCCAGGTTACAATACACAAAGATCTTCCTGACTATCAACACACACACAATCATTTTGACACACATGAAAATGTATGCTTCATGTCTCTATTTAGAATAACGCGAAAATGCTCAGGAAATGAGAGAAAATTTGACAATTATTACCTCGTAATCACGTCTTAGAGTATTGTGGCCCATCAATTCAAGGTCTTGACGTGATAAAACAGCAGGATTCTGAGCCACAGCAGCAGCAGGAGGAAACAATTTTTGAGTATTCCACCAGTAGGTAAGCCATGCTGCATAGTGAGAAACACGAAGAGCCCATTGGTCTTGTGGAAGCTGTTGGTTGTATGCTTCGTTCGACAAGTTAGCAGGAAAACCAGGCCACCAATAGTTGACAACTGGTGCTAAGAGAGCCGCTCCTGCCAATCTGTTCAGAATAAAAGATGTTATACTTGAGCTAGAGGAGATGGATAAGATACTGTTCAGAAGAATGATGAAGCAACTGCTGCAATATTCTTCCCTCCGTCACATGCATGACTTGAATGAATCATACCTGTGAGGAATATACTTGATGGATGGCCAGAGTGCCTGTCCACCCATTGAAAATCCAACAACATAGAATTTGGATCCTAGTTCCAACTGATCAGCAAGCTCCTCTAAATCAGAAGCCATGCTCTGTAGTGTTCTGTTAGGATTTGGATCACTTTCTCCATAACCAGGTCTATCGAATGACACTATATAGATGCCTAAGCTTTCGATAAGATCCTGCTACAAAAAATCTTTTCATTTTGAGAGATCATATCCTTAACATTTTCGCGCAGAAACTTACAATCCCTGTAAGTATAAGATAGTAAGATTCACTTTACAACATAAGCCAAATAAAGAAAAATTTGCACCTGGGAGAGGGTAGCCATAATGGCAACGTCATGTCTGCAACAATGAAATCCGTGGACAAATACTATCTTATACTTTGCTTTATCCTTTGAAACTCCATGCTCTTTGTAGGCTAAATGCCTTCCATCCCTAAGTTTTATCCTAGGTGCTGTAACAGGGGCACCATCAGGAGAGCCTAATGGTTTGGGAGGAGGAGGTCGAGTAGCTTGATAAGCCCATGCCAAGAAGCCGATGAAGAAAACCACAAGGATCTTCTTAAATATCCCTGAATTTGTAGGTTTAGTTGTACACATGTTCACCAATTTTAAGAATGCTCCTATTCCCTCCCCGCATTAGGAGAAAGCAGTGTGAAGTGGCGTGGCAGCACATGCCACTTCAAATTATGTCAAGTTATTGAAGGGAATTTTCAATCTTTATAGCATCACTAGTCAAACAAGGCCACATAAAATTTACTATCAAATCCTAAACAGTTTAGCAAAAACCAAAGTTTTCTCACGGTCAACTTCTGGCTTTGCCTGCTTGTGAATATGCCCAAACCAACTATAAAGGAATTCATCATCATTACTTTACGGGCAAAGACTTAGCTGTAGCATGCGAATCAAATTTAGAAATCGAAAACATATGCATCAACTTCATTTAAAGTATGCATATCAAACAATTTATGCAAAATCAAAGGAAATATTGGGATGACAACAAATAAATCTGGAAAGCCCAGATGACTTTTTTTTTTTTTTTTTTTGTTGAGATGGCTTGTTTAAATCAGCAAATACTGTATGGTTTACGGTGGCTCATCAAGACACTTAGTGATATGAATAGCAGAGTGAACCAGATTAGATTGAATCCTTATGAGTATGCTTCTCACATATGTAGGTAGCCATATACTTAGAGCGGGTTTCCGCAATCAATCAGAATGTTTCGAGAATTAATCCTGAAAATTTTGCTGTTCGATTTAAACAACGTACAGTCGCAGAGCAGATACTGCAAACGTTACCAATAAGCATAAAAGCCAATTAACAAACAAGCAATGATGAGTCAAATGATAAAAAGTAGTATACTTGTACTGTCGTACGTGAGATATCCTATCCAACTTCAAGCACAGAGACATATGTTAAAGAATCTCACCAATCCATGCGTCCAGATAACTGAAATCTGGGAGCCAAGATCATTAATTGGACACATTAAAAATCAAAACTCAATACTCAAACCAAACAGTTGAGACCCATATGCATGGATTAAAATCAGACTCCAATAGCAAACGTTGACTCCAAATTACTTTTCTCAATCAAGAAAATCAGCATCTGCGTACAAATAATAGAAGAAAGCAAAGAAAGACAGCAAAAGAAAATAGACCTGAAGGAAGAACGGGGACGGAAGACTTCTGCTTGGATTTCCTGGTGTGGGCCCTAGCAGAGGCTGCAGAGATTTTCCTAGTTACTCCTGCTGCCATTTTCCCTCGACGCTTGTGAAGTACGATGAGACGGTCAGTAGGCTGATTTCCTCGACACAAATCAGCAATAACTCGCACACCCACGTGGCGTGGGGTGAAGTGAAAGCGGGAAATAGAGCTTCACAGATCTGGGGCGGGCGGGCGGGCGGGACAGGTGATGTAGGATAGGAGTTGGGACTTCCTTGGCTGTCGTCCGTCTGTAGCTGTATACTGTATAGACGGTCAGTTTCTTCAGCTTGTGTGGCTTGTTAGTGGAGGATGGTAATAAATGATATATGTATTCATACACGATAAGCAATAATTGGGATTTCCTGTTCAGTTAAGTCTCGAGGAAAGGAAATTGGATTTTTTGTCCGACGAATTATAGTCCCATCACACATGGCGTGAAATAAAAAAAACGGGAATTATTAGTCTGAAGGAGTACAAAAGCCCTAAAAGAAAATAAAAATTTTGGAGGGCCAATGATTTGTGTACTTATTATTCAATCGTGTATTGACAAATTCGATTATTAAAATTAGAGATTAAACACCCATATGCATCTTAAATCACGTTAAGTGTCAACTTTTGATGAAAAATAAAATTTGAACCCTTTACCTCCTATCTCACAAAACATGCAGTGACCAACTCGAAAGTTGGTTTTAAAACATTTTTTTTTTGCACCATAGAGACCAGTTTTCTTCTCTCTCTTGCGTGATAAATTTTCTCCTAAGTCCTAATGCATCTTATATTTTTTAGTGACAATTTTGTCCTCTTCTTCTTTTTTCATTTGCTATAACACTTTTTTTTCTCTAATCCCCTAAGTGTTTAATGCATCTCATTTTAAATTGTATATCATATAGAAATTAAGAAATAAATCATTGGATTTTAGTCCATTGGCCAGGAAGAGTCCCTTAAAACTCTCTCGAGCACTATTTTAGGGATTTAAACCCTGCCTAGTGCATTATAATGAAGCATTGTGCTCAGGGATGGTAATGCACGGTCACCCGTCCCGCAGGGGGCTAATGGGGAGGGGGTTGGGGTGAGGCGAATTTTTTCCCCTCAGTTTAGAAATGGGGCGGGGGGCAGGGGGCGGGGGAGTGTACCCCCGTCCCGCCACCCGCTTTAAAAAATAAATATATAAAAAATATATATAATTATATATAATATATAATTTAATTAGTTACAAACTTATTAATGATATCATTAGTTATATGTATTATATGATGTCTATTAGTATATATAATATAATTGATATTATTAATTATATATGTGTACTAATACAAATTATTAATTTGTTATACTAAATTTACTAATACATTTATACTAAATTCTTAATTACACTTAATACAATAACATTTTTTTCTTAAAAAAAGCACAAGCACAATAATGAATTAGTGATTGTATTTGTGTCAAAAGTGAAAACTTGACTACTTTAGTTATATTTATTTTATCATGTTGGATTGTATTCAAATAATTTTTGTTTGATTGTTTTTATAAGTTTCAATTATAAAATTATAAGGAATAATAATTTGATGATGTGTTGATATTTTAGTACTTGATTATTTGTTAAAATAATTTGATGATGTATTGATATTTTAGTACTTGATTATTTGTTAAAATTTAACCATAATAAAATTATATAACAAATTTTTATTAGCCCCGCGGGAACACCCACGAAGGAAGCGGGGCGAGGAGGGGACGGGACGGGACGAGGGGAGTGGGGGACGGGGGATGGGGGAGGGGTCCCCCGCCCCGTTGTCATCCCTAATTATGTTTCCTTTTTTTTTTCAAAAGAAAATTTCAAAAAGTGCGGTAATGCACTTATCTGCCCGAAAGCTGACACCCCAGCTTCCTTACAAACCTAATTGGACTTTCCTTCCCCAAAAATATAAATATAGGAGTGTTATTGCAGTTAGATGATAAAAGTTGGTCACCAATAAACGTTTGACGCACATTCCATTGGGTTCAATGTCAGGCCGACGGTCATGGCCCAATATGACCCATAAATGCTTGAGCGGAATCCATGGACTTGTCGACACATGGTCATCTCTTTTTAATGGCGGGATAAGTCCAACCCATATTCCCTATGTAGTCTGTTTATTCCGTAGCTTGACAAAAAAATAAAAAACAGTTTTAGTCCACAATGTTTAGTTCTTGTGTGATTTTAGTCTTTAAAATTTTGAAAAAAGTAAATTCAGTCCTCAATATATAGTACATGTACAATTTTGGCCCCTAAAATTTTGGCAAGAGCAAATGCAGTCCTTAATGTTAACAAATTGAAGTTGGTTTATGATAGTTGACAATTTTTTTGCAAATATTGACGAAATCAGTCACGTGCAATCACATATTTGTCAAATTAAACTCTTGAAAAGGAAGTAAAATAGAGAGTAACATTGAACAATAAGAATAATTCACGTGATGGCACGTTAGTGATTGATTAACCACAAAGTGACGCATAAAAAGAAAGAAAATTTGTTAGTCTATACAAAAAAATTTTAAGTATTACAATTGTTTGTTTGGGGACAGTGAAGAGAGAGAGTGTGTGTGAAAATAAGTTTTGAGAATTGAGTGCTCCAAATAGTTTTAGTTTTTAAATTTTTAAGTTTTCTTTCTTTTTACTAGTTAATTAGTTAGTAAGCGAGTTATTAGTTCTTAAATTTATTGTTTAAAGTTAGCTACTATTTTGTTTTTTATTTTAAAATTCATTTAATGGACACATGACTGGATGTGACTAAATTCTATCAATAATTGGGAAAAACATATTCAAATGTCCTAAATCTACTTTAGATAATATACATTGGGGATCAAATTTATTTTTGTCAAAATTGTAAGGACTAAAATTGTGCAATGCTAAATATTGAGGACTATATTTGCTTTTGTCAAAATTTTGAGAACTAAGACTACACAGAAACTAAACATTGGGAACCAAAACTGTTTTTTTTTTTTTTAGCAAAAAGTTCTATATTAGTTTTGAGAAACTAATGCAAAAAATGAACTTTAGAGGAATATAATATTGCACATGTTTAAATTTAACTTCACCATGTAATGAGCAGAAAGGTTGAAACTCTTCAAAATTTGAAGAGTTTTGCCAAAAAAAAAAAAAATTTAAATATTTTCATCTTCTTTGTCGTGGTTTAACGTTGGTGATAACCCTCAATAACGACGGGTCCGTTTGGATTAGCTGTTTTTTGGGTTGTTTTTCAAAAACAGCACTGTAGCATTTCATTTTTCAAATACAAGTCCGTTTGGATTAGTTATTTTTGGGGTTGTTTTTCAAAAACTATATGAAAAATTTTTACTGTAGATGTTTTATGGATTATTTTTAGATGTATTTTTAAAACATATTTTCAAGTATTTTTATAATTTATAATTTTTAAATTTTTATAACAATATATATTTATGCATTTATAATACATTTATAAATATTTATAAATAAATATATTAATATATTTATATAAAAATATATAAATTATAAATGTATAAATTATAAATGAATATCATATAAATGTATAAATTATAATTTCCAATTTTTATATTATTATATATAATACATAATATAAATACATTTATAAATATATAAATTATAAATGAATATCATATAAATGTATAAATGTATAAATTATAATTTATATATTTATATATTTATATACATTTATGCATTTATAATACATTTATAAATATTTATAAATAAATATATTTATATATTATATAAATATATGTAAATGTATTATAAATGTATTATATTATATATAATACATAATATAAATATTTTTATAAATGTGTAAATGAATATTATATAAATGTATAAATTATAAATTATAAATGTTATATTTTTATATTTATTTATAAATATATTTATATATTTTTGTAAATACCTTTATAAATATTTATAAATGAATATTTATATATATTTATAAATGAATATTTATATATATATTTATAAATGAATATTTATATATATTTATAAATAAATATTTATATATATTTATAAATGAATATTTACGTATATTTATAAATAAATATTTACATATATTTATAAATGAATATTTACATATATTTATAAATGAATATTTACATATATTTATAAATAAATATTTACATATATTTATAAATAAATATTTACATATATTTATAAATAAATATTTACATATATTTATAAATAAATATTTACATATATTTATAAATAAATATTTATATATATTTATAAATAAATATATAAATGTATATTATTATAAATATATAAATTATAAGTGAATATTATATAAATGTATAAATTATAAATTATAATTTTTATATTTATATATTTATATACATTTATGTATTTATAATACATTTATATATATTTATAAATAAATGCATTTATGTATTTATAAATGCATTTATGTATTTATAAATGCATTTATATTATATATAATATAAAATATAAATGTATTTATAAATGTATAAATGTATGTTATTATAAATGTGTATAAATTATAAATGTATAAATTAATATATTATAAATATATATTAATATTATGTATAGGTGTATTAATATAATAAATATAAATGTATAAAGGTATTAATATCATGTATAAATGTATAATTAATATTATGTAAATTAATATAAATGTATAAATGTATAATATTATATATAATACATAATATAAATGTATATTATAAATATACATAAACATATATATTATGTATATATTAAATATATAATTTTTAATATTTAATATTCATAAATTTGTATAATTACATATTTATATTATATATAATTTATATAATACATAATATTTGTATAAATATATTATAGAAATATAAAATTATATTTTATATAAAATAAAATATAAATTAATATAATATATATATCCTATACATAATTGAAATATACAAATTGAAATAAACATATTAAATATTTATTTGGAGTTGTTTTTGATATATTGTTTGGATATAGTGTTTTTGGAGTTGTTTTTGAAATACACATTACTGTAGCATTTGGAATGTGAAAAACAATTTTTCAAAAACAGACCAAAAAATAATGAATCCAAACAAACCCGACATTCGGGATTAAGGTTCAATCATCAATGAACTCCCTATACACGTACAATGTCACGTGTGTGCCAGACGCGGCTAGACTACCCTATATTTAGAGTCTAGTCGGGGTAACGGGATTAAGAAACTGACATTTGGCGGCGATAAAATCGCTTGTACAACGCGGAATTAAAGAGGGTGGGGAGGGCCACTCTCCCTAAGTCTTAGAAAATTTTTACTTTTTCTGTCTCAAAAAAATTAAAAGTTCAAAAAAATTAAAAGTTTTCAATGCTGTCCTTTATGAATTATTAACTTTGCCCACACAAGAACACGAAAAAAATATTTGATACCAAAATTTTATTAAAGGTATGTATATTAAAAATTTGGCGGCAAAAGTGTTTTTGGAGTACATATTATTTTCATTTTATTTACGCACACTGACTTACTTGCACCATCAATATATTTTTCAATTATCTTTTTATCTAATATACATCACATAAAAAAAACACTATAATATTTTTTCACAAAATTATCTCAAATAATTTACTACCCAAACCACCCTTAAAGTAACATATTTTGCTCCCCCTATGCAATTACAGAAGATTCTTTCCATTAGGCCACTCCCGGTACGTTTGATGGCTGACTATGCATGTGTGTGTGTGTGTGGCACGGAATGCATGATTCAATACATCAGGAGGACAAAGATGATCTACTTTGACTGGCTAGTTTCGGGTTCGATCTGGTGTAAAGAGCAAGTAAAAGAACAGCAGGTCAAGCACTCTAATTGCTAGATTAAAAACGTCCAAATAGGATTAGAGCATAAAAGTTTCCGTATAGGTGGCAGTACAACCAAGTTGGATCATGAGTCCTTTGTAACAGCAGTGGCAACATCACTACTATGTACTTCTAAATTGAAGAGGATTCAGTTGATTAGGTGATACATATTTCACGTTCCTGTCAATTAGACGTTCGTGTACGGGTAAATTGTACATACACACATCTTCACGTGTGAGTACAGCTACAATCATAGAAGTCCAACATACATAAATAATTTAATCCATAGCATGTACAGTGTAAGACTTGTCCATGGAATATGCACTTGCAAATTGTAAAATTGATGGAGGATGTTAACCATGTATTGCATGAGTTCATCAATAAAACCTGTTCTACCTCTGTTTCGGTTCCTTTGTTTTTTTTTTGGGGCTTACGTTGTTGACTATGACAATTGGCATGGTTTATTTTGTTTTTTCATTTTTGGATGCAGTGGTTGTTCAGGGCTACTTCTTTATTTGATTTTAAAAAAAAATCAAGGATGCCAACGGATTTGTTTGGATTGGAGTTTATTTGTAAATTTTTACTTGCTTGTATCATCAATATATATATTTTTTAATCAATCTTTTATGCTATATAAATCATATAATAAAACGCTAGAGTATTTTTTTTAAAAAAAAAATTATCTCAAATAATCCACTATTCAAACACACTCGACGGTGTGACAAAATAAGTTCTCTGTAATGATTTGACCAAATTCCCTTTTTTCGGCTAATTACTCAGAATATTGGCAACAAAAAAACCAGAAGAATGGGGGTCTGACTACCCCATGTACAAATCTATTGCTGCCGGGCTTAAAATCAACTTATTAAAAAAAAAAGAACACACAACCCGGCTGCAAAAACAAATTATATATTAAAAAAAGAACAATGACACAGCCCGGCAGCGAAAACCAATTTTTTTTTAAAAAAAAGAGTGCCATAAGGAAGGAAGTTATGAATCCTGCTAAGTGCTAGCTCCAAATGGTTTTTGCAAGCCACGCCTCGTGGTATGAAAAATGAGCAGTGTTTTTTAATGTCAATAGTTGGGATTGAATTTGATAAACAAACCCTAAACTATGCATACAAAAAAAAAAAGTTGTTATTTTTTAGACCCTAATAATGATAATAATTTTCCGTAGGTACACCTACTATACTAATATTTAACAATTACCCTCGCACGTAGATTTGCAAATTGCAATTGTGTAGTTCTCTAGTCCCACGCTATAATTAGATTATTAAAGCCTAGGACAGTGATTAGCCCGTTACATTGGCGATAGAGTCTAAGTTAAATTAAATGTAAAGCATAGAGTTAAAAATTTCCTCATGGAAAACAAAAGTGCTAATGACAATTTTGCTTCCTTGAACTACAATAGTAATCACACTTTGTCCCTTTAAACTAAAAAACAAAAAAGAATGTACACTTTTTCGCCCCTAAATTTGACTCCATCATCCTTTCCTTCTCTCTGCCTTCCCTAAAAAAAAAATGATGTAACGATTAATTTGCCCTTTTCTATTATTAAGTGTTTTGTTATAACAAAATATATCCTTTCTTACTCCGGGCCAAATATTCTAAGTATTATAATAAACATATTCATAATTGTCATTTTTATGTTTAAATTTAAATTCATCATTACATTTTGCTGCTTAAAATTTTGGCAAAGCGCTTTCAAAACTTTTGTTTATAAAATTTAACATTTTGCTCATACCAAATTTACTGATTTCTTACATACTATCTTATTTCTCTTATATTCTTTGAAATACAAAAAATTTAAGTTTAATTTTATGGATTGCAAAAGACATTACAGTGCGTAAGGTTATCCATACTTCATTGTGAATAAAGATTGACCATGGAAATTGCTAAACTCTATCTTGAAAGGAAAATTATAGAATTAAAATGCAAGTAAATGTTGACAGTGTAATGAATATATAGGAAATTTTTTTTTTTTATAAAAAAACTACATACAAATATTTTTTTCATCAATAATGTTTGGAATAAAGTATATACTTAGTATTATAATCACATTATTGTAACTTTATAACTGTAGATAGATTATTAAAGCAAAGAGTATATTTTTATGACTAAGGGACAAAGATTGATTAACACTGGGGACAAAATTGAAGAAAAGTTTTCATGTGGGGGTTAAAAAATAAATAAAACTCCCTAGATCAGTTAGGGTAGGGAAATGAAGTAGGATTATGGCTATAGGTCAGGGGTCAAAGTGTTATAAACTCACACACGTACGGGGTCGCCAGGTTTTTCCAGTCAGCTCCACACTCTCTCCCTCCAGCCCCAGCCTCCAACCCATCTTTCTCTATCTTATGGCACTCTTTTATTTATTTTTTTTAATTTGGTTTTCGCTGCAGCATTGTTATTTTTTTTTTTTTATAATTTGTTTTCGCTGCCGGGCTTAAGATTTGTACATGGAGAGTTGTCAGACCCCATTCTTCCGAATTTTTTTTTTTTGGCCAATACTCTGAGTAATTAGCCCTTTTTTTCGGCAGCCTTAGAAAACATCGAATCAAGCTGGAGCTCTCACGAAGTGAAGTTATCAGATGACCATTTCGTTTATTAATTATGACGGTAACAAACACATCCTGAGTTAGGCCAAATATATTCGAAAGTACTCCACGTAGCTTTTCATCAGTGTATGATCATAGCTGCCGCAAAGGTATCAAAAGTACAATACATCGGAAACAGGCACATACTCGAAGTTTCAAATTCTAGAGGAGAAGTCGATGTTTTTAAACTTAAGACTGCTAAGTGTGGGAATCGGATGAGTTTTTTTTTTTTTTTTTTTTCATTCATGGTTTAGCCGGTTCAGTTCAGTTCAATCTTTTTTTATTTTTTTATTCATTATGTAAATTGGAAGAAAAAAGAAAAATTATTATGAACCAATTTAAAAGTTTTGTTTTTAAATCAATTTTGGTCGATTTGACCAATTCTTGATGAAGTTTGATTAATCTGACTTATGTTTTGAGTTGACTAATGAAATAGACCAATACCATGACTAGTTCATGGTTTGACTGGTCAAATTAACTAATCCTGTCCGATTTTTAGAACACTGACAGAAGTGGGGAAATAAGTTAAGGTTGGAATTGGAGGCGTTCCATTCATTTAAAATTGATGCAGGACATTGTAGAAAAACTGTCATATTCTGAATATCTATTTCTTTTCTCTAAACGAAAGAAGAGAGTTCGCCTCCAATTCTTTTCTGTCAATTCATCAATAAGGTCCCGCAACCGTTACATGGAGAAGCCTATAGATCTTTGGGGTTGCCTCACAAGATCCTAGGAAGAATGACTAATTGCATAATATTCCCTCCGTCCTATTAGAAGTATTATAACTTTTGTTTTGAAATATTTCAAAATGTTTGTCATATTGAGAAAGTCAAAACACTTTTTAGTTTCTTCTTCTAATATAATCCTTCCCTTTAATCATATATATGTTACCAATCAAATTGAAAATTTGAATTTGTAGGGGTAAGATTGAAAATAAAAGTATAAACATCACAATCAAACCATTATTTTTAAAAAATTGATTTTCGAAACATGACAAAATAATTGAAGCAGAGGGAGTGATAGAAACCAACATAAAATTAACCGTAAAGAAAACATATGTTAACCGATCCAACTGATAATTAAGGACATTGACCAATTTTGGGGTATTGATTCAACTCTCAAATCTTCTCGTTCTTTTCAGTTTAGAGTCTCCCTTAAGACACAAGAGGGGGCCAAAAGAAAAAAAAAACAAGGACAGGAAACTATTATGCACATCGTAATCTTTTTTTTTTTTTTGTCGACACAGGGGCGTCCGGGTCAATTCTTACGGGGCTCGACTAATTCCCTGCGGCCCGGATCCGGCGCCCCAACCCGGCCCGAACACGTTAAGTGCGCGGAGGAATCCAGCGGAGCGAAGACTCGAACTTGTGACATCAAGGTTAACTAGCTAGTTATACTACAAGTTAAATATTACTCTACACATAAAATTTGTCATATTGAGAAAATCAAAACACTTTTTAGTCTCTTCTTCTAATATAATCCTTCCCTTTAATCATATATATGTTACCAATCAAATTGAAAATTTGAATTTGTAGGGGTAAGATTGAAAATAAAAGTACAAACATCACAATCAAACCATTATTTTTAAAAAATTAATTTTCGAAACATGACAAATTAATAAAAACAGAGGGAGTGATAGAAACCAACATAAAATTAACCGTAAAGAAAACATATGTTAACCGATCCAACTGATAATTAAGGACATTGACCAATTTTGGGTATTGATTCAACTCTCAAATCTTCTCGTTCTTTTCAGTTTAGAGTCTCCCTTAAGACACAAGAGGGGGCCAAAAGGAAAAAAAAAAACAAGGACAGGAAACTATTATGCACATCGTAATCAAACTAGCTAGTTATACTACAAGTTAAATATTACTCTACACATACAATTCCTTCACTGTATTTTCCTTCCAACCACTGCATTGACTAACTTTTTACTAACAAGTTAAGATGAAGGGATGGTAATCCTTTTCCACGGTCGGAAACTAATGGACAATGGATTTTCTGAACTAGAAGACGAAGTAAAGGGAGATTGAGAAGTGGTAGTTAATTCGTTAATATATTGATGCGCAGTGGTAATTTGGACAAGTTTTTACATGACATCAAACTAGGAAAAAATATTTTATACTAGGGAATGAGTTGAAAAGATGGGAGAATTTGTTGTGGGAGGAAAGGTAGAGTTTAGAATTTGAAACGTGGTGTCTGTGGGACTAAAGTCACCACATGAAGTCCTCAGTGCAGCAGAGTAGTTTGGTGCCTAAATAGAGTAAGTCCAGCTCGAAGCATTTGCTAAAACAAGAAAATCTGGGGGTTCTTTACTTGAGATGACCTCTCAGCACTTTCAGCCACTGCCTCTTGAGATGAGTGTATGGTGGTGGAGTTCCCCTTTATACTCTGAGCAGTGTGTCTATCTTCCGACCGAATCTGTGGAAATTAGTGAATATTTTGCCTTGATTACAAGTAAACTTGGAAGGTTCTATCCTAGTCCACCTTGAAAGTTTTGCTATATTGTTTCCTGAAATGCAAAAGACGGAATCTATCTACTAGTAGTAGAATACAAGCTTTTTAATCAAGGGAGCAAGCAGAAACCCTAAGAGATGTCTTGTTCTCGCTTTTTGGCTGAAAAGAGGCTATAACCATGACAACCAGCTTGGTTGGGGCCACCTCTTTCCTACCCAATAAAAAAGCTTGGTTGGGACTTGGGGCCACATGGAGAATTAGTTTTATGAGTAACATAACTTATCTCTGACACACAAGTGCCCTATGGGAAACATATATTTATGCCTTAATAACCTTCATTTGTTAGCTGGACATCCAATCAACAGGAACCGATTCTAAAGGTCCCATTGAGAGCAAGAAATGATCAGAAACTGACATATTTTCCTCTGAAAAGAAAAGAAAGCTCCCCACTAATCAGTCTAATTAAGCAACGGCCCTTCGGACTATTGCCCGTCACCAAAAACTTTAAGTTTTGATGGGATAAGAGGTTAAGGGTTCAAGATTTGTCTCCCATCAATGCATCATTATATATGGGTTCAGTTCCATTCTCTCCCTCCACCTTAATGTAGTTTAGAGTAGGAGTAGAAATAAGAATAAATTAAGCTACTTATGCATCTCTTCTAGTCCGATAACAGTGTAGTTTAATCATCATTGTTTTATGCATCTCATCTAATTTGACGATAGTTTAGTTCCAGCAGTTTCTCTAGATCCCCGTTGGGCCTATCTGTTGCCATCTAATTAAAAAAAATAATCTATTTGCTCAAAAAACCCAAGAACTCAAGTGCACACTCTCGCCTACTAAACAACACAAGAAAATTGAGAAAAAATCAATTTCTCTAAGCCCCGTTGGGCCTATCTGTTGCATTTGATAAAATTAATCTATTTGCTCAAAAAACCCGACAACCCAAGTGCACACTCTCGCCTACAAAACAACACAAGAAAATTGAGAAAAAATTTAGAGAGGGAGGGAGAGGGAGAGGAAATTTTTTTTTTGGAGGGCAGAGAGGAAAGTTCATTACTTTTGTATTCTACACTTGAACCGAGCTAGCTGTTCCCAGATATATAGCTAGCCATAACGAAAGCCTCGCTACTAGGTTTTTATTCATTTACTAGTAGTATATATAACTGAGGTAAACTAGCTATAACTAAAGCCTCACTACTAGGTTTTTATTCATATGTACTGTATGTAACTGAGGAGCTGCTTTGTTCTAGATAGCAACCCTATATATTGAGAAGCTGGAACCTGGTACTTGCTCATCCAATTGGAAACCACTTTGCAGTTAGTTTCTTGGTCAAACCGATCTCTGTAAATTAAGAGCTTTTACTCTCCTTCCCTAGCCCCTACCACAGTCCCCCATCATGGCAAGAAGTGCGGAACCACTTGTTGTTGGCAGAGTGATAGGGGATGTCCTAGAGTATTTCACTCCCTCCATAAAAATGACTGTAATCTATAACAACAAGCAAGTTTGCAATGGCCACGAACTCTTTCCGTCGGCCGTCGTCAGCAGGCCTAGAGTTGAGATTCTTGGAGGAGATATGAGAAATTTTTTCACATTGGTAAGTCGTCACAAAACTTGATTACATTGGGGATGAGATGGTGAACATAATCAGAATCATCTATTTCCTGCTGCATGCCAAATATTCTTTGGCATTCTTTTATATGTGCAGGTCATGACCGATCCCGACGTTCCAGGCCCGAGTGATCCTTATCTGAGGGAGCACCTGCACTGGTAAACACGGAAATTTTTACTCAAAACTTTATTTTCCAACGGAATTGATAGCGAAGAAAGAGTATTTCTCATTGGTTTATATTACCTGATCTTCGGGCAGCAACATATTACGGATTGTTCGTGGAACTCGATCTAGCCCTTGGTGTCTTTAGATTAATAGGAGTTCCACATGTAGGATTCTTTGCCACAAGCACAAAAGAATATTATTAATCATCTACTAAAATGGATCAGATCATCGGAGCAGCGGTTTATTCTTCTTGTTGACATTGGGCACAAGTTAGCTTGTTGTATCGATCAGACTGGTACGACGTCTTTCGTACTATCAGTGACCATCCCGTGAAAGAAAAGGAACAAGAAGGGAGGCATATATTATTTTGAATCCGCTCAATTAATCATTTTCTTACTGAAATTCTTGCACTAAAGGTTGGTATACTAAATGAAGAAGAAGAAATGGTGATGAACCGTACTAGGGTTTTTTTCTGGATCTAGGCAATAAGGAGTTACTAATAAAGATGTTATTGCCAGGAGAAAAGAAGAAGTGTATACTAAAGTAAGTCTATGGCTTAACAGTACTTGTCTTAACATGCTTTTTTTTTTTGTGGCAGGGTTGTGACAGATATTCCAGGCACAACCGATGTTACATTTGGTAAGTTCATCGTCATACTGTATATATATCACCCGTGTAATGTGTGTATAGTATGTAAGCCTCACCAGTTATCAATTGTGACACCCAAAAAAAAGGGGCGGTGGTGGGTTGATTAATTATTAGATGAAGACTAGTACTACCACTAAACAGAGTGGTTGATTTAACTTATTACACAACCACCCTAGCATGTACGTGACTACTATGTGGATGACAGGAAGAGAATTGGTGAGCTATGAGATCCCACGGCCGAACATAGGGATCCACAGGTTTGTGTTTGTTCTCTTCAAGCAGAAACGCAGGCAGACAGTTAACCCACCTCCTTCCCGGGATCAGTTCAACACCCGAAATTTCGCAACTGAAAATGATCTGGGCGAGCCTGTTGCTGCTGTCTTCTTCAATGCCCAGCGAGAAACAGCAGCCAGGAGACGTTAATTGACCCTATCGAACAACCCTAGTAAGCCCCAGAAGCCAAGATAAGAGAAGATAGGAGAAGAGTGTATGTTTCTGTGTGTTTGTAGACTGTAGAGTCAGAATGCAGTCATCGTTAGGATGGCATGGTGGCTGTAAGCCCATAATAAGTAAGTTTCTCTCAAGTGTTTGTCCAAATTCTCCAAATGGAATATGAATGGAGTGGGCCAATCGGCATCAGAGAAAAGAATCCGCTCTCTTCTCTCTCTCTCTCTCTCTCTTTTACTAATATGATCGGATCTTTACTATGATGTGTTTGTGGCACCTCGTACGGTCATATATGTATGGTTTCCATTAAAAGTAATTGGTGTTGTAGCAGTAGTAGTAGAAGTAGTAGTTTGCTACTTTCCCAAAGTACTACAGTAGGAAAAAAAACATGCGGCATCTTCCCTCCTCCTGGGACCTGAGTCCTGAACCATCAAATTGGATTCTTCTGAGACTTTGTCAATGCAAGCATAATTGTAAGACACGTGATGGGATGGGAACCCGTTCCTCAGCAACCAAAAAATAAAAAAAATTCTGAACACCTTCCAATTGGCGCTGGTCACTTGTATCAGTCTAGGGTTGTTAGTCTCAATTGGACTGCTGCTGGGGTTTCCCTTAATCAGATGTCCATTTTGTTACTTTTCCGGTTGTAAAGCCAGCCAAGTAAGTGGATAGATAAGTGCATGCGCCTTCCAATCAGAACTACTTGCACTGCATCGGGTTGTGTTGTGAGTAGGCATGCACCAATATTGCCTCTCTCTATGGTGGACAGATCAGTGCATCATTATTAGACGTGATCATGATCCGGGGAATTGTTAGCTACAGTGCATGCATTGATTTACCATTTCTAGCTTTGTACAAATTTTGTACTTTAATCTTAGGTTTTTCCATGCATTTATTTGCCCTAGTTCTCTCAAAACCTTAGCTCATATGTTGGTTCAGCTACCCGCCATTGACAAGTCTGCTCAAGAACACCGACGACCACCTAGATTTATGACCTAAACTTTGTGCGCCCTCCAGCTTCATTGTCAATGGTGATCAACTACCAATTGTATTGGAGAATTTCATATTTCCTCAGCCTGTTTACTCGTTCCAAGTTCCAATACTACATAGCATAGCGTGGGAATCACATGTCCTGCTGAAGGGTGAACTTGTCATTGTGATTTGACAAAAGTTCAATTCCCCAGCTGCGACTCCTCTTTAGAGTCTTTACTTAACCGTATCTAAAAAGAGCCCTGAGATATGGCATAGCCTTTTTTTTTCTTTTTTTTTTGAGATATTGTATAGCCTAACAGACCTTTTTTCGTTTCCTTTTCTTTCCCCCTTTTTCCATAGCCTAAGGTTGTGTTTGGATTGCATTTTCCGTCATTTTTCATGGAAAAATTACTGTAGCGATTTGATATATGTGAGGGAAAAAGATGATAGAAAAATGTGATCACGAAAAACGACAATATTTTCCGACGGAAATAAGCAATCCAAACAAGGCATAACAATATACTCCTTAGGTAACACATAACACCTTAGCTTCATTGATTTTTGGCCAATTAGATATGGTAGATCATATGCATAACGATTTGCATGTGCAGTATATATATATAGTGGGTGGGAAGAAGATAAATAAAAAAATTTTCGGAGACAAATAATAATGGCTTAGCTTGGATTAGTGTGTTTTTCTACAAACTATTTTTGTTTATACAGTCTATAATAACATATCTTAAAAATAACTAATTCACACAATCTCCAAATACACCAAAAAAATAAAAATAAAATATAATTCCTATCACCACACACCACCACTACCACTTACCACCACCATCGTCTCCATCCTCTCTCCCTCCCTCTTCCTATTCCTCCAATTATTTTCTTTTGCTTCCTTGGCCCTCCCTTCCCCTTCCTTGAGAGTTTCAATCAAGTGAAGGGAGGAGAAAGGAGAAAGGAGGAAGGAAGAAGGAGGAAGGAGGGAGCAAAAGGGAGGAGGAGTGAGGAAAGCGGTGGCAGTAGGTGGTGGTATCTTCGATTTTGAAAAAGTATCCCAATAAAAATTAAATTATAAATACAACCCAATAAATAACTATAATGATAAATTTTTCATATATAATATTACAGTGTTGTATTTAAAAAATATTTTCAAAAATACTTAATCCTTACAGTGCCAATATTTAGCTGTTTATCCCTTTTTCTCTTGGATAAGGAAAAAAAATTTAGGAGATAGACAATAATGTGTTTAGAATTTCTTTTCAACTCATAAATTTAGAGTCTTTCTTAAGAAAAAAAAATTGAAGAGATAAACAACTCATAATTTTAAGTAAATCAACGAGACATGGTGCAAAACCTGTACAAGGCTCAGGTAATAGTGGAAATTTTCAAGTGAACTTGTTTATGAGATGACGTCGTACGGAAGAAAAAGCTAATGATACCTTTATTTCTTGTTTAGAACTGTATCAACTACAGTCCAACTGCATGTTCTTTTGTGCCCCATTTTCTCCCAGCAACAATACGAAATTTTCTTTTTTGAGCAGCAACATGATTAGTCACCCATGTATATGTTCATTTGACAAGCACCTCACTAATGTTGGCCAAACGAAAAAAAAAATAGACAAATAACAAAAGCAAGAAGAAGGCAATAGCTGGGTGTTAACACATGCAATTTTCATTTACCCCAAGAATGAAAAAAGCAACTCCCAATATGCTCGTGGTGATATACCGACCGAAAACCTGTTTTTATTGTACTATTGACTAACTTTGGACCAGCCAAGGGGGTACGGGGATACAGGAATTTGATGTGAATGAGTTGGAAGAACTTTGAGTTGTTGAAAGGTGAAGCCACAAAAAATTATGGTCACGATTCTGCCTTAGCAATTTGTCACTGACCCCGTCCACGGATTTTAAGAACGTAGATATCTCCTGCCCTCAAATTTTCTGTTAAAAGTTGAGGAACTCCGGCCGGCAGCAACGATGATAGTTTCAAATTGATTTCAATTACCTTAAACTAACAGCAGCATCAGACTCTGAGTTACATTTCATGTTAAGCATCTTATTAATCTAATTAATTTATTGAGACAATTTTCCAACTTGTTGATCAATAATTGACAACCTCCTTTTAATTGTAATTTCTAGGAGACGTCACCAAAGACATGACGCTTTGAAAAGATGATCATCCACGAAAATTACTGTCAGATAGAAAGGCCAAGACTACCATCTTTGCAGTACTTCGTCTTCGACTAAAAGTCAGGGTGGATAAAAATTCAACCCTGTTTATCTCACTAACAAATGTCTTTTCTAAAATTTGCCATAAGGATAACTTATTGAGTTGGTGCTCAATGCACCCAGGGTGAGAAATGTATGAACAGATTTCTTTTCTGACTTTTGCAATGAGGATAACTTGAATGACATTTTAAACTGTGCACACATCAGTCATCACACAATGATGCAATTCAGAGAATAAATTGGATATATATAGAGGTGGCAGGATTTAGTGAACAAGACAAAGTGTTTCTTCACCCGATTGCTCTGTGTGTGTGTGTGTGTGGGGGGGGGGGGGGGGTGGGTGGGTTATAAGGAAGGGGCATGCACAATGATTTTGGCACATCTCAAAGTTTCATCACCGGAATATATTGGAAAAAAAAATAAAATAAAAGAGTGACTCTCAGAACCAATCGTTCACTAATAATTAATAATTATACTTATCAATTTGATACTTAACTAATTTTTCTAATATTTTTAATCCTACATGAATAGATTTACAGTTCATGCTTTTGTTTCTTGATGCAATAATCTTGAAGCCCAAAAGTGTCGAAAGTGGGGACACCCATGAGCTTTCCCGGCACGGGCTCCTCCGCCGAAAAAGAGCCCGCATGCCATGAAAATGCATGATCGCATGCTTTTTCTACTGTGGGAACTGCCTTTGAAACGTCAGCAATAGGCAGCAAACAATTGGCCAGAAGAACAACGTTGGGCGTTGTTGCGGTAAAATGGCTTTCCCAGTAAAGGGGTGGTGGGATGTTATCTCCGACGTCCAAGTTGATCTCAAAGAGGTCCTCTTCTTCTTCTTCAGCTTCGATATCATGATCAGTTGCAACTTTGCTGCAAGCCATTGCCTGTAATTCTTTGGTTGCAGCAGCATCCTTGGCCATGCTATAGATATAGATAGATACGATGAAGTGTCTTTATGGAATTTCTGTTGACCAATTAAAAGTATATGTGTGCAGCTGATGGAACGTTGTTCTATGCGTTGCGTGCTGGAGAGCTATTTATATATACGGTTGGATTGGACCGGTGGGGTTGCTGGCTGGAAGGTGGATGGAGGATCGCTCCTCAACAAATCTACAACTAGCTATTTCCAACACGAACTGAGGTCGATGCACCCATTTTCAAACCACGGAATCCACCAATATATCAACATCCTGTAGAAAAACACGTAATACACCAATCTAGCTTGTCGTTTTATTGACCGGAGGAAAAAGGACAAAGGAATCTCAAGATTGAAGAGTGAGATATTGAGGGGCAGGTCTTTCGTCTTCTAAAAGGACTTGAGTTAATATTTTCTTTTACTACTTTTTTTTTTTTTTTGTTTTACCACATTCTCGTGTAGATGAAGAAATGGTTAAGTAAACTCTATTTTCTTGAATTGCAGTGAGCATGCTGATATATATATATATATATATATATATATATATATATTGGATGGACCTTCTTTTATGTGCTCTGCCTACTTCAAGTGATCAGTCATGGAGATCCAATTTGATAAAAAGGAAAAAAAAAAAAAAAGGATATACTGACAAGAAGTCATATGTAGATTTGAATTAGAACATTCTTGATTCAGATTGGAATTGTTCATGTGCACCCGCCGAGCTTGGCAGACACAGAAAATTGAAGTCAACAGAAGTAGAGCTAACTACCTGAACGGACCACAAGATGTTGCACCCTATTTCCAAATTGCCTAATTCTGATGGATAAGCAGCAAGTAGCTTTTGGGACATGAGAGTCTCAACTCCCGATGACGAGAGACAAGAGTATCGACTCCTACTCGGATTCTGGTCATCCAAGCAACCAAATCAAAATACAGAATTGGATACATACACATTAAAAGATTCTGGTATTGCCGTACTGATACAATTGCAACTATAGACTATTCGAACAGTATGGACTATTTTTTTTTTTTTTTTTTTTTTTTATGTATGTGAGTAGCAGCATCGGCTCTATGACCCAAATAATAATAATAATAATAATTTAAAGCTCCGTTTGAATAGAAGGAAAGTAGTATAGGAAAGTGAAGTGAAATAATGTGAGGTAAAGAAAAATGAAAATGAGTTTGTTATACGCGTTTGGTTATTAAGAAAAATATTGAGAGAATATAAGAAGTTAAATGATAGTTGCTAGTAGTTACTACTAAAACTTTTGTGAGTAGCCAACTATTTTCCTTCACAATCCTGCATATTTTTCAAGACACAAAATGCAAAAAAAAAAAGTGTAGGAAAAAGCAATAAAAATTTTCAACATTACTGCCAACCAAACATGCATGAAGGGGAAAAAAAAATACTTACTTCACTTTCTCACACTTTTCCCTACAAACAAACACGACCTGAAAGACGACAAAATAGGTCGGCCACCAATGTGGCACCTGAAACTACTACTACATTGAATAATATTAAACAAAGCTTACTTTCTCTCGGCAAGAGTTTTCGTTAACAACACATAAATTAACCTCACAAGATACAACCAAAAGGCAATTGCTGACTTCTGGTTGCACCCATGGAACTTAAGTGCTACTCACACACACACTTAACAAACAAAGTTTACTTTAATTAGCAAAATTCGTCCAATCTACATGTCTAATTTTTCCTAAGATATTCACATAGAAATTGCCTTTACGCAGAAAATGATCTGATTTACTAACATTCCAATAATCACAACTCTGAGGAGTTTTGATTGAAATTTTTTTTGAAGTGTAGGTGAGAATTGGAATCACAACTCTGAAGGAGTCTTGATTGAAATTATTTTTAAAGCATAGATGAAAAGTCTTGAATATAGAATCTTTTATTTATACTCCTTCCTCGTGTATTCATCAAACACCTCACTTTTAGGGATGGCAACGGGGCGGGGGTTGGGGCGGGGGACCCCTCCCCCGTCCCCCGCCCCGTTGCCTATTAGTTCCCCCCGTCCCCCGCCTCCCGCTCCCTCCGCCCCGCCCCGCTTCCCCCGCGGGATTAATAAAATTTTATTATATAATTTTATTATAATTAAATTTTAATAAATAATCAAGTACTAAAATATCAACACATTACCAAATTATTATTCATTGTAATTTTACAATTGAAACTCATAAAAGCAATCAAACAGAAGTTATTTGAATACAATCCAATATGATGAAATAAATATAACTAAAATAGTCAAATTTTCACTTTTAGTACAAATGCAATCACTAATTCATCAGTGTGTTTGTGCTTTTTTTTGAGAAAAAAATGTTATTCTATTAAGTGTAATTAGAAATTTAGTATAAATGTATTAGTAAATTTATTATAACTAATTAATAAATTCTATTAGTAGACATGTATAATTATTCATATAATTGATAATATCAATTATATTACATAAACTAATATACATTATATAATACATCTAACTAATAATATCATTATCATAAGTTTATAACTAATTAACTTACATATAATATATAGTCATTTATATATATATATTTTTTTTTTGCGGGTGGCGGGGCGGAGGAGTATACCCTTCCCCCCGCCCCGTTTCTAAGCGGGGGGAAAAAATTCCCCCCCCCCCCGCCCCAACCCCCGCCCCGTGAGCCCCTCGCTGGGCGGGCACTCGCGGCACCCGCCCCCATTGCCATCCCTACTCACTTTCTTGATTAATGGGAAAATTGGAGCACCCGAATTGTTTGCCTCTTTTCAGTCCAAAGCCAATTCCAAAAAGCCCATGTGTTCATTCAGAATGACTGCTAAACTGTCCAAACATTCAGATTGGCCCACCTTACCGATGGTGGGCTAAATTGCAGACGGGAATTTCACACACCCACTCATCTTTGGGCTTTGGGCAATTTTTGGATAGACTTTGAGATGAGTTGGAGGGGTTCTTATTGCCTGCCCAGTCATGGGCGTCCATGGTAAAGGTCTCAAGAATGACCTTGGGCTACGAGCAATCTTTTTTTCCTTCCCCTAGCTCCTTTTCTTTCCCCCTGGATTTTTTCTTTCCCGTTCCGTTTTTGATGCTTTTCTTCCCCTCGTTCTTTAACCTCCTTTCTTCTTCTCCTTTCCTTTCTTTCGTCTCCGAATAGCAAGTTTGTTGGGTTTTCGAAAGGAGTAGATTCCAAATTGCCGCTCCAAGTCAAGACAGACATACAGCATCTGCACATCAATACCCCCACAGGGACGCAATAGGGAGAAAACGAAGCAGAAGCAGCAGCGTATTCAGTGTTTTATAGTATTGCAGTAGTAGTAGTACGTAGGGAGAGACAGACTAGTAGTGTGTAGTGTGGCGTATGAGTGATGATGGGGACTGCGATTTCAGTGGAACGACAAGAAGAAGAACAAGAGCAAGTAGTAGTTGGCGGAGGAGGTCTCTCAGCTACAGTGGCAGTCATGGGATGTGCCGCCATGGCTGTGTTTTATGTTGCAATCCTTTATGCTCCCACCTTAATTCTACGCTTGCCCCCGCCCGCTTCCTACAAATCCTTCATGATTAGACGCTTCATCTGCGCCGCCATCTCCTCCCTGGTCTCCATCTTCGCCTCCGCTCTCATCCTCCCTGTAAGCCTCCCCTCTGCTAATTCTTCTCTTTTTTTGCCTCAGTTTATTTTTTTTCCTTTTCGCTGTTAGGCGCCTTAAAAAGCACCAATTGCTAAGATAGTTGCTTTCTTGAAGCTCTCAACATACCCCCTTTTAACTGAAAACTGAGCTGGGTAATATCAGTTTCATCCTTTTCATTGGCTAGAAAACTTCAATGACAATTATCTTTGATGGTTTGTGTCCCTCTTCAACTGTCCTTTTGTTGATAATTGACCAATCAGTTGAAAGTTTTGGTGTGTATTCAGCAGTGCCTTTTGTCAACCGAAGTACTTAATTGAGCGTCTCTTTTGGTTTTGTCATTCTTTTGAGTATCTATTTCCTCATATATAACTTAAAACTTAGTGAACTCGAAGCTGAAGAAGCCAACTTTGACAATCCTTGGGTGAAACCAGATGACCAATTTGCCAAGGAGATTTATTACTAAAATACAGGGTAAAGTGCAGCCTTGGATGAATAGCGGAGCATTACGTTGAATTTCATCTGTGTTAGTCGTAATTTTCATGGATGAATGGTAACCCATACAATGTAGCATGTTGATCCCAATGTTTCCTTCTCGCTTTCTGGTGTATGCACTTAGTCTATCTTGGTTTTGATCTTTAACGCACCTGCTAAACTTTCACCAAATCTGTGACCTACGCTTGATTAAAGGAAAAAAAAAAGAAGATAAAAACACTGATGTGATTGGGATATTTACATCTTATTACTTATTTCAATCTGCTTCAAACAAATTCTGGCCTCTGTATGTTTGATATTTATATCTAATTACTATCCCACCTGTTCGATGTTGGTCATTTGATATGACATTTCAATCTACTTAAAACAATTCTACCCTTGGTATGTAGAGTGTGGCAAACGGTATCCTGAACCCAGCCAATTAAAATACACGAAATGATGCACGGTCCTTGGCTGATCCATCACGAATTTTGATTTCACCCTCTATCCTCTCTTTTCCGCTTATTTTTTATGGGGCCCACGTCTGGTGCAATATGGACACCCTAGCACAGACTATCTCTTGTATGCATGTGTTCTTTCCTGTGTTTATGCTGCCACTCTGCTTATATCTCATATCTACTTAGATTTCATTCAAGGACTTACTAATCTGTCCATCTTTTGATGTAAAATTTTTGGAGTGCCATTTCTGATTTTTATTTCCAATTGTGACTCATTTGTGTCAGCTAAGATGGCATGTACCTGATGTTTCCAGTGCTTTTGGCATAAGATTTGATCATCTCGTAAGTATTCTGTTTGAGTTTGCTTTACGTTATTAGCTTTTAGTTTTGCTTGTGCTTTTTATTAGTTCACATTATTTCTGGATTTGGAGATTGAAAAGGATGACTTATGCTGAAATGCAATTTTGTGTATGAAACAGTGGCAAGCTTTGATCCTTCCTCTCTCTCTGACTTCCCTAATGTATGCTGGGTCATTCGTCCAGAAATGTTTGCATCTCCTTGATTCATGGGAGCAACATCGAAACTATGGCAGAAATGTAACAATTGAGTGGATAAGTAAGGTGCAGGACAAGTGTATTGATTTGATGCTTACGATGCCTTCCAACATCTCAGTTTGGCGCAACTATATTGTGGTTAGTTTGTGTATTAGCTTTTTATATTGCTAAACAATTTTTCTCTTAGTTTTGCCTGTTATATTTTCTCGGAACTGCTTGTCTATTCTGGTATATGTTTTAAAAGGATAGGAAGCTTTTTTCCCCCCAACTTTCTCAAGAGTCAAATGTTCTGTAGCCTTTATATCTTTACTAATTTCTTGTTGGGAGATATCAATGATCTGCAATTCTGGCTCGCTTAGCTGCATAAACCCAAGTTTGCTTGATGATTTTAGATATTTAAAGATCTCTCGTACTTCCCAAAAAAAAGAAAAAAAGAAAGATCTCTTGTACTGCATGAAATGAGTTTGGTTAATTTTGTTGGTTAGTAGCATGCTCATTATGTTTTACACACTGGTTTTTGAGATATATTGTGCAATAGAAGAGTTGATGTTTAACTTGTGTTAGAGATATGATTGGTTTCTGGAAATGTATATGATTACTGGATTAGCTGGGGATACATGGTGCCATCCACTGTCAAGTTTGATATGGTCAGTATATGTTTGTGAGAGCATGAACTTGTTGACATTGTCATTCTTTTAATGTACTTAGATATAAAGCGAAGTGGTATTAACAATGTGCAGATAATCCATTCTTTACAAAATCTGAAGGATCCTTCTGTAAGACTCTCAATATATCAACTACTGATGTTATGTTCTGTTTGCTAGCAATAATGTGATGTTATTAGTTAATGCAAATATGTAGTCAAGTGTATGTCTCCATTGACAGCCTAAAAGCTGAGGAATAGATGTAATATGGGTGGAATGATTCTATGAAGCATTTTAACTGAATTAAAGTCCTGCTTCAGATATGTGTGATTCTGTCAGCAATAAATGGAATACTTGCATGTCACACAGCTATAGTTTTCAAAACAAGGCTGTATAATTTGTTTGGAAGGTACTCTCTAAACAGAAATAACCTGTGATCAGAACTATAATATATTCATATTCTTTTCTAAGTTTTTTTTTAAATATTTGAAATTACAGCTTATGGTTCTAGAACTCTTAGGCATTTTCTCTGTCAATACATTTTTTGTAGCTTTATTTGGAACTTCAATTTAGGGTGGTGGTTAGCTGTTGTGGTCAGACAATTGTGTGCATGAGAGTATGACATAAAAGCTTCTGGTCAAGATTTTAGCTACAACTTATGTTAATGTCAATGCCAATAGATAAAACAGCGGTCCAATGTGAGTTGGAAAAAAAGTAGAACTAACATTATATCAGTCAACAAACTTGTTCAAAAGTGTGCTGTAATTTGAACGTAGCCTCTTTCTTTGTATTTCTCTTTTAATTGGTCTGTTTATGGACCCTCTGCTTGTTAATTGGTTTTTGAACTTTTTGCTGGATATGATTATGCAGGCTCCAATTACAGAGGAGTTGGTATTTAGAGCTTGTATGGTACCCCTCCTTCTTTGTGGAGGTTTTAGCACTTACACAGTTGTATTTCTTGGCCCCATCTTTTTTAGTTTAGGTGAGTGAAGGCTTCCTTTTTTTATTTTTTTGGGAGGTTGTAAGTTCTGTTTGAAATGGTTGAGTCACTTCTGCAAAAAGGTTATCTTACTAAGCGTAATTCAAACTTGTCTTAGGGAAATTGATATATTCATATCACCTAAAATGAAATATGAATTCTACTTTTTTGTTTTTAAATTTTTTTGGGTTAGCAGCGGAAGGGTGGGAGTTAAGAATCGGGGAGGGGAAAGGGGGGAATTTAACCTAGGAACTCTAATTCCTAGGCCTCAACCCTAGCCTGTAGACCAAGGCCGCCTCAGCTAAATATGAATTCTACCTGTTAAGGATTTAATTCATAATATTTTAATACATTAATACAGTAAGATGACGTTCTTTCTTCTGCTTTTCTTTGTCAATTTCTGGGATAAGCAGAGAATTATTTCTTAGGCATGACTGGCATCATGTGGGTTTTTGTTTTTTCCTTGTCAGTATGCTTATTGTTTTGATTGGGCATTTTTCTGTTCTTAAATCACCTTGTATTGCTGGACTGTGAAATAGGTATTCCCCAATCCTGTCAAAGGTTCAAGCTTTAAGTTATACCATCTATCTGCTCTTCATTTTGTTAACTCTTGTCCTTTTCGGAACTTATCTCCAACCATATGCATTACTTGTTTCTCTTATTTACTACTTCACGGAGACTAAGGATATGTTTCATTTTCAGCTCATTTAAATCATATATTGGAATACTATTTCCAGAAAAACAGGAGCTTGGTCAAAGCATCCATGGCTGCAGGTATGCTTCCTTTCTCTGTCAACTCAGAGAACTCAAATTTTCAATTCGGTGAGAACAAAGCAAAAGGAGTTACTTTGCATTTGGTTTAATCCCTCTCTAGTCAGAGAAGAGTTGTTTGATCACTTTTGATGTAAAATTTTGGATAAGAGAATGACACAACATTGACACTCATTTAGTTTATCAAGAAATTAATTTTGTTGAGAGGTACCCTTGAAAAGGTGTAATGTTCAAATTGAAGTAGGATAAGGATCCAACTTGGCATTGATCTTTTTAGGGGCTTCTTTTGATTTATGATTTCTTTTTCTTAGGATTATCTTTGTGCCTCAGGTTCTTTCTGTTCCTGGCTTTTTAACGTAATGCTTATTTTCAGTTTCCTGTTTCTGATTTTTGTTCCAGGTTTCCAGCTTGGCTACACTGTTATTTTTGGGTCGTATGCGTCATTTTTGTTTGTTCGAACAGGTGGGCAAAGCTTATCAAAACATAAATCTTGAAATCTCTTTTTTAACTATTCTCTTTTGGCAACTTGATTAACTGCAATGAGATTGGCTTATCAATCTTAGAACACCTTTAGATCCAGGATAGTTTCATTGCCCCGGTTGAGTAGAATTCTTACATGGGGTTTGTGGTAATTTTAGACATTCTGCTTTTAGGTTTGCCTGCAGGCAAGTTGCTTCCGACAAATCTTTTGCTTTGGAGGATGTTGATTAAAAGATGGGTTATGGGCTTGCTAGTATAATTTCTTCAACGTAGAAAGCATTTTTTGTTTTCCTTTTTTGTCCTCATTTGGCTTATTCTGATTGGCCTATCTTTTGTGATATTCTTCTTGTTTCATTGTGATTTTCAGGGCATCTTATTGCTCCCCTAGTTGCTCACATCTTTTGCAATTATATGGGTTTGCCCACAACTTTTTCACGAAGGGCAGGTATGTGGTCTCAAGCTAGATATCTTTGTCTGAATAGCTCCAAAATATTGAGAAAAATGTTGATTTATTGCTTTAAGCATTTTGATTCATATGTTGTTTGAACTTTCCCTTCTCGCCTTCCTATTTGTCACCATTATTTCCTTTTGTTTCTAAAAAAATTTTGCTGCATTATCTTGCCAACTTTTTTACTCCGGTATGTACCCTTGAGCTCTCTCGTATTCATAGAGCCCTGAATTTTATGACCTATTATCAAATGAAAAGGCTATTGTGTGCTCCACACAAGAAAAATAAAAAAAATCGGCACGCATTGTTTGATAGCTGAATATGTAGAAGTGTGAAGTGGTCTTTAATTTCGGAAAGCAAGTTTTAATTATGAATGCAAGAAATATATTTGAGACAGACCCCATTTAAGATGTTATACGACCAGTTGAAAATGATGCATACAATTCTGTACGTGTTTTTCTTATAGAATCAACCGTGTGACATAGTTGCATAGATATCCTTGACTTTTAACAGTGCAGTAATTACTCCAACTGCTGTCTCCCAAGACTTGACAATTTTCCATACATACATTTCTATCATGTTCTATTACGAAAAGATCATGCTTTTGTATTGATAAGGATAATTTTGGAATAACGAATCTTATTATTGTGGGCATGAGAATGGAGGAAAAACGTATGCAACCTGAACAAAAACCCAAGCCAGAAGCAAGTTAATGTAATTTCAAAAGCCATAATTGCACCAAAATCTGGGCGATCAGTGGAGCTATAGCCTTAAATTAATTCAAAAATTGGATAGTCACGCCCTTTTAAATTTGATCATCACTTAACAGTAGCGTCTGCGCTCTTCAACATGATACTATTAGGGTTTAAGTAAGTTTCTTTTTTTTTTTTTTTTTTTGTCAAACAGGGTTTAAGTAAGTTTCTTGGTACAGTAAAATGCGCTTTAAAATCACCTGTTTCAGAAGAATTTCGGTTTCGCATGTGCAGTAACCAGCTCCTCCATTTCCCCTTTTTGAGTTAACCAGTGTACTTGACTATGTTGTTTCCGGGCCTGCATGTCCTAAAATGAGCTCATTAACCCTGTATAGTGATTATGATAAATGATTAAACACCTTTTTGCCTTGTTTCGCCGTAATGAACAATTTCTATTAATTGCGATCAGGAGTAGCGAGTTTGGCATTTATAGCTGGGAGTCTCGTCTTCTTCTGGCTTCTTTTTCCACTCACAAGCCCGCATTTGTACAATGATAGAATGCATAGCTGCAAGTGCTGGCATGGATATTGTACGTGGAGCTAAGCCTTGTGAAGTTCTAATGCTGGATTTCTAAAGAAAACCTTCACGTTACGAAACTAGTTTGTTGTCCTTTTCTCTTTCGTGTAAAGTTGTTATCTTGGTTCTTTATGCTGATGATTCAGTTATAGACCCTTCTACCAACTGTAACTTCTTTTGAGTTTTCTCTTCTCCTAACACGAAGATGGAAAGGGGAAATCTGCCTCGAACCTTTTTCGTTTATTACCATTACTGTTAAGCGTCTATTTTATCTCCATGACTTGAATATGTGCATTGATTTGGGAAGGGTGCGACTTGTAACCCAATGTCCATTTTCCTTTTTTTCTTTTTTTGGTATTTCCTCTACTAGACTTCATTTGCACATAATAACGTATATTAATAATAATTCATTCATTTCATAATGAATTAATTAATGATGCATGATGATAATCATGAACGTAGTAGTAGGACCACTCAGTTGTCTTGCCTTGATCATGAGTCGGGCTTATGTGCTGAATAAAGCACACACGCCATCAGGGAAATAAGAAGGAAGGATTAGTAAAACGCTGTTGAATCACTGTACTGAACATGTTAGCTAAACATTGTTGACAAATAAGTGTCTATTAATTTTTATAGAGAAAAACATTTCAATAATAGTAAAGCAGGCAAGAGGCAGTCGTAACAGGCGGGCCTGCTGCTCCTCTTTGCAAGGAAGGGGAAGGCCATGGTGATGCAAGAAAATGAAAGTTGATTTTGATGATCGAAGGAGGACAGGTTTTGGCTGATTAAATTGATGTTGGAGTTGGGAGTAGGCCGGGCAATCAAGACCACTGCTCATCATGATACAACAATATCTGCGATATCATCAAAAGCTTGGAAATCGAGGGATGGGAAATGATGGTCTCTGAGATATTGCTCTGATGACATAAAGATCCGAAGGGGATACTGAATCAAAGCGAGGGAGATGTACCAGTCTTCTCAGAGAGAAAACAAGCATAATATGGATTGGATGGACCGAGTCACCAGAGAGAATCCATCCTACGACTACTGCTACTACTACTACTACTACTACTAGCGTAGCATGGAGTATTATTTTGATGAAAATTGGCCATCTTTTTCTACCGGGGACTGAATGGTTTAGTGGAAGTATGTTCGAGTGGTGTTTGGCTGTTTTCTGGCTTATTTCTCTTGGGTCTTCCACAGGACGCTGCAGTCATCATTAGCCTATGCGCCAGCCCTTATTTTGGCTTCCCTTCCCATATTTTGACTCTCTTCCCTCAGACATGGACGGATTCGGTAGAGAGCGCAGAAACATGCCATCCCTAAAGGCCGAAACGAACACGTGGGATGGGAAGGGTTTTGTGAAGTGAACTCAAATGTTGACAAGAAAGACGCTTTGTTTGTTGCGAGTCCTGTGACTTGTTTTCTTGTTTGGTTTGATCGCTTGATGGTCAACCTGTTGCCACGTCGTATCCTATGAGTTGACGTGGTGGGCTCTCTCAGTCTGAACCTAGTCAAACATAATCAACCCCTCTTCGTTGACTTTTCTGCTGAATGAATCTTGATGAGGTTACCTCTGATTGGATTTAAGATCCTCCCGTCGCTTTGCTTTAGCTTCCTTGATGGATATGGCCTGTGATTGATTTCTTGTATTCTGCTTTTGCTTTGTGAAGTGATTACATTTTTTTTTTCCCTAAAATAAAATCCCCCAGACAGGCCAAGATTCAGAGCAAGGGCAAACTTAAAAAGTATATATACATACACTAACACCGTTGAATTCATGACATGATATGTGTGTAAAAATTAAATTTTAAATTTAAATTTTACATAATTTTCATTCATTCAACGCTGGCGGACAGTATATACACTGTCAGTATAAAAAAGATTAATCGTATATATATATATATATATATATATATATATATATATATATATATATATATATATATATATATATATATATATATATATATATATGATTACCTTCTAAGTCCTTGGTTTTTAACAAATGGCTAAAAATAAACGCGCCGTGTATCATACATACTACAACCGGCTTATTGTCACACCCGAACCTTTTCTCGATTGGAGACAAGTTCCAAGTTTGGGCTCTTCCCCGCAGAACAAGAAAATATGGATGACATAAGATTGCAATATATTTTCTCTGTGGATCAATGAACATATTCGTAGTTGCATTTCTGGATATCACGTATTAGTATGGTTCTAAAATTTATCGGGCATGAGTATTTGGACATCCAATTTCTTGTATCCTACGAAATCTATAGGTGGATTTTTTCGCATAATAATTGATATGTGGACCGAGTAATTTTTTACCCCACGAGTAACCCCACGACCCAATTTCTTCTTCCTTACAAGCCATATCTGATGCTTTTCGTCCTCTGTGTACTTGTCATGTTCATGTTCTTCTAAGTCCTTTTGCAGAAGAAAAATGGGGACTTGTATTCAATTCGATTGACAAACATGGGGTTAAATTGGGAGGAAGTAAACCAAGTAAGCGTCGAGGACAGAGTGAATGCCACAGCACACATTGCAAGAACATATGGATGTTTAAAATACTAGCACAAGAAGTCATGTTTCTTTTCCGAGTTTGTCCATATCTTCTTTCTAAAGTTTTCTATGAACTACTGCATTCTACAAATCTTTATTGGCATTCACACTATGTTTGTTGGTTTCTTAAAGTATAAACTGAAAAAATAACATCTTAGTGAAAGACTTGTATTGAAGGATGAAAATAACCTTATATATTTTATTCATCAATTTGCTATTTATAGTGTTGTCGTAAAACAAATTAATATAATTTTTACAATTAATAATTATTCTAAAAATTCTCAACAATGTGACTTGATAACATAATAATATTCTACTAGCAAATATTAGCTAAAAACAGTTGTTAACAAACTAACATGATGCGACGATCTTTGATTAACAAATATCCTAACAATAAGACTTTATTTAATTACTAACAAGTATAAAAAACATCTAAAATATTTGTAGAAAAAGTTGGCACATCTCAAGAAAGTCAAACCAGGACAGGACAACTACTTTCGAAATGTGGGCAGCGGTGAGGTCTGAGAATGAATTTTTATTCCCTCTCTTGAAAGACCTTAATTGTGAACCATATTGAATCTTTGGTACTTTATTGTTTGCATTTATAAAACTTCCATCTCTTTCTGCTTAATCCAACTAGATAACCACACAAATGACAGAACTAGCTCTTTTCTGTACTTAGACACACGTTTGAATCCCACGTTAAAGTTTGCACAGAAATAGTAGTTATTCTCCGAGGAGCAAAGATGGATGAGAATGTGCACATTTTATTCCTATGATTTGCTAACCCATCGTTTGCATGTAGAAGATACTACTACATAAAATACCACCACGGATATCAACGCACTAAACTAAATACCACTGTTTCCGACAATTGGGCAACAAACATATACCACTGGGGAAAAGACATGTCACATATATTGAAGTTCTAGCTAAAGTTAAAACTGCCACAGTTGAGTTTTGCATGATACATCTAAGGCCCCAAAGAACAAAAACAGGATACAACAAAAGATACTGCAAGGATATACCGCTACCACCATACTAGTATTCATATATAGAAACTGTTGCTCCTGATGGATGGATGCCGGATGGATGGATGGATGGATGGATGGAGGGACAGCTACCAAAATATTGTCCTATGCAAAGACTACAATTGATACTGCAGCGAGGTAACTACCACTTTGACTCCTATGGTTTTGCAAAAAATACGTACTGGTAATACTAAAAGAGGGAGGAGTCCTAGCTAGGTGGGCCCAAAGATGTCCCAGGCAATATTTTGCTTCAGTTGTTGTTGGACTTGGAAGCGCCCGCGCTGGAGCTGGAGCCGGAGCAGAGATTAAGATCAGGAATGGAGTCAGAGGAATGATTGGGTCTTGGGTTCTTGTTCCCATGAGCTAGCTTGCGTTTCAGCTCATTCAGCAGTGCTTGATTCTCTTTGTTCAGCAGCTCTGCTTTCTTCCTCAGCCTTTCGTTCTCCTTCATGATGTAACAGTTTTCCAAGTACAGTTTTGAGTTCAGCTTGTCCATCGCTGATTATACGTGCAACAGAATGGCTAGCAATCCTGAAACAGAGATCATGAACGATAAAGAAATGGGGATGTCAGGTTATGATTCGATTTCCGGAATGTCAATAAACAAGACCAAATCGAAAGAACGCTTCAAAGATGGCTTGCCTTCAAGATGTTTATCGATTTAGTAATCAAATTCTTCAGGATTTATGCTGCAGAAAGAAAATTGTTCTAACCTATTCCGTATGCTTTTAGCTACCCCGGAATGTAGGAAGTTAAAGCAGTTCAGGGAAATAATGGGCAGGCACGATGAAAGAGAGTGAAAACAGGGCAGGTGGAACGCCCAGCAAGAACAGCTTTTATACTTGACTAGCTCGTAAAATTTCTGATTTATTCATTAAAATAACACGCAAAAAGCGATAAAGAGGAAGAATATGAGTATCTCCAAATCCGCACTCATTTAAAAATGGCTCCTTTCTGTTGTCCTGGCTAGGAAGACAAGAATATAGTATCATAACAAGATGACAAATACCGTTTAAGATGTTGAAAACAAAAAATAAAAGTGAATACCATCATTATGGTTTAATAAAATGCACATGCATGGCTTCAGAACATTACAATTCGTGTTCCTAATCATAAATATGCCCATTTGTGTTTCTCTTTGATACATTTTGAGTGTGAAAAAGAAAAAGAAAATAGATACAAAAAGAAAAAGAAACACCGACAGACACTCCTCCTCCTGCGAACAACCTATGCTGCTGAAGCCTAAAAGTAACGACTTACGAACCACCAAAACCCCCTCTCTCTAAAAAAAAAAAAAAAAAACTTAAACAGATATATTGGCTTTTTATTTTTGTAGACAATTGTAGAAGAAGGACAAGAACGAGCAGTGTGTTTTGATTAACTGCAATGTTTGGAGACTTTCCGTTGTGAATAATGTACATGATGAATAACAAACCAAAGACAGTCCCAAGTCCCAACTTTAGTCAAGAGGAAAAAAAAAACAAAACAAACAAATGCACCCCATGTACAAAAGATATTGTCTACCTTTACATGTGAAAGTAAGCAGAGAAGAAACAAACAAAAACAACTACTAGACTACTTGTAACAGCAGCAGAAGCAATAGGAGGAGACGTAGTAGTTGTTGTTGTTGTTGTAGTAGAATAGACGAAAAGAGGAAGAGAGACAAAAGGGGGTGGGGTCTCCCTTTAGCTTTTCTAAAAAGATCACCTTTTCGAAGGTTGGCAAGAGCAAGAAGCAAAGTTGCAAGCAAGCAGCTTTGGCCGAGGAAGTGTAACAAGAGTTTCCTCTACTTGGCAGTTAAAAAGGGCGGAACCTACGGGACAAAGAGAGCTAATGGGGGGCAGGTCAATTTATATAGTGCAAAAGAGTAGGAAAGAGAAAATCTATGGAAGGGGGAGGGGAAAGAGGGGGGGGGGGGGGGGTGGGGGACATGCTTTTTCTACCCATCTGCAGAAACAATCATGTATGTGTAAGCACGGAAGGCGGCTTGTATTGGAAAGGATTTAAATGTTCTTCTTCCAATTTTCACTTTGCCATATGATGATGATGATGAGTTTTTTTAGGGGATGGCGTCATGTGAATGATGGGCTGTCAGAGAAAGGGGCATTTTGGGTAGTTTGAGGCGTTGCCATTCCACACGCTTTGTAGAACTTCCAAAGAAGGGTATTTCGGGACCTTCACAGGGGGTTTCGAATGATGGTAGGGCTTGGCGGTCCGAAGATTCGCAATGATGGTTTGGATTGGTTCGAACCGACGCAGCCCATCATCACACCAGACCAGTGACCAGCCCCCCACCTTCCCCTACCATCGATTCTCTTTTGTTTTGTTTTGTTTTGTTGTGATCATCCAAATCCACTCCTCCCCCCTTCTTCAGCCTTCCACTTGGTTTATTTACAAGCCCTCTTTTTGTCTTTTGATAAACTGCCCTAATTTTGCCTCTAATCTGACTGATTTGCCCGTTTGGCTTTCAAGATGTTTAGGCCTAATCTCCCTTCCCTCTAGACATATCAATCGCTAAGATTTGATTTAGATACTGATTTGTTTGAATAGAGTATTATTTGAAATAATTATTGTTATTTTTTTATGATACGATGTATATGAGATATAAAGGTGATTGAAAATATAAAAAAGATGAGTTAGAAAATGTATTTATGATGCAAGCGAAATATTTTTTGGAGAAATTTGCTATCCAAACATCTTTTAATTCAAATCCTCTGCCCAAATTCCTTTGACTATTTGGATAACTTGAGAAGAATTTGAATTTGAAATCCTCCAAAAATAGTTTTATAGTTCAAATGAGTGCATTTGAAATTCACTCAAAAATATTTCAAATCCCCTTCACTTATTTTTGTCTATACATTAAAGAATCTACCCTTCTTTTTATGCGTGTATAAAAAGAAGTTATTAACCGTTAATTCACTGAAAAATAGTTACTGGAAGTGAAACGGTGGATTTGAAACAGCGGGAATGTAAACCCACAAACGGAGAAGAAAAAGAAGAATGAAAATTTGATTTTCCGCCCCTGAACTTTACAATTATTTAGTTTCTACCTCCCATGTTTACCTTAAATATAAATTCCTTTCACAATGTAACAACCCTTAGCCAAAACAATGTGTTTGGATTAAATATGAATTATAAATTCTCATTTCAAATCCATTCATGTTAAATACCTCATGAAATTCAAATCCATCAATCTAAAAGGACCATAAAGTATTATTTGGTAACTTTATAATAATGTGTTTCAGCAATTAAATATAAAAAAGAGCATTGCTATACTAAGCAAAATATCATCACCAAATTCCAAACCGAATAGTATGAACACTAGAATCAACTTTATCCTCGAAAGATAGGAAAAACATGGAATGATTATAATGTGAGGCATCTTCCTATTTATCTTTATCATTTGATTCATTTAATCATAGTTGTATTTTATATCTGTTTTTATTTTTAAAGAAATAATTGATAAGTGAAATTCTATTCTTTATTAAGGGGTCTATGAAACGACCTATAGAAGAGATCTATAAAACTCATTATTGATTCTGAATGACTTTAAAGAAAAACATTATTATGTATAAATGTGATCGAATTGAAATCCAATCCTTGTCTTAAAGCTCACTTACCAAACATCTATTAGTCTATGTCGTGGATATAATAAGCCTGAACTGAAAAAGCTCAGCCTGATTTGTTATATTGGATTAGAGACATAATTGGACATGATTTATGATTTGCATTAGATTCTAATGCTATGCAATGCAGAAGGGTACACTCTTTTAAACTTATTCCTCGAAATGAAGAATACAAGTCGCCGGTGGGAATCTAACTGATGGGAGGGAGCCATGAAGTGGCGAGCCACAAATAGTAGTTGGTGGGAGGTGAAGGTTAAAGCACTACAAAATATTTTTGGCGGTGACTAATAGATCAAATGAACCGTTGGGAAAAAATTAGGGAAGCCATGAAAGGAAATTGTAGCACTAGTAAACTAGTACTTCCACTAATTTAAAGTTGGTAAAGCCCCTTTTTTTTTTTGTGTGTGTGTGTGTGTCCGGGTAAGAGGGTAAAGCTAAGATTTAACCAGGAAAACTTGGGTGATTAAATAGCCTGAAGCAAGAGGTACAGCTATTTGGAATGCAGAAGAAAGCAAGCAAGAAAAGCACCACAGAATCGGACTGACTAAATTAAGGAAAAAGTTCTGGTATCCAATGAGCTTTTTACAGTATGATGGCCTTTGTTGCAATATGATGGAGTTTTGTTTCACGAAATACAAAGTAAAGCATAATTCTTTTGGTTAGCATCATAGAGTTGATCGAGCATTTTTCTTTGTCATAATAGTAGTAGTATTAAGTTGTTGTATCTGCGTAATGGAGGAGGGGTAGGGGCAGGCTAACGCGTTATGAATGAGTGCATTAACGTGAAACATCATGGCTTTCCAGGCGGATCTTTTGATGTATAATAATGAACCAGTTTAGGAGTAGTATTTGATATGCCGTGCTGGGTATTTCTATACAGCTTGCAGATAGATATTGGTGTAAAATTAATGTACATAGCTGATTCCAATTAGCTAACATGATTAGTTATTCGTAAACACAAATGAATTGCAGAATCGGAGGCACCTTGCAACTGTTGTAATCGTACAATTTTTGGTTTCTGATGGTTTAGCTTGTAGTGCGTAGCATCATAAAGGAAAAAAAAAAAAAAAAAGAGGAGAAAGGGCATAGTATCAGAAAGCAAAGGAAGGCAGTGGTAATAATGGAGTAAACAAAGTAAAATAAAAAGAAGGAAGAGGAGGAGGTCTTCCCAATCCCAATCCCAATCCCAACCCAACGTGCATGAAATGAAGAAAGAGTTGTAGCAGTAAATGTTGCAACAGTAGCAGCCAGCGATTCTTCTGGTATAAATTGTGCCCTCTGAAGGAAGCAATGATGGCAATGCCATGAAAATCTATCTAATAATAGCAACAATTGGTCTCCTCTCTAGTAAATAGTACGTAAATAGTAGTGATTTCCCAACCCTCTTAAATAAATGGGTGCGCCTTTTTGCAGCCAATTCGAGTGGTGACCCTTTATTAAAAAGAAGTTTCTTTCATGATTTAGGAGGTTGGGGGGTTATTTAACATAAATGTATCGCAGTGACCAAAAGATTTTACAACGCCATTGACATCATATCAAGCATTCATTCCGCACAAACCCAATTGATTGCCACACTCCTCCGCCTTCATCTTCTTTCTTCTTCTTCCCAGTCTTCTTCTTCATCATCTATTATCATTTTCTTGCCCTCCTATAGGCCATGAGCAAAATTCTAGTTAGCCAACTTGGCAGTGGACCTCCATTCCATTCATTGCCTTGCCCGCCCATTTGGCCATTTGAGAGAGATGATTGCATTGCCCGTGTGATGTTGAACCATGCAATTTCATTGGGGCATTACTGGTACATGCGAATGAATTCTTTCTTGATTTCGAATACGCTTTTAATTTTTTGTTCTTTTCCCTCTCTTTGCAAAGAGCATGACCTCATCAACAGCCAAGATTCAACCCTTCAAAGTCTCTCTGCTTTATCTTTCTGAGGTAATTTTAATCATTTCGCATAATATCAATCCCTGCAAGGCTAATGATGGAATTACATTATTGTAGTTATGTGCGTCGAACCCTACACGTGGTCTTACCTTCCCACAATTTAATCTTTGGCTCTATGGAGATGGGACCACAAACATATCTGAATTTAATTACTCCCTCCTCCGGGGACCCTAGCTAGTTTACATGGACGGCCGATTACGTACTACTCTTTCAAGAAACCAATCTTAGCAGCAGTAGTACTGCTACTCCCATCAGTTGAGAATTTTGGAGGGTCTATGAATTTCTGACGCCTTTTCCAGCGCAAAAAAAAAAAAAAAAAGTAGAACTAGTCCATAAAGCAGTAATTCTATTTCTTCTTCCAATTTGGCAGAGGAGGGATCTGTAAGCTCCTGTGTGAGAACGACATTTTTTATAATGTATCATGTGTGTGTGTGTATCGATCGTCCACCCGAAACGGTTAATGACTTGCATGCGAATACGAAGGAAGGAAGGAAGGAAGAAAAGAAGTTGGTTTCGTACAAAGCCCCCCAACTTTCGACAGCGATCGGCTTTTTGTGTGCCTTAAATGTCTGCCTTTTCTTAAACATGTTCATGATACTAATGATGCCGTCGCAAGGAAACACAGCCCCAAAAAAAAAAAAAAAAACAAATCTCTTGTTGATGAGGAGAAATGCTATACTAATTCCATACAATCAGCTGGAATGTGCCAAAACCTTTGAATGCGCCCTGGAAGTTGGAACCCAAACAGAAGATTGTGGGTTGAAATCAGCCCAGTATTCATTTAGTGTATGGCCCAGGACGAAACTAATTCGCTTGGTGTATAGTAGCCTAGGGCAAAAATTACTAGACTTGACACCGACCCACGGCAAATTCGATTGAAAATTTTATTCATATACGCCGTATCAATGCATAAATATGTCTGTCCTTGGAAGCGTGCGTATATCACATTGTAGTACACCACACCAATTGTGTACCTTAAGTGGATCTAAATCAATTGTACTTGCCCCGATTCCACTTGACACATAGCAGCATCACACGGCCACAGAACTGGGAGCTACACGCTTAGGATGGGGAAATTGAGTCGTGATTATATCATTCCACCCGGGTATTTCTTCAATTCCTGAAAGCTCCTTGTATGAACTTCGCAGATGTCCTGGACCTTCTGGTTGGTTCGCAGCTACGCCTTACAATTCGGATCGGATGCAAGGCTTGTTAACCAGGTTGAATCTGCTATAACTGCTTCATCATCATCGTTCCTGTGCCATGTCCATCTTGCATGGGTTGCATTTATTACCTCAAACTCCCCGTGTCCAAAACTAGCCTCCCTGAAGGCAGAAATTTTTGGCTGTGGGTCGATGTACCTATCACAACAAAGATGCATGAGAAATGGACCTGCATTTCAGTTTTCAAAATCCGGGTGCAGGACTCAGTTTTAGGCCAACTTACTTTGTAGCTAGGCCTTCACGATTTCCACCATCCCCGATTGTGATGTGCATTGGTCCACACTCATTAGCTTCATTTTCATAAACTCGAGTCTGATATTGTAAACAAGGAGAACAGGGTTCGGAAGAAGGGGTATGTTACGTTAGTGTACTAATGCATGTGGACTCTTTTTCCATAATTTATCATGGTAGATGCAATGCCCATTAAAATCAACATATAAGATATCTGTCTATCAACTGACGGAACTTGAACTCTTAACGAATTGATGAAATTTTTGCGCTGATATGGCATGGGAAATATGAGGGACGGGATTTAAACTTACAAATCTTTCGTATGCATGAACGTGCCCTGCAAATACCACATCGACTCGAGCTTGATAAAGCAAGCCTTCCATGGCCGCCTTCATATTCACAGATTCAGCTTCCCCCTGATGAGCTTTATTTGAATTATACCAAGGTGCATGTATAAGAACAACCAGCCAAGGCGTCCTACTTCTGTCGACCTTCTCCAAGTCTGTCTGAAGCCACTTGTACTGCGCTGAGCTCGGATCAAACTCAGTATATGAACCCAACATAATCACATGAACACCTGCGACTTCAAAGGAGTAGTATAAGTTGGAATCAGAGCCGCTCTGCTCGTATGGCATATCCCATCTTGCATTGTAGGCCGTGAAGGGCTGGCTGTGTAGTATGGGGATTTTCTCAATCTCATGGTTTCCTTGTGTTACCATCCAAGGCCGCTTGCTTGCTAGGGGCTCTACCAATCTCCCAAAAGAGTCCCATGATGGTTGGTCTGTATCAGCATATGACAAATCCCCAGGCAATAGTAACATATCATAATTTGATTCCCCAATGTGCTCAAGAGTTGAACTGGTCCAATCTGTCTGTCCTAGATCACCTGCAGCATGAGATATTATTGCAAGGACAAATAAGCGTGATATATTAATGTCTCGAACCAAAGCAAACCAGAGTAGTTACTATCTCAAATTGAGGATGCCATGTTGCAAGCTTCATCTACCTGCAACGGCAAATTTGATAGGAAACTGTGCCGGCGGAGTTTTCAAATTGAATTCAGGGCTTGAGTCAGATCCACAGCGGTAGTAGTATTCTGTGTTCGGCTTCAAAGGACCGATGACAACATCATGTATTTCTCCGGAATCATACGTCACATAGGTGTATGAGCTGGTACTTCCGTTGGCCGAAAAGCCATAAGATCCTGAAGACGATCCATATTCAACAGTAGATGGACTAGGGTCATCGGTAATCCATGATATCCTAATCTTATCCTGTCCAACAAGAGATATATGCACCTAGAATTGCAGAATGACACTGGCCTTGTCAGACACCGGCTTCAAAATTGACCAATAAACGAAACAATTGCAAACAATTTCAGGAGCGAATTAGAGTGCTGCCAGTAATTCAATCAATCCGATTCACGACTTTTCTTTCAAATTTGAAATATTCCGGTTCAATGCTATGGTAAGGGGCAAAACAGATGAGAAACAGGCTCCATGAAGCACTCGAACTGGTAAAAGTGAGGTTCTTGAATTTTTCCAGCAAAGCTCAAATAAAGTAAAAAAGCAACACTGAGGTTATCTCGATCCAGAGTTTCGAGGGGTCAAGATAGCAAGTGGCATTAGTTGAATTTTGTCTTGTACACTTTTCCCTGGCTGGTAGTCGGAACTAATTCGCACGATCTAATTAAGACCGTGGTGAAGACGTAACTTGGAACAGAGATGCATGAATAGTTCACTAAAATTAAGGAATGGATGGCATCCATTTTATTAGAGTTTATCTCTTCACCGCCTCCCACACTCCCATCGAAGTCGCTGGAAGCAAATGTAAGGTTTCGACAACAGGTGTCCAAAATTTCAAGCCGAAGTAGGAATTGACAGCAATGCAAAAATTTTACAGCATTGCCATTCCGTAAAATTTAGTGTTCTTACAAGTTAACAACTACCCAAGAAGGGATTCCTGTAACTGCACCTCGAAATAAACGGCGAGCTTCAATCTCATTTTCGTCAAAGGAAACAATCGGTTATTGGAATGTTGGCTCAAGATATGGGGCAATCAGGCCGAGTCCGACAAATTAAAACTTGGTTTTCGAAACAGGGAAATCGCCTAATAATAATAATAATTGAAACATATATAGGGTGTAGAAGAAATTTATAAAAAAAAAAAAGGGAAGTCAAGGACAGGGGTGGTTGGGTAGAATAATTACCTGTTGAGGAGAAGTAGAATCAAGATCCTCAGAAGGTGCAACAAAGAGGGACTTTCGAGCAGGCGGTCGATCATAGGCTAGTGCAAACTGAAAATGAAAATCTCCGGCAAAGACCAGAGCCAATGCCAATGCCACAAACGGCCCCCTAATTGCAGCCATGCATGCAAGACCGGAGAGTCGGAGAATAGATTGGGGACAGAGGCTAAGCCCTGGAGTAAATAAAGATACTCGTCGCAAACAATAGAAGTACGTATATAAACGTGAGACGGTGGGAGGGAGGGGGGGAATTCACAGGGCTGGGCTCATAGTCAAGGGTCTACTATCTTCCTACAGTATGACGATAATTCCTAAATTTGGGGTGGGTCAGCGAAAACTGCAACTGCAACTAATACTTGTTGCGTTCTCATATTGTATTGTAGCACAGTACATTCCGAATACTCTTTACGATACGGTCTATCCTCCTCAAGTGTCGTAAAGCCTGCGGCAATATCAGACGGCTGTCTGTATCTGAAGAAGCGAACAACCCATTAGAGCAAAAGGATCTTAATTCATAACACAAGAGCTGCCCCTCCATCTCGAGGTAAATAAGTTAGCACTACCACTTTCTTTCTTTTTTTTCCAACTGGGTGGGCGAAAAAAATTCAAAGTTCAGGATTTTGCTTTTGGGTTTGGTGCATGTTTTGGCATTGCGGCCACGGCTTCTCTTCATCAGTACGTAACTGTTAAGTTATACTATTCTACATGTCTTTGAAGAAGGGAGGAGTAAGTAATCAAGTGATAATCATCAACTTTGGTATTATTACCATAAGACTCTAAAAGCTAAAACTCCACCCGGAATTATTATCATTTTATGTGATCTCAACCCCTTTTCTTCTCCTTAACCCTTATAAAGTTCAGAGTCTCTCTTGAATTTCAAAAACAACAAAATTCTACCTTTTATCCTCCGTATGGATGAGAACACGTAATAAAAGAACCCCAAAACACACACTCAGCATGAAATTGAAAAAGATGAAGGCATGTGCTAGTTGTCCGTGGGTTTGGTCCGATGACGGTTCAAATCCCTCTGAATTTTTTATTAACCCCTTGAATCTATGTCTTTTCCGTAGTGTAGGGTAGAAGCATGAGTAGGTGTAAAATCTATGTGTTCGACAGGAAAAAAAAAAAGAAAAAAAAAAAGGGAGAAGTGCTCGTTGTCCCTGGGGAGAGGCATCCTCGCCTTGTCAACCATGAACTACCCGCGTTTAGCCGACCTAATAGATCGGGTCTGTTTGGATTGTAAGTTATTTGGGATTATTTGAGATATTTTTACTGTAGCACTTTTTGTGATGTGATGTATGTGAGATAAAAAAATATTGGAAAGATAAAAAGGTGTATTGGAAATTGTAAAGATGATGTAAGCAAATAAAATTGGAGAAATATGAAACAATCCAAACAAACCCGATTTGTGAGCACTAACGACTCATAATGGGGATTATTTATTTAGTGGGTGGGTAATTAATACGGTGCCGATTTTTCATTGTTTGATGATTCCCTATCACTGATGATCAAGGCAAGTCTGCATGTGTGCGGATTTTCGTGCACGTTTTTGCACAGCTTGATTTCACATGTACGAAATAATTTATTTGTAAATACTCCTGCCTAATGGAAATTGACAGGTATGGAGTGAGGTCAAAAGAAAGATGAAGCTATTCAATGCTCAAACAAGAGGGAATTCTGTTGAGTTTGGTTTGCTAATTAATCATTAATTTACTAAATCATCAAAAGCATGCAAGTTAAGCTTCAAAAAAAATGCAACTTTATAGAACGTTAAATACCGTTCGGTTGTAATTCTCATATTGGGTATACTGTCTACATTTTAAATCAGTTTTATACTGTTGGCAAAATTTGTGCAATCTACCCATAAAATCGTAATGTATCCCAAAAAAAAAAAAAAAACTTCGCTAACAAAATTCTTGGATAATGATTATAATTTCACCTTCAGCTGCAAAATAAATAAATAAATAAATAAATAAAATATTGGGGTTCGCGTATATGTCTTTTAATTCTTTTTCCTTTGATTTCTTCCTTGGGCCCCATTTACTTCAGTGCCACTACTGGCCTGCGCGATGCACAAACCCTCTTTACCCATACACTCTGACGTCACTCAAAAGAATGGGACCATGGCTCTCAACCGGGTGGGTTTTAAAAAGTTTGGTTGCGTTACGCCTTCAGCCCAATGTCATAGCTTTCACATTGAACAATTAACAATTCTTTCCTTGCACGGCAGCCTGATCTCGTCAGCCCTTTCGTGGCTCAGACCTGTCCCAATTTTCTGAACGAGTGTTTGGCTCATACTGGAATTCAAACAATTTGGAATTATAAATCGTTACGTGATTAAATGAAGTTTTCGTCCTTTTTTTTTTTTTTTGGTTTGGTTCGGTTTCGGTTTTGGTAATATTTAATTTCGTCATCGACAACAGCAGCAGCCGCTGCTGCCGGGATGGTCGGAAACAAATTTGATTTAGGCTCCGTTTGATAACACTGAATCTGAATTCTGAATACTGAAATAATTAATTTGCTGAATTTTAAGCACTGAAAAGAGATATATGAATGTCTGAATCTTAATGCTGATACAGATTCTTATTGTTTGGAAGGCATCTATGACTATTAATCTATCGTTTCATTAGCCCCTTCTATCACTTTTGTTTTGTCATTAACCACCAAACAGGCCACTTTCAAAATGATTCCGCCTTGCTGTTCAGCATTTTCAAACTCCCCACCACCCCCGGACCCTTCTCTGCCTCTCTTGGTCACTCAAGTGTCCCTTCTCCTTCCCTTCCTTATTCCTCTCAAGAACCTGTGGCCTCATCTCTCTTTTAGATCTCAAGTACTTGAGATTTTATATATCTGGCATTTTTTTGAATGGTATAAAATTACTAGTAGAGAAACCCAATTTGATAATCAGAGACAATATTATTTACTTGATGGGGCTTGGTTTTGATTTCAAATTTTTATGCTTGATTCTTATTATTAATTGGGCTGATTTTGATGTGATTTGGCTATGGATTTTGGTTCGTAGTAAGCTGATGAAGACCATTTCTTTCTGAAATTTAAAGACCTTGATCCGGATTTATGTTGGTGCATTTAAGGTGCCACTGAAATTCGTTACTTTTTTTTTTTTTTTTTTGAAAATCTTCAACTTTAATTGGTTAAAAAAAATTGATTCTCCTCTATAAACGATTTCAAAAATGCACGTGGAAGCTTAGAAGGATGATGTCAATGAAAATTCCATCGACGCATGGCTGCCGCCGTTGATGGTTGAAAATTGTGGTGGTAAATGGGTTCGATGTTTTAACTGTGAACGTCAAGGGGAGGATAACAAAAGAGAGAAAATAGAATAAGAAAAATTTAGAAAAACAAAAACAACAACAATCTTAGAATCCATAGCTGAAGCACAAAATTACAAAATTCTCTATGGGTTTTGTGAAAAAAACCCATTACCATTGACTAGTTTTAATCACATTCATGGTGATTGTGATAGACGAATTTTAACCAAACGGCTCCTGAGTGAATCAAATAAGGCTTAGAGCTTTGATTTTTTGACAATAAAGAAGATGGTATAACATAATATGTTTTGTCGGATATTGATAAATTGAATTTTTTTAAGAAAACTCTTCTCACCTTACCATCCAACCTAACCCTCTTCTTAAATGCATTAACAATTCTTTTATCATGTAAATCATTATAAATTAATTTTTTTTTTCAAAATATTAAGCATCACTTCTTTAAAATTTTTAGTATATATATATTTATTATTCTGTACCATAAATATATAAATATATATAATATTATTTTGATTTGAAATATAATCCCGTGCATAGCACACTAATGGTATAAAAAATCAACGATACTCTTAAACAGAAAACTGATCAGCTGATGAAAATTGTCGCGTTATTACCGTACTACATAAACTTATTCGGGCACGTTTGCCTAAAAGGATCGACTTAAGAGTACGAAGGAGTAGAGTGTTATTTGCATTACCAAAACAGTGCAGCAAAATGCGTCACAATAATAATACACCAAAAGAAAAAAAATAAAATAGAAACTATGTAATGCAAAATTAGTGGGGAAACATCAAAGATAACATGAAAATCAATTGTTTGAATTTAAAGAAAAATTTTTACATTTTTCATTATTATATTTTTCAATCATCTTTTACTTTACATGTATCGAATCGTTATAATATATTTTATTACAGATACTCCAAAAAAAAAAATAGCAATTCAGCCGCGGCTAATTCGTATATTGATTCGCACTCTTTTAACGAATATCCCGCATAAGGCGGGTCGAAACTCGTAAATGGGTGATTTTTTTTGGTTTGGGAAACGGATGGCGATTTAATTAAGAATGGTGTGAGTTTCTAGGACGTGGGGCATGTGTTATCTAAGGGGTATATGCGGTTGAATATCCTAAACTCTTTGCTTGAACTACATGAAGAATGACTATAAAGAGAAAATAGTTGTATAGGAATTTTTCCCGTACTCAAAGCCACTTCATCCACGTTGACAACTTCATGCCAAACGAAAAAAGAATAAAAGCACCCTTTTCCTTTTCTTGTTTTGATGCCTTACCAAAATCGGTCACCGTCAATGAAAATACTCAAAAATATATTTTAGAAATATCTCTAAAAATAATCCAAAAAATATCTACAGTAAAAATTTTTCATATAGATTTTGAAAAACAATCCAAAAAATAACTAATTCAAACGGACTTGTATTTCAAAAATGCTCAAAAATATATTTTAGAAATACCTCTAAAAATAATCCAAAAAATATCTACAGTAAAAATTTTTCATATATTTTTTGAAAAACGATCCCAAAAATAACTAATTCAAACGGACTTGTATTTCAAAAATGAAATGTTACAGTGTTGTTTTTGAAAAAAAACTCAAAAAACAGCTAATCCAAACGAAACCAGTAACTCCGGTGACATTACTTTGGCTTGTATCACAAGTTTTTCTGGATCACTGTGACGGATTTGAGAAATAATAAATCCTTTATATCGAAATTAGTACAGGTTATTTAGCATATATCTCACCATGTGTGAGTTAGTTTTATAAATCTAGGTGGTTCTAATCTTCTATGTATATCGAGGGAAAAAAAAAACACACACACACACACACACACACTTTATGCTTATCACACATCCGATTGCACATTTTAAGATAAAAAATTGCCACACGCCTTTGAACTAAAACTCAATAGGACAACCTTTTTATCCAAAAACCAGTGGCGTGCGTGCTTGAGGGAAGGGGCGCCACAGAATAATTCAATACCTTTTGAGGGTTTTGATTATCTGAATGGTAGGAATGTGTGCCCGTTTCAATTTATAATATGCATACCATAGTTTTCTTACACTTCTACTTTGATTGGCATCAAGTAAAATCAACTACTACTTAACTAAGGATGTGCAGCTTTTTTTTTTTTTTTGTAAATCTCCTCTTAAAGCATTATCAACTCTCGATAAGACTATATTAGACTGATTAAAACTATCGTATAACATTAGAAATTTCCATATTTAGCATTCTTGAGATTTTAAAAATATCACTTACCTCTCCTGATAATTGTAAAATGATTATATTAACTCTCATTTGATACATAATTCACATATCAAATAAATGGAGTTAAAAAAATTAATGAAAAAAAATAAAAATCACTTTTTCTCTTTCCCCTTTCTCCAACATTCTCTCTTACTAATTTTTTTTTTTGGGATGACTATGTGTTTTTTTTTTGGTAAATCATAGCAAATTAAATTTTCTTTTTCTTTTTCTTTTTACGACTGCGATACAGTGGGAATTTCTTTGTTTATTTTGAGTTGATTTTTATAGTGATTTAAAGGCTTGGACCTTGGATTGAGAACAGATTGAAAAAAAAATAAGGTTCATGAGAAATTAATTTTGACCATATAAAGTTGAATTGGTACTAGTGTATTTCTTTATAAATATATTTTTTATTTTCCAAATTTATATTTTTATAGACTATAGTTTTATGTCATGGTGGTACTATTAGAGATTGTTTTTTACTTGGCGATTTTTTTTTTTTTTGGAAGCAAAGAAAGTGGTTTAGGAGCATTTTTATTTAGCAAAATGAGCAAAAGAGGTACTTTAGCTAGGATTTTTAAAAATTTTGTTACACAAATGACAAAAGTTAGGGAGGTAAGTAATTATTTTTAAAACTTTGGAGGTGCTAGATGATATTAAGATAAATCTAAGAGGAGGTTTCCGATATTATCCCTAAAACTATTGTAGACTACGGAAATGGCCAATTATCAGATGAGTTGGTCTACGCTGCTACGCATGTACCCTTGCTTCACAGCTAGTTCGACATAGCCAATCTTCGAACTTTTCCCCCTCCATTAGATTAAAGAAAGAAAGAAAAAAAAAAATGGTAGTTTACACGTTCAGGACTGGCCATTGGGCAATGGAATAAGGGAAAGTCAGAGAAATTGATTTTTTTTTTTTAAAAAAAAAAAGGAAAAAGCGGACATCTTTTTAATTAGGCCAATGATGCAAGCACAGAAAAGACAGAATCTCGGCAGTGCATAATGCAGTTCACGCAGTGTCATCCATCTAATATTAGTAAAAAATTGTGTTCCCCAAATTCTATATCCGTAGTTCCTCGTATGCATTTTATATATATATATATATATAGTGGGTGGACCACCAATGGCAGATCCATACCACATAACATACCGTACACAAAACCTTCTTTTTCCTAGCGTTCATTCGATCTGATTTTAGAAGATGGAAGTATCAACACGACGTCTCCATTTCTTCTCGCTGATAACTCTTTTATCCTTTCCTCACCACCTCCATGCATCACCGGAATATTCTCGTCCCCCTCCCCGGCCGATCATCTTCACCTCACACACCCGATCAGAATCTGATCCTCAACAGGTGACTTCAACTTATTGGATTCATGTGCTGCTCTCAAGAGCTTCCTTGCCTTTTTCTTTTTCTTCTTCTTCTTCCTTGAAGTTGACAATGTGCTGTGCAAACTTTCCTCTTTCGTACGAAATGTGTACATTAGGTGCATGTATCATTGGTCGGAGTAGATCATGTGAGGGTATCGTGGATTACTTCTCACAAGCATACGAAGTCAACGGTGGAATACGGGAAATCATCGGGAACATATGAAGCATCCGCAACTGGTGACCATACCTCGTACCACTACTTCTTCTATAGCTCAGGTGAGATTCACCACGTCGTAATTGGACCCTTGGAGCCGAGCACAACTTATTACTACAGGTGCGGCGGTTCCGGCCCGGAATTTAGCTTCAGGACACCTCCCTCGGATTTGCCGATTGATTTTGTTATCGTGGGTCAGTGGTTTCTTTAGCTTACTTATCATCCTGGAAAAATCAATTTTTACGCTTTCCCTTGCATTATACATTGCGTGCACTTCTGTCAGATGCTGTTAGGTTGGTTAGTTTACTTCCTTAAGCAAGTAACCCAGAGACGATGCGCTATGCCGAGACTTCGAACCATGGTCTTCACGCTTTGCTTGATGCATTTTTGCCGTTTTTATGCTTTCTGCTGCTTTTTCTGCTGAAGAAACATCCTTACATGGACAATACGCAATTTATGTTTTGTTTTATGTGCAAAAAGAAAAAAAAAATTAATGCTCCAAAAGGGCAGTTCAAATTTCTGTTGCAATACGTAATGTGTGAAAAAAAGAAAAAAGGCTATGGACAGGCGTGGGGCTATCAAGGGATTGGATGCCTCGAAATAAAATTATGGAGTAAATCGGAATCTTTTTGGTTGTGGTTTAACAGGGGACCTGGGTCAGACAGAATGGACAGCCTCCACCTTATCCCATGTGGGGGCAAGGGATTATGATGTATTTTTACTCCCGGGTGACTTGTCCTACGCCGACACCCACCAGCAACTCTGGGACTCCTTCGGACGGCTGGTGGAGCCATACGCCAGTCGGAGGCCGTGGATGGTAACAGAAGGAAACCACGAAATTGAAACCTTCCCCATCGTATACCCCCACGGTTTCAGAGCTTACAATGCAAGATGGCGAATGCCATACGAACAAAGCGGCTCCGAGTCGAATCTGTATTATTCCTTCAACGTCGCCGGGGCACACATTCTCATGTTGGGATCCTACACCGACTTCGACGCTGACTCCGACCAATACAAGTGGCTCGAAGCTGACCTGGCCAAGGTCAATAGGACGACCACGCCTTGGATCTTCGCGCTCCTTCATGCGCCCTGGTACAACTCTAATGAAGCTCATCAAGGGGAAGGAGAGAGCATGAGACAGGCCATGGAAGAGCTGCTGTACAAGGCCCGAGTGGATGCGGTATTTGCCGGACACGTGCACGCTTACGAACGCTTTGTAAGACCCAAATCACTTCCCCAAGTCCTGTACCTTAAATCTTTCATTTCCATTCATGAATCATACTACTATATAATTCCCATATATTAATTACTTCTTGATAACACATGTATTATCTGACCACAGAGTATCAATGCTTCAGTTTGTGGTACCACAGAATATAATTGACTGGGTTTAATTGGATCATTTTTCACTGCAGACAAGAGTATTTGATAACACGGCCGATCCCTGTGGTCCTGTATACATAACCGTCGGTGACGGCGGGAATAGAGAGGGACTTGCTCTAAAGTAAGTGGAGATCGATGACTTACGTGTTGATTAAGCTCCCGAGCCCTGGTGCTTTATTTCTTTTTTTTGGAGTTCTCGAGTAAGTATTTGCGTTTTTGTTTGCGTTGGTATTTGAAGGTTTGAGAAGCAAAAGCCGCCTATATCAGTATATCGGGAAGCAAGCTTTGGACATGGGCGATTGAGGGTTTACAACCAAACACATGCGCACTGGTCGTGGCACCGGAACAATGACTCTGACTCTTTCGAGGCCGACCAGGTGTGGCTACAAAACATCTACGCCTCCACCACATCATGCATGGAAGCCACTCCTCAAAGTCAAAGGGATGAACTCTGACCAAGTCAAAAATTAAATTTACATGCAGATGCAGTAGCTAGGTCCGTCATACTTCATTTGATCAAGCTTTATGATACAGTTTCCTTCACTTCAAATTTCTTTTGTTTCTAGACACTCCTAAAAGAATGTGGAAGCGACGGAAGTTAGATTTGGGAACTTGAAAGTACGACTGACTTTTGTTTGAGCAACCTTTGCAGTATACTGTATACCACTGCAAAGCCTTAGTACTGTATTGCATTTTGCAACATACTGCCTGGTACTAGTTATTAGTTACTACTCCAATTGTTGTCTTTCTTGTATCAATGTATGCTTTGTGGAGTAATGAAAGAACAGTCAACTGAGAAAACGATTACAATCATATTAGGTCAAAATTTGATTTTGGTAAACCAGCTTCTAGGTTATGGTACTCGTGGCTAGGCTAAAACAAAATAAGGAAGCAATCATTACGACCTTGCGGAAAGATCACTACTACAACAGACTTTAACCTGTAGATTCTAGGTTTCGTGCGTTTATGTTGTTGTATTACTGGATTGGCCTGCTTCCCAGAAAAGCTTGAGCTACCATCGTATTGACTTCGTTTTCTTGTAGGCACAAGAAATGGTATATAAACAAATACAACTAGCATGTGTAAGCTTCAATCTCCGAATTCAAACCAAGAAAGATGTTGTTGGCATACACGGCCCTTTCGCGTTTCAATATCCTCTTAATTTGTTGCTCAACAACCCCATAGGAGGCTCCAGTTCACATTTGCCAATTTGATTCCTACGTTCAATAGGGTATATATTCTTCATATTCCATAGGCGTCTACGTCCATTTGCTTTCACTTTAATAAAATCTCATGATTATTCTTTGTTATAAGGGTTTTTTCATTTTGTTTCTTTAATTTTCAATTGTTTCTCGTTCATAACATGAGAGCATGAGATACATGGGCCACGTACGATGAAAGTCTGCAACAGGCCTTTGAACATAGAAGCCTATACTTCTCCAGTGTGTAATATATCTTCTTTTTCTATTTTTATTGAGGCGTGTAATTTCAATAATACCAAAAAAAAAAAAATGTTTAAGAAATGACAGTGCTAGAGAGCATGAGGTCTTAAGCTCGAGAATCAGACGATTATTACTGTGCTAACGCCCACAGTGCGGTACCAAAAGCTTAAATTGCTTTTATAACAGCGAATTTTTCTATTATTTTGTACCCTGAGGAAATATGACAAAGGCTGGACTGAACTCTATATTCTGCTGTTGTCTGAGAAATTCTAAATTGACTACTATAATATTTTGTTGTATGAGAAAACTCTAAAATTTTCCTATACAAAAGTGGACGCAATTTACGGGTAGGGCATGATCTTTAAGACTTGTTTTCTGAGAGTTCAATACTTATGGTTATAGGCTAGCTCTGCCTTGATTAATACGAGTTTGATTGGTCATTTGTCTAATATTGACTTGATCAAATTTTTATATGAATATCCAAAAATACCCTTGTGTAATGAGTTTTAATTTACCTTCCTACACAATTATAAGATTATCTAGTATAATTATAAGAAAATGTGTCAAATTTCTCATGTCCATACCTACTAATTGATAAACAACCATAATAATAATTTATCACCATGACAGAATACTTTTGATGGTATTTTATTATAGATTTAAATTTATAAGATAGAAAAGAAAATGTTGAAATAATTCATTTAGAGTTTATAAAATTTTCAAATAGTGAGATTATCATAATTTAGTAGTGATTTTGGGCCATTTTCTTTTGATTTATTATTAATTTTAATACCAAAAAATAAAAAATAAACATCAGCAAAAACATTGGATTGCATATAAAGTTAATTCATCAAAAATATTACTAGTTCGACATTTGGTTATAATAGAAATTAGAGGTAATAGTAGTAGTTTTATAGTTTTATTGGCAAAAAAATTTAAAAAAAAAAGGAATAAGAAGGAAAAACAATAAAAAAAATAATTTTAAAAGTCATTCTAAGTATAAACATACCAAACAAGGGAATTTCATCAAAATATTTAGGGGTAGTATTATCATTTTAAATGATAAGACAGGCATGTGTAATTTTTAAAATCTTGAAAAAGCTATATGAAATTTTTAAAAAACTCAAGGGAGGTTTCTGAAATTATCCCACATATTTAACTAAACCCGGTCTACGACCCTATTTGGTTAATATACTCGTCAAAGCTCCACACATGTATAATGTCAGCTCCACACATGCGCCAGTTGGCAATCTGATCAGGCTGTGAATTGTGATCGAGGGCTATTCTCGGTGGCTTCCTTCAATAGTTGTATTTTCACTTTTGAATATTAGTTTGTTTTAGGGTGTTTAGGAATAGTAACGGAACGAAATTGAGGCGAGAGAAGCTTGCTTCGTCCCCCTTGAGCGATTGTTGTCTTGTTCCTCTTAATGCTTATAAGTTATATAACGGCTTGCCAGAATTATTTCGGATTAAGTTCTTTTTTCTTATACACATAATTAATGCACGTAATATCAAACTTAAACCAAAAAAAAAAAACTACTACAAATAGTACTATTACTACTCCTAGTAATAGTCTAACCTAATGTGCTATACAAAACTAATTAATTACAATTACAAATAACTAATTAAGAATTCTATTCTTACTTTTATATATACATAACATTGATTATGTGACGCAAGGTCGAGGCGAGAGTATCCTCTCCCGCTCCTGTCCCGTTTAAGGTAGGGGAGAAGAATTTTTCTTGTTCCTACCTATTCGCCCACCTCGTTATTCTTCTTTGGGACAAGCGTCCGTCCCATTGTCATCTCTAACAGTATCATCTTCCATGATTCGTCATCATTTTTCCTTACATCATCATATATAAAATATGATTCTTGCATATATTATAAAAACCTTTAGACCAAATTTACATTAATTAAAAAAAAATTATTGGCAGGGCTAGGACACCTTGGATTATAATGTTGCTTCAGCGCAAGCATAAATGAAAAGGTCACAAAAGAATTTTTATACTACTGTAACTGATATGGTACGGTTGCGGGTCATGCTCATGCTCACGAAAGTCCTAGTTTTTTTTCTTGATTTAGGTGCAGTAATTTTGAAAAATCTGGCAAGAGGCCCATGTATCGTTTCTATAGCATGTCGTGGTATTGCATGAATTTTCGTAATTTATTGCCTACATTTTCCTGGCAGCCGGTCCGTGTGTGGTCCATTGTATGTCGACAGTCGGGGCGGGAGGATACAACGAAGGGATTGCCTTGACGTGAGTAAATTCCCCTAAATTCCACTCGCAGTCCCTATACCACGACAGAATGGCAGCATCCCAAAAAAAAAAAAAAAGAAGAAGAAATCACATATCAACACGTAGGAATTATCTATCACGTCATCACGTGTACATGTGGGAAATGTTCAATGAAGCAAGACTAATAATGTACGAGAAGCTTTCCAATTTGCAACCTCCTTTCTGTTTTGGCTTCTTCTTTTGGGGAAGTTTCCCTTCCCAACCCTAAACAAACAACTTTGTTGAAATGACAATTTATGTATTAATTTATCTTATAGCATTGGGGATGTAAACATTTTTTTGGACGCTCCATGTTTGAATATTTATGTCCAAAAGTTATTTTTTTAAATATTATAAAAATTTTAAAAATAATTCTAAAAAATACTCTAAAAAGTAGTCTATTTTTTTTTATGTTTAAAATATATTTTAAAAACTCTGCTACTCTTAAATATCCCAAAATATACTCTAAAAACTCTGTTACAGTAAAATTTTTGAAAAACACCCCCCAAAGCAGCTAATTCAAACGGAGCCTACTTTTTACATACGCACGTGCCATGCACTTAATTTTTGCTAATTAATATCTTTCCAAATATAATATAATATAACATGAGCAATGAAACTACATCAGCTCCATCTCCATCTGCATACCACGACACGCTGTAGACTAAAACTGGGTACCATTTAAAGAATTTTTCAAATTCCACAGGGTACCATTGACTAATTCTTTTGTTTTGGAGAGCAGTCGCCGGAGGAAAATATTTATCTTCACAAACAAATCCTAATTGAACAGAGTGACCGGATGCGTGTGATAATTTATGTGAAGTGCCAAATGAAAATACTATGCATGATGGCCCGATTCATTGTTTGATCTGCTCATTTATACTATGCCCCAATCGTGTCAATTTGTTAGTAATTGTAAGCTCAATTACGTTACCGAAGGGCAACTTCGTTTTTTCTTGATAATGACCCAAGGGCAACTTTTTGTGGCAGGGACGGTAAAACAAAGGTAATATTCGAACATTTATATTGAAACGTTTATAATTAGGCAAATAATTATGTTTAAATTGTGAACGATTGATTACTTAATTTGACTATGGAATTCTTTCACCTTTACAAGGTTCAGCACATCTTTTAGAAGGGGAAGGGAAAAAAAAATCATCACCGAGTTGGAATTCTTTCTCCTTTACAAGTTTCAGAACATCTTTTAGAAGGGGAAGGGAAAAAAAAAAATCATCACCGAGTTGTCACCATACAGTACTCATTCTAGAATAACTTAAGTAATTAACTAGTCCCGCTAAAACATGCATGTTTTGTTTTTCCAAATAGAATAGACCTCTACCATGTTTTGTATATATTTATTTGTTACTTTGGCTGCCTCAGAACGGGAATATTCTATTGTTTGTGCATGGTGTGGAAGGCAACTGCCCAATTTCGACCGATGTCCAGGGGATTCCATGTACGAACTTTTTACTTGAACCAGAAGTGACTAGAAGAACCTGCATGAGCTTTCCACTAAAGCTAAGAATGCTGGATGACCTGGACGTTGGCCTTTTGTTTACTTGCCACTATCAACGTGTAAAATTTTTTTCAAAAGAGCAACCTGTAAAATTAATGAAGGTGCATCAGCTGGTCTGTAAAGCTTTTCTTTTTTTCTTTTTTTTTTAATCGATCCTTACGGGGTTCGACTAATTTCCTGCGGTCCGGATCCGGCGCCCCAACCCGACACAAGCACGATAAGTGTGCGGAAGAATCCAACAGAACAGAGACTGGATCTTGGGACGAAATAGTTACCAGTGGGAGGTGCTACCGCTGGACCATTCACGCGGGACCTGTAGAGCTTATTAGTACACCAGTTTCTTTCTTTGCACCAAATATCAAACCAGTACAAATCGGAACCCTTTTTTTATTTTTTATCAGATGACAATAACTATCTTTCGTACTCGTAGTACTCTAATCTATCCTAGAGAAGGGAGTGGCCCACCCGGAATCTAAAGAAAATTGACCTAACGAGACCTAGAAAAACCTAACACAATATAGAGAAATCAACAAAATTAAAGTTGTGTTTGGATTGCATTTTCCGTCATTTTTCATGAAAAAATTACTGTAGCGATTTGATATATGTGAGGGAAAAAGGTGATAGAAAAATGTGATCACGGAAAACGACAATATTTTTCGACGGAAACAAGCAATCCAAGCAAGGCCTAAATCATCATCAAAATATTTGTTATTCAGAAAATAGAACCCAACTTTATATTCGGATATAAAAACATAGAACCCAACTTGCAGTGATGTTACTGTTATATTTAGAATTGCTAGTTATCGTCTCCGTCGCAACTGTACTGTTATCTTTATCTCATTGCTTCCTCCGCCCTCCGTTGAAATTCTCAAGCTTTTCGTTTTAAAACGCCCTAAAATATTTATCATATTAACAAAGTTAAAGCACTTTTTACACTCGTCTTACAATATAACTCATTTTTTAAATTATATACATATTACTAGTCAAACTCAAAATTTAAATTTATGAAGATAAAAATTGAAAGAACAAGTACAAATATCACAACTTAATCAATATTCTTAAAAAAGTAGAATTTTCTGAACGAGACAGAGGGTACTAAATTGCAAGTCACTGCTGACAGTAAAGTACTGGTACTATTCCGTTTGACAAGTGAATTTTTTGGATGTTTATTTAAAATTTTACTGTAATTAGTCGTAAAAATTTTTAAAATTTTTTTAGATATTTTAAAATATATAATTTAAAATTTTTTTAAGATTACTTTAATTAAAATTTTTAAAAACTTGTCACAGGCAAACTTGTTAAAAAATTTATCTTCTAAACAAGGCCGGGCCTTCGGCCTTGTTTTCAGAGCTCGTTGTACCAAGACCAAACTTTTTATACTCCTTTAATCACTCGAATGTCAACTTCTAAAGCCCGTCTCTCAAGTCTCATCAGCAGCTGGGAAGCAAGAACCAAAGGCCTCTTTCAAGCTTATCCCATTCAAGTAGACTAGTCGCATTGGCGGCTCCTCCTTCCCATACCCCCCACCCCAAAACATCCCCCCTCCTCCGGCCCCTTCCTTCCACTCCACCCGCGCGGCTGATGAGTCGCAGTTCTTCAAAATTTTGCTAGACCCGAGTAATCAGCGAGTCCTGCTGACCATATCGAAATTCCCAATTTTTAATTCTTAACACCATAGCATTAAATTTTTTTCTACAATCAAGCCAGACCACATAATAAATTATACTAGTTTTTAAAAAAAGCGAAAGGAAGAAGAAAATAAAAAACTACAACTACGAGTAGGAGGAGGGGAAAAAATCCGAAAAAAAAATAAGAAAGATAAAAGATATACAGCACATATAAACATTCACACGTGTCTCGTGGGACGAATGCCCCGATGTGGACCCGATTCTTCAATCATTCCCCGCCATCGACTCATCTATGGTCCACCGGAGACGTGGAATCCAAGGGCTCTGATCATATCTTCTCCAATTTCTCAGCTTTGATCAGAGGATTAGCCTTGGCAATGGCCTCCCTCCCCACGGACTTGAAATCGAAAGAGCATCCGTGTTGCTCCGGGTACCTATGGGTCCCACAGAACGTTATCCCGCATCTACACCTAAATCCCGTCAACCCCACCTTCCTCCGGCAGACCGAACACCTATTAGGCTGTGCCACCGGCTGCACCGCCGCCTGGGATACCAAGCCCACGGTTTCAGTATCTGCGGCTGCCGCCACCGCAGAATTATCCGGCTTGAGCGACGCTGATGTTGGTGCAGAAGAAGAAGAAGAAGGTAAAGCATACAACGAATCCATCACCGGCTTTGCTTTTGAGTCGGCCTCTTTATTAAGGCATAAGTCACGGTAGCACTTGGAGCAGAAATTTTGGGTTGCCGGGCTCCCGAAGAAGCCGCAGTTATTCGCACACAATCGATGGCCTTCCGGAGCCCGAAACCCGTGCTCTTCCGCCATTTCTGAGTTTAAAATTGAGATATTCTTTTTTTGCTAATAATTCAGATTGATTTTGTTGCAATACAGAGAGAGAAAAACAATCGATTGATAGGCTATATAAAGGAGGGTGGAAGAATGGGCAAGTGGGTGGGTGGAAGGAAGGATTGAATCGGTTTCTGATGCTGATGAGGAAAGGCGGGGGGGGGGGGGGTTTGTAGATTTTTTAACAGGTCAATAGTGTTAGGGGGAAAGGAAGGGACGGTTGAAATGGAATCTAGAAGAAGAAAAGAAAGCAGAGAATTAAGAAGGAGGAAGGGAAGGAAGAAGGAAAGGGGACAAGATTGGAACGGAATTGAATAATGACAATGATAGCGATGATAATAAAGAAATATCAGGGGGGTAAGGGACAGCCTGGAATGGCCCAAAAAGGAGGCCGAACCTTTTCTGCACCCGCGACCGCTCCAACCTTCAGCTGTTTGATACTGCTAAAAATTAGTTGTCTAGAAAGCAAACGAGATGAGGAAAGGAAAAGATGATGGAGAATTACAGCTTTAGTCCCTGATGGCTGATGTGATGCCTGTGCTATGGAAATCCCGTTTCAGTGTAGGATAATTTATTATTTGCTACCTCTCCGGGTAATCAAAAATCCATTTAGACCCTCCCAAAAAAAAAAAAAAGATGAAAGAGATAACCAAAAAATACGAATGAGCATGTAAGAAAATTCGGCTTCAACTGATTTATATGTTCTTTAGCTAATTAAGCTATGACTAATATGGGTTTGACAAGTTTATTTCCATTTAACTAGGAGTCGGTAAACTTAAGTCACTTCATTTATTTATTTTTCTACTCCATTTTTTTAAAAAAAATGTCTCAATTTCTCAGGCATAATTTGCTAAACTTCTTCGGAATGACTTGGCTATCAAAACATAAAAGCTAATATTGAAACACGTGCAGTAAAAACTGCCAATAAAATGAAGATATTAGGGACTTGATATTGCCAACTTAATACCCCGAGCATATATTTTTTTTTTCTACAATGAAACCATTTGTTAGATGCTAGTAAATGCAAAAGACCAAAAAGTGAAACTCACGGAAAATTTTTTGGATAATTAAAGTCTAAAAATTGAAATTATCAAATTATTAAATACTAAATTTATTATATTTAATTGTATATCATATTAAGTGACGAGTGAATAGTTTATTATTTATTTTTTAAAGTAAAATTTATTTAAAAAATTCAGTGTAATTTAATTAATTAAAATATTTAAATTTTTTATTATCAATTGCATGTGTTAATATTTGAATTCATCAACTTTAAATCATGAATTATCAAATGAGAGGGTTTAGTTTGATCGTGATGGGACACGTGGTGAGGGTTATGTGGTTTGCGAAAGGGCGGCCCGAGTAAGAGAGAAGAATAGGTGGGTGGGCGGATGCGTGTCGAGTGCATATTGGTGGGTTATGGAGAATAGGGAGATGAATGTGAAGGTTGTCTTTTGTTTTCTGGTTACGGTTACGTGTTTTGCTTAGCTGTGTCCATCGTATCTCGGACTTCCTTGAAGGCAGCCGTCAATTTGCCTTTGCTTGGGAAGCTTGCTGACTCAACCAGCACGCGCCATCAAGCAAATGGTCGGATGATGGTTACCGCGGATTCTCTACCGTATTAACAGCTTTCGAAGATCTTTTGTGTTTCTTTTTCTTTTTTTTTTTTTTTCAAATTTATATAGATTCTTTCTTTTTCCTCCTCTTTAAATCAACTTCATTTGTATCGGCCGGTGACATCAGCAAAACTCAAATTTTATGCTTTTTAAGTCCCCATTTGAGATTGTGATTTTTTTAAACGCTAAAAGTACTTTTAAGATATTTTATAATTAATTTTTCATAATTTAAGGAGCTTAATTTTTAATAATTTAAAAGCACTTCTGTTTAAAGTACTCCGTATCATAAGTGTTTCTTGATAAGGTACCGTATTTTCAAACGAGATCTAAATTTCATAAAATGTGTTCACAATTTTGACTTTAGAAGACTTTCATAAAAATTACTTTGATATTGAGATTTAAACAATAAGAATATTATTTGACATTCGTATTTCACCAACAATACGACATGACATAAATCTCACTCATTCATTACAATGTATAAATTTAGGGAAGATGAGATAAATGTGGGAAAAAAGGTCAAGAGGAGAGGCAGCGACACCCTTCTCCTAATTTCATTTCTTTTTTACTTTTTTAAAATTTTGAGTGTGCTATACACAATAATGTACCGTCGTTTTAAGAAAAATTTTAAACTGTGTCTGGTGTTACTCTTGTTGTACGTGCTTCACAAGTAAGTTGATGAGCTCTCATTTTAAGACTCGAACTCAAGTTGAAATATTAATATTAACAAAATGCAGCGTACAGAAAGTCCATCCAAAAAAGAGGAGAAAAAAAAATTAGATTAAATTGCAATGGACAAATTAAGGTTTTGTTTGGGTTGTATTTTTCTGGACTTTTTGTAGAAAAGTTACTGTAACGATATGATATATGTGAGGTAAATACATGATTGAAAAATATGTTCAAGAAAGACGTAGCAACTTTTCTTTGAAAATTTGCAATCCAAACGCACCCTAAGTTTGCATGCACAGATTAACGTAAGAGTTTATTTGAACTGACATACATGATACATGTAACTTTAGAAATATTTTCAAACTTTCTTATGAATTATTCGTGTTAAATTTTTACTCCCTGAGAACGTAAAAATTTACATCCGATAATTATATTCTTTCCTACGGCTTAATTGAACAAGATGTTTACTGTTTTCTCGCATCTTTAAATCAAATTCTTTTGCATCTTTAAAAACTAAATCTTTACTTTGTTTTTTTTTATTGCATACAATGATTTTCAAATTTACAAAATTTTTTAATAAATTATGTGCAGTGCCATTTACGAAACGGGTTAAAAACTAGTACAAAATATTTTCAAACTTTTATACGAAGTATTCGTGTGAAATCAAATTACTTGCTGAGAACATATAAATTTAGGAAAAATCATTCAAAACGTCATTCACATTTTGCAAATTGATTTTTTTTGTCCTTCACTTTTAAAAGTGTAATTTTACATCCATTATAAATTCACATTGGTCGAATTTGGTCCTTACTTAAGTTTTTAATTAATTTTTTACTAGAATCCAACACGTGCCTTCCATGTGAACATTTTTTAAGGGCAAAATTGCCCCTTAAATATGATCACATGGCATGCGATAGATTTCAGTAAAAAACTAAGCGAAAACTTAGGTAGGGACTAAATTTAAATAATATAAATTTGTAAGGGATGTAAAATTATACTTTTAAAATGAATGATGAAAAAAGTCATTTTATAAAATGTGAGAAGGGTTTTGAACGATTTTCCCTTAATCCCCGAGAGATTTATAAATGTGTTGAATGCGTTAAAGAGAAAGAGAAAAAATGCCATGAGGAGTCATGGTCGGTTGAGCGGTTGAGCCATGTGCAGACTCCCACCCGACTTATTGTATTTGGACCTGTTGGGTAAAATATGACCGGTGGGTGACTTGCACCCCTTGCTCACTCGGCAGATATGGATCTCCCGCCATTATTAATACGCATTCCACCTTCTCGTTTACCAGAATTAAACGTCATCTTTTTTTTAAAAAACTAATTTCGCTACTGTTGTTTACTCCGTAAGTCTTTCCTTTTGGCTTATTGAAATCATAGCATCTAATAATCGTCTTGATGAAAAGAAATGTCATGTAACTTTCTGTGGATCTCTGACACAAACAAGCTAAACTGGACAAAGTAACCGATACTTCTCCTGCTATATTCTTCCCAGATACTCCAATCACGCATGACAAAAGCAATTTATTCAGATTCACATTTCCACTACAATTCTATGCCTTTTATCATTGTTTCTAACGTTCTGTGTTCTGGGTTCCCGTCAGCTTGGTGAGCTAGCCTTTTTTAGTTATGAACTTCTCCAGGCGGGGGAAGAATAAAGACATGTGGAGGCTAGTATTTTTGTTGTTTCTTGGCCAAGTGGTTTCTTTTGTAATGGCATTAATGAGCTTCACCTCTTCATTGATAGCCAGTCTTGGTAAATTTTCTTCTCTATTTCATATATTCTTCATTCTTGAATGCCCTTTGCAATTTGAGCAGGCTTTAGATTCTTTTTCTTGATGGCACTGCTAAGTTTCTTGTTTCTTTTAAAAAGTATCCCAGAGTCTACTGAGGATTTCGCTAGTTCTGTTTCAAGATTTTTCTGATTTTCATGGGATTGGCCCTTCTCAGTGTGGACAAATATCTGAATGTCATAACTTTCCGCTAATTTAATTTATCTTTTGGGGAAATCGTGCAGGTGCAGATACACCTCTTACTCTATCATTCTTCTCTTACTCGGCCTTGACTTTGGTGTATGGAGGCATCTTGATTTACAGACGACAGAAACTGCTGGTAGAATTGGCTTGTTAAGTACTGTTGACTGTTGACTTTACACAGTATCGGTAGCTATATTTTCTTGACAATTGCTACATGTTATGCTTCTATTTCCCTATAGTTTGAAAGTAAAGGTTCTAGCTAAATCATGCTTCCTGGGTATTACCTGATTGTGATTGACACTAATTTGCTTGCTTTCATATGGTGATCGGCACATACCATGTTGAGTTTGCAGGTCCCTTGGTATTGGTATCTTCTGTTAGGTTTTGTTGACGTCCAAGGGAATTATCTTGGTAAGCAACAACTAATCCACCTTACCTTCTCCGCTACTCTCTGAGGCCTACGGCAAGAGTTGCAAATGACATTCTTAGCCTTGCTCATGTTCCGCACAACAATATGAACACAAATAAAAGTTCCTTGTTTGATACTGATGATTCCTACGTAAGATAAAAGGAATCTCAAATGATATTTCTTAGCTTATGGAATGAAAAAGTAAAATTAAAATCTGTGAGAACATAGCTGGAATTAGGACGGATGCCACAATAACACTCCATGGAGAGCTTAGTAATCCCATTCGTTCTTATACACGATAGTCAGTACTCGTTTTGGCTGCCAGTTTCTGCTGTGTTGCATTTGTGTTATGAGTGATAAGCTTCTAATGTCTCTCTTGCAGTTAATAAAGCATACCAGTATTCATCAATTACCAGCGTGACAATCCTGGATTGTTGGACAATAGCATGGGTAATCATTCTGACATGGACATTCCTCGATACCCGGTATAGCCCCTGGCAGTTCTTTGGTGCAGCTGTCTGTGTGTCTGGTCTCGTTGTGGTTCTTCTTTCTGATGCTGCGGTGGGTGGTGGAGGTGATATATCTGTTCTTCTTTAAGAATTTTTCCTTTTCTTTTGAGGTTCATAAATTGACTGCATTGTTTGATCACTTAGCTGACTATACTGCATGATTACTTCTGTAAACATCAAGGTCTTCCTTTTTTTATGATGTCCTTGCAAGGCAATCATTATAATTAATGGAACTGAAGTGGAGTATTGTTTAAAGAAAGTGTAAAAGAAAGAAAAGGAGACGTCTCAAGAATATTATAACTGCTCTAACTTGTATAGCCACAATTCATTGTTAGTATTGCTACGACTACCATTGTGTTTTCAGGTGGTTCAAGGCCTATTCTTGGTGATATACTTGTAATTGCGGGCACAGTTTTCTTTGCATTGAGCAATGTTGGCGAGGTTAGTAAATACTGGACTTTCTGCATGATTGTGTGCATCATGCAAATATTACGAGGATAACAGCTATCAACTTAAGATTAATAGTTGTTTTCACTAGATTTTTGCTTCTTGCTTCTTGCTTACTTTCTGAAGTCTAAACATGCAAAATGTGAAGCTGCAGAGTTATATCTAATCTTACATCTTACATGTACAGGAATTTTGTGTGAAGAAAAAAGATCGTGTTGAAGTGGTTGCCCTACTTAGTCTTTTTGCAATGCTTGTGAGTATTGGGGAGATGTATCCTTCTCTTCTGATGATGCATTGTTCTAGCTTATGCAGTTCCATATTATAAATTCTTAGCACTCTTGCTATCATCTTGATGGAAAGAGTTTCTCTTCGTATGTGTTTCCATAATCCTCCTTCAGAGCTGTCATGGAGCGTAAGAGTCTGGAATCTGTAAAGTGGTCTGCAGAAATTGTAAGTGAATTTAGATGATTTCTTTGTATTCAAGCATTATATACCTATACATCTCCTTTCGTTCATTTAATTGGTTGACTAAAGAGCTATATGAACCAGTTTGTTTTGTTGACTGACTTCAAGACAAGGACACCAGATGTGTCACTAACCTCTCTGTTCCCAGCAAACTTGAAGTTTGCGTTATGGTTAAGGATTCTATCTGGGATCCTATGTCAAATTTAGCCTATCATGTGCTTAATCTTCTCGACTGACATTTTACTGGCATCAATTAATTGGCAAAACCCCCTTAGAAATTATGTGACAAAATATTTCTTGCCTTAGCTAATCCACAGTTTGTCTTTTTATGATGTGCGGATTTTAACTGATGCATTATGATGAGAGTTGCTATTTAGAACACGTTGGCTGTGAATTCAGAGAAATCACAAGTGCAACTTTATAAACAATTGATATAGTGATAAAATTTTTTCAGTTGTCATGGAAATTAACATCTGATTCCAATACCTAATTGGTTTATCTGCATATATGTGGACAGAAATGATATTCAAGGACGTGAATGTGCTACTGATGTGACTCGTGTCCAGTGAATGCAATGATATGCTATCCCAGCTATTTTTAATTAAATTTTTGAAGGCCCAACTAACTGCCAAATTTATATGTGAAGTTTAACGCTGTTATACTTCCCACTTGGAATTGAAAAATAGGGAGAGAAACGAAGCATATGCTTGTTCACTAAGAGCTCCAATTTCAAGCAGGAAAACTTATATGCATCGTTATGGTTGGTGAAAAATATTCCTTTCTCCCTAATATAGAGTTAAGGCTGTATTGATTAGGCTATGTTCACTAACATTTTACGAAGTAAACATGCTTTAGTGTGCAAAAATACACCGATCTGAAAATGATTGCTACGTTCGCATTGTAGAGGGGTGAGTAACTAGGTTTGCAGCTGCATTATTGGAGGATGAACAAGTCAAAGTCATGTGAAGGCAACCTTGGATTATTGCATATTCACCAGGAAACTAGTATAAGTTAGTTATATGAGGGTTCTTTTGGTACAATTCATGCCCCTTTTGGTATATTCACATGCTTTGGCATGTGAAGATATGTAGTCAAAGAGGAATAGGTGATTGATTGGATTATGAATGCTTGTTGCTCAAATTAGAAAATGTTGGGGGTTCGTGCCTTATTTTGTTAGGACCAGTTGATTTGTTATTTACTATTTTCAAGCCAATATTGTATCTGAGGTTCTTTTGACTGATCTTCAGATATTGGCCTTCTTTGGTTACGCAGTCGCAAGCTTTGCATTCTACTCAGTCGTTCCTTTCGTCATGAAGGTCAGCTTGATGTTGGAGTATAAGTAAGGATCTGTGTTTCTCTTATATTGAATTCCATCTGCTGCTTGACATCATCTTCTGCTTTCTCTGTTGTTTTTGGATGCGCAGATGAGTGGAGCCACTCTCTTCAATCTCTCTATTCTCACGTCTGACATGTGGGCAGTTGTCATTCGGATATTTTTCTACAAGCAGCAGGTAAGCTTTCTTTTTCCATAAACTCCCCCTCAACGGATGCCCTTTCTTTTCTGCTCCTTGGTTTGGCTTGCTGATTGATTTTCTCGTGAGACTATGACATGACTTCTGATAGTGATGATTGGGATATCCTTTCTTTTCTGCTCCTTGGTTTGGCTTGCTGATTGATTTTCTCGTGAGACTATGACATGACTTCTGATAGTGATGATTGGGATATCCTATCCCCACTCTGCTCGATAGACAGCAGAGAGGCTTGCAACTCAAATCATTCATTCATGATTCTTTTGCTGTTGCAGGTTGACTGGCTTTACTATTTAGCTTTTGCACTTGTGTTTGTCGGCCTGATTATATACTCTAAAAGGTATTTCCAATCCTAGACTGAACTCTTAGTCTAAAATGGACATAGGCAAGCGTTCCTTCCTGATCAAAGATTTCATAACAAGTTAATATATATTCTTGCATGATCAATATTCTGTACGCCAAATATCTTGACTTTCAGTATCACTCTATGCGCCATGTTTGGTGAATGTATACGAGTGTATGATTGAAAAAGGAATGAATTTTATTCTCGTGTTGGTTGTGTATATGAATTTGGTGTACATACAAGTTAATGAATTCGTTCAGTGAAGGAAAAACGTTTAACGGCAGTAACTGCACATTGATCTTTCAGCAGTTGAATGAAGATTGTAAGACAAACTCGATTTGTAGGATTGTATGTAACCCCTCGATTTGTAGGCTTCAAATGACATTTCTTTGAATATATTTGCATCTTCGTGTAACTTTCAATGCCTTGGGGGATTCAACAGTGAGAAGAATCCAGCTGCTGCTGCTGCTGCTGCTGAGGATGGAGACCCCAACTCACAATGCCGGTTGCTTGATGAAGAAACCACAGATTTCAGGAACCAGGCCGTGTCTTCATGAATTTGTATCAGAAGAAGAGGCAAGAAGGGTATTCTCACTGCTGATAGACTGGGGTTGTGTGCATGTTCTGTGATCGACTGGGGTTTTACATTTACCATTTTGATCGAAGCATTATTTAGATTAATTTGCCTTTTGTGTTAATTGCAGGATGAAGTTCAAAGCTGCTGCTAGGCACTACAATATGAATGTGCCTGAAGATATGAAAGCTCGAATTGTTGTTTTGATTGATGTAGTAGTGCGAAACTGCAAATTATATTTACTCTCCGCACATATTCTTTTTGGTTCTGATCTCATATTTAAGGGACTGAAATATGAAAACAAATAGTGTATATCACTCAAATATAGCAATTTGATGTCGAAATCAATTCCCATTCTTTCTTGACAAATCCAACAACACGCGGTTAGTTTGCCTTTCATTTTGGGATAATTTCAGAAATCCCTCTTAAGGTTTCTAACATCTTTTAAAACGGTCAGGGATTTTTTTTTTTTTACCTCAAGGATATAAACCCACACACACACACTTACACTCAGTCGACGCAGAGAGCATCGAGAAACCGGTCCAAGAGCAATCTAAGGAGGACCCACAGACAAACCCTATCCAGCCAATTGATAAACGGTCAGGGATTTGGACCCCAACATTTTTACATTAACTGTCCCGTCGCTGTCAGTAGTCATTTTATCACTTTTGACGTACAATTAATAAACAAACAAAACACCCAAAAAAAGTAAAAATAAAAGTAAAAGCACAAACAGGGAACAAAAACGATTTTTTTTTTTTTTTTTAAAAAGGCCTAAGGGCTTACAAATATAGACGCTAAAATCCGAACAGGTCACAGCGCTGATTCAATGGAGCAGCAGACGCCAACACCACCGCCATCCACTCCTCAACCACCGGAACCTCCGCAGCAACCACCACCATCACCCTCTCCTCCTACGCCAACAACCACAGCTTCCACCGCCTCATCGTCCGCCGCTCTTCCACCACCCATCACCGCCACCACCTCCACCTCCACCTCTTCACTCCCTTCCACAACCGCATCACCTCCTCAACTTTCTTTGCCTTCTCCTTCCCAAAACCCTCAACCCCCAACATCCACCCCAACCCCCAACACCCAAACAAGACCAGCAGCAGCAGCAGCCTTCAATAGAGCCTGGCAACAACCTCCACAACCTTCCCCTATATCACACTTCGCACTCCCTCCTCCTCCTCTTCCTCTTCCCCCTCATCATCATTCTTCTTCTTCTTCTGCTTCTTCTACTGCTTCTGCATCCAATTCTTCTTCTTCTTCTTCTTCTTTACTTGTGCCGCCGCCACCGAGGGGCGGGATGGCCATTGGGGTTCCCGCCCATCACCCGGGCACTCCTCCGCCCCCGCCCACTTCCTTTTCATCACTCACTCCGCCTTCTTTTGTGCAACCCTTTGGTGGGTTGGGCCGCAATGTCACTGATTCTGGGCCTACTTCAAGCTCTTCTCAGGTACCGTCTATAATTTATTGGACTTCAAAATTTGTCTGTAAATATGTGAAAATGTCATGTATTTGCCAGATATATTTATTGTAGTGCAATGTATAGGTGAGGCCAACTGTGGGAGGAATGCAGGGAATAGGAATGATGGGAACGTTGGGTTCAAGTTCCGCAATGCGGCCACCAGGGGTTCCGGTTAGGCCTGTGCAGTCATCCCCTAGACCGCAGTCAAGTCCCAGTATCCAGTCCCCTGCTAAAAAGGTCTGTGCATGTATTTCAAGAGCTAAGTTTATCCTCTTTCATCACGTGGGATGGTTTGATACTTGTGATTTGCTCAGTGGTTTCCTGGTGATGTTGTGAATTAATTTGTCTGGGAAGTAGATATTATGCTGCCCTTTGAATTTCAATATTTGAGTGTGATGCTTTTGTGAACATCCTAAGTCCAGACTAAGAAATAGTGGACGTTTTATACTGCATTGTCACCTTGGAATTTAAAGTACCGAGTCTTAATGATATTGTGGAGGAAGAAACATTGTTATATTTTTGGTTAATGCGTTGATGCAAAAGGAGATCTTTGATGAGATTAATTGGTTGAACACCGGTATCTTTCTTGTAATAATTCCTTTGGAGTGCTACTTACTCTATTAATTAGTAAAATGCAAATTATCAGCCAAAATGAAAGAATGAAAGGAGGAGAGTGCGGCCATTCCTTCTTATGGCCCAAAAGAGATCTTCTGCATCATTTCAGTTTTTTACTACTGACAAACAGGATGAGATCCAATCTCTGACCACGTTGTGCAAGACAAAAATAATAAATACTAAATTATGATAAAAAAAATACATCTGTAATCTCTTTGCATATCAAGAAGCTAATTTATTGCTCAGAGCTAATGAAATGCACTGTTGGTTATCTAAATTAAAGGAACATGATAGGTGCTTAAGCTGAAACTGCTTGACATCTCAGACAGAAGTCTCTCCTGTTATTTTCCTGAAAAGAAAATTCATTCCAACTAATATTGGTCCTTTCCCTAGTCATGTGTTCTTTCTATTGTTAGACAGTTGCTTGATGGATGTGTTAGTGTGCATTTTAAATTGGTTACATGCTATCTGCATCCATGACTTGGGATTTTGAAAAGTAGGGCATCTGTTGTGGCTATGTTGTTGCTTATTCTTGTCTCCTCCACCGGCAGAATTTTCAGGGTCATGGCATGTTAAGAGTTTCATCAGTAGGATCTCCAGGATCACCGTCACCTGGTAGTTCGCAGAGTCCACAGCCTCAGAATCAACCCTGGTTGAATTCTGGATCACAGGTTAAGCCTCCTTTGCCACCATCAAGGCCACAGGTTAGCCCGCAATCCATGCAGCAGCGATCTCATATTACTCAACAGCATCACCATGCCATGACAACAACTTCCCAGCAACAGCAAGCATCTTCCTCACAACAATCTCAACAACCTTCTACCTCGGGGGCTGGGACTCAAGAGCATTATGGACAGCAACTTCCACAATCCAGGATTCAGCAATCTTTACCTAATCAACAGCAGATTGCAAGGAATCCGAGTTTGGGAACTCAAAGACCTTCTCATTCAACAATACCTTCCAGTCCGGTACAGCCTGGGCTCCCTAACCGGGCACCCAGTGCAGAACCTGAGGAATCTTGTAACAGGATATTAAGCAAACGAAGCATTCAAGAACTAGTGTCCCACGTGAGCATTAACACTTATTCTCTCTTTAACATTTTTATATTCTTTTTTACATCTTCTTTGACCTACTCAATCAATCTGTGCTAGCTTGAGTTAGACTTTTTCTGGCTGTTTCAAGGATCAGTATGGTTTTCATGCAATTGTTTTGGAAATATGATCAAGTTCTTGCCTCTTTTGTTCAATGGTTTGCCTTTTTTCAGCCCACTCTTCTCAAAGTAGCAAATGGTGAATTTTGCTACAATTTTGGGTTTGTCAGCTTCTTGTTGGCTTAAGTTGTTAGGAGTTTCTGAATGTATTCGTGGTGCCTGCTGCCCAGTCCTCATGGGAACAATGAGAAATTTAAAAATCTGGATTTGTCATACCTAGTCAAACTGTGTATCTGTTGCCATGTATCGATCCTTTAGTTTAATATTTTAACAATTCAAATCCATTTTTTTATTCTGAAGTGGGACAATTAGGATGTCCTAGAATGGCCAGTATCAGAATTCAGAAGATGTGATGTCCCTGTCATGCTCGATCACATGCTGAATGTTGTCCTCTATAACATTTGATTCTATGCAACCTACATTATGGTTGCAGCCAGCCAAAGTGTGATTACTGTGATTTGAGTGGTGAAACTTGCAATTAATCCATCCTTAGATTGCATGGGTGAGGAGAAGTTGGAGCAAATTTTGCTTGCCTTCTTTATTTTGCATCTGATATTCTTCTCAGTTCCTTTTTCTCTTTTTATGTTATTTACTTGAAAAGGTCTATATATGAATTCGTAGATTGTAAATTGTGCAGTCTGACTTTGGCATTGCCTTGTTCATACACTGGATATGAGGGCACTGTTGAGTTGTTTCTGCATACATCAGCATTTTTGCTTCTTTATTGATTGTATGCATGTGCTAGTGGCTTTCCTCTGTGATGGGCACTGTGATTCACTCCACTCTTGGGTAGGTTGATGCATCAGAAAAATTAGATCCAGAAGTTGAAGACATTCTTGTGGATATTGCGGAGGATTTTGTGGACTCTGTAAGTTGACACTGTTTGCTTTTTCTCTGGCATGCTTGACCTCTTGACTTAATTTAAGTTTTAGTGTATTCTGGCAGTAAACAACATTTTGGAATGTTTACAATCCCAAATTGGCGACTTTCTTTGCATGAAATATATTAACTGGAGGCATTGGATTTTTGAAATACGTTCCACTTGTATGGTAAATAAAGAGAATATTATATCATGATTGCTCAAACTGTCAATCCTTTGACTGTTTGGAGAAATAGGGTGAACTAAGCTTTCTTCCATATTCAGAAGCAATATATTGTCTCTGTCTATTTTTTAGATCACATAGCAAACCTATTCTTTTCCCTCGTATATAACTTGTCAGGTTAGATATTTTGGAACTGTGCTCTTTTGAGCAGTAGATGGGTGGTTACATTCCCTAATTACGTTCTTTTCAATGGGAAGTTGCCAGGTATCTGTAGAAAATGCTACTTAAACTAGGTGAATTTCAAAGAAGCCCTTCTTTGAAATTGGAAAATTAGTGGCTGGCTAAATATTATTCTCAACATGTCTGATAGAATCTTACCTGTATTAAGTGATCTTCTTGTTGCTTACTATTATGCTTACCAGTGACTTATGATTGATTTCTTTTATTTTCTTTAATATCCGGTTTTTACCTTTACCAGATTACGACATTTGGCTGTTCATTGGCTAAACATCGCAAATCTGCCACATTGGAAGCAAAGGATATTCTTCTACATCTCGGTTAGTTTTGGAATTCCCTTCATGGCGGTTGACCAAAATGCAGTTTTTAACACTCTGTCAATCCTTTCATTCAGAAAGAAACTGGAACACGACACTTCCAGGATTCAGTGGAGATGAGATTAAGACGTATAAAAAGCCGGTAAAACATTTTGACTGCTCTTTTTGTGCTGGCAGCCTATAACTTATTTTGTCTCTAGAGTTTGACATGAAATATATACACTTTGGTCAAATTTTGGTTTATGATATAGCTTTGAGAGCTTTTCTGATGCTGATCATCTTATGGTGTTGCAGTTTACAAGTGATATTCATAGAGAGCGACTTGCAGTGGTTTGTACTGCTTCATTTTCTATTGTGATTGTAGACACTTTTCCGTGTTTATACATGAATTCACACATAGAGACAGCATTACCTCGTGTTTTTGACAATTCCATCTCCTTTGACAGATTAAGAAATCAGTTTTGGCTGGTGAGACATTGAATTCTAGGAGCTCTGCTGGACAAGCGGGTGGACATCCTAAGGGTCATTTAGCTAAAGGCCCTACAAGTATTGTGGGTTCCCCCCCTGACAAAAGGACGTGAACCTGGATGAGGAACCTTTGAACTGCTGGTTCCATGGGATGGAGTAAGGGTTGTCGCTTTTCTCAAGTTTCCTGAGTGAGGCAGACTTTTTGCACCACCATGAACCTGAGCTTCTAACTAAAGAGGAATCAAGTTTATTTATGCTAATTGGTGTGATTATTTGGGGATTAGATTTTCATTTCTTCTTTATCAATATTAGCATCCCCTCATTTCCACCCGTTGTATCTATGTATGGTGCTATTAGATATCCAGAGTTAGTGGAACAGAGCTTGATGAGTTTTATTCTAAGTTTAACCATGTCAAACCACTGTATCATGTAGCAGAAAAAAAGACAATTGTGAGAACATTTTGCATTTGAAGTGCATGTGCACAATGTTCTGATAGATGCATATCATTTTTGAGCTTCGTTATCAAATCTACATGGGCATTGTTCACTTAATTCATTACCAAGAAGATGAATCGTTACTTTAAGCTTGCATTTCTGCTACCTCAAGCGACAGAACTCTAATGCTTACATCCAACTTCTTACTGAGCTTCTGTACTTGTTTGCCTAACCTCTTGCAATTTATTATTCCTTTTTTAAAAAAGTCTTTTTAAAAAGTTGAGAGTTTGGATAACTAAATTTTGTTTTTCTAAATGACCACTAGGTGTTGCTTCTAAAATTCGTTTGTTACAGCTGAAAAGAAGCTGTGAAAGCAAATGCAAAAATCAAATAAGAGCACCTTAGTGCAACTTAAAGGTGCTAAATGCAATGATTAAATCAACTGGGATTATGCCCTGAAGGGGAAGGATTGGCTATCCTGTGTTTCGTTGCGCATTTGTCTTTTGCACAAGCAATTTATATTCTGTCGGTTCCACCCTGGTTCATTTTGATTTATGTGCAGAGGTTTGTTCTAGCAGTTGAAGCCCAAGGCAACTTTGTGCACCCGGTGTTTTAGTTGATTTTGTCTTCAAAAAATCACAATGAAGGAGTGGGATTCTGGGCTAATTGCTTAGATTATAGGTAAAAAAAAAAAACATCCGCCAAATGCACCTCTGACACGGGATCGTTCTTGTTCTATACGTGCCGTGCTGACTCAGCGCGGCCCAAAATAAATTTCGCAGAAGTCAGAAAAATGTCAGTCTGTGCAGGCTTGTGTCAGTCCGGGCCGCGCTGACTGTGCACGGCCCGGAATGACTAAAGACTGACAGATACTGCTTTTGTCAGTCTGGGCCGTGCACATTCAGCACGGCTCCTTTGAAAAAAATTTAAACCATTGGTCTTGTAGCAGGTGAGAATGCCGTAGGAGTGATCCTTTGTGGAATCTTGTAAGTTTCCTCGCTCCTCGTTCTTTCTTGGGAAGGGGGATGTTTTTGTTGGTTAAGCAAAATATTTATAGGGCTAATGCTTAATGACACCTCAAGTGCCAAAAGAAAAATCAAGTCTTGGGATTCTATTATCTTTATAAATTATGCATTTATAATAATATACACTTATACATTTAAATATTGTATTTATAATACATTTATAAATATTTATAAATAAATGTATTTATATATTTATATGAAATATATAAATGTATTATATTATATATAATACATAATATAAATATATTTTTAAATGTATAAGTGTATATTATTATAAATGCATAATTTATAAATGAATATTATATAAATGTATAAATTAATATATATTAATATTATGTGTAAATGTATTAATATAATTAATATAAATGCAAAAATGTATTAATATTATGTATAAATGTAAAATTAATATTATGTATATTAATATAATTTATATAATATATAATATTTATATAAATATATTATAAATATATAAAAATATTTTTTAAATAAAATAAAATATTTATAATATGTATAAATAAATATTGTACATATTAAATAAATAAATAAATATACATTAATATTAATTATAAATATTGTAATATTATAAATATGGTGTTTATATAATATTTCAATTTGTAATATTTATTGTACATTTCATTATATAAATATTTGTATAATACATAATATATAATTTTCAATAATACATAAAATTGTGTTGAAATATCAACAATGCATATTCGGTCAACATTCAAATTCAAAAAATAATTTCAAAGTTGACAAAATATTGATAGACCGTATAATTGTCTGTAGCTAGCACCACGATCCCATTTGTGTCATGAGCAGTCGAAGACTAGGAATTCTAAACGGCTTCACAATTAACTCCAATCAGGGCCCCATTAGTTTATCATTTCTTTACTTTGCATTATTGGCATATGTAGTCCTCTGCTGCGAGCCAAATTGGAAATGGCAAGGAGAAATCCCGTGCTTAATTTTTTTCAAAGGAGCCGTGCTGAATGTGTACGGTCCGGACTGACAAAAGCCGTATCTGTCAGTCTTTAGTCATTCCGGGCCGTGCACAGTCAGCACGGCCTGGACTGACACAAACCTGCACAGGCTGACATTTTTCTGACTTCTGCGAAATTTATTTTGGGGCCGTGCTGAATCAGCACGGCACGTATAGAACAAGAACGATCCCGTGTCAGAGGTGCATTTGACGGATGTTTTTTTTTTTTTACCTATAATCTAAGCAATTAGCCGGGATTCTGGCACAAACTTTGCTCTTTTAAGTTCCTCGAGGAATTGTATAGTTTTAAGCACACTGTACTTTGTCTTACAGGTTCTTTATTCTTCCAATGACTGCAGGACCATTTTGAAGAGCGTGATCTTGATGAAGGGGCCTGATACTAACAGGAATTTGTGGACAAGATGAGGCGGAAAAAGCAAAAGGGATTTTTCATAGCTTGTTTATCATTAAACTTGAAGATCCTGCTAGGGATTTTCGGAAAATTGTAATTTGACTCCGGTCTGCCATGCATTTTAGCGGGCATTTTAGGTTTAATGTTTGCCTAGATAGAATTAGCTCCTCCTCAGACCAACGTATTTGAGTAGTTCTGGGATGCTATTTATTCTAACAAGTGAAGGCGAAACATTTAAATTTTTTTCAATCTTAACGTGGCTCTCCTCCAGAAACAGATTGGCATATGTGCTTCCTAGAAGGAATGATGGGCTGAAGATGCTTGTATTTTTTCTTGCAAGGATTATGACCTGTTCCCAGGGGCCGGATTTAAGGCGGGGGTACTGGGGCACGCCCCCTGTCTCCTTAAATTCCTATAATATTAATACAATTTTAATATAATTTTAAGTATACCCTGGAGGTTTTTTTAGAAAGGATGTGAAAGAATTACGCGATTTTTTAAGTTAATTCATAAACTAAAATTCTAAAAAGATACGTGGGGCACAAATTCCATTTAAAATAAGCTAAAAAAAGCCTTTTCATTTTAACTAGTAAGTACCAATCATATCATTCACTTTTTTTTCGATCCCACTCCCCAATTTCCCTTCCCTCCTCTGGTTCCCCATTTTTCCCCCACAATCGAGAGCCACTACCTTCCACAACTAAGCAGCTAGCTACTCTTTCTCTTGATCAATTCATCCAATCATATCATTCACTTTCTTTGTCCTCACTTCCCAATTTCCCTTCCCTCCACTGGTCCCCCATTTTTCCTCCACAACCAGAGTCATTCTTACTTCCACAACTAAATTAGTTATCAAAATATAAAAACTCGCAGTGAATTAGTTTGTTTTTGAAATAAAATTATTATTACATTAATAATTTTGAATTTGTCTTTTTATGTTTTTCATGGAATATATGTATCATTTGTACTTGTTGGTGAATTTTTTTATATTTTGCTTAAAAAACTAGAAAAATAGTAGGTAAAAAATTTTAGTGTTGCTTTTGCCCTCATTAAGAATTTTTTTTGGCTCCGCCCCTGCCTATTCCTCTTGTTTAATTGGCTTTTTTTTTTTTTTTTTTACATGTTTGTTTATCAACAGGAAAGGAACAGGTGAAACAGCGTAGATACAGACTACAGCCTGCGATTATATCGCGCAAGTGCAGGAAAAATTAATTCGCATTATATAAACTAATTTTGCTCAGTTAATTCAAGAAACATGACGTGAAAGTAGTCTATGTGAATGCCCCGAAATTTGAGGTTTTTCATGCATTTGCTATCGGGGAAATTTCGAGACGGCTGGGGCACTTGAGTAATTCCGTCATATACGTCCTTTCATGTCGGTGAGAAAGAAGTTTTGCATCCTACACCTCTCATTTATCCCAAAAATATTTTTTTTTAAAAAAAATGGGTGTGAAGATGTTTTTCTTTTTTATAACGATGATAAGATTTTTATAACCTAAATTATTCTATCGTATTTTATAAGAAGGAAACTGCAAAGGGATTATATAAGAGATTAGAACCTAATCTATCATATTCTATTTTACAAGAAAAGAGAGTCTAAAAAAGTTATATAAGAGACTAACAAGTTTATAAATCTGATTAGATCGAAGAGATACTTTCTAACAGGCCCAGGTGAAATTCAATCCCTCAACATACAATTCAAGTAGAAATTTAGTCGGTGGATGGACGGAAAACGTGTTTAAATAGCGTCCATGGTCCTAACGTGGAGCCGAGTCAGCCCACGAGGAATACTCGGCACTGCATTTCGTGTTTAATTAATTAGCAATTATTGTGTGGGGCAGGGGGAGGCGTGTCAATTGTACTGTCTAATTATCAAATACAATGGGATCACGTAGTTTAGATAAGATGACTGGATTTATTATTAATGGTGAAAAACAACTGAAGACTAAGATGAGCCCTTGGGGGAGCATTTTTGGTCATTAGGATTATGAATTATGAATTCCAGCCTCCAGACATCTTTTATTCGGCTAAACTAAACAAACAACTTGGACGAATTAAGAAAACCACATGCTAATTAAGTAGTAACTATGCCCCTCCTCCTCCAATTGCGTATGCTTACACAAACCTCCTAACTTTTTGGGTAGGGGTGTCAATTAGACATTATGAGCTAGAATTTGGCAAGCCCGAGCTTGACTCAAAAAATAGGCTTTCGGGTTTGAACCTAGATTAGAAGTTTCAGTCTCGATTCGTTATTTAATATGAGTTTTGGGCTCATACAGTGTTCGACTCAAGTTCATAATTAATTATATAATTATACATAATATATTAATATTTATAAATTATTATAGAATTGTATATAAATTATTAATATTATAATCTGTATAACTACATATATTATATATATAATTTAGTATGCAATTTTATATATATAGAGACACAGAAATGAACTGGCCAGGCCTTAATTAGGTTTGAGTCTAATGAGTCATAAACTTGATTCACATTTTATTCAGATCTATTATTTAAGGCTAAACTCTGCCCGATCCTCTTAAACACATGGCTTATTGGTCTTTTTTACGGGTCGCACTTGAATTAACTCGACCTTATTGACAATTCCATTTTTTGGTGTAGTTAAAAAAAGGGAAAAAAATTAGGCGAAAAGTTTCTTTTCAGGTATCCAAGCAATATTAGTGGCAACTAAGGATAACATGATACACACACCCCGTCCCAATTAATTCACCAATATACGATAGTGTAGTTGTTAAGGACGGCTTACTTTTTTGTGTTGTCAATGTGAGAATTATGTTGGTGAACGATTAAAAATCTATGTAAGCATTCTATAATTTCAGAGTCATGTCCAGATCTCGAAACCCACTCAAACTTTTTAAAAAAAAAAAACAAAAAACTATCCCAATTAATCCGCATATTAATCGATATGCTTAACAAGGAAGTAAGCATATTCTACTAACAAATCGACTATCACTAAGTGAGTTGAATGTTCGCAATTCGAGGGCTCTGCCAAATGTCAATCCACGTTACGCTTGCCTAGAAATGTGACAGTCTGTAAACTATGTGGTTAATCTTAGTTCGTCTTTATCCTCCTTTGCTAAACAAATAAAGTGGACCAGGGTATGGTCCAATCTTTAATTTTAGTTTAATCACGATTGATAAATTAGGTCCAACTAAGTATATTTATTTAATTTTGTTTTTGGTTTATCTGTCGCTGCCATTCCAAACACAAGCATTAGGAAAACACAAAACAAGGAGGCGTGGTGCGCGATGGCGTTTTAAACAAAAAATTAGGAAACCCAAAAACAGTTTAGGAAAGAGGGCATTTCCATACCTTCTCGGCATCTTCCTCACCCAATTCCTACACAACTCTTCCTCCATCTTTCTTTCACCACTAGTTGTCTAGTCTCAAACAAAGAGTTGTTTGTACTAGACAACTAGTACTTGGTTTTGTTTTCTCTTTGTTTGTTAATTACTATGAATTTGGTCCCCAGCGGCTGCGTCTTTGTTTTCCTATAAGTCTCCAATTAAGTGTGTGCCTAAGGCCCGCACTCCAAGCCCCCTCCCTGCTCAATTCTGCTTTCACACTCTCATCTACCAGTTTTGTATTACTACTACCGGAAAGATTGCAATCAACTGTACTGTGAAAGGGATGTCCAATTCACGTGTGGTTAATGGTGGGTGCGCTAATGGGTTGGTGATGGCTGATGCGTTGGCCGAAGATTTTGCCAATTCTGGTGCCATGAAGCGTCACAAGCTCATCATTGACACCGATCCTGGCATTGGTCAGCCTTTCTTGTACTAATTACTAACTCATGAGTTTCAGGATTTCCTTGCTTTTGTGTTTCGTTGTCTGAGTATAATACTAATATCAGTTTCAGATTGAGCCCAGCTCAATTAGTCTTGGAAAGTTGATTCGATTTACTGCAACTTTTTGATTTATAATGCGGTATCTTCCTCTGAGTTTGTGCGTTTCTTTCATTTTTGGTGGCTACAGTGGGCCTGGTTCTGGAATATAGTATTATGACAGCAAAGTTTGATCGAAAAAGTTACGTACTTTTGAATCAGGGAAAATGCTATGGCTTTCTATATTCTTGTGGTTCTATCATCTATGTCTGTTATTCCATCCTTCGGCGTGCTATTTCTAATTTTTGGCATTTTCTTTTCCAAATTCTACCTCAACGGGAGAAAAGTTCCCTTTGTAGTGAAAAAACATATGGACTAAAATCTATATATTTTGTCTTGCCTTTTATACCTCCTCCAATCGCACATAGATATATTATATAAACATCGTGTATTTTGTAAAGTGGGAGAGAAATTTTTTTTAAAAAAAAATGGGAAGTAAATTTTGATATTGGAAATCTAAAGAAAAATTTAGTCTTTGAGTGCATTTTCTTCTGTACTCCAATCTTTCGTAATAGTGGAATTGAAATAAGCATTACTGATGATAATATATTCGTCTTTTGCTCAAGTTACAATATTCCTGGTTTCTTCTTCTTCTTCTTTTTTTTTTTTTTTTTTGGTGTTTTAGTGGGGGGAGGGGGGGGGGGGAGGGATTGGGGGCTTGGGGGTAATTAGAGGTTTCGAGATTCTTTTTAAAGACTGTTGATCCTTATTCATGTACTTATTTTGGAATTATTAGATGGACTTATGTTAGGTTCAACGGACAATCCAGCAAAATATATTATCAATGAGATTTAGGTGATTAGTTTTACACAGTTAGATCACGTTTTGTTTAGCTTGTGCAAACACGTAAATAAGCCCCTATATTCCCACATCTCTGGCTGTTCTGATCTTTCGAACTTGAGATTGAAGTGTGAGTTTTGCTGATGTGCAGATGATAGCATGGCTATATTAATGGCATTCCAATCACCTGACTTGGATATATTAGGATTGACAACAATATATGGTAATGTAACTACTGAAGGTGCTACTCGCAATGCATTGCTTTTGGTATGTTATATCTGTACTTTAGTTCCTCTTCTGCATGGTTATTTATGCTCCCAAAATTTGCAATCTTTCCTGTTTTTGGATTGTGTACATGATCAAGTTCTGTTTTTAATGTGCAAAAGGATAGTGTGAGATTGCAGGATATCCAGGTGTGCCTGTAGCAGAGGGTAGCCCTGGACCTCTCAAGGTAACCACTTTGTGTCATTTGGGTCAATTAACTGTTTGGTTTTTTTCTTGTGAGCATAGTCAGTGATCTATAGTTGATTATGATAACTCAAAAATTATTGACGGCTACTTGGCTAATAGAATAACATTCGCTGTCAACTAGAAAAAAATTATTCAGTGTTAAGTATGCTTGTTCAGTTTTCAGCTTGAGTGGTGTATTTGATACATCCTGCTTATGCTCTTTCCTTTAGGGGGGGGAACCATGCATCGCAGACTTTGTTCATGGTTCAGATGGACTTGGCAACATATTTTTACCTCCTCCAAAATCTAAGAAGATTGAGAAAAGTGCATCTGAATTTTTGGTTGATAAAGTATCTGAATACCCTGGCGAAGTATCTATACTTGCATTGGGACCTCTAACCAATTTGGCATTGGTAAGTTTTTGGAAATTTTTTCCAGTGAAACATGCCTTGTGAATTACTTTCTCTGCTTCAATTTCTACTTCATTTGCTTGCTTTACTACATGTTTATCTTTTCTTCATTTAGGCTGTCAAGCGGGACTCATCCTTTGCAAGCAAGGTGAAAAGAATTGTAATACTTGGTGGAGCTTTCTTTGCTTTGGGAAATGTCAATCCTGCTGCTGAATCAAATGTATGCAACACCAGCAGTGCCTTCTATTTGACTGCATTGATATGGAGATAGATCATTAACTCTTATCCCCTTTAGGGTGTGATTAATTTGAATTAGCATTTACAGTACTTTAGATGTCTAAATTGTTGTCGCAAAAATATGTTCATTTGCTATCAATTCCTTTAAATGTTAACACTGTTGAACAAATGGCTCATGTCTTGCTGTGTTTCTTTCCTCTTGACAAAGTCTGCTTGAGCTTCTGGTGCTCGTGCTCCTCCGCCAATACAGGAATACTTGGGTTGATTCCGTGAATATGATATCTTCCCTTTCTTTAGTTAATTGATTTGAGAAATCTATTATCAACTAGTGAATGTTGTCTATTTATATTTCATTAACTGAACCATTGTCTTTTAGAGAAGATCTACTTGATTTCCTTTGTAAGACAAATTACGTCGGTGCAAAACATACAGTCTTTCAATTTCCAGTCAGTCAAATAATGTGTTCAAGCTTTTGACTGGCAGATTTATTGTGATCCTGAAGCAGCAGATGTTGTGTTTACTTCTGGGGCAAATGTTGATGTTGTTGGCATAAATATCACAACACAAGTCAAAATGACAGGTTTTTCTTCCCTTTCTATTTACCACTTGCCTATTTTCCCACCGGAATCTTTTCATTGGAAGTTACTCTCTCATAATTGTTGTCTTGTGAACTTCAGATGCTGCCTTTGATGAACTAAGACAATCTCATGGAAAACATGCTCAATTTGTGTGTGACATTTGCAAATTCTACCGTGACTGGCATGTCAAATCTGACGGTGTCTATGGTAATTTGGCTGCTTGCAACGCTAGTTTCAATTTGTCATTGACCTGCCTTATTTTCAAATTCTTTTTAGATCTTCTCTTTTTGATGGTTCACATATTAATGGTTAATACCGGCCTGCGCAGGAATTTTTCTTCACGACCCTGTCAGTTTTGTAGCTCTAGTCCGGCCTGATCTCTTCACATACAAGAAGGGGGTTGTGAGGGTTGAGACACAGGGTATCAGCGCGGGGCATACCCTGATGGACCAAGGGCTGAAAAAGTAAGCTTTACCTTGCTTGCTTTGCACTTCTCAGGTGCTTTTTTTTTTTTTTTTGGGTCGTAGGTTCTTGTTTAATTAACTTCAATACTCTGATACAGATGGAATTCAAGCAACCCATGGACAGGCCATTCACCTATTTCTGTAGCATGGACTGTTGATGCGGATGAAGTGCTAAACTATGTCATGAAAAGCTTGATGAAACCTTGACCATAAACATTGCCTTTGGACCGGTCATGAAACTCCATTATGGATGGTTAATCGCTGCCTCTCTCTGCGGCAATTGGGTACTTCTCTGTTGAAGATAGGGCAATGGTGGACTTATGCTGCTCATTATCTTTGATTTATTTACACCTGATACATGTTCATTTGATGACGTAATAAAGGATAATTTATCCGGAATATGTTAACTTAAAATACTATGCAATTGCGGATTGGTGGCACTTGAAATGGATGGTTTTTTTTTAATTTTTTTTTCCCATTCCTGTTGAGATGTACTACTTGTGGCATAATTAAGTTACTAGGGAGGAGGATTAAATTTAACATGTGTGCAAAATTCAAGAAATTTTGGAGGATGAGAAATTAAAATACTTTGAAAGTAAAAGGAAAATGGGAAACCAGACTTAATGGTCTATAATCATTCACATTGGTATGCGACAACACCAAAAATGGGGCTAGATAGGGGGTTATTGGAAAAAAGTATCTAGAGTAATACTATAGCAATTTATGTGACGTGTGTGGGGTATAAATATGATTAAAAAATATATTTATGATGGATTCAACGGAGTTGTGTAAAGTGTGCTTCGAGTTAAATACCAACTTAGTATATATGCATTAGAGTTAGGGTGCATTTGGTAAAATTAAAATTTAAAATTTAAAAATTGAGTTTATTAAGTTATTAATTTGATAAATACTAAATTCGATACATTTCAATGTATATCATTAGCGAAGAGTTTATTACTTATATTTTGATACAAGTTTTATTTAGAATATTCAGTGTGATCTAATTAATTTAAATATTTTAATTTTTTTAGTTCAATGTAACATATTAAGATTTAAATTCATTAAATTTAAGTACTAAATTGAATTATTAAATACGAAGCGAGATTTTGGAATATCCGTTGGTATGTCAAAATCCGAATATGAATTCTGAAGTTAAACCAGCGGTCTCTCACAAGATAGATTTGAGTGTGACAATTTGGCAAATGACAATATTGGATTAATCAAAGAATTCCTGCTCAGCATCCAGCAGTCGTTCTGCAGTCGCATCTTCATCATCATCAAGCCAAAGGTTCGCCATCACAGAAAAAAGCTGTGAATTGAAAAGTCAACCATATAATGCGGCTCCGTTGTTGTTACTACTATAAAATAACCTTCTTTAATTACCAAACATAAAAAAAAAAAAAAAAAATGCTCCAATGTTTGGAGTGTGATAAAACACCTTTGTCTGTGTCAAATGTGACATTAGCGTATTATTAGCGGCATAATAATACTGCGCGATTTAGGTATTCCGTTGCCAGAGCAGTACTTAAATACTCTATTAGACTTGATGACCAATTCTTGGCGTTTAAAGGAGGACGAGCATTGTCCCCCACACCTCAATTCTGATTCATAAACGTCAAATTCAGGACTCCCCCCCCCCCCCCCCCCCCCAAAACCCCCCTCCAACCAAAGAAAAACCCAATCACCTGCTCACTGCTTTTGTTGGGTGAAACTGAAAATTGATTATTGACCTGCGAATGACCAAATACTACTCCCATCTCACTATACTAACTAAGCTGGCATGCTACCAAAACGCATCGTTAAAGGACTCTTATCTCTCTCTCTCTCTCTCTCTCTCTCTCTCTCACACACACACACACACACACCCCTCTATTCTCTACTAATGAGTATATTATGACTTGACTCCTCCAATTTTCTAACTTGTAATTCCAGCAACAAAAAGTTGAAATTAGGGGCAACATTTCCTTCACTCTTTTGGCATCCAATCCTGATCAGTCCTCCTTCTCATAATTATCAAGAAACCGGTTTTGCAAGTCATGCACCCGTGTGGTTCTTCCTCCATAAAAAAAAAAAAAAAAAGCAAATTTTATATACACTGTCAGTGTATATACTATCATGGTTGGATGGATGACACTTGAATAAATTTTAAATTTCAAATTCAAATTTTGCGCATGTGTCATATATCTAATGGTGATAGTGTATTTAAGATTAATCCAACAAAAAAAAAATGTTTTACGTTCCTTAATTACATAAGTATTTGACAGTTTTAATAGTATTTCCTGTGCGCACACAAAGAATCTGATATAAACAGTTTACTGATATCTGTAAACACAGAAGGTATGGCTAATTGTTGCAGGTAATGCGTTGAATGGCTCTTCATCCTTCTTTACAACTCCATCGAAATATGCCCACAATTGACATTCAAAGCAAATGGGTTATAGCCTTATAGTATAGGAGTAAAGATTGGGGCATATACTACTGCTCCATATGTAGTACCAGCCACGGAAACAAACCTAAAAAAAGGTTGGTTGAGACTTGAGACTTGAGAGCAAGTAAAAAATGTTGAATGATTGCTTTATCAGCTATGATCAAGAGATATCTCAAGTCTTCACTACCATTTAATAAAGCAGTTAAACCAACTTTCCCTCCCTCATTTTATATGTTCCAATATTTCTTCACTTGAGACAGTTACCTACCACCCCCCAAGAAACGAACCCGTCTCAATCCTCTCCCTCCAGCAGGAACACTGCTGCTTAACCACTCCAATGACCTGCACTTGTACTCCAAAACGACCACCATGTCAAATCAAACATCATCATCTCTTTAGCTTACTTCGCAACAACAACATTAACTCCTCCTAATCCTCAATACTAAGAGTCCTGCAAATACTCTCCTCCACTCGAGACAATTTTTCGGTACATGTGCATGCACATACTTGCTATAGAGAGAGAGAGAGAGGGAACAATCGTCGCTGCGAATTCGAGGAAGAGTTGAATTTAAAGCATAACATGTCAGGCCGCATCCATCCATCGACAGCTCTAGCAGAGACTGTGTCCTGGTACTGTGCCTTGTTCCTGGCTTTAATGTTGGTGTTAAGCTGCTGTGAATCAACTGAGGAGCAGTTTGAAGTGCAACAGCAGAAGCAGCAAATATTATCCTCATTACTACTTGAACAGCCGTGTGATGAGATTTATGTGGTACGCGAAGGAGAGACTCTGCATACCATCAGTGAAAAATGTGGGGATCCTTACATCGTTGAGCAGAATCCCCATATTCATGATCCAGATGATGTTTTCCCTGGGTTAGTCATCAAGATCACCCCTTTCACAAATATGTAGATGTTTCTCCTTTTAATTTATTCTTAAGCTCGTATGCTTGTTGCTCTTCTGTTTTGTTGAACCGGATGTCGAGGTTCAATGCCGATAGCCCCATGGCCCTCCCTCCTCTGTTTTTCTTTTTCAGGCAATACATTATTTTGATTGTGCGTGAACCACGGCCTGTGGCAGCTTGTCTTGCTAGTTTCTATGATGAAATATGCAATTGGATGTTACTATTTCATCATTTTCAACTTTCTGCTTCTTTCTCGCGGGAAGCCATAATTTCTCGGGAATAGGTTCAAACTTGTACTGTGTTTTACGGTATTGTCCATCAAGCTTTTGCAGTAAAACGAAGGATCAATAGACATAGTGAGACAGAGTAACGAGCTCTTCTTTCACCTACTTACACTATAAAAGAAGGGGGGGGGGGGGGAATGGAGTGACAGACTCAGATTGATTTCAACTGTTATATGCACTTGTTTTTAAACTGGTTTTTTTCTTCCCCTTGTTGCAATATTTATTTTAAGTTAAACGCTCCTTTGTTGGAACATAAGGGAAATCGTAGTCAAGAACAAATTTAGTTTATCATGAAAATTCCTGCTTCTCAGGGTAAAACAAAAACAAGAAAGCTAATGTGGGAGAAAAAAAAAAATTTTTTTCCGCTCGAATACAAAGTATGGAGCCATTATAAGTAACAACTGGCTTGAGTTCATTAATATTGTCAACAAAATGGCTACGAAAAATGAGTACGAACTTCGTCCAACAACAACATTTAAGAAGGGAAAACTATATAAATGTTTCGATGAATTATACGCGCATCAATTAATAAGCGGAAGGTCAAGCTTATATGCCGCACAATTAGGTGACGTCTACTTGTATTCTTAACAATCTAGTATTACTTGTCAACATGGTAAGTTGTTTCTTCTACAATCCACACCCAATCTGCTTAAAAGGTAGGATGAGGGTTTGAAAATCGAACTCAAAGTTAGGTGCCGCGAGCCCAGACCATCTCTCGCTCTCTCTGTTGGGCCCAATGTGTCCAAAGTGGCAAAATATTCGCCAGTGATGGAGTGGGCCTAAAACTAAGAACTGGGCATACACTACCTTCTTTAAAGCCCTAACAAATAAGCCTCTGCATCTTTGCCCCTGCTTCTCAGCTTACAATTCGCAGTTGGGATCATTTAGAATTTCATTAGTACGCCGGTATGTGCTTCCAGACGAGCGCCTTTTAACGCATAAAATTTCTCACATGCATGCAAAGACTTAACATTTGTTGTTCTTCTTGAATTTATCACCCAAAATAAAAAAATACTTTTAAATAATTTCTTATTCTTTCTTATGCACAATTAAGATGGATATATTTTTTTTTCTTTTTTTATGTCGTCAGTAGCATAAAATTGGTTCTGCCATGATGGGATGGGCATGTACTACCCATTTACGCGTGCACGCGCGCGCGCACAAAGGTACGAATTTGGAACGAGTAATAGGGAGAAGAGTCAATTATTATGAAACAAATTTAGCCTCGTCTGATAAGCGAGCTTTTTAGATATTTGTCTAAAATTTTACTGTAACTTAATGTAGAAGTTGTAGAAAATTTTTTTGGATATTTTGAAGTGTAAAGTTTAAAATTTTTGAGAAATTTTTTGAGATTACTGTAATTATAATTGTTAAAAAATTTATAACAGACAAACTGAGCCAAAACCTTTTTTTAGCAAACAAGGCCTTAAAGAAACAACCACGTGTTTTTACATACGACTGTCTTCACACCAAAATATAGCAGATTTACTTAAAACCGTACAAGTGGTTATGTGTTGAAGCTTGCCAATAAAAACAGGAGATTTAAACTTTCGAAGGGTGCCATTTCAGGCTTTTGGATTAGAGGCCTCCTCCATCGTTTCGCTGTAAATTACCAGAAATACGTTCGGAATTGATTATTAGTAACACTTTCTGAAATATTATTATTGAAGGAAGTGTTGTTTCTCCAGGCAGCTCGCCCCCTGCATTTGACTCGGATTGGAGACCTGTCTTACTTAATTGTTTAATTGCATTGGGCCACTGAATCTTCTCCATTTTTCTTCCCTCTTAGGTCATGTTTGATAATCCCATTTAGCAATTAAATTTAATGGGTCCATGAATTCATATCTTAATAGGTTGTTTAGATGCGTTTGATAACTCAAAATTAAGCATTTGAATTAATTAAGTGGCACTGAATTTTGTAAATAAAATTTGCTTCCAAAAAATGAATGATAAACTATTTATATATCAATTAATATCATATACAATTAAATGTATCAAATTTATTACTTAAGAATTCAACAATTTAATGATTCAAATTTCAGACTTCAATTTTCAAATTTTAGTTTGATCAAACGCATCATTAACCGCCTTAACATTACAACCCAAAAACAATTACTCGACTAATAATTCACGCTCTTGGCCTCCGACCAAAAAAACCGAAAAAAAAAAAATGTGCTGATTGTTTCTATTTTGTCTTTCTTCCTTTGGGTCAAAGGCAAAATCAATCAAAGAGTCTGATGGCCATCCCTTTTTTTTTAATTTATTTAAATTTTCACCTCTTCTTCTACTTTGAACCTTTCCTAGTCCTTTGGTCATCGTCTCCTCCTCTGGAATAGAATATTGTTGGCCTCAACTGGTATTCTTGAAGGTATAATACAGAAGACGCCTGATTTTATCAGCAGTATACGGCACCTGCAGCAAAAAAATTTCTGACCTCTTCTCACATTCTACATTCTTACACGTTCCGACTACCTCTTTAATAGTCTGAACAGAAGCAAAATCACATGCACGCAAACAACATTAAAAAAAGCGAAAACACCTTCCAGATGTAGACTAATTGGAGAAGGTTGACCCAAAATGTTGTTGTTACTTGAACAGACAAGTTATCCGTTCAAAACAAAAATTTTTTAAAAGGAGAATAGAGAAGTTATTTTCCAAGCATTTTCCCGACTTCAATTCACCATTACGTTAGTATCATTCACCGGACGGCAAAGATTTCTACCCAACAAGCTATAGGTCAAATCTGCACCGTGGTCCATTTTCCCAGTACAGAATCGGGGTGAAAAAAAACGAAGAACACAACAAAAAAACATAAAATAAAATTGACAAGACACTGCAGTGGACCCCAATATCGGGCCATATTGACCATGAGAGTTGTTCAAATCTTCACTCCCTCATTGCTGGCTCATTCTCCTCTTCTCGCGTGGTGTGTTTCTCCATTTCATCAGTATTATTTAAAGGACCCGAAAGCACAATCGCAGTTCAAACTTCCAATTGCGATTTATTCCAATTCCCATCTCTAAACTAAGCGTACCCCTGTCGCCCCTTGCGTTATGAGGACCGCCTATTCAATCTTTCTGAATCTGAGGATGGACCTCCCGAAGTTGCTCCTCTGCTCTTTTTTCTTCCTTTTCTCAATTCTTGCAGCAGGTACGTGGTACAAAATACGATTATAGTACTATCATATTTCCCTCTCCCCATATCATATCCTCGGTTAATTTGCAATAAATAGCTTTAGAATCTCCAATTTAGTGTCAGCTCTTTGCTGTATCCAAAATCCCACTAGTAGCAGCCTTCTTGATAATTAATGGACAACAATGAACTTGTACTAGTAATATACTCATCATCTCATGCTCTCCATGCATGCTTTCCGTGCCATGTTAATTTTACACGATGTAACTAGGCCTGAGAAATGATGATTAATGCAGGTGTTTGAATTTTCTCTCTGTAATTTTACGAGCTAGCATGGATGAACACCACCTTTTTTTTCTTTCTTCCTCAGGGAATGCCGGTGTCCATGCTTCATCACCTCATCATGATCGCCGTCACCACCACCACAAGAAGCAGCGATATGGTTTCCGACCCACAAAGCTATTTGTGTTCGGAGACTCGTACGCCGACACTGGAAATGTTCAAAAGTCTGTAGGAAGTTCGTGGAAGGAACCATATGGAATCACTTTTCCAGGGAAGCCCGCTGGCCGCTTCTCGGATGGTCGTGTCCTTACTGATTACGTTGGTAACGCTTCAGCTTCTGCCTTTTCTCTTTCTCTTTTTACCGCTCAAGTGCACATGGTTTATGTTTCCTTTGCCTGGCTCGAGAATTACTATTATCATGGAGTATTTTACTGTTGTACCATAGCATGGTCTGGAATGGGCTCTGTCATCATTCTGCCGCACTTTATCTTTCGCTTTCTCTTTTTTGGAGCATAAACAACTGCAAGCTTACTTTTTGCATCACCTTTGTACTACTAAATGATCACCATAGTGGGTTGGTTGTGACAACTGACTGGTGATGCCCTCAGCAGTCAGCCCTGCCCCCCCTCCCCCGTCCCTATCTTGCTTTCCTTCATTATTGAACTAGAGGTTATCAGATTGTCTAATGTTTTCTTCTTTTGTGTCTGTAAATATTGCATTGTTGACTCCTGTCTTTTCCCTTTTGTCAGCTTAGTATCTCCCATCTTTCTTTATCTCACTATCTCACCTTTACTTTCTCACATGATCTTATTACTTTTAAAGATAAGGGGAAAAAAAATCCATTATGGCCATGATTTTCTTTTTTCTCTCTTTCTCGTTAAAATCTGGCAGGTTTAGCTGCCCGTCTAGTCGTGTTTGGCGCATTTTCATTTGTTGTGGATATAATTTTTTTGTTGTTGTTAGGGAGCTAGCTAGGAAGGGAGACACCTAGGATGCTTATGCTCATAAAATAACACTAACCAATTTTAGTGCTTCAATGACTCGTCCAAATCTGTCCTAATCTTGATTAGCCTTTTCCCACTTGCATGATTGTCCGAATCCTCCTTTCGCTATAAAATCCAAACCTTCATCCCTTTCCATGCTTGCTTGCGGTGTAATATCATTTTGCACAACATTTGTTTTTCAAATTGTGTTTTCGGAACGTTTGTTAAAACGTCTGGATCGCATTTAATTTACTATATGAATACACACATTCATAATTATTGCTTCCTTACATTTAGATATTTTTCTAATTAATTTCATTCTTACCTAAAAAATTAACACTTAAAGCTATTTTAACGTTAGCCAAACCCAACTTACATAGCGTAACGACTAAGAGATAAAAGACATCTAGTTTGTTAGCGCGGTACCCTAACTTTGGCACTGATATCTAAATGAACTTCAAGTAATGGTGTCATGCACCAAGTGAAATATGTAATGCTTTACTTGCGATTCTAGTGGTGGTTCAATCATAAGCTAGTAAAGATTTAGGGAAATGATATTTGCGCTGCCCTTTTTTTTTTTTTTTTTTTTTTAATCTTGAACACCATTTTCACTTTTTTTTTATTCTTAGCAAACTACTTTTACTCTAAAGATGTGGAATGAAAAAACTAAAGCGGTGTATAAATACCATTTCTCCTATATTTAATTACTACTATCAAACGAAGGGGAAAGTAAAAGAAGGAACTGACTGTGCATGTTATTTTCACTTCCTCTTAGCATAACTAGATTAGGATAAATTTGCATGACAGGCAAATTGACCTTTCTTGTAAACGAAATTGATGTGAACAGCTAAATTCTACGGAATGAAGTCCCCAGTAGCGTATAGATGGATCAAGTATGCAGGAAACCGGTTGCGGTATGGAGTGAACTTTGCTTATGGAGGGACTGGCGTCTTTGACACTCTGGTTTTGGAGCCTAACATGACCACTCAGATTGATTTCTTTGAGAAACTTCTCAAGGATTTAGTTTATAACAAAACTGACTTGGACTCATCTTTGTTTCTGGTCACTGTTGCTGGCAATGATTATGGTGCTTACAATGCCAAAGGTGGCACTGCAAAGGTGAACTTACCATCTTCCTACTTTATTGAGTATCCATCTCTTTTAAATTCATTGAGGTTTTCTGGAGTACATTACAAGGCAAAAAAACATACAAAATAGAAAGAAAGAACATAAAACTACGGGAGGGTAAATTGTTTCTATTGTATATTTCATTTCATCTCTCACCATGTTACCCTAGTTGTAGTATTATTTAATTTAAGGGACTTGTCGTCCAAAAGTTGGCAGTCAGTTAGAATGAGAACTCTTAATACTACTGTTTTCATACTCCACTTTCCTTCACATAATATAAAAAGTTAGAATGGAGTTTCAGGAAACACGAACTCGCGTAAAGGAATTGTCCCTGGCTTGTAGTTCTGATTCTTACTTTCCAATTTGATCGAGTGGTAGGACAATAATTTAGTGTTTGAACTAATGTATCTTCCCTTAAACGTACAGGGTTTGCCTGCCTTCACTACAAGCTTGATTTCCCAGCTTGCCGTGAACTTGAAACGCCTTCATGGATTGGGAGCCAGGAGGATAGCTGTGGCAGCTTTGGAGCCCCTTGGCTGTCTCCCTCGAAGCACAGTTCTCTCGTCATTCCAACAATGCAACGTCACGCAGAACACAGCCGTCAATTTTCACAATCTACTATTGAACCAAGCTGTGTCGAAATTGAATAACGAGAGTAGGGATTCTGCGTGCCACGTTCTTGATCTTTATACCACCTTCACAACCTTACTAGAGAACAAAGGAGATGTATCAGGTAATCTCACAACTTCATTTTTACTCAAATGTTCATCTGATGAGATGTAGCAATTAATTGATTCTTCAAGTCATGCTGCTGCTTGTCGATTACTGCAGGAACTTTGAAGTTTGAAACTCCTCTGAAGCCTTGTTGTATGGGACTAAGCACTGCATATTCGTGTGGAAGCGTGGACGATAAAGGAAGGAAAATGTACACGGTGTGCAACGATGCAAAGTCTGCATTCTTCTGGGATGGGGTGCACCCAACACAGGCAGGGTGGCATGCTGTATCTATGGCTTTGAAACCTACTCTTCAGCAAATTTGCTAGCTACCACTTTTTAGTCATTAGTATTAGTCATGAAATGTCGTGGTGTGACTTTTTTCCTTCGTTTCTTTTTCTTTTTGGGTCACTAGTTACCACTTCTTTTCTAATTTTGGAAATTGTATCTTTTTCTAGCACTGAAAATTTGTTGGTCTGCATATTCTTGGACGATCAATTTAATGCAATAAATAAGGAGAGAACAAAAAATTTCATTTGGATTTTATATGTGTCATCGTGCTTACAAAAAAATGTACGTGTCCTTGCAGTGGCTTGTAAAAATTGTTTATTGTTGTTGAGAGTCGTGCTCAAGCTACAACTGATCAAACCGAGAAACCCAAAGAACACGTAGAAAACCAAAATTGCACAAAACTTGCCCAAATTATTACGTGGAGCATATTTCATACTACGATTTTACTCTCCCAACTTCAGAAAGAGTGGCCTGCTGTCTATCTTTTTTTTTTTTTTTTTTAATGCCTAATGGAGCACTTATATCTTGCTTTTCATGTTCCTATATATGCTGGTGGGAGTGGGATTAGGTGATAACGAGTACATATTTTTTTCTTAAAAAAAAAGAAAGTAAATTTTATGTATACTGACAATGCATACACTATCATAGTTAGATGAATATCACATAAGTAAAATTTAGATTTGAAATTCAAATCAATATATGCGGCATTCATTTGAACACGACAATATATACATTGTCAATGTAATGAAGATTAATTTTAAAAAAAAAACTATATAAATCACTCAAATTTGCAATCACAATAAAACTATAAAGGGTTATTATCACTTAACGTTTGATGTGATTAAAATATAACATTAGGGAATAAATTGATAGTAGTGACAAAGTTGGTGTGACTGTCACAAAATATAACATTAAGGGGTAAAACTGATAGTAGTGTGACTAAAATATAATATTAGGAGGTAAATTGATAATAATGATATAGTTCAAAGGGATAAAGTGATAATAACCCAACTATAAAGGACAAGGAAACTATATGAATAAAAATCAAAGTCTCGAACACAAGCGGTTAACGGCACACACTTGGTTTGTTTGGATTGTAAGTTATTTGAGATATTTTTACTGTAACATTTTTTGTGATGTGATGTATGTGAGATAAAAAGGTAATTGGGAAGATCAAAAGATGTATTGAAAATTGTAATGATGATGTAAGCAAATATATTTGGGAAAATAATCAGCTGTCCAAATATCTCTCGTAAGTCTGATTTTTAAAATTTTTTTTAATAGTTAATGGTTTCCAGGTGTACTAAATGAAGGAACATTCAAGTATTCCAAAAGAAAGAGGCCCGTCAACTGGTTAGTTTAACAGCCCCATTTGGTGCCAGGCCTGTTGTCAAGTTAACACCAACTTTCAGTGAAGGACTCGAAAGGCCCAATAACCAATCATATGGCAGTAACTCGAGATCAATTAATTTGACAGATTTTTTTTTTTTAAAAAAAAAAACCACAGGAATAAAATTACGAAACAAAAAAAAAAATCCCAAACAAACAATATTCATGACATTTGAATACAAACTAGGATATTTGTAGGTAGCGAAGAGGAATAAATAATTTATAAGGCGGGGGAAATTTTATGTTCTCTCAAGTATATAAGAAATCAGATTGGAATTGAATCAATAGTTAGGGGATTAAAATTTTAATTACCCCTTTAAAAATGTGTGTTAAAGCAAAGACTTTTTTTTTGTTTTTTGTTTTTTGTTTTTTGTTTCTCCTTCCCAGTAGTCGATGTTGACATCTCAAACCAAGACTTACCGGTAAATATTATGTAGTTTCTTAGGCTATTTCAAATGGGAAAAGATTTAAAAGGCACAGGAAAAAAAAAATCTTGCAATTTTTTATATTTTTCCATCCAGAAAAAAAAGTACAATAAAAAAAACGAACTAGACATTGGACTTACGTGTCATAAGCTGAAGCTCTCACTTAATATTTTGATATCATCTATCTATCTATGGAGTAAGTTTAAACAATGAACCTAAAGGATTTTTTTTTTTTTAAATCCAAATGGCCTTTTTTTTTTTTTTAAGTATAAGTGGTTGGAATTGAATTTTAAAACCTTTCAATTACATTCTCTGTCCAATTTTAAAACCCAATTTATCCAAAAAAAAAATCTGATTATGGATCAAGATTACGTGTATACATCCGAGCTTGCAATTGTCAAGATACACAAAGAATTAAACCATTATACTTCATTTGTTAAAAGCAAAAAAAAAAAAAACACAAAATAATTTGTTTTATTTATTACTTATTTGTTTGTGTTTTCTCTTCCTGAAACACAAAGCACGGACGGACATTGCCTTGGTGGACCCCGAAGGCCGAAAACGTACTTGCCACTCGTGCGTGTCTACTGTTTTATTTCGCAGAAGCAGAACAACTTGAAAGAAGCGCCACTCTCTGCTTCATTCGCTTGCAGTGGGACTGGGAGAGGAACAGATTGGTTTCCGAAGAGACAAGGAGTCAAGGGCAAGGTTTGGTTTTCAATTTTCATCACCATTAATGTTAAACCAGCATTATTGTCAACTTCTTCTCGATTACAAAGTATTCTTGAACGCTGTTGCCGTCATAATTCTGCACTCAAAATATTCTGCCCATGCTCGTACTACTAAGTATTCCGCACTCAATCATTCCTATAATTCTTGATATTAGTCATTATATTTTGTACACATTAATGGGCTAAATGTATTCTGATATCTTTCTTTCAAGTATTAAACATTTTATTCAAAGTACTCAGGAAACCGCGATCTTCGGGGGGTTTTTTTTTTTTTTTTTGTGTGTACAACGTCCTGGTGTATTAGTTTTACTGTGTTTTTTCTTAGTTTATTTGTTTTTATCTTTTATACGTATGTATAAACAATTTGAAAATGGCATCTGAAGTTGTTGAGCTGGAATTATTTGATTAATGAGAGAGATTTGTTAAATTTGTCTGCAGAATTTGTATAGTTAGATCTGATTTCCTGGAATAGCCTGTGTTTTAGCTATTGTAGCTTTTTTATTACTGAGTGGTAAATTCTAATTGTTAGATATGTTTTCTTATATTCATAAATAAAACGAGTTTTATTTTCCTGGCCAAAAAATAAAAAAAGAATGCATCATTTACAAATGTTGGAGTCTCTTTTGCTAATTCTGTTTTCAAGCTTTCGATATATACCTGGTACACTAAAAACTATCCATGAAAAATTGTATTTCTTCATTGAAAGGGTTTGAAACAGCAATTACGATCTATCTGAGCTACAATTCAGATTTATCTTAAATGGGCTATTTTAATTCAGATTTATTGTATTTAGATTTATCTCAAGCGTAGAATAATTAATTTGCTATTTTAATGTTTCCATTGGAGTTTAGTTTATTCACATTTTGTACTGAATTAAGGAGAAATATGGCAATGACGCCTATGCAGCTGCCCCCATGGAGAGTCATACTGTTAGTTTTTCCTTTCTTTCCAATTTTTTGTGCTTGTTCAGGTGGATTTATGTGTCTCTATGCTTTTGTATTTTGGATTCTTGCTATTTGAATGTGTGGATAACCATTTTGTTTTTGTCTTTATTTATTGGCTGTAAATCTAAGAAGCAAAATTGCACTTTTCTGTAAGTTTTGAATGTTTAGGGGAACATGAGTGCCCTTAAATACTGGACATTTCATGTTAAGGGTCAATGCCTGAAATCTTATTGAAAACTACGTTTTTCTTGATTACACTTCATAGCTTGTTAGTGAGGATCAAAAGCTTAAAAGTTTTGAAGTCAGTAATTAGCGTACATGCCACTGCCATAAGTTATCAATCGTTCACATTTCTTGTATGCAGTGTGTCGAGGATTGCATTTTCTTATCTTTAAGAATACAGCAACTAGTTTGTGCATTTTAGCTTATCTTGCAACTTAACTATTAAAATCTTGAAGTCCTTCTAAGTTGTTTTTTTTTTAGCTTTATTATGTGCTTACTTAGCTAAGAAATGAAGAAGCAAGATTCACTGTCTATTGTTCTATTACGTTGTTAATTACCTTAAACTAGATACCGCAATTCAAAAGCATATTCTGGCAGGGGATGGGCATATTAAGTAGCAAACCTTGTTATATTGTTTTGGCATTTTCTTATGTTAAACTCTTTGTTTTGTCATATTGAGCTTCCAGAAGACTGCAGAATGATACTCCAATTGTAGAGATTAATATCATTATTTATGCTTGCTAATAGTTCTCATTACTTCATGCACACAGAAACTGATGCTGTTTCTAGTACAATATTCTGATATAAAGCAAGCTTGATTGAGGTACACTCTATTCATATTGCGTTTTACCATAATTCTGTACTCTACTTTATTGTTGCCCACATGATCTTGAATATAATCTCATCCTTTTCACTTTGTTTCATCTCTTCTTTAGTTCTTTCCTTGGTGTAATTGTGTTTGTCAAGGAAGCAAGGTACACTAAGGCAAGAAACCCTTTGATTTTTCACGAGGCAGGTCTAGCTCTTTCCCTGTGCAAGTTGTTTGCAACATGCAATATTTTTTCTTGTTTACTTGGTTCAAACCAACCTTTATTTTCTCTTTCCTTGGCAGGTAAGAATTTTCGTGTCTGAGTTATAGCTCATTTTGTTTGAGGAAAATTATATATCAACTTGCATTTAATAGATGACTATCAATGAAGATTATCTAGACATATGGTTGGCCTGGCCTCACGTGTGTTTTGGTTTCCGATTTGTGCACTAATCTGCATTTTCTGAATAGCAAACACAAGGCCTTGCCCATTTCTTTGTTTCTTGGTTCATTACATGTAGCTTATACTTATCCTCACTTTGGTCTATACTGCTCTCTTTTCGTGACTAGCCGCTACACTGCAGAGAACCGTTTCAATTGTTTTAGAAAGACTATTTTTGTTGGTTTCATTAGAGATCTTGATTGTTTCAGTTAGGTCTAAAGAATCTTATTGAAGCATCAATTTTTGTGTCAAGGCAGAGAAATATACTCTAGTTCACATTATGGGTAGTTGTCTTTGATTGAAGCATCATCCATTCCTAAATAGGGACATCTTTGTCCACCTATGAAATACAGTTGCCAAGTCAAAATTACTACCACCTGTCATTCTTTGAAAATTGGAAGCATAAGAAGCAATGTCATGTATTTATATACTTATTTAATACGCAAACAGACATATAAACATATTTTTGTAAGTACTTGTGTCCACTTTCTGAAGTACTTGATTGAGTGTTAAAAAAACTGTCGTTGTCTGCACATGAAAGGTTTATGGATCTAGTGTACTTGTGCTTTGAGCTTAATTAACTCCTTGGTTGGCGTTTCACCTCTTGAACTGTAAAGTGTAGAGATTTTTTAATGATCCAATATGGGAAGCATCTTTTTTGGACCTTTTGAAATTCTACAAGTTTTTAATCTTATAGTAATTCTGAAGTACCTTTGAGAAGTGCCTTGTCTGCCAGTTGGAAAGACTTTGCCAAAAGTGCATGTGTTCTCTTGCTAGCCTGGATAAATATTAGAGATTGTTTCTTGACTCTTGGAAATATATAGCCCTTAAGTTATCTTCAGAGGTACTCTATATGATACAGGCATCTAACGTTCTTTTATTAAGTATATGTGGCTAGAGGTGGATGAGTAGACTTTGGTGAAAATACACTGTCTTTATGATTATCAAGGTACATACAGATTTCTTTGTCAACTGTTTTTCGATGATTCTCCATAATTTTAAAATTTTAAGATATTTCCTTGTCTAAATTGTAGCTTTTGTTCATTGTTAGGCTCGTTCCATAGATTAGAATCCCCTTTCAACCAATATTTAAAAGCTAAAATTGAGCAGTTAGTGTTGCACATAATAGTGGAACTAAAGCAATGTAGTCTGCGACTCCATTTAGTGTTGCTCTGATATAAAACTTTGCTTCATGAGTTCTACATTATACTTCCAGTTAATTCGGACTAAATGAACAATTAAAACTAAGCTTGAAACAACCGTTGAAGGCATGATGTGTGTATAATTATTAACTGTTGATTGGAAGAAAGTTTTTCAGGTCAAAAACCCATGTCCTGTAATCAGATGATTTGAAAATTATGTCCTATCTTTCAAACCTGTAAAAAATAACTTACAAATATTTCTCCCTTGAGGACATGTTTGTTGGAGTCAGAAAATGGGACTGCTGTTGATGATAAATCATAGATAGAAGATATTATTGCACGCGATGCAACGCAAATAAATGAATAACTAAAGTTGCCTGCTTATTTTGCACTTCAGCATGTGTCTTTCTATGTCTTGTCTTAGAGCATTTGATGAGAACTTTCGAGAGAATCATATTTCTGATCACTAACTTCTAAAGAAAAGCCTTTGGTTAAAACAAAAGAGCAATTTTCACAGCAGAAAAACTTGTCTTGCTTGTTTCAAAGAGGTTTTGTGAGCTAACCACAAGACTTAATGATTTACATAATGGATTAGAAAACATGCCCAGCATATGAAGTTTCCTTTAAAAAAAAAAAAATTTATTTATGTAGTTTGCTCTTACAGACATCCTACTTACCTGTGAATATTTCACTTTACCAGTGTGTGTCTATTACTACTATGTTTTGTTCATATCTGTCCAAGAAGATACGGATCTTTCTTCTTGGTGGTTGTTTCTTTCTTTTTCAGTAAAGCATGATTCACCAGGAGTAAGAGTATCTGTTTTCAAGGAATTCATTCATCAAAATTCACAGGTACAAACGAACTGAAAGCTTTGTTTATGATTTTTTTTGTCTTCCATTAGGATGGATAAGGATGTAGATCGTGGTGTGATTTTCATTTCGTTGATGACATATTTAAGTTTGTTGCTGTACTTAAGTGGTTACTTTTCAGATCTGTCATGATGATTTTAGGAACTATAGCATGTTTGAAGACACAAATTAGCCAGAGACTTTGAACTTGGTGGAAATATTTGGGTGCCGTAGGATCTGAAACGTCCATCATACGATCTTCCTTTGAAAAATGGTGTCATGAAGTTAGGGTTTACGAGTCACGACCACTCATACACCTAATTTTCTATATTTAGAGCTTCATGATTTCATAACTGTTTATAGAGGGTGCCAATCAGTAGATGTATTAAATATTAAAAGTGTTGAGGCATTTGGATTGTGGATGTGGAACGGCATATCTTATCTGATTTCTTGGATGGTAGAGGAGGATCCGATGTTGATACACTCATTTGTCTCATCCTGAACTTCTCTCACATTATATGCTAATGAATTCTTTCGTACTGATAGTCACGCTTTTAAAAAAAAAATGAACTACAATAGAGATGACGTGAAGTCAATAGTTGAATGAATAATGTTCATGCGTCTGTTTCGGCTGAGCAGATGCTTTGGATCGACATCTTCTACCTGAAACCTACTTTGTCCTCTCGTTGAATGTTGCGTCATTTGCCGGCCTCTTTAAACTCCAGTTTTGGTGTTTGCTTCTGTGGATGGTCAGTAGCCCCTCATGTATTGTTTAACACAAGTGATTATTACATTAGCCAATAGATTTCTGGGAAAGTGGTAGGTCGAAGAATGAATGCATTTTTTATGCAATGATCGGTTCTGATGCATATCATCACTATATACAATAAACAAAGAAGATTTCTTATATACTTCTTCTGGTAGCTTATGATTTGATAACCGCCCCCCCCCCCTCCCCCCGCCTTTACGTGATAATAATGCCACGTGATCGCTCCCCTCATCATAAATAGCGCGACACTTCCGCCTACTATGAAAGAAGCGTGCTGCTTTCATGTACGCTTTCAATTCAGAAGTGATGTCAGTTTGTTATCCTGCAACAGTTACTCCATTTTGCGAAGGTTGATTATTTTGGATTGGTCTCCTGCTTCAATTTTATCATCGTGGGACATACTTTTTTTGTTTTTTCAGAGACGATAAACCTATTCTATTCTACACCAAGGGAGAGGGGGCGGACCTAAAGAGATCCAGGAATAATCCGAAGGGGATTAAACCATCACCGGACTAGATGGATAGAAACAAATCACTTAGACGTGGCATTTTTCGGTGACCCTTGCCTCCCATCCCACCCACTTAGGTGGTGGCCGGGCTGGTGGTTATCATCGTGTGGGACATACGCTGCCGTTTTTAGTAGTGATCGATCTTTAGTGCGGGACAGGGTGCGTTTTTTTAGATACCTTATAGGATGGATGCCATTTAGTACCAGTACTTGCTACTATCTTTCGTAGATATGGCAGACCAGCCGTTATGAAAGATTGACGTATCCCATAACGTTATGTTGAATATATGTGGCTAGAAGATTCACTCCTCTTCCATAAAACCTTAGAACGGGGAGCGGGTTGGAGCAAGTGCGGGGCTCCGGTTTTCATATAATTGTGCGATTGTTTTTGTTCCATAAATGATTTTGGTAAAAATTTCATTATATTTATATGTTCTGCGTTTGATAATTTAATATACCATTAGAACTTGGAGAAACTACAGCAGCACCAATTGCACCAATTGCAATTGCATTGCATAAAAAATTAACGGTAATGAGTCGAGGTGCCCTTCTCTTCCAGTCGACTTGTAGATTAGCGTTTAACCATTATTTGGGAGTTAATTGTAATATGATTTAGTTGTAAATCCTTTGTATTTGATCGCATTCTAATCTTGATTAACCAGAAAAAAAAAACCTTTTCTTCTGGAAACGGTAAGCAAACAGTGGATCTCTCAGCTGGCCTACCGTTAAGCACATTCGACCAATCATATTTCCAGGTAGTAATTCATCTTATGGTATGGTGCTTAGGAAATGGAATAATACCTACAGATTAATTGTGAGTTGTGATGTGGAAAGAAAAATTAAAAACCAATAATTGGGATTTCTTTATGCAATAATAGAAAGGATAATGGAATATGCCAAGAGATGCCACAATTATAAAAATTTTGCTCCCCATTGTCGAAAAAAAGGCTAGTAAGCTGAAGTAATCTTGGGAAAAAAAAGTTTTTTAATGCACTTGGAAAGCATTTTCCGTTTCTTTTCCGACTGCTGAATAAGATGGAAGAAAATATTACCACTTGTCTCCTCTTACTTTTTTTTTTTTTTTTTTCTCGCTAGTAAGAGCGTGATTAATCGATGCAATGCCATTCTAGGATATGAGAGTTCACACCAACAAAAAAATACATTAAAATAAACAAGCAAATTATTGAGGTAGGCACTAAACTTTTTTAACAGTTAAGATTTAGTCATTCAATTATTAATAGTATATTTTTACCTACTAAAGTATTAAAAGTGTGAATTTTGGATCACTTCATTTGATTTTATTATAAATTCTCTACCAGATCTAAGGGTTCGTACGACTCATGAGACATATTATTAATAATTAGATTTAAAATTAGACGGAATGATCCGAAAATTTACACTGTTAATGATTTAGTGAATAAAAATATACTATTAATAGCTGAATAGGCAAATTTGACTATTCATAAAATTTAATTAATTACCTGGATAATTTGCTCTAAAATAAACTGTAAACTGAGATTATAAATTTTGCTAATGAACTTTGAGTGGTTAAGAATAACTCGTTCGTGTATATATCTTCCTTTTCATTTTCCTTAAAACCATTAGCAACCATTGCGATTCATGCTTTATAAGAAACTAAACTAAAAAGAACGAATCTTTCCATCCTCCGAATGTAGCTGTATCACGGTAGTAATAGCGACTCAAAAGATAAAACATGACCTCGTTCAGAAGAAAAATCTATGGTTAAGAACACTCCGTAAAGTTGAGACATCCATCATGGATGATTAAGATAGAGGAGGAGTTAGTGGGAAAGACAATCATGTCTTGAGTGTCGCTTTTCTCTCTTGGTTGATCAACGTACATATATAATATATTCCTTTTTTTACTGTTCATTTGGGTAATTGACGGTGCGACGTGTATCAATCAGCAGGAGCCAGTTTCTTTGTCCTACGTAAGCATGGATTCTTGGGGCATCTACGTTGGTATTTCATTATCACTCTTTTTTTTTAATTATACTTTCATTCATAATAAATTACACTCCATATAGTATAATAGTACGAGTTCATAATTAAATCAAATATTTATTTTAACAATATACAACTTATATCCTGTCAATGAATAAAGTAATTTTTTAAAAATAATTTTGTTATTTTCTAAAAAATATTAGTATTAATTTCTGAGTTTGAACAATATATCTTTTTCTGTCTCTCAAAAAGTAATAAATTGTTATTTTCTGAAATTTGGGTAATTTGGTGGTTTTGATTTTGTGAGGATGATGAATTTTCTATATTTGGAACATTTAACATGTTTCAAAAACTACTAAAGTTATCATCCATAATTACAAAATATTGAAATTTTAGAAAATTGTGCAAAGAGGTTGAGAAAAATTAGTGAGAGATTAAGTGAAATAATAAAGTAAGATAGTGAAATAGGAAAAAAAGAAAAAAAAAAAGGTGTCTTGTATGTTTATATAGAGAAAATAAAAAAATGACCGCTGAAAAAAAAAATTTGAACGTAAACTTGCACCATAAAATTTTCACCGTTACCTATGTTTAACCAAATTTATCCGTTGCACAAAGGGACTCACTATCTCCTCTTTTTCACCAGCATCATTGTAAAGTTCATAATTACACGGCCATTGGAGTTGCTCCCAGGAAGCAAACAGGGGGAAAAAAAAACACGGAGTAATTTTATTCTGGCCTCTAAGTAAACAGATTACTTTTGTCACTTTCCTAACTCACCGTGCCGTCCAATTCCAAAGCCTATATTGCGCCCGTGCATTCTCGGGAATTAAAGACGACTGAGCATGGATAAATTTTCTTGTTTTTCTTTTTGATGATCAATTTACAAATGCTTTATGCTGTCTCGGTCGTCCTTTTGGATCTCGATAAATGTAATTACAAATTCTATCTAGACTGAAGCGAGACAAAATCTTCAGGATTTCAAGGCACTAAAAAAATAACAATATCAAATTCAGATACCTGCGATCGACGTGGAATTTTTGTTTTTGTAGTAGTCTCGTACAAACTGGAAAGCTCAAATTAAAGTCTTAAATCTGTCACAATTAAATACTGCGGTCTGCAAATCGTTGCTCAACCACAAGAAACCCAAAATAAAAAAAAAATAACTCGTATGTTTCAATATATATATTTTAAAAAAAAAAAATTTCATAATCTACTAATTATAGATGAAGCGTCAAATCAATTAAATTGTGTGCCGTTGTCATATTCTAAGTATTATTAAAGAGAAAGGGCAAATATTGCCTTTTATACTTTAATGGGTGGGCCTGGTTACATGTGTTAGGAATCTTTAAGCTCGCAATTCTAATGCTTATATAGTACTATTTTACTCTTATTGCGCCACGTCAGTATGAGGAGGATGATCCTAATGGATGCGTCTTGCCATTATGGGTTAAATTTATTCCCGCGTGGTGTTTCTCTTTCTTTGCTATTTGTGTTCTATTAATATTATTATTTTACGTACGTCACATCATAAAAAAACATAATTTTTTTTTGTTGCTATTTATATTCTATTAATATTATTATTTCACGTACATCACATCATAAAAAAAATATTATAATAACTAAATCAAATAAATCATTCAAATAAATTCTTATCCAAACAAACCCATTGATGTGCAAGAAGACTGCTTGGCATTGTTCCCCTTGGGTATCCGACGATTGATTGTTTAGCAATTCATGACATGAGCTAGTCAAACTCAGTAATTAATCCCTAATATCATTTTTCTTCCAACAGAAACTGACAACAAAGCTAATTTAATTGGTCTCTCTTTCAATGACTTATAGCTCCTCCTCCGGTCAATAATTCTCCACTTTCCGCGAGGACGTTTTATTCGTTACAACTCCTTTCTGGATTGTAATTTTTTGGGCAAATTACATTTTAGCCCCCTGTGGTTTTCGAAAAAACCACATAACCCCCCCATCGTTCAAAAAGCTACACATAAACCCCCTGTGGTTTGGGTTGAACTGGCAAATAGACGGAAAGCATCCACCGTAACGATTCGTGGGCAAAACGCGCCTGTTCTTCTGGTAGCAGTAGGAAACATACCCATATTACCCCTGACCAATTTGACGTACCCAATAAAGCCTAGATGGGTGCTCCTCATCTCTTTCCATCTTCCGGAATACTTTGTAGCTGACTTTGCACTGAATGTTGGTGAAGGAACCCAAGATAGAGAACGAAGGAAATCTGAAGGTGAGTTCTAACATCAAGGTGCAGTCTTTTACTTTTCCTGAAATATGACTTGAATGGATTATTAATTTTTTTTCAATAAACTATAGATGTCATGCTCAAGCAGTGCTGGTGGAAGTACTGAAGATCTAAGGTACCAATACCTATTTTGTTCATGTGGGAGAAAAGCAGCGGTAAAAATTGTTGAATCTGACAAACCTTCAAAAGGAAAGCTATATTTTGTTTGTGCGACAAGAAGTTGGGAATTTTTCTCATGGTGCAATCCAACAAGGAGAATAAGACAATTACACTAGTGATTTGAATGTTACAAGGAGAGACATATTTAGTGGAGAATCAAGTATTGATAGTTCAGAAGTGGAAGGCTTGCGCATGGATGGTGGTTTATATTTGAGGAAAATGAAAAACATTGAAGAAAGCTTAGGAGCCATGAAGATTTGCGTGGGTGCTTGTTTTGCTATATCTGTGCTATCATTTCTCATTTTGATGTTTAAGTGAAAATAATTCAGATGAATTGTGGCTCTAAAAGTGTTGTAAATCTGAACCTGTTGTGTTCAATGAATGAATGAATGAATCTGCTTTGGTAGTCAATTGATATAATAGGCAAACATGATTTCCAGTTGGTATGAACCTGCTTTGGTACTCACAGGCTGAACTTTGTACTCATCGAGATAGCATAGCCAAAAAGCACATACATGAGCTATCCAAAGTGGACATTTGCAATGGTTTAAAGCAAAAGAAAGTATCTCAATTAATTTAAGGGATAATTTCAGAAACCTCCCCTGAGAGTTGGACGGGTAACTAGTGTGTCAGAGAGTTGCCATAATCTCCTTAAACCCGCATGCGGGTTTAAAAAGTATTCGAATATTCTCATATGCACATATGCAAATCGAACCAACCGGATATCTTATCCGTATCCCATTTTTTTAAATAAAAATCTTATAAATTTGAAAAATAAAATCAAATTTAGATGTATTAGGGTTTTAAAAATATTATATAAGTGATAAAAATTTTATAAATTGTAAAAATAAAATCAAATTTAAATAATTAAATGTTATATTTGCATAAGAAATAATACAATAATCATAATAATGATAATACAATAATATTGGTGTAATAAAACTGCCATTAATTTAAATATTTACTTATAATGCCCAAAGAGCCTAATTACCAATTTTTTCTTCTCGCGCTCAAATATAACATTAACCCGCATGCGAGCTAATCTTGAAATAGAAAAAACACAGAATCCCGCTTGCGGGTTTCAGTGTTATTATGCAGGCGGGATTTTAACCTGCTTGCTTGTAAACATGTACCACATTGCTCTGAAATTATCCCTTAATTTAACTACCATTATAGCTATGCGGCAAGAGTTCAAGTATAGACAAATAAGGAGCAGTAAAGGTTCAGACTAAGTTCTAAAGCAAAAAAGCACACATCAAAAGTCAATTTCCAAGATGACTCAAGCATGGAACCAAATTCTGAAGCATTGAACCAAGCATTGAACCAAATTCGTATGACTTACTTAACATGGGCTCACACCACTGAACTTTGGATTCATTTGACAATATAGCTGTCCAGAAGTTCATAACCAATTTTTACAAAACAAAATAAGGTACATAAGTAGCTAATCATTAAGTCCAGCAGACACCAAGATTCAACAAAAAGTGTAGCAACAACATATTAACAGTAGACACCAAGATTCAACAGAAAGTGTAGCAACAACATATTAAAAAAAAGCATTTGCAGACAAATAACTTAATTGAATTACAAACACGTTTAGCCCTCTTAGTCCTCACATTCTAGAAACACGTTTAGCTTTCTTAGCCCTCAAATTTTCCAACACACTTGCAACTGTTGGTACAAGTTTTCTGACTCTAGTTGATCTTCTAGTATCCAAAATGGGTTCAACAGCAGAAGCAGTTCTTGTAGTATCCAAAACAGGTTCAACAGGTTCATCAGTTGGTCTTCTAGTGTCCAAAACAGGTTCAACAGGTTCATCAGTTGGTCTTCTAGTTTCAAAAACTGGTTTAGCAGCAGAAGTTTCACAAGGCTGCATAAATAGATAGGTTTAAGTCAGTTAAATGCAGTAATTGCAGTAATAACCATCATCATTAATAGTACCTGTGACACTGAACCCTGTTGTGAGACAGATCCAATACTTGTATTTCCAGCATTTACAACATCTTCACCTGCATTTCCAGCATCACTAGCTCCAGCAGGCACCTATTTTAATGGTAACACATAAGGTAACAAATTAAGTACATATGACACTGATTACAAATTAACTACTACTTACCTTATAAAACTTGGACTTTGGATGGATTGGGAATTTACAAGTCCTAGAATTATGTCCTGGCCTAAAACACTTCTTACAGTGCACAACAAGTCCTTTTCTTGTAGATGTGGTGCCTCTAACTTCATCAGCTTCTCTTCTTCTCACTTTCTTGGGTCTTCCAGGTTGCTTTCTAATCTTTGGGGGATTCACCTTTTCAGCTCCTTTTGAATCCCAATAGTCTTCAGAGGGCATTGCAGCTATAGTGTAGTTATAGGTGCTCAAGTATGCTTCTTTGCTATAACAAGGATCAACATAGTGTTCAGGCTCTGATTTATCCCTTTGAATGGCAGCAATAGAATGTGAGCATGGAATCCCACTTAGTTGCCATGATCCACATGTGCATGTTCTACGACTTATATCAACAACATATACTCTAGTCCCACAATCCACTTCATACTCAGCATCCCGAGAATAATGAGCTATGCAGAACCTACTATTTAGCTTGTTCCTCTCAAGTCGTTCTTGTATGTTTGGACAAAGGTTCCCTTCATACTGTTGCATGCCTTCCCTTTTCACATTTAGCCTCTGCATGAGTTTTCTTCTTATCCACTCAAACATGGAGATGATTGTGAACTCTCTTGTTGGAAGTATGTAGGAATTAAATGACTTATTCAAATTATTAACAAGAATATCACTCTTGCATGAGGAGCTGGAATGTGACCTGGACCATAAATGTGCAGGAATCCTGTTTAACCAACCAGCTGCATTCATAGCTTCTCCCACCTTTGGATCAGCCCTTTCCAATTCAGCCATTGCTATCTTGAAGTCACGAATGTTCCCAGCAGACGCAGCTGCCCAAAAGTACTCCTTCAACTCCTTTCCCTTGAACTTCTGTTTGAAATTTTGATATATATGACGAAGGCAGTACCTATGCTCTGATTCAGGAAACACATCATCAATTGCACTGACTAATCCTTTTTGCCTATCAGATATGAATGTCCATGGAGCTCCATTTTCAGCACCAACTTCAATTTTCAACACCATCAAAAACCATTTCCATGAGTCATATCTCTCGGCTTCCACTACAGCCATTGCAATGGGAAACATGTTATCATTGCCATCCCTACCCATAGCTGTCAAAAGTTGTCCACCAAATGGACTTTTTAAAAAACAGCCATCTAATCCAATTATTCGTCGACAACCAGCTAGAAACCCATTCTTCATTGCACTTAAACTCCAGTACATTCTTTCAAATATCCCAACCTCGTTCTCATCCAGTCTAGTCACTTGCAGGACAATATGGCTACCAGGATTCCGGATCAACAAGGTAGCAGCATAATCTCTGATGACATTATACTGTTTTATATCATCCCCTTGTAGTGCCTCTCTTGCCAATCTTTTAGCTCTATAAGCCTGTCTCATGCTTATGTCCACCATAATCTCTCTCCTCACAGTCTTGACAAATCCTTCAATAGAAGAACTTGGTTCATCTCTGAACCTGTCTAAATATTTTTTGCTCAAATATCTTGCATTTGCATGATGATTGCTGTATTCTCTTCCACACACATGCACTCCCTTTATTGATTTGATCTGAAAGGTGCTTTCATTTTGAATTGGGCTTGCCCGTATTTTCCAAGAACAACCCTTTTTGCACATGGCAATAACTTTTGCTCTTTCATTTTTTTTGTACTTCATGGTGTAGCCTTCCCTGACATTCCATTCCACAAGTGCTTCTCTAAAGGCCCGTAAGTTCTTAAATTTATCCCCAACTTTCAACTCAAAATCTGACTTTCTGAATTCAACTGCAGCATTAAAATCTCGACAACTATTACCTTTCCCATTTCTTTCATCATCTCCCCACATAGTGTCAAGCAGTTCTTCATCATCAATAGCAAATTCATTCCACTCTTCATTAGTTTTAGAACTCTCCCATTCTTCAAATTTGTTCTTAAAAGAGCCTGGTGTTTGCAGATCCTCCATTATATATGTCTGGTTTGCTGTTGTTGGTTCTTCATCTGTGCCTTTTGCCTGCTGCTGATTTTCTATTTCATTAGCCTTTGCTCTGTTTGCAAAAATATCCTCATCTTCTGGTCCTTCTAATCCCTCTTTCAACCACTCAGGCTCTTCTAAACTATCAGATGTAGCATCACCGTACTCATCTTCATTTTCAGGCTGTTTTTCAACTTCATCTTGCTTTTCTACAGCTTTTTCACCTTTTTCCTTTGCTGAATTAGACTCTGCTTTGCTGTGCTTTTTGTTTCCAGTTAGTTTGGTCTGTCTTCTCACTGACTTCTTGACTATCTGTTTCCCCTTTTTGCTTGCTAACTTTTTTGGGGTATCTTTATCAGATGCCACATTTTGTGCTCCACTATGTGGGGCATCAGTGGGGGCACTTTTACCATGACTTTTTACTCCAACTGAAGCAATTTCACTAGGCATTTCATCACGCAATTCAGCATATATGTTGATAACATCTACTCCTTCATGTGCAGTTAACATTAACTCTATTTATTTATCTCCTTTAATTTCAGCTGCTCCAACATACAACCCACAATTTGGTATTTCAAAATATAGGTTCACATTCGAGGCATCACCATACCTACTATACAATTTACACAACATATCCCTGGATAATTTTCTTGTCTCACAATTTTTAAATATGGCTACATTGTTACCAGTATAGACAGTTTCTGGTTCCCATATGAATATACCACCGAAATGCAATTTTATAGTAATTCTTTTTGAAGTTGTCATTTTTTTCAAAGCCTGCATTAGAAATAGTGAAACACATGATAAGAAAAAAAAACACAATCTGATTAAGAAAAGGACATTTAATAGATTACACACTTCAATGAAAACACATGATTACAAAAAAATACAATCTGATTAAGAAAAGGACATATTGCATATCGCATACTTCCATGGACCACATGACGGCCAATAAGCCGACAAGCAAAAATTATTCAATGTCCAAATTGTCAAAACTTTATCAGCAGCCAAATCACTCTATATTATTGAAAATCAAGCCACCCACATTTGACCCAAATCTGACACTAATCAACAAATCTCAAACTAACAAAGTCGTATTCTACCCATGTTTAGTTGAAATTCCGGTGATTTTAGAACTCCCGAATGCAATTTTCTTTACCCTAATCTTAATGCATAAATTCAATTCTAGTCGATAAAATACTCTATGCTTAAATATGATAATACAGATTGTCCCAAAGCAGCAAAATTTTAAATTAATCAACGCTTAAGCAAAATAATCACTGATTTATTAACTTTCCAATGCCCGCTAGTTTCTGTTCAAAAACCATGCAAGTGCATCTTATATGCTAAAATGATGTCAAAAAACTTACCAGATGCAACAACAGCTTTCGTGATGCTCTTTCACAGCTACTTTTTGGTCTTCAATGGTAGATCTTTGTGGGTTAAATTTCTCTCCTTCATTCGGTGGTCATGTTTTTCTCTCCTTTTCTCACGACAAAGACAGAACAAGGAAGAATCTGACTCATCTGCTTCCTTTTTGTATTTATATTAGGGTAATTTGGACATTTTGCCTACGAATCGTTACGGTGGGTGCTTTTCGTCTATTTGCCAGTTCAACCCAAATCACAGGGGGTTTATGTATAGCTTTTTGAACGATGGGGGGTTATGTGGTTTTTGCGAAAACCACAAGGGGTTAAAATGTAATTTGCCCTAATTTTTTTTACAAAAACAAAAAAAAAAAAAATTTCGTTTCCTGTAAACATATTTTTCAATCATTTTTTTAAAATCTTGCATACATCAAATTGTTATAATATTTTTTTAAAAAAAATTCGTAAAAATAACAATCCAGATGGGCTTTCAAACCCTAGAATGGCGTCTCTATTAGAAAAAATAAACTAAAAAGAAATCTTTATTTGCAAATTTGCTGCTGGCTCAATTGAAACGTGGTACCATTAGAAAAGAAATCACAGTTCGTTTCATGTATGCACATGTCGTGTTGCTTCCGTTTAAAGAAAGTACAGTCAATTTGAAAGAGCTGTCTAATTTGTCCAGAACGCACTTCAGCCTGTTTCCTTCTCAAGTTGATATGATACAAAATTTTAATGGTTAAAAATCATTAAGAAAACATAAAATAGAAAGATTCCGCCCTTGTTATTTTTGTGAAAATTATAACAGATGCCGCCGATATGAAGGCGCCTGTGTTTGGCGGCATTAATCAATTTGAATGGGGCATACACATGAAGGTGGCAAGAACATGCATGTACATTTTCTATAGGCGTCATATACCATACATAGCAATTAGCAAGCAATCATCATGTTACTTAAATCGTTTATGTCAGGTAGCGAAACTAATCTCGTGATCCGCCGATTTAATCATTGGCCGGGCTTACTTGCTCGTGAAACATAACATCGCCTGACGGGACTGCTCTGGCCTCAATTCTCCAATGAAATTAAGCCAGATACCGGCCATACTTAACCAAACTTGTCGAGCTCAATCTAAAGTCTTGTCTGTGAATAACAGCCATGTAACCTAACCCATATAGGATGTGGGAGTGTCACCTTAAGGGCCAAAAACATGAATGTGGATAATTACGGGGTGCCCAAAAATTCTGATTAATTTGTCGCGCGCCATGGAAGAACACCAGTTTGGAACTTCCGTCAGTTTCTCCGTTCCGGTTACCACATTTAACAGTTGAGATGTAATTAGCGTACATACTGCATAACCGGAAATCGGTTGCTTTCTGAAAAAGTTTACTCCATGCATGGAATGGCTTATCCAATTTGCTTCAATCAGATATGGCACCAATGACGACTGGCCTCGCCTTGTGATTGTATGGTTGACGATATATTATATACCACTCCCTTTTGTCAAAACACTACACATGTACATACACACTGTGTGTATATATATATATCCCATCCCATGGACATGGACTTACCGTTGCAAGGTCGCATCCCAAGAAGATTCATCTGAAAGCCGCCCACCAAGGGATAATTATGGCGACAGAAGAGGTATAGAAGCTAAAACAGATCAGAGTTAATCTCTCAATGGAGAAGGTACTGGTCCATGTTTGCTCCACTAGAGTCTGGAGAACCAGCGAGCTCAAGAAATTTTGTGTCTATCTAAGGCTATTCTGCTTAATTTTTTTCAGATAAATCTTCTGTCACACATTTTAATTCTTCATAAATATCATATTTTAATTCTTTTTTATTCACAGTCGAATAACTATTAATACAGTAAAAAATTAAATACAACAATCTCAAAAAATAATATATAATAGAAAATCACAAAATAAAGGACAACATTCACAAAAAATCTCATTTAATTTTGTGTATTTTGATTTTTTGAGTCCGTTAAATTTTGCATATTACTCATTTAATAGTTATTGAAATTTAAGGAAACAAAAAAGAATTAAAATATAATGTTTATGAAGGAAAAATAGCAATATAATAAAAAGTAGATCATACAACGGAGCAGAAAGTGGGATTTTAAAAGATTCGTTGCACCAAATAATCGTACAAATAAATTAACTTACCCAGATTCAAATCTTGAATGTATGACTTAGAATCAATTAACTTGCCATAATTCAGAATTTACTTGTATAACATGGTACAAGATTAGTTTTTTGAGAACTTCAGAAAGGGATTCTGTTTTCTGAATCACATATTAATAGTTTGTATCCTTTGCACTTAGATACTTTTTTTTTTTTTTTGGGTCCTCATTTTTATGAATTGAATAACTTCAGAAAATTTGCATTGTTGTGGGGAGCAAGACCAAACCCAGCCATTATGAAGTCATATGATTCGACAACACTAGCTGGAAAGAGGCAAAATGGCGTTAGTTGCAGTTTCTCAAAGGGAAAAATAATTCAGTAAACACCCATAAACATGACAACATGCTCCCATGAGTCGCCGCGCTGCCGAGCCCAATATTATACCCATCGAGTGGGTACAAATGAAAGAATATGAGCACGTGTTGGAATGTGTACAAACTATATATTGCATTAGCTTAGCTTATATATAGTCTTATATACTGTTTGGTTGGATGGTGCAGAAGGATGCGTCATCAAACTGACTTTTTCCTTTAGCCCATGCGTTATCCCTGCTCTCACCTTTCTTTTTTTTTTTTTTTTTTTGCAGATATAATTTTGTTTCCTACCTAAAGATAATGAAGAACAGTGAAACCTGGTTTTGCATTTCCTTGTTCAACTGTTGGTTCATTATATATGTAACTCTTTCAAAATAATAAATATTGGTCTCTTTCCCCTTAGTCCATGCTAGCTACTCTTATTGGCCTTCCATTGCCCGCACCCTCTTTATCTTCATAAAAAAATCACCCATCCATGGAGTCTGCCCAATTTTCATGCTTTATCGTGCCTAAGTTTCAAGCTTTCTGTTTCCTTGTCTTCTCTTTGGCGATGGCTTTTGTATTTCTTATCCTGAAGTATTTTGTTATGAGGCCAAGAGTTTGGTGCAAGTGTGTGATTTGCCAAGCTTATGTTAGCTCCAGTTGGTCAGTCAAATTCAAAAACTTGTGCGATTGGTACACTTATCTCCTCCAGGATTCGCCTTCTCAAACTATTCACGTGCACGTACTCGGCAACATAATCACTGCTAATCCCGAAAATGTTGAGTACATACTCAAAACCAGGTTTGAGAATTATCCCAAAGGCAAACCTTTTTCGACCATCCTAGGGGACTTTCTCGGCCGGGGCATATTTAACGTTGATGGTGACTTATGGAAATTCCAGAGGAAAATGGCCAGTCTTGAGCTGTGTCGAATCTCCATGAGATCTTACGCCTTCGATGTTGTCCAACACGAGATCGAAAATCGCCTTATTCCTCTTTTATCCTCCTTCGCAGCGGGTAAAGAAGATCGCGTTCTTGATTTTCAAGACGTTTTCCGCAGATTTTCATTCGATTGTATTTGCAGAGTATCGTTTGGGTTGGACCCCAGGTGTCTAGAAATATCCCTGCCTCTTTCAGAGTTTGCTGTCTGTTTTGACCTAGCATCCAGATTGTCGGCGGAAAGGGCCATGACCGCTGCACCAGTTACTTGGAAGGTCAAAAGGATGCTGAATATAGGCAGCGAGAAGGAACTCCGGAAAGCCATCCAGATGATCAACCTACTAGCTAAAGAAGTCATAAGGCAACGCCGAAAATTAGGTTTTTCCGAACACAAAGATCTTCTCTCTCGATTTATGGGCAGCGTCACTGATGAAACCTACTTAAGAGATATTATAATAAGCTTCCTCCTAGCAGGTCGCGACACAGTTGCCTCGACTTTGACAAGCTTCTTCTGGCTTGTGGCTAACCACCCGGAAGTCGAGGCTGCTATTCAACGGGAGGCTGATCGAGTCGTGGGGCCTAAAGAAAAGCTCACCAGCTTGGAACAACTAAGAGAGCTTCAGTATTTGCATGCTGCAATCTTTGAGAGTATGAGACTGTACCCACCCGTACAATTCGATTCAAAATTTTGCCTGGAGGATGACATCTTCCCTGATGGAACCGCTGTTAAGAAGGGAACACGAGTTACTTATCATCCTTACGCGATGGGGCGGATGGAAAATATCTGGGGTTCCGATTGCTTAGAATTCAAGCCCGAGAGGTGGTTGAGAGATGGCGTCTTCTTCCAAGAAAACCCTTTCAAGTATCCTGTGTTTCAAGCTGGACAAAGGGTCTGTCTGGGGAAAGATATGGCACTTGTGGAGCTCAAGAGTGTAGCAATTTCATTGCTGCGAGACTTTCACATCGTTTTAGCTGAAGCCCATCAAAGCCCGCGCTTCTCTCCTGGACTTACGGCCACTTTCCACGGTGGTTTGCCGGTATTGGTCCGAGGAAAGAAAAGCTCCGCCAGCACCGAGTCAACAGTAGCTCAATAAGAGTATCAAGCTCGGGTATTCTCTAGGTGCGCATCTCTCTATAACCCTAAACTTGTAAGTAATCTCCATTAAGATTTTATCTGCAGGTAGATGGTGGACTCAGGACAGCTAGATAGCTGTACGTACCGTGAATTTGTTGAGAAAACGAGATTCATCAAGCGTTGGCTGCCTTCGTCGGCTCCAAGTATGTATACTTGATTTTTTTTTTATCATGTACATCCATTGTGGGGATATGGCTGTTGTTTTTGTACTGTACTTTTTGTATTGGTATTTTGATGTTTCTAGTGTAGGATTAGCTCCTCAGTTTCTGTACCCCATGTCCCCTATATATATATATGTTTCCCGAAATTGTGGAGGACAAAATTGTACATTAATTGGTAGAACTCATTATTGTCATTTCGCAGTTCATAAAGCAATTGATTCCACCCTCAATACCTAACTTGTACCTCGCATGCTTTGTTTGCCCTGATATGCTGCTACTCTCTCTTTTCATTTTTTCATTTTTTTTTTAAAGTTCCAGCTACTTCATTACTTCCTTTCCTATTAGTTCGCACCGATCGATCACGAAAAGTTCTTACGATGCAATTGAACAGGTGGCGCTTGATTCAGACTGTATCATTTCTTATTGTTGCATCTCCTTCCCATTTAAATGGTTAACTTGGAAATTCTATTTGTAGCTATGCCTCGTAAGAAAAAGAAAGAAAATTTAAGTAGTGTTTGGATTGCATTTTCTGTCATTTTTCATGGAAAAATTACTGTAGCGATTTGATATATGTGAAGGAAAAATGTGATAGGGAAATGTGATCACGGAAAATGACAATATTTTCCGACGGAAACAAGCAATTCAAGCATGACCAGAATGCGGATGTTTCATGAGCTAGTGATTCAGAATTCTAGATTAGAAATGGATACCAAGTCTGAATTGTACTTTTTACTACGATGTAACTTGATTCTTGCATGTGTTTGATGGAGTCTAGTGAACGTCCAAGTTCCACTGTTTTCTTTTTTTTTTTTTTCTGGAAAAAGATGAAAGCTTTGCGGGCCAAGACGGATTTTTAGGCACAAAAAAATTAATTAATTATCACAATGTAAATTGAGAATGGCAAAATTACAGATATAGCTATAAATTGGAGTGTTACTGACAACTCTAAACCATTAATCACATTCTAATTTAGCTAATTATTGATCTCCACTATGATTGTCTAAGGTCTCAAATGTTAAAAATTAGCGCCTGTTATGATTCCTAACAAGTTAGTTGGCAAGATCATTTACCTAAAAGTTCTCTGAATCATCATCAAGCGTAGATGAAGAATCCCTATTGATTTTCTTTAAAATGAAGGGAAAAAAAAATGCCACTATGATCACTGAGAAAGAAAGAATTAAGGAACACAATATATATATATATATATATATATATATATATCAGAAAAGTATACTAGACTAACTGATTCTTTATTTACATGATCAGTAACACAATATCGACCTCAAACGTTCTTTTACAATATGATCTTTTAGTGCATTTGTTGTGTTACGTATCTCGTGCAACAACAACATGTGAGCTTTGAGCTTTTATGATTTTTGATATTAGCACACAAGCAAATCAACTTTATATTATGATCAACACAAAAATTAGAGTCCGTGCCCGACTGTGACGCTTTTAGATGGAAATACGTACTATTTTGTCTCCCCGCCCCCGGGGGGGGGGGGGGGGGGGGGGGTTGGTTGGTTTCAGAGCTCGACACTTTTTGGAAAGTTTACGGGCATATAAACAAGCCACGGACGAGTCTGAGGTTTCTCCTAGGCTTGCCCTGTCCCACCGGAGTGTATATGCGTGCCGCCACCACAAGGGATTCAGGCGGGTAGGAAGGATATAGAGGGCTTTTGAGTAACTCGATTGACTTGGCAATATTAGCCAATATAAAGTTCGACTTCGCTACCAGAGGATTTGGGAATAAAACCTGACAAAGCACAAACATTCGTTAATGGAGTTTTATGTGTTTGTTGAGTAAATATTGGTCGGTTCACAAGCAGTGTAGCTTTTGAACACAATACTTGTTCATGTGCTAACGATTAGAGCTGCGGCTTACATATAACGGGTGAATTCTTAGTTTACGATGGAAAAAAAAAAAGAATTCTACAACGAGGGCGGTTCTTGGAGTGTTTTCTACAAATGGGGGTCTTCGCATTCTGTGCGAGCTCAGTGAGGTCGCATTCTACGAATGCGAGGTCGCATTGGAGCTCGCATTTGCGGAATGCGAGCTCACTGAGTTTACAGGACACATCAAAATTGTCTTCTACATACAAACTAAATAATTATGCCTCCTCTATTGAATCTCTATCTCTACAATCGTGCCCTATGCTGTCTCTGATGAGTAGCGACTCAGCATCTTTACAGGAGATCCACTTATTAGACGGCCTTCAATCAATCTCCTCATCGCTTGATCACTCAGTTTTGCCCTTTCATCGATGTGATGAGTGCAAAATGTATGTACCAGATCGTGTACAAAATCTGCAAGTAACCTGCCTTTACAGTTAGAGATGTCAATTGTGAATAACCCTCTTCACTATCTGCTACACCTTGCCTCCATCAGATGAATTAGGAAGCTTTCTCTGGGCTTCAATATCTGTAGATGCAGTAGCTACAGAATTTGATCCTCTCGAGGGAGCTGAAGAAGGAGATGGAAGCCTTTTAGGTAGCATCTGTTTCCACATATCCTTTGGAAATCTTGATGCTTCTTATGAGATGAGAATCAAAGCAAGAAGAAGACTGAAGAGCATGAACTTATGCCTCCTACAAGAACCTGATATGATGAATACTTCAAGAAGAACTACAGAGTAGAGCTCGCATTTCGCGAATGCGAGCTCTATTCTAATCTCGCATTCGCGAAATGCGAGCTCAGAGGGAGCTGAAGAAGGAGATGGAAGCCTTTTAGGCAGCATCTGTTTCCACATATCCTTTGGAAATCTTGATGCTTCTGATGAGATGAGAATCAAAGCAAGAAGAAGACTGAAGAGCATGAACTTATGCCTCCTACAAGAACCTGACATGATGAATACTTCAAGAAGAACTACAGAGTAGAGCTCGCATTTCGCGAATACGAGCTCTATTCTAACATCGCATTCGTGAAATGCTCTAACCTCGCATCGCTCAGTACGGAATCCATTGCCAAAATCACCCATTTTGTAGAATTTTTTTAAAATTCATCACAAAATTAGAAATTTCTCTACATATAACTGTGCGGGCAAGTAGTTTCGCTGATTGTGCTTTTGAATAATTTCAAAAATCTCCCTTGAGATTTCTAACAATTTCACTGAATTTCTCTGAGGTTTTTAAAAATTACACCTACCTCCCTTGATTTGATAGTTTTAATAACAAAATCTTAAAATAATATTGACTTTATCAAATTTTTAAATGAATACCCAAAAAATGATATTGTGTAATGAATTTTAATTTATTTTCCTATACAATTATAAGATTATATTGTATAATTATAAGAAAAGCTACCAAATTTTTCATGTCCATATAGTACTATTTGATAAACAACTATAATAATCATATAAGCTGTAGTCATATATGTAGACTATATGTAAGTAGCCTATATAGATTATATGATAATCATATAAACTGTAGAACCACTAGTATAATCACTGCATTTCCTTTTGATTTACGGGAAATTATGAAATCTCTATATGATTACAAAACCACTACTTATTATTTGAAATGTCTATACGATTATAAAAGGTTAATTTCCTGATAGGTAGTTCTACAGTTTTATTGACAAAAATTTTTTTTTAAAAAAAGAAAAATAATAAAAAATAATTTTAAAAGTCATTCTAAATATAAACATACCAAACAAGGGAATTTCACTAAAATATTTAAAGGTAGTATTGTCATTTTAAATGACAAGAAAGGTATGTATAATTTTAAAAATTTCGAGAAAGCTAAATGAAATTGTTAAAAACGTCAAGGGAGGTTTCTGAAATTATCCCTTTGACTAATTAATAATCATATGGACATTTCAACAGCAGAGATTGGTTCTGGCCCACAAACACCGATATTACCTAAATCAGCCTTGATCGTTTGATCTGCAATATCTCCCATTGTTACCAAACACAACATGCGCATCTCCCCTCTGTAGCTAACTTGTATAACTAACACCGATGGTCCGGGACCAAACCCGTAAATTAGACACGTGGAGTACAAATATATACAGTTGTAGCGGGGAGGTTTGGTACCAACCATAGTTATTAAATTCGGTCCAGTACTCAACTTAGAGAGGTGATTGAATCACTAAGTTACTGGTTCAGTCACGGGTTGTATATTAGTTATATTATAAATATGATAACATATTTTATATTATAAGAATAGTAAATTTTTTAAGTTGGTGTTTCAACTAATGGTTTGACTAGCGATTTTTTTGGTTCACCAGTTGAGCTCTCAAGTCTTTAACAGGTCAACGAATTTGTTGTTTAATTGATTTAATTAGCAATTCAATTCGATTCTATGGCTGATTCACTGATTGATCGGTTCGACCGTCGGATCGAGCCAAGTTTTATAACTATGATAGCAACTGGCACTAAATTAGCAAAGTGTCGATCTGCCTGGATTTGATAGCTCAAATATGACACATGTAAAGACGTGACGTGTTGTAGGAGAGGTTGTTGCTATTTTCTCTTTTCGCTTTCCTACCCTTCTTGTAATTCTGTAATGTTGGTGATAGTAAAATTTTATGTTGGTCCGAAGTAGGTATTGGACATTGTATAATAATTATTCTCGAATCAATCAAGGAGTTTCAACTGAATTTATTTATTTTTTTTACAGTGATAAACATTATAAGGGAATGGGGAGTCGACGGGATTTTTCCATCGAAAAAAACCACGAAGTGGCAAGGTGAAAAACCCTTGCCTCCCATTTTCACCAAGACTTTGGTGGTACCAACAGCCTCTTAGGCAGTTGGCATTTCATGTGGCTTCACTTGATTTAATTTCACATGTGAAGTAGACTAGCATAATATGTGAATTAATGAGTTTCATGTGGTCCTACTTTCTGGTGGAACGTTTAGTCGGGAATCGGCTCAATTTGAACTTTGAAGGCAATGACACTCTTGCTTCTAGCCAGGAAATTTTAATGTGTCCCACCCATAAGTGAAAGGCCTTTTCCTTCAACCACATGAGCTTTCAAAGATCTCATGCCCACATATTCATGGGCAAATGAGAACAGAAGGCAGCTGCTTGAGCTATAGTTTTTGCAATTAATTGATTGAGTCCGTACTAAACAAAAAAAAAAAAAAAAATTGGCCAGTGATTCTTCGAGTTTTTTGGCGCCTCCGTTTTCCATGACAGCCGACAGAATTGTCATGGCCCGATAGATATTGAAGAGCCGATGGATAGATAGCACCATAACTGGCGTACTAATTAAGTTTAATTTCATAGCCTGTCACTGTTTTTTTCAGTGCTTATACGAAGTGTCATCTCCAATCCCCAAATCTTTGATCAGTTATGGCCCTCCACGAAGAAAAGAAAAGGCAAATGACAAGATGGCATTGAAACTAAAAAATTTTCTTCCGATTCTGAACTCTAAATATTATTAGAAACTTATGCGACAAACTTCCAACGCATCTGATGTTTTTGAAGTCATACACTCAAAATATGGGGTGTGCAACCTTTTGAATCATGGCAAATGGGCGGGTGGCACCAAAAGAAAACATGCTAAAAATCAAATATGTGGACGGAGAACGGAGCTGTAACGGGACTGGTGGTGAGGAACCACTGGGGTCAGCTAGAAGCAGCTATGGTTGAGGGAATTTCAGGCGCCCTGAGTACGGAGCATGTAGAGTGTCCTACTTTCCTTGAAGCACTAAAATTTGCTAGAGATTTTGGAATTACGCACTTTATTCTAGAGGGTGATGCTCTATGTATTATATAGATCGAAGCTAAACAACAATGGCAGGGAGCTGTCTCTTCTTGGGAATTTGATGCATGGCATGAGGTCAATGTTGGCTAGTTTTGAGTACGTCAAAATTAGTCATGTGAGGACTGAGGAGGACCACTAATGTTCCTGTCCACATTCTGTAAAAAATGTCTCTATCTTTTAATGGGGTTAGAGTCTGGTTTATTGACTTCCCCAAGAATGTCATTGATGCTGTAACCACAGATTCATCATAAACTGAAATCCTCCAAATTGTTTATCAAAAACAAAAAAGATTTCCTCATCTAAGCAGCGAGGAAAACTCTAACAGCTTTCACCTGATCACTCTGACTTATCCTAGCGGCGATGTTATTTTTTTTTTTATTTGCTTGAATTATATCCGTTCTTTTTGGATTTTCCTGTTTTTCATAAATTAATTTTTCAAATGCAATACTACTACAGTAATAAACAAACAAAAATAACTCCAAAAACACAACCCATACAATATTTTAAAAAATAACTCACAAATATATACAAAAAAAAAAAAAAATTCTACCACATTTTCTCCTTCTACTTAACACCACCGCCCACTCCCCCCCCCCAAACCCCGAGGCCGTGTGGGTTGGGGGATTGTTTTCCTTTCCCATGGGACAAAGCTTTCTTGCAAGTTTCATAAATGGCAAAATAAATTGCGTGGGGGGGCCGGCATGGAGACTCGTAGCTGCAATCCCACAGCAAAGTCCGGCTGGGGCTACATATTTGAGAATTGACTGAACAGCTTGGCAACAACTTCAAAGTAGCAATCGTGGGAGGGGCCACGAAAAATATGTGGAGCTAGAGATTGTAACACCTGAGCGATGGGTACAAACAGGGACGGGATGACAACGGGGCGGGGTTAGGGCGGAGGACCCCTCCCTATCCCCCGCCTCGCTGCCTACGAACTCTCTTCGCCCCTGCTCTGTCCCCCGCTCCCCCCCTTCCAATCTCCACTTTTTCTGCGGGTGCCCCCCGCCCCACTTCCTCCGCGGAAACCCCCGCGCAGACTAATAAAAATTTATTATATAATTTTATTATGGTTAAATTTTAACAAATAATCAAGTACTAAAATATCAACACATCATCAAATTATTATTCATTATAATTTTACAATTGAAACTTATAAAAACAATCAAACAAAAATTATTTGAATACAATCCAACATGATGAAATAAATATAATTAAAGTAGTCAAGTTTTCACTTTTGATACAAATACAATCACTAATTCATTATTGTACTTGTGTTTTTTTTAGGAATGTTATTGTATTAAGTGTAATTAGAGATTTAATATAAATGTATTAGTAAATTTAGTATAACCAATTAATAATTTGTATTAGTAAACATATATAATTATTAGTATAATTAATAATATCAATTATATTATATATACTAATAGATATCATATAATATATATAACTAATAATATCATTATCATAAGTTTGTAACTAATTAAATTATATATTATATATATAATTATATACATATATATTTTATATATTTATTTTTTTAAAGCGGGTGGCGAGGCGAGGGTACACTCCCCCACCCCGTTTCTTAGCGAGGGGGAAAATTTCTCCCCCCCACCCCACCCCTCGCCCCAACCCTCTCCCAATTAGCCCCCCGCAGTCACCCCGCCCCCATTGCCATCCCTGGGCACAGATCTTAGGAGCAACCTAAGTCAGGTTCAAAAAATTCCATTGGCGAATGACTATCATATACCCATAACAAAAATGGAAAACATTTGGTTGCGTCGATTTGAAGTAAGAGAGACGAGAGGATAAGGGAGGGAAAGGAGAGAGGAGGGAGAGGGTGGTGGTATCAATTTTAAAAAATACTCCAAAAATTTTTAAATCCTAAGAATACTTCAAAATACATACCAAAAAACACCCTTAAAAACATCTACAATATAAAGGTTTTTCATATACACTAATATAATAAAATATTTCAAAAACATCTCTAAAAACAACTAATCCAATTAGAGCCATCAGCTTTCATCTAGTCATTGGGCTTATCCCAATGGTTATGTTGATTTTTCTATTTGCTTAAATTATATCCTCAAATAACAGTATGTAATCATAACCAGGTAGGATCTTATTATGAAAAACTTGGAAGAGATCGTTGTAATGTTCCCATAAATTTGGAAATTCCCTTTTTTTTTTATTTTACCTAGCAGTTTGTTGTGTAGTTTCTTCGAAAATAGAAATCGATGTCAGATGAGATGGGCTGCAATGGATATCCACCAACGTTAAATTGGGCTTTGGAGTCTTGCTTGTCTGCCCACACTGCACATAAATAACATTGATCGATAAACTTTTAAAAGGCCCAAAACTATCTCATTCTCGAAACGCGGGTTCGAATCCCCTCTCCTACACTCACGCGCCACTGATAAACGCCTGCCCTGGCGGTAGTGTTTTTCCCTTTGATTGAACAAGCCAAAAAAGAAAAGGGAAAAAGAGAAAAAGAAAAATGGAGGGAACTGGAGAAGAAGCGCCAACCGACATCGACATGGACATTCCAATCGCAGAAGCGTATAACCGGATGAAGAAACTGAAGCCGAAAAGGAAAGCGAAGGTGAATAAGGAGGCCGCTGTCGATGGCGAAGACGAGGGTTTTTCGGTCCGCAAGGAGAATACCGGCGGCGATAAGAGTGAGTTTCCGCATGGAATTACTGTTTCCTTATTCGATGATTCCGTCGAGAATCACTTCAAAGCAGTGGATAATATCTCCAAGCTTTGTGGAGAGACGGATATGGACGATTTTGATCCTGCTGAAATTCAACGCTTGTCATCTTCCATCACATTCTTAAGGTTAGTTTTTTCGAATGTTAGATTCATTTAAAAAATTTATTGTGGTTTCTTTTAGTTATTTATGGACCTGATAACAAGAATCATGCTTCCTTACCGTTAAATTGATACCGAGATACATTTATCGGATAGAAGTAAGCTGAAACGTGCTGTTTAGCAAGACATAATTGAATTGACTGGAGTTTATATTTTGTTATGTTTGGGTGGAGAAGCATGCTGTTTTGATGAAGTGTGGTTTCCAGGCTATGTTCCCTAAGCCGTTGAGTTTTAGTTGCTAAGTTTGGGTTTTCTTTAAGAAGGGATTATGATGAATCCGTGCTTGCAGAGAATGGAGGGAATTTAATTACCCATCGAGGAATTTAAGGTTTTCTTGTCAAAATCAGAGCAAGGAGGGGAGAGATTTCATGGGTGAAATACGTTTACCGCAGTTTTCATCAGCTACTGTTCCAAAGGTACGCGACATTATATGTACTCGTTTGAATGTCTGCTTTTTTTTTTCAGCATTTATTTTTTTTAAAATGTGAATGATATAACACTGGACTTTCTTGATGCTGCAGAAAGATATACAAAATGGGGATGCAACTTCTTCAGAACTCAGGTGGCTACTTATTTGACAATGATGTTTAATTCATTTTTATGCTTTATTTTACCACTTATCTGCTTAGATCTTTGTCTTCCTACCTACTCTCTAGGTACCAATATGAGATTAAACATGGATGGGTACCAGAAGTAGGGGGTAAACATGAGTAAATCCACAATTCAAATCAGTTGATAACAAGCCAAATTATGGCAGTTATTATGTATTCTCAATCTGTTTGAATGTATACCATTTTTCTAATTTTCTTCTGCAATATATATAGTTTAATGGTTTAAATATGTTCGTGGTTTGGCTTATTGACATTTTTGTTGTGCAGAGTGTTTCAGTTGGTCTTTTGCAAATCTTTCCTTTTGTCTGCATAATGCTTTTTGCCACCTTTGATGATATATTACATTGTAAATTTATTGAGTCTCTTCATCCTGTGGATTTCCTATAAGGGATCCAACTAAGAAGTATTGCCAAGGATTTTTAGTGCTCTTTGTCTGATTTTGTGTTACTACCTTTTGGAGAGCTTCTAATTTGATATTTTGCAGCAAAGATTTTGTAATGTATGTTGGAGGTTCAGTTTGGGCATTGGACTGGTGTCCAAGAGTCCATTCATATTCCGACTCAAGTATTAAGAGTGAGGTAATTCTGTCTGATGCTTTCTCTTGGTTTGCTTCCATGTCTTCTTGATTTCCTCCTTCACTGGATTTTAAATGGAAATCTGTATATGGGAAACTTTCAGAGAGGTTCTTAATTGGAATTTTAGAAAATATCTAATGGGTATTTTAATAAACCTCTACTATTTTAGATTGGTGTTAAATCTTAATTGAACAGAAATTCTATGGTTTGATATTCATGCATTAATGGTTGAATTGTGGTTTGGGTTTGGGATCTCATGTTGACAAAAATTGGAAGAGTATGACTGTGTCAAATGTCTGATTATGGTCCTAAGCCTTAACAGACTGCCCTTGCAATAATTTAGATAAGAATGTTTGATAAATCCCCGTCTTTTTTTTCCCTTTAATTACAGTTCATTGCTGTTGCTGCTCATCCTCCTGAATCTTCATACCACAAGATTGGTGCACCCCTTAGGGGCAGGGGATTTGTCCAGATATGGTGTGTACTGGGTACAAACATGAAAAAGGACATGCAATCTCAGGATAAAAAAAAACGGAAAAGAACTTCAAGGAATAGTGAAACAGTTATAACTGAATCATCTGAACGGCGGAGACCACGGGGGAGACCAAGAAAACAAACTGTAAATGGATCTTCAAATAATACAAATTCTCATAGTGAAACAGTTACAACTGAATCATGTAAACAGCAGAGGCGGCGAGGGAAACCAAGAAACCAACCTACAAATGGATCTTCAAATAATACAAATCCTCATAGCGAAAAAGTTCAAACTTCTGCTGTACAATACCTTCAAGATTCATCAGCAGTAGTTTCTAGAGATGTGGCTTTGGTTGATACTTCTGATCATGAAAATGTTAAGACCAAGTTGCCTAAACAGATGAAGCCACGTGGCAGACGACCAAAAAAAGCTGTAAACAATAGCGAAGTAGTGCAAACTCCTGCTACCAAATGTTCATCCACATTGCTTACTGGAGATTTGGTTTCTGGAAATACGTGTAATCATGTCCTTGAGGAGAACTCCCAACTTGTGCTAGAAGTATCTACCATGAAATCCAAGTCAGTGATTGTCCCTTCAAAACGCATAAGATTGAAGGATAAGGGGAGCACAAGGGTTCAGGTTTCCAAAGATGCACAAGAAGCTGAACTGTCCCTCGCAAATCCTCCAACAGAAGAAAACTTAGCACTTAACATGATCACATGTGATTTTGGCTCAGCTAACTGCTCTATTCCCAATGATGTTGCCTTGCCTAGAATGGTATTTTGTTTGGCTCACAATGGAGAAGTTGCCTGGGATGCAAAATGGCGTCCATGTGATGTTTCTGACAAACAAAGAATGGGTTATCTTGCTGTCTTGCTCGGAGATGGTGCTCTTGAAGTGTAAGAATTGTTTATTAAATCATATTGCTTGACATCTAAACTTTACACATTTTTTATTTTTGCATGCTTGGCTTATTGGTTGACATCTAAACTTTACACATTTCTTATTGGTGCAGTTATACTTGACTTAATTTGTTTTTCTTTTTTCTTTTAGCTTGTTTGATTATCTGCTCTTAAGAACATAAGAATGAGCATGAGACTCTGCTGTATGCATGGATGCTATGAAGCTTTATATGTGCGATCAAAGTAATGAGCTTTTTGTCAGTCTTGCATGCTTCTTTTGGAAACTAAGTCTAATCTTGTGATGCATAGTTTCCTGAAGATAAGAACTTATATGTAGGAAGGGGAGAATTTAAATGAATGTACCCCTCTAGGATAACAAAAATGAAAAAGAAACAGTATCCAGACACAAGCATTGTCAAGCATATTGTCATTTTTCTTTCTTCCAGAAAGGGAAATATCCCCTGTAGATGTCCTACTGCTACACTGATATTTTAGCAACTGGACCATCAGTGCCTTGGGAAAATTGTATACTGACTCATGGATACTGGTTTCCTTTTTCTTTTTCTTCTTTTTTTTTTGGGGGGTGGGGAAAATAGGTGTTCTTTATGTCAAATTCTTGTAATTACTTTGTGGCACCTGCTAGCATCTTTTATTGTGTGTTGTACTGTAAATAGAGATGCTATTCTGACTATTTGTCATGGACCTAATTATTATATACAGCTGGGAGGTTCCTTTTCCTCGTACCATGAAAGTTATATACTCAGCTTCTCAAAAGGAAGGTACTGATCCTCGCTTCATAAGATTGAGACCAGTATTCAGGTGTCCAACAATAAAGCGTGGCGGTAGGCAAAGGTAGCTTGCCATTTATTCTTCTTAGTTTTATAACATTATTACACCTGCAAATGAAAGAACTATTCTACTCTCCCTGTCCTTGTTGTGTAGACAACCAGTTAAAGGTCTCACTAAAATGGTAATTGATTCCTAAGATTTTACTTGAGCAATAAACACTCTTTTATTTTGAGCCTCTATCAACAAGTAATTCTTGAAATACTTCCAAGGAAGATTCCAATGAAGATTTTAATGATTGACTTGAAATAGATACTAACTTACATTTGTCCAGAAAAAAGTTATTTGACGACTCGATCTCCCTCCTTGTGTTTCTTTTCCCTTTTGTTGTTCCCTGTGCCAAGGTTTTGATCCAAAAGATCTTATCTAGTTGCAAAACCATAATACATCTTCAAACAGCATAGCTTTTAAGCTGGTGAAGGTTGACTTGAAAACCATATTACATCTTCAAACAGTGTAGCTTTTTAAGCTAGTGAAGTTTGAGCTTTTGGATGTTTGTTCTTGCTAAAAGATGGGCCTTGCGCTTTTAGAAGCCTGAATTGGCATGGACTTTATTAGGGATTTGTTATGCGATTTGGCTTGCCATGTTTTCATTGGGGATGTAACAGATGTTGACATCATTGTCTGACTCAGTAGACAATGCTCAGTCGTGCACTTTTATTAGGTTTAATTCATTTACTGCAACCATTGAACAGTATTCCCTTGACGCTAGAGTGGTCGGCATCCTCTCCACATGATATGATTCTGGCTGGATGTCACGATGGAGTGGTACATGTTTTATTTGCTACTTCTACTGTTTGTCATTTTGGTCTTCGCTCAAAGATTTAAAATCCAGTATGCTATGCAACCCCACCCCCTTGTCAATCCCCACAAAAAACCCTCCCAAAAAGGTCGGCTATGACATGGGAGAAAAATAAAACAATTGTTGCAGATGATTGTATAATGTGATTTTGCATTTCATATTCTAATTACTCCTTTATCATCTGTTTTTGGGGCAATTCCATTATTCTTATGTTAAGTGGTACTAAGAATTTGGCTGTTTCAGGTTGCCTTGTGGAAATTCTGTGCTACTGGTTCATTACAAGGTATTATCTTTGCATGATTACTTTTACTTTTTGCTTCATCTTTTGCTGATATATCAGGTTATGAAAGGTGATTTTGCCTTTGGCAAATGGTGGACGTTCCAAACTATTGAATCCTAATGTGACCTTTTTTATGCATAATTTAGAGACAAGGCCTTTGCTTTGCTTCAGTGCTGACACAGTTACTATTAGAGCACTTACTTGGGTACCAGTTAGCAGGTTGGTAATGCTGGATTTACCTTCTTTTAAAATAATAATAATAATAAACTGGTTTCACTGGGTTATGAGTTCCTTAATATGTATAGATTCTTTTGTACGAATTTGTTGCTGCATTTCTCTGTCATTCTTTGATCCCCAGGTTGGTGGATCAATCCACCCCCTTGGCTTCAAAAACTAGGTTTCACCGAAAGATCAAAGTGATGCAGCCTGTTTACTTTGTGTTTGCAGATTTTGGAAATTTAAACTCCAAAAGTAAGATAATACAGCACTCTCTTGCTGAAGTATGTGATTAGTTTCTTAGAAAGGTCAGTAATCAAATCTGATGATAATAGAATTGATGGGCAGAATAAGTCTCAAAATGATTTCTCAAAAGTGCAAATCATGTCTACTTCTAGACATTTTAATTTTAATTTTAACTTGTTTTGGTAAATATGATTGTATGATTTCCTTTTCTTGCATTGATTTCTCAAAATGATTTTACCCCACGTCCCCACTTGACATATCTGAAATGATCTTGGATAAGTACAATCAAGATTAGTGACTGCGGATCATCTTGGTTGTACCTTCTTGAGATGTTATTAGTCACTATGCTGTCCAAATTTGTTTGCATCGAAAGAAAAATGAAGTTGCTTTGTCAGCTTGCTGAAACAACTTTGAGGGATGCTTTTAAGGTGTGCATCTTAAGAAGCTGCAGAAAATGATAATTATAATCTCCTGTGCTCTTTTGTTGTTGATCTAACACATCCGCATACCTAATTGTCAAGGTTATAAGCTATCGAATTGGGTTGGAAACAACTGATATGGAGATTCACAGTGATGACATTCAGACATTGGTTGAAACACAACATAGACTCTTGAAAAACATGCCTCATTTGAGGAGGCTTCACACCTTTCCAAATGCTAACAATCTTGACGCTATAATTAATCCACTGAAGTCCTTGCATGTAAAGATGGTTCATAATTTTGATTTTACTATGTATTGTCTCTCAACCCTGTTTGGCTCCCCCATGTCATGACATGCAGATCAAGCTCTTGATGGCCCCTTTTTTTTCCACCTTCATTCCCCATTAAGATATGCTTTCATACTTACTGGGCTATTTGAGTATGCTTTTGCAGCTATTCTGAGAGTGCAAATATTATTGTAACTGCTGGTCACAGAGGCTTGAAGTTTTGGGACCTACGGTAAACATAATTTCCTGCTATTGCTCTAAGATCTTTTGTCATGCTCTGTATAAATAGGTTAAGTAGTTGTATTTTGAAGGTTTAACTTTGTGAGTGCAAACATTTTGGTGAATTTAGTTGTGCAGTCCATTGTTGGCGTTGGAATAATATTGGTGTAGAAATTTTAAGACATTCTTAAATTCCTGCTGCATATGATTTATGTCTTCTTATGCTTTCATTTTGAGCTTTTGCATGTTAATTTTCACATGAACTATCCAAATGTTGTCGTGATGTATATGGTGCCCAGAATGCTGGTCATATATAGCATGCTCTATCTTCTTAATAGCCATATTTGTCAAATTGGGAGATTTTCTGCATTGCAAGTGGAGTTGATATAGATGCATCTTTTATGGATTGAGTTTATTGCTTATATACTTTTTCTTTTGCAGTGATCCATTCCGTCCCTTGTGGGATTTTTATCCTTTTCAAAGGGTTATATATAGTTTGGACTGGCTACCAGATCCAAGGTTTGAGTTTGATTGTTTTAATGGAGAAGAAGATAAATTAAATTTCTTTTAACTATAATATCATTTTGTTTTCTTATTAAATGAATGACTACTTTGCTTCAGATGTATTATTGTATCCTTTGATGATGGAGCGCTAAGGATTCTCAGTCTGTTGAAGGCTGCAAACGATGCCCCTGTTACTGGAAAACCTTTTGAAGGTGCACAACAAAAGGGGTTTCACAGCTACTTATGCTCTCCATTTCAGATTTGGAGCGTTCACACATCCCGGTTGACAGGTTCTAAATTATGTCTTAAGTTTTTTATTTCAGTTGATTGAACCACATATTTGGGCATATTCATCCATGGACTATGTGAGAATACCCTTCTACTGCTTAAAGTGGTGAAACTTAAATTGAACATGCTTCCCTTCATTCTTGGTGTATTGCCATAGGCTATGCAATGCGTACCAATTTTGGTGGCTTTTTTGGGGGTGGTGGCAGGGCTTGGGATGCCTGCTTTTACATTTCAAGACATAAATGTGTTGGGATGGATGTCATCGTTTTGAAATTTTTCAGTTAAAAAATAAGTTACCGTTGAACTAATGTAAAAGGCCACACTTTCTGTTTATATAATATTCCACCAGAATTGGATGATTATTCTCTGTACTAGACTGTTATCTTACTTCCTATCTTTCCTTAACATCTTTTATTATGGTTTATTGTATTGCTGATGGCATGATACATCTATCCTCTTCTGCTATATTAGGCATGGTTGCATATTGTGGTGCAGATGGTACTGCTCTTAGGTTCCAGGTCTGTATTGGCTGATCATTTTGGTCTCAATTCAATTTAACACTTCTGTTACATTGGTTTGACCTGAAGGAATTTATTGAACTTAATATGTTTGATGTGAATCACGCTTTTACGTTAGTAAGCATATAGTGGCTATGACTTGTGACCTTAATGGTGTAATCTGATCTACCTCTTGAGAGGAGGTAGAAGATAATATTGCTTTGATTTGTGAGTGAGATTTTCAGGCATACTATAAGAGTTGATAAGTCTGAGAATTTTGATTAATAAATCGACCAATTAGCCTAAAACATGAGCAACTTGGTCTCACTTAAAAAATATAACAGATTTGAGGACTGCCTAAGCACGCTTAGCATGTATGGATTGAGCTATCCATTAGCTATTGAATCTGCACAACTTAGCAGACTTGCAGTACCGTGTGTGTTTCTGATTTTCTCTCTGAACAATTGTACACTTCCAGCACACGTACCCCAAATTTTTCTGTGCTTAAAATTTGGTGTTTCCCCGGTGATCAGCTGACTACCAGAGCAGTGGAAAAGGATCCTCTGCGTAATCGAGCACCACATTTTCTTTGCGGAGCATTAACTGAGGAAAACTCAACACTCACAATGTTCACTTCCTTGCCTAATACTCCATTTCCAATGAGGAAGTCACTACGTGAGTGGGGTGAAGCCCCAAGAACTGTGCGTGGATACATATCTGTCTCTAATCAAGAGAAGAGAGCAAAACAGAAGGTTGTAAAAGTTCGATCAGAAGAAAAGCATAAAGGTATTACTCCGTATTACATGGCTATTTTCTGAAATTTAAGGGGTAGCCGAAAACATTTCATAGTAGATGTTTATCGAGTGTTTCTGACTTTAAATGTATACGCAGCTTTGTGTAAGAGGGGTGATCTGGATTCGGAATTCGGACCTGATTGCATGGCGGTGACCGAGACCAGAGAGGCAGGCAAAGTGAAAACAAGCAGCAACTCAGAAGCTGATCAACGACCTATCATGGTTGGAGAAGACAATCCAGATATTATGCGTGGGGAGGTGGAAGAAGTTGAAGTGTTCCCGTCTAAGACAGTAGCTATGCATAGAGTGAGATGGAATACAAATAAAGGAAGTGAAAATTGGCTCTGCTATGGAGGTGCTGCTGGAGTTGTACGCTTTCAGGAAATTGACATGTGCGGTGAGTGAATAATAATCTTTTGTCCAAACAAGACTTTGGAGGCTGCATTACGAGTTTCCGCCTGTGCGCGACTTTAATATATATACACACGGTTGTATTCTGCAGAAATATTTGGCTCCGTCTTCAGACTTTATTATGCAAGTGTAAATCTTTATGTGCAATTTAATCCATATTATGCCTGAGTAACTGATGGGAAATATTTCGGATAAAATCGTCCGATGTCATTATTTAAAGACCACCGCGACCAGACTGGCTGTTCGTTTCTTCCCCATCTTCGGCTGCCCAAAACAAACCCGCTACAACAACGTGTTCTTATAATAAATAATGAAAAGAAGGGTAAATTACTATAAAGTAAAACCGTAGTTACAGTTTTGTTGATGAAAGAGTAAATTATGATAGTCAGTGGCACATTGATTTTGTAATGTGAAGAGGTGATTTCTGGTTAAATAGCCGAATTGATCTAATCCAACTCCCTCTCTTGTTGACGTGAAATTTAGTATTCCGAAGTGAAAAGCAGGGTTTTGTCCCCTCGGATCACTCCGACGATCAAGTTAATATAGAGAGAGAATAAAGAGTAATGAACAGTATGAGCGCAACAGTAGTCTTACTTGTAAGGAGTAAACAGGAGATATTTATAGAGTGGAAGTGGACAAGATAGGATGATGGGTTCATGCTAGCGGGTCTCACATCCTAACGGTTACGGCTCTGTTCTGTGCCTAGAGGTCTGTCCCTAACACAATAGCAGTCTGGACCTCCTAACAGGCTGCGCTGTGTGGCCGCCATTAAGAGCAACAGTAGCTTTTCAGATAAAGCAATGACTTTTAGTGGGCTATCAGGTAGGTTGACATCATCCGCATGCAGCCGAGACGAATGTCTAAAACATGAAGGTCGCCCGGGATGTAGACCTGAAACGAGGCTGAGGTCGGAGACGGGAGTCATGGCCAAAGGACATCTCCTCGGTCTGTGTGACGGACGAGGTGATATAACCCCGGCTTGAAGCTATCCGAGGTGACCATCCTCACTAAACCCCCCAAGTCTCGGGAGCGTAGAGACCCGAGAGGTTCCGAGGCTTCTGGGTACTGAGATCGTTCAGATTCTGGGATCTGAACTTGTTCCGGATAATGGCGGGACGTGACATGTGGGCAAGTCAGTTGAGGGGACGTGGTAGACAAGGCGATTACGGGTAACTGAGGCGACGTGGAGTAATGGGAGGTTACATGCAGGGAACATGTCAGTGGAAGGGACAAACCATTAATGAGGAGAAAGAGAGAGACGTCTTTTTGAAATTTAATGTTGCCGCCTCTTCGCGTTCCCTCCAACCTCTATAAATAGGGGGTCCTTTTCACCGCATTATTTTTCATCATTTTCCTTCTTTGCAGCCAAACTCTTGCAAACTCGAGAGCATTGCCGAGATTAGTTTGTTTAGTCGAGGCACTGTGAGATAGCCGAGATCTCCCTTCTCGTTCAACCACATTTTCCTAACCAACAGTAAGTACGCTTACTCTTCATCTTATCTTCACTATGACTAAAGTGGTTAAGATGCACAAGGAGACCGTAAAATCGAGCAATCAAGCCGAGAAGGGCCCAACTAGGGGTGAGCAAAATTATCTGCTAACCTGAAAATCCGTCATATCCGATCCGATCCGATCCGAAAATTAGGATATCCGATTTTATTATTTGATCGGATCAAAAGAGAGTCGGGTATCCGCTAAGATGCGGGGTGGGTTAGGATCACATAATTAAAAACTCACGGGTACCCAATCTGTCCCGCATATATATTTTTTATTTTTATTTTTATTTTATATTTATACACACATTATAAAATAATAAGTTAGAACTAAATAAATAATTTTATTGAACAAATTGCATTACAAATATGAAAGACTATATTTTATTTACAAGATTCATTTGTAAAGGTCATGATCTTATATTTTATATAAAAAAGTTTAATTAATGTGGAACATATATATTAAAAATTGTGCTACTTATTTCAAACTTTTATTGATTTTGAATTCTTTTAATTTTTTCCTTTATCTTATATTCTCTTCATATGCTTGTTTCTTGGTGGAAAATCTTTTTTTTAAAAAAAAAAATTATGAAATCTTAGATGAATGTGTAAAATATAAAATTGAATTAGTATAAATCATTTTTTAAAAAAAATTAAATAATAAACGAGGCGAGTCGGGTATCCGCTGATCCGACCCTATCTCAGCGGGTAAGGATTAGAAAAAGGCTGACCCGCAAGGTGCGGGTCAGATAAGTCAAATGGTAAATGGAACGGGTACTCAACCCTTATCCACCCCTAGGCTCGACCCACCGGAGGAGTGCACTTCGTCCCGTTCCAAGGGAGAAATATCCAGCTCAGGGAAAGAATCCGCCGAGAACTACCAAGTGAGGGAGTCTCCCAAGGCGAGTGAGGAGAGTTTGAAGGTCCTCTACAACGACGAATTTGGAGTCGAAGTCCCTTATGATGAGGGAGTGGCAGAGCTAGTTGCTCCCGGGAATCTCTTCGACATTGACTTCGGCCATCTTCCATTGTACCAAAGCTGAATCGGCATGGTGGAGGTTAATAGGATATTGCAGAAGTACCCCTTCTGAGAGGGGTACAGCATTGGGACTCTTGGGCTGAACCACACAGCTGAGAGGCCCACGATGAGCTTCGTAGCCGTCTATGCGGAGAAGCTAAAAGCTGGGCTCAAAATGCCAACCACGAGGTTTTTCCAAGATATACTTCGGTATTTCGCAGTTCGGATAACTCAGCTCATCCCGAACGCGATCTGAATATTGGTGAGGTTTGAAATGTTCTGCTGAGAACAAGAGGTGACCCTACAGTTAATCTCTTCCACCGATATTACACCATCAAGAGGCACGGAAGCGAAAAGGGGTGGTTCTATTTCTGCAATCAGAATAACATCATCCCGAAACTTGTTGTCGGCGCCCTTTCTCGATAAAGAACTGGAAATGCGACTTCATGTTCGTCACTGCTAGGGACTTTCCCTAGGGGTTCTGGTGGAGACCCGTGAATACAAAAAGTGATCCTTTCCCAAAGAACCTGGACGAGGAGAACTTTTGGAAGATAATGGGGTCGGGTCTCAGAATCTATAGTTGGGACTATCCTGAGGCGGTGTTATTGGATGGGGGAATCAGTCGAGCTGTCATTAACCCTGAGAAGACACCCTTCTTCTCTACTAGACTTTAGAAGCCTTGTAAATTTTTTTTCATAGTCTGGGCCTTTGTTTCGGCTATTCTAAATAATAATGTTTGTTTCTGGTGCAGTGACGAAAGTTTCTTACATTATCACTTCGGCTCGACGATCGTGATCAAGAGACCGAAGAGAAAGACTTCAGGAGAAACCTCGGCACCACTACCGAAGAAGAAAACAACCCAAGCGTCAACTGTCAAGACCTCGACGGCAAAGAGCATTTCGGTTGGAGCAGCCATCGAGTCCACCTCGTTTGTGCCAGAAGAGAGGGCCACTCACGGAGTCATAGTCGCGCTTCCCCCTTATGGCCGAGGCAAGCAACTGAAGTCCTCGGTCATGCCGGTCATGGATTCTTCGTTGTATAACCGTTTCTATAGCGCATCTCAGTTTCCTGAACAAGACAAGATACATCCTAACGAGCACTGGTGTCCGAACTAGCAGCTTTCAATCGATGACCGGTGCACCCATCCTCGTGCGGCACAAGAGCTGATAATGTTCTCCAACTTGTCAAGGGATGCGGAGTTTACCGAGAAACTGACTTCTCACGAAGTGATCCAGAGCCTCATAGTGGCAACAGCCTCTTCTACGACCTTCGTTGCCGAGATGGCACGTCGATATAGCGATGTGCTTGAGAAGTAGGACTCCGACAAGTTGGAGGATGAACTCTCCAAGCTGGAGAAGCAGCTTGCTGTACCCGAGTCCGAGAAGACCCACCTGTAAGAGCGACTCGAACAAGCCGCGGCCAAGGAGGAAGTAAGTAAGGCCATAATCAACAGTCTCAGACCGGCCTTGGAGGAAGAGCAGAAGATGGGGGAGGAAGAGAAGAAGTCCTACCAGCAGGCACTCGAGGGTGCCGGGGCCTTAGCTATGGAGGTCTTTAGGAGGTTCGAGACCTTCATTAAGGATCCCGGGGAGCTGACCCTGCCAAACTTCATGTTCGGGTATACCTCGACAATAGACGAGGTCGCTTCTCATCTCTCTTCCGAAGATTTGGAGTCTTTAAAAAACAAGGTCAATTATAATGAAGACTCCAAAGAGCTGTGTGATCAGATGACCGAAGACATCCAATTTGGAAAGGACTTGGCCGAGATTCGAGACGAGTTCAACCGGTAGCTGTCCGAGCTCGACCAGGAGCTGGAAGGGGAAGAGGGTGTCGAAGAGGAGGGCCAGATCGACGAATGAGGTGAAGGTCGAGAAGAGATCGGCCCAAGAGGGACCCGGGAGGTCACGCGGGGTGATGAGAATATCGAGGTGGAAAATGCTTAGGAGCATTTCTGACCTCGGTTATTGTACCTTTAAACTTTTGTAATCATCAATGAAATGAATAGAAGTTATTTTTTTCTCATATCGGCTCTTTTTTCTTTTTCATTTCATCGCCTACTTGTTCCCCTTATTTTTTAATAGCAAACACATGACATGAAAATATTTTAAAAAAAATGAAGTGGCTCAATTGACAATAATTCAATAAAATTTTCAAAAATAATATAATTTTATATTCTCGGCGTGCCAGGTCCTTGGCACCAGAAAACCATTTCGATAGCCTAATTTACAATACCCATTTAGATTAGATTCCACAACTCGGTAGGCGCCCTCCCATTTTGGAGCTAATTTCCCTTGCGGCTCAGCTCGGCTGACCGAGTTTTTTTGGAGGAACAAGTCTCCTGGTTGGAATCGGCGATGTTTCACGATGGCATTGTAGTAACGGGGCCAAGGTGTTCTTGTAAGATCCATCCGTCTTTCTTTTTCATTTGTCTCAGCCGTGTAGGCTGCGATTCGAGGAGTGGACATAAGGATTTCGGCAGGAATGACCGCTTCGGAGCCGTAGGTTAAAGAGAAGGGGTTCTCTTGCGTGACCGACCTAGGCGTGGTCCAGTAAGACAACAGGACACTGGGGAGTTTCTCCACCCATGATGATCCAACTCGGTGTAGCTGAGTCTTGAGACTGTGCAAGAGAGTTCGGTTAAAATTCTTCGTTTGCCGGTTGGCTTAGATTGACCTACCGAAATGAAGTGTTGCTCGATACCGAGATTCTTGCACCAAGTTTTAAACGAATTCTCAGCGAACTACTTCCCATTATCCGAAATGATCACCCGGGGTATGCCGAAGCGGTAAATTATGCATTTTTAGAAGAATTTTTGGATCACCAATGGCATGATGGTCCTTAGAGGCTCGGCCTTGACCCACTTGGAGAAATAGTTCACCGCGGTTACAAGGAAAGTATATCCTCAAACAGTCTTGGGGAAAGGCCCGATAATGTCTGTCCCCTATTGCTTAAACGGCCAGGGTAAGGTGATAGGAACCATGAGATTTGCGGACTAGTGGTGTTCGAGGGCATGGACCTGGCAGGAAGAGTAGCGAAGGACAAGGTCTTGAGCATCTTATCCGATAGTTGGCCAGAAATACCCTAGGAGTAAAGCCTTTCTGACCAACATCCTGTGGCCGACGTGGGCCCCATACAGGCTTTCGTTTATTTCATGAAGGATGTGATGTCTTTCGTCGGGTGTACTGCATCGCAGTCATGGGCCAAGATAAGATCGTTTATACAGCTCGCTATCTCGGAAGGCGTAACGAGCTGCCTTGCGCTGCACTTTTTTGGCCTCGGCTTGGTCTTCAGGAAGGATCTCTTAGCCCAAAAACAAGATGAGTGAGCTCATCTATGTGTCTCCCGAATGCACAGGGCATGCCACTTCCTCTAGGTACCCGGACTCGATAACCACCTCTACAAGAACTGTATTGTTAAGGGCCGAGAATGAACTGGACGCCAACCGGGATAAAGCGTCGGCTCACCTATTTTACGACCGAGGTATTCTTTGGATTTGAAATAACTTGAAATATGCTGTGACTTGGTGAACTTTAAAAAGATACCGTTGCATGGTCTCTTCTTTGACTTCATATTCGCTAAGCATTTGGCATACCACGAGTTGGGAGTCATTATAGACTTGGATTTGTCGAGAATCTAGTTTGCCGACTAGTCGAAGTCCCGAAATCAAAGCCTCGTACTTGGCCTCGTTATTGGTTGCAAAGAAGTCAAATCGAAGGGCGTACGAACATACCTTTCCATGGGGATTTTTCAGGAGCAGCCCTGTTCCACTGCCATCACTGTTGGAAGATCCGTCCACATACAGCGTCCAACTTTGAGGCCCGGATGGTGCTGAGGTGGCGTCTTGGCTCAAGGAGAACGTGAGTTCGGCGAGAAAATCTGCTAACGCTTAGGCCTTGATTGTCGTACGGGGTTCATACGACAGATCATATTCTCTTAGTTTGACAGTCCACTTGGTAAGGTACTCGGAAGTCTCGGGACGCACCAATATTTACCGAATAGATTGATCAGTTCTGACGGAGATAAGATGAGCCCAAAAATAAGGCTTTAACTGCCTAGCAGCTTGAACCAACTATAGCACCAACTTCTCCACTCGGGTGTATCGAACTTCGAGTCCGCAAAGTGCGCAGCTGACATAATAGACGGGCATTTGAATACCCTCATCTCGGATTAGTACAGCGCTGACCGCTTCATCCGCCGCAGACAAATAAAGGTACAGCCTTTCCTCGGGGCGAGGCGAAACGAGGGTAGGGAGGTGGTGCAGGTATCCTTTCAATTGGTCGAAGGTTTGCTGACATTCTTCGGTTCAGGTGAATTAGTCAACTTTCTTCACCACCTTAAAACAAGGTAAAACCTTCTTAGCAGATTGAGACAAAAAGTGGTTCAGAGCAGCCAGGCAGCCATTTAGTTTTTGGACTTCTCGGACATTCCCGGTGGAGACATGTCTTGGATAGCTTTCACCTTGTCTGAGTTGGCCTCGATGCCCCGACGAAAAACAAGATATCCCAAGAATTTTCCCGAGATAATGCCAAAGACGTATTTTTTAGGGTTTAGCATCATCCTAGAATTCCGAAGAATGTCAAAGACCTTCTTCATATCTAACAGGAAGGCCGAGGTGGTTCGGCTCTTCAGGAGGATATCATCCACATAGGTTTCCACATTTCGGCCGATCTAATCTTTGAAGATTCAGTTGATCAGCCTCTGATAGGTTGCCTCGGCGTTCTTGAGCCCGAAAGACATTGTTGTATAATAATAGACACCTCGGTCAGTGTAGAACGCCGTTTTCTCCTGATCCTTTTCACTCATTCCTATTTGGTGGTATCTTTTGAAGGCGTCTAGGAAGCAGAGGATATCATGCCCCATGGCCGAGTCAACGAGAGCATTTATTTTCGCCAGTGGGTAGCATCTTTGGGGTATACCTTGTTAAGGTCGGTGAAATCCACGTACATTCTCCACCCACCGGCGTCCTTCTTCACCATTATGGGGTTGGACATCCAGGTGGGATATTGGACTTTCCTAATCATCTTGACGAACAAGAGTTTGTCAACTTCGTCTGAAATGGCTTAGCTACGCTCTGGGTCAAAATGCCTTCTCTTTTGTTTCACAGGATGAGCCTGTGGATCGACGTTAAATCGGTGAATCATAAGTTCATGGGGTACTCCGACCACCTCATCAGCAATCCAAACGAAGACGTCTCGGTGCTCCCTTATCAGGTTGATCAGTTCTTCCCTGAAGGGTGACGGAAAACTTGTTCCCACTTGGATCACATGCCGGGTCTCACCTTGTCAAGGACTACCTCTCCCATCTCGTCCTCGGCCTCCAGCCTGCCGGATTTTCCGGCATCCTGGGGGTCGATGCAGCCTATAGAGAGAACGTCCGACCTCTTTTCCTCAGCCTTTGATTCAGCTCGAGGGGTGACTGCGGCCTGTATGGTGGTGAGGTAGCACTCCCTGGCCCCGCTAACATCGCTGCTCACCTCAACCACTCCAGTGGGTGTTGAAAACTTGAAACTCAGGTGGTAGGTGGAGTACACGGCCCTCAGAGCGTTGAGTATGGGCCGGCCGATCAACATATTGTATAAGGAATCGATTTTGACCATGGCAAATCTTACAGGGACGGTCCGACAGCGGGGATTGCAGCCAATGGTTACCATCAGGAAGACCATCCCTTCAGGGTGGACCATATGTCCCCTGAATCCCACAAGAAAGGTCCTGACGGGCATAAGCTGCTCCTTGGTCAGCTTCAAACTTTCAAAGATTCTGTAGTACAGGACATTTACAGAGCTGCCGGGATCGACATAGATTTTCTTGACTATGTAATTATTGGTGAGGACTTCAATCACGAGGGTTTCGTGATTGCTGGAAGCGGCAGGGACAGGATCATTGGGACCATAAGTGATCACCTCGAATAGCCTGGAGCTCGGCTCGGCAATCTCCATGCCCGCTTGACGGTAGGTCCATTTCTGAAAATTCTGGCTGTCTCCTTCCATCAGATCACCCGTAATTATATTGATGATCTCAACGATGTTAGAGCCGTAGCTCGGGGACCTATCTCGGGGAGACCTTTAGTCCTCCCTATGGTCCTCAGGCCCACGGCAATGACTCTTCGTGTCCCATCTGTTTTCTCGGCAATGGCCTTGATTATCTCGGTGGGAAACGCTTCGGTTGAAGCCTCCATTCTTGCGGACGAATTGCTTCAAGTATTCCTGCCTAATCAAGTTTTCGATTTCTTTTTTCAAATCATTACAATTTTCGGTCTCGTGCCCAACATCCCGGTGGTAGGCACAGTAAAGACTGGGGTTCCTCTTCTCTTTCCTTCCCAGAATCTCAGGAGGGTCTCGATCGAGGTGATTTTGTCTCATTATTGCCAGAATGTGAGATCGGCTGGAGTTGAGAGGTGTTACCTCGGCATCTGAGGTGGATGACCTCCCTTTCGCAATTCTTTCAAAAATGCTCTACGATCTCGGAATGGATTCAACGAGCCGCTGGGGCCCTGTTCGACTCGGCCGATTTCTTTCTTCCTTCGGGACTCTTAACCAGTACGGGCTGCTTGGGCTTTGCATTTCATGCGATTCAGGTCCTCATTTCAAATATCTCGGTCCATCCTTTCCCAGAGTTCTCAAAGTGTCCACGGGTAGTCCCGATGAATTTTGGTGTGGAACGTTCCCACATCAACCTGTTGGTGAAGGCAGCTATGGTTACCTGCTCGTTTTGATCAGGTATTTGCACATTTTCTTCGTTGAACCTCTGCACGTATAAACACAGAGACTCCCTAAAAGCCTGCTGTATGTTCAGTAGGTGGGCCAAGGTTTTCGTAACTGGGCGAGACGATACGAAACGGTGGATAAACCTATTAACCAACTCGTCCAGCGAGAAAATGCTCCTAAATTCCAAGCTCCCAAGCCATTTTCAGGCAGTACCCTGCAGGAAGATAGGGAAGGCTTGGCAAATCACGGCGTCGGGGATATAATACAGCCGAAATACCAAGATGAAGGCGCGGAGGTGATTCTCGGGATCACTTCGGCCATCGTAGGGCTCCAACGCTGGGAACTTGAAGTTCGGGGAAATCATTTCCCCCTTAATGTCATCGGTAAAGGGCGGAGCCCTCATGTAGTCGACTACCAGCCCTTCGGGCTTCTGCGGGGCATCCTCAACTCGCCTTCCCAGCAAGCCCCGAGAAAATGCCTTGGAAATGGAAGCGATTTTAGAGGTGGCTTTGGAGGAAATACGTTTCGAGGTGCTCCGGGCGGAGTCTTCTCTGGAGGTTATCTCAGGGGACTTGGCTGATCTCCTTTTGGAAGATTCGGCTTTTTCCTTCCCCTACCGTTTGAAGTACCTCCCAAGTTCCTCAAAAATATTGGAATTTTCTGTCACAAACTCGGCCATCCGGGCGATGGCGTCTTCGTTTATGGGCGGGGCCCTTAGGGACCCTTGCTCTTTAGATACACGGTCTTGCTGAGTAGTGGATCTGGATTCAGGTCCAGTAGAGAGAACTCTTCTACTCCTAGATCGCGTAGGTCTCATCTTAAGAGTATTACATTCCCACAGACGGCGCCAATTGAAGAGGTGATTTCTGGTTAGATAGCCGAGCTGATCTAATCCAGCTCCCTCTCTTGTTGAAATGAAATTTAGAGACAGGAGAGCTATTCCGAAGTGAAAGGCGGGGCTTTGTCCCCCGAAATCACTCCGACGGTCAAGTTAGTATAGAGAGAGAATAAAGAGTAATGAACAGTATGAACGCAACAATAGTCTTACTTGTGAGGAGTGAACAGGAGGTATTTATAGAGTGGGAGTGGGCAGGACAGGACGATGAGTTCATGCTAGCGGGTCCCACGTCTTGATGATTACGGCTCTGTTCTGTGCCTGGATGTCTGTCCCTGACACAATAGCAGTCTAGACCTCCTGACAGGCTGCGCTGTGCGGCTACCATTAAGAGCAGCAGTAGTTTTTCAGATAAAGCAATGGCTTTCGGTGGGCTATCAGGTAAGTTGACATCATTCGCATGCAGTCGAGACGAATGCCTAAAACATTAAGGTCGTCCCGGATGTAAACCTGAAATGAGGCTGAGGTCGGGGGTAGGAGTCACGGCCAAAGAACATCTCCTCGGTCCGTGTGATGGACGAGATGATATAACCTCGGGCTTGAAGCTATCCGAGGTGACCATCCTCAATTTACAACTGATACGATACGTGTACAAATTTTATGAAGAATTAATTAGTTGTTTGTACTGCATATGCTACTATATGTGTATTGTATATTCTAGAGTTCAATTACATGAATCACAATATAATAATTGGTCCACTATACTGTTAGGGATTGTATTCTTAACTCTTTTTATTACCTTTATGAGTTGATTGATATGCATTGCCTGCGCCTTTTAATTTTATCCTCTTTGACTTTTCATTCAATTTCTTTTTTCAGTTTAGAAAATTATTAGATTTTTTTTCAATTAACTTGTGTTTAATTAAGTCTTACAAAAATGTACAAGATGCAGGGGACGTAAAACTGTGCCTCCTAATTACAAGTTTCAATCTTAACTAATTAGAAAATAAGGCAAAACACATAATAGGTTTGTATATGATTGAGAAAAAACGGTTTGAATCTTTTTTTAGCATACCAAACTTCTCTTCCCTTCACTTGTTTATCTCATTAAAGCATTTCTTTATCTCGCTTTCTTTCTCAAACTTACAACACTGCACTTAAATTTCCACTCCCAAATTGAGGACATTTACTTGTTATGTGTGGATCTTTTTGGTTCGATACGAAGTGAACGAGATGAAATTTGGAATAAAATTATCGTCAACCAAGATTAAAGAGCGTGAAAAGATGAAATTATAATTTGCCTAAATTTAAAGAGCATGAAATTGTCATCTTTCCACCCTGATAACTTATTTTTACCAACCTAGATCCATTTTTTATTTCCATTATACCCATATTAATTAATTGAAATTCATTGTATCTAAAATCATGCATTTATTCCATTTTTTGACTTTATATTCAGGTTTTCTTCTTTTGGTCTAAGAAATAGCTACCTATATTAATCTTAATTAGATAACATGGACAAAAAAAACATAGTATTAGGTATGCAAATGATTGACAAAGATGACTTGAATTTTTGTTTATCACGACCACTTCCTTCTTTTTTTTCTTTTTTTTTTCTTTTTTGCTTTGATATATCCACAATCTCCTTTTGTGTTACCAAATTTTTAGAGACATTTGTTACAACTCCAACAAGAATTGCAAGGCTAAAGTTCAGCTTTTTAAATTAAATGACAAAAATAATTTAATATATAGAGAAATAAATTTTGTTTCTACATAGTGTAAAATTAAAATAAGTTATATTTTTACATAGTGTAAAATTAATTAAGTGATTGTTGAGTATTCAACTTTGTTAAATCCTATTTTTATTTCCTAAATCGATCAATTTTAAGATGATCAAGATGCCACATGGTTCGGTATTTGGCATTAGTTTGAACTTTGAATTATATCTCAGTTTTGACGAGAATGCAAAATCTCCAAATAAATGACTCCGCTTTGTGAATTACATCATCTATTTATACTTAGTATGTAGCTTCAATATATGATACTTATCCTAAATGACTATTAAAAGCTACAATTCATTATTTGTTTCTAAGAGATTAATGTTTTTGATGTGTCAATATGCATCTTTGTTTAAACTTTTTATATTTACAGAATAATGATGTATAATGCACTTTGATAGGAATGAAATTAATGAAAATCAAGATTTATTAAAAACTGAAAAATATGTTTTATACATGCATGGCACGTGCATTTTTGCCACTATATCACAATGGTTTAGGACTTCGTCAATGTCCCAAGACAACCAGACGAAGAAATTATTTTTGGTTGATATTACATGAAATCCTGAAATATTATGCATAGAATTAAAGACAACACTATCCACAAAAAGAAGAAGTCATGGAGTTTCCGTAAACATTGTCCAAGTCACTAAGGGAAGGGATCTAGTCACTCAAGAAGATCCTTAATTGGAGCCACCAAATTCTGGTTCTTGCATTCTTTGCTCCTTGGTCAAATCTACCACTCTCCATCTCTTGCATGTTGAAGTTTTGAATTGTCCTCCTGTGACCAACTACTTATAGCCACATGCTCTTCCGAATCGATCAAACGAGAGATAGAAGTAATAGGACAGTAGAAAGTTCTTGTCTTGCATAGGCTGCGAAGATGAACTCAAACAACGTACTATTATTATGTTTCTGTTATCTCTCGCTAGCTACATTCATTAATGGAGCCAATGACAATGAAAGAAAGGTACATCTTTACTTGTTTGGGCTTTTCATGTGCCACATAGAGCTGGCTGCAACAACATTATGCCTTCATTCTCACCAAAAAAAAAAAAGTTAAGGAATCCCTCACAAAATATATGAATAAATAAAATGTAGCTCTGTTTCATATGAAAGTGATTTTAAACTTCACCACCCAATGATGCTCTAAGATGAAATAAAAAGTTCATTCTTCCGTTTCTGAAATTTGTGACAACTTTTTAGTAGTATCTCATCCTCATGTGATTGGAGACTGCTAACATAACTGCTGCCTATAGATCCTGTAGGCTAACGTACGTAGTAGTCCTTTTCTTTTATCTTGTTGAACGTAACGATTTTCTTGATCCACAGACATACATCGTGTACATGGGAGAACTGCCGGAGGAGGGGATATCTACAGTGGATGAACACCACAATCTTCTGCAAGAAACAATTGGAAAGTAATCACCCTAACATTAATTACACAGCGTTTTCATCTCTTGCATGTTTAAGGTCAACACAATTTGTCATCTTTAATTGTAGAAGGATTTATTTAGTTAGCTAGGGTATGAAATGGGATGGAAAACAAACTGTCCTCTAATCTTTTTGATTTGTTCGTTCAACTCTCAGTGAAAGGATAGCTAGAGAATCAAAGATACACAGCTACGGACGAAGCTTTAACGGGTTTGTGGCAAGACTGTTGCCTCATGAAGCTAAGAGCTTATCGCGTAAGTTTATGCATGGAATCAGCTGCTTCCGGTCATCAATTTCAGTACTAATAATTTATGTTTTCTTCAAGTTAATCGCTGATGTGATGCAAAATGTTGATTCTGCAACATTAATGCAGAGAAAAAGGGCGTCGTTTCAGTGTTTCCTAACACTGTACAAAAGCTTCGAACCACAAGATCGTGGGATTTCATTGGAATGCCGGAGACGGTTGAAAGAAACCATCAAGTAGAGAGCGAAACCATAGTTGCTGTCCTGGATACAGGTTAGGAAATGTAGATAATTAATTGGTTAGTAATTCTGACGTGTTTGTCCATAAATTAAAGTTTTCAATAAATTAATATGTACTTTCATGATTGCAGGAATATGGATTAAGTCACCAAGTTTCAACGATGAAGGCTACGGTCCTCCACCTCCAAAATGGAAGGGCAAATGCGCCAAGGGTGCTAACTTCACTGGATGTAACAGGTAACTCTTTCCCCTCTCCAGAAAAGGAAAAGAAAAAAGAAAAAAAAAATGCAATGAACTGTATGACCATATATGTCTTGCTAGTACTTCAGAGATCGTTATGCACGGAGTACTTCATTCTACGCGGTCGAAAACAATTTTTTTGCATGACATGACACTCGAAATATGAAACTATGTTTTGTACAAATCTTTTAATTGTATTTATAACATTTTTTAACCATTTGAAACTTTGTCTTCTCTCTCCAACCTCAAGCTTTCTCTTCGTCATCTTTGTTTGTTTTAGATTTTGCAAATTTCATATTACTGGAACATTTTTAGTAAAGAAAGGTACTAAATTCTGGACTTAATATGGAGATTAATGGTTTACTTTCTCATTAATTAATCTTCAACATAGAGAAGTGCATGAAAAGGGGGAAAAAAACAATATTGCTACTAAGAATTCCCAATTAATTTGACTAAGATGCCAGTTGAACTGGTGAAAGAACTAAAACAGCAAAATAATTTTTCTAGATGTTGTAACAAATCAAATTTATTCTTGTACTCAAATTTCCCCAAGTTGCACATCTCGGCACGTACGTATGATCGTGCATATAAACGGAAAATCAAGATTTTTTTTTTTTTTTTTTTTTTGGTGTTGAAAGCTAGGATTAAGCTAAATAATTAGTATCGTTTTCTTCCCATGCACAGAAAGGTGATTGGCGCACAATACTTCAATCTGGGAGGAGGTGCTTCGGACGGGCCAATTAGTCCAGTGGATCTTGTAGGACATGGCACCCATACATCCTCTACTGCTGCTGGCGTACCCGTTCGAGATGCGAGCTTGTTCGGCCTGGCAGAAGGGACTGCACGAGGAGGAGTGCCTTCGGCCCGTATTGCCATGTACAAAGTCTGCTGGGGCGTGGGATGCGACGACATGGACCTATTAGCAGGGTTCGATGCTGCAATTGCTGACGGCGTGGACATCATATCAGTGTCCATCGGAGGACCTTCAAGAAGGTTCTTTGAGGATCCAATGGCAATTGGATCCTTCCATGCTCTGAAGAGAGGAATCTTGACTTCTTGTTCTGCAGGAAATTCCGGGCCTGATTTGCAATCCGTTGAGAATGTGGCCCCATGGATCATGACTGTAGCTGCTAGTAGCATAGATCGACAATTTGTATCGACCGTGAAGTTGGGTGAAGGAGACACAATATCTGTAAGACTTTAAATTTGCCTTCTTTTGGTCATAAAAACAAATCTTTTGATGTACTGTATCAGAAGATCTCTGGCTTGGTTTTTTGGCAGGGAGTTTCTATTAACACTTTCACACCCACGAAACAAATGTATCCTTTAACAAACGGCGATCGTGCAGCAAATAGTAGCACGGCGAATTATGGAAATGTCAGGTAATTAATGTTATGGGTCTGAAAATATGTGTTTGAATTGTGCTGTGTGGATTGCAACATGCCCAGATAGTATTGGTCACATTTATTTGCACATGCTCTGTTGCAGTGCTTGTGATTATGGCACTCTAAGCGCGAGTAAAGTGAGAGGCAACATAGTATTCTGCCGTGGACGAGGCCAAGACTCCACCATTCAAGAATTGGGAGGAGTCGGAGTAATCATGTCAGCGGATCAGTACACAGACATGGCTTCTGCTTGCTTGATACCTGCAACCACTGTAAATGTTACCGACGGCGAACTGATTGATCACTACATCAATTCGACCAAGTACGTTTATTACGCATTTTTCAATTGATTCTCCAACTATATATATATATATATATATATGTAGATTGGTGAACCAGGCATGGTATACAATAGCATGTCAAGAAGTGTTAATTAACATGCAATTTGACAATTCAGGGCCCCCAAAGCTGTTATAGACAAGGCAGTAACAGTTAATATGACGGCACCATTCATTGCATCCTTTTCATCCAGAGGGCCACAGGTGATTGCGCTCAACGTTCTCAAGGTAAAATGATCCTTAATTTTTATCCTCGTTAGCTCTTCTTTGGTCTCTGTCTGATGAATTTTCAATGAACAGCCTGATGTTGCTGCACCAGGACTCGACATATTAGCTGCTTATTCCCAATTGGTTTCCCTGACTGGTGATACCAGCGACAAACGGATTGTAGAATATAATATCTTATCGGGAACATCAATGGCATGTCCTCATGCGGCTGCAGCCGCCGCCTATGTCAAGACGTTTCATCCCAAATGGTCTCCTGCTGCTATCAAGTCTGCTCTGATGACTACCGGTAAGAAAATGAGTCGGATGTTGTGTAAACAAAAAAAAGGGGACCATCATCTAGGTTAAATTATTAATATTGCCTAAAGCTCTAGCCTCGTGCAACTTATATCGACCATAAGGGATTTATTACTCCTAATCAAGTGGTTTCTTCAGCTTGCTAATTGCGTGTTCGTGCCTGTGTTCCGTATTGTACTCAGCAAAATCAATGAAGATCAAGCCAATAGGTCTCGCATTAGCCTCCGGTGCAGGCCAAATCAACCCGAGAAAGGCATTGGATCCCGGGCTAGTCTATGACCTCGATGTCAACTCTTACGTAAGCTTTCTGTGTAAAGAGGGATACAACGACACAGCCATTACAGCAATTACTGGCGACAGGACTAGCAACTGCTCAAGCTTCCCACCTGCTAAAGGAACTGATGGCCTGAACTACCCTTCCATGCACTTGCAACTGGTGGATCCTACGTCGAACAATACCGACATTTCTGCAATTTTCTACCGCACGGTGACGTATGTTGGGGAGGGTAAAACAGTATACAGAGCAAAGGTTAAGTCGCCTAAGGTTCTGTCTGTCACAGTTGTTCCAAAGGTCCTGTCTTTCACCAAGCAACACCAGAAAAGGTCTTTCAAAGTGATGGTCAAGGGGAATTTTGTTCGGCGAAAGTCATGGTTAATGTCAGCATCACTTGTGTGGAGTAACTGTAGGCACAATGTCAAAAGTCCTGTCTTAATATATCGGCCACCAGTTTAGGGAATTTCGGTTGGTATTTAATTTGATTATGGATTAAACGTCCGTGTTGAAGGAAAAGGGTTAAAAAAAGAAAGAAATGACTGCTCCTTATGAATATTCTTTCTTTTTGCTGTACTTAACCAAATTTCGAGAAGATGAAGGCGGTGCCTCCGAATTCCTTTTTCGATTAATACATTTCAAGCTGCATGAGTGTCGGCATCAGGATAAGTTCCTCTAATGTTACCCCGCTCTCCGCCCCATTTTTTAACAGTCGCCGTCCCCGTCCCCGTCCCCGTCCCATCACCTCTCCACGGGGGCGGATGCCCAACCCTAATTATCAGCTACAAAAAATCGCATTGCACCTTATGTATTAGCAGTAATAGCATACGCAGGAAACAATACATTAATTAAGGAATTAATTTTATATACACTATCAATATCATCAATATATATGTGTATAGTATCACGATCAGATATATGACGTATCAGTAAATTTTAAATTTTAAATTTAAATTTTGCACATGTCATATATCTAATATAATAGTGATATTGTTTCATTAATATGTCATATATCTAATATAATATTGATATTGTTTCATTAATAGTGTATATAAAATTAATTATTAAATAAAATTTCATGTTACTGTTAGCTAGTAGCGGTCTAGCATTACAAATTAATAAATGTAATAGACTAGTAGTAGTAGTGAACAAAAGCATTTAATCCAAACAGAGTAGTATCCAAGTGAACCACACTAAATATAAAAGTAGAACTTGAGAAAGATGAGGAGGTTAAATCACAGGTAGAGGGCGGCTGTGATGGTATTTAAGGTGGGAACGAAGAAGACCCATAGTTGATCACTGGCGGGGATTCCGGTTTGTTGGTGAGCTAAAGCCGCCGAAGCTTCTCCTCCGAACATGATCATTTTCTACTCTGAATCCTGTTACGAGAACAAATGATCACCATGGGCATTTCTGTAATGAGGAATATTTCCTCCTCCATCATCGTCAAGAGGTGTTCTCCATTTTCATCTCTTCTGATAGAGAGTTTTTGGTCTCTTTCTGCCTTTTTATCAAATCCCCAATAGTCGTTTTACGCGCCGCCTCCTCGCAGCACTTTCCCAGTCCCAGGCTCCGATTTGTGCTTCCGCCACGCGTTACCCATTGCCCACGTTAGCTGTTTCATTTCATGTGTGGACTGGAGGGTGCTGGCACGGGCCCCAACCAGCCATTGCTGATTAGGTCCTCCTTTTTTTTTGTTGGAGCTTTGGGGCGGGGGTGAGTATTCAGCGTCTCGACCCTTATGGGATTTGCTTATGAGGCACCTACGTGGCTTCTTTTATTTGCTGACACGTTTTCAATAAAAACTGTGAAAAAACAAAAAAAAAAAAAAAAGGGACAATGCTAGAACATATGAGAATAAACAGTACGACGGCGTTCCGGTTGTCGAACATTTTTTCGTCATTTTACAGGGGAACGATAGCACAGGTAATACGACAACGGCATCCTGCTGGTACAAGTAGGCATGGCCATGGTTCCACTTGGAACCGGGAACCGGACCGGAACCGAACCGTTTGGAACCGGACCAGAACCGGAACCAGAACCGTGGAACCAGAACCGTAGTAGAACCTTGGATAAAGGTTCCGGTTCTGGTTCTCTAAAAAATAGAACCAGAACCAGAACCGCCGGTTCCAGAACCGTTAAAAAATTTAAAAATAATTAATATAAAAAATAATAAAAGTAGAGGCATCATGATGACCAAGGTCATCATGATGCCACCACAATTTTTGCTCTCAATTTTTGCTCTCGGGGGCTCCTCCTGACTTGCACAAAGGTCCTCAGGCTCTCAACGGAAGAAAGAAACAAAGCAAAGGATAGAAAAAAAACAAGAAAGGTGGCTGCCTGCTAAATTTGACAAATTGGGGGTTAGGGTGAATTACAAGTTTACAACGTTACAATTCAACGTTGTAATTTTATCCAAATTTTCAATACAACGTTACAAATTTGGAACGTTACAATACAACGTTCCAAATTTTTAATTTCATTTTGTCCTATAAATAAGACTTGAAATTTTATTTTCTACTACACCAAAATCAATCTTCTCTCTTCCATCTCTAAACTACTCTCAATTTCTTCATCTATTATCTATTTATTATTTCGTACTTTGTAGAATAATAATAAAATTAAAATATGATATTTATTTTGTATTTATTTTTTTACATTTTATTTAAAATTTTAAATATATTGTTATATTCGTATTAAAATTGGTAAGGATAAGAAATTAAATAAAATTGTATATAACCATACGGAACCGGAACCGGAACCAGAACCAGAACCAGAACCATAAGGAATCGAAATCAGAACTATGCGGTTCTGGTTCTACCTTTTTGAAGAACCAGAACCGCCGGTTCTGGAACCAGAACCAGAACCATCTTATATGGTGCGGTTCTGGTTCTACCTCTTTGAAGAACCAGAACCGGCGGTTCTGGAACCAGAACCGTTGGTTCTGGAACCGTGGCCATGCCTAGGTACAAGCAATCTAGATAACTAAAGATGAACTCAGATGCCGGACAACTTCAAATCACCATTAGTGAGTTCTTGCGAAGGCAATCTAATTGGCGAAGGAAGGGTACCCCAAATGGGTGTAGCAGATGTAGAAGGCAGTCTTGGTGAGAGATTAGTCAACTCTAAGGCCTGTATCCTCAGTTCTATAGGGTAGTCAGCAATACAACCAATTCTAGGCCCAGCACCGGTCGACCATTTCAGAGAGAGCTGTTTCCCCAGTTGGTAAGACCTTGCCGCCTTCTTTGAGTTGATCCTTTGCAATATTGACGTCTTGGGCACCTCTGCTTTTGGGCTCTGAAGCCCACCAGAGAGAGTCCTCTGATAGTTGACGTTAATTTCAAGTTTTGGAGCTTCAATTGTTTCCACGGCCCCTTCATCTGGAGCATTAGTTTCGCAGGAATCGGAAACTGTTGAAACTTCAGAAGTTGATTCATCTTTTGTCGTTTTCGCTTCTTCAAAATTCTCATAATCTTCATTTGCTTTATTCATCTAAACACACAATTTTCAAAGCAAAACATTGTAAGTTCTATATGGAGATCATAACCAAAGAAAGCTCCAAATGCGCAGGACGAATCTAAGGTAGAGCTACATCTAACATGGCAGAGTTAAGTAAAGAATCGATATCTTGAATTCTCTCATATCTGTCTAGCTTGTCGAATACTTGGTGCAAATTCCTTTTGGAGTAGATTGAACAAATTATTCTGACAAGAAGAACTTAGCAAAACAAGCAAAGCAAATGAGATACCTCAACTTCATCCAGATTGACTCCATGTGCCTTCAGAAAATCTAAGAAAGTATCAAAGCTATCATCAGTGGGTCGATAGTGTCCACTGTATGGCGATATAGACTGCAAAAATGAACAATTGTAATCAAGTCAGATCAGATGCTATGTGAAAAAAGTATCAGACAACTTATAGTATGACACCACAACTGCTTACTGTGGGTTTGACTGAAAGAACAAGTCAATATCAAGCTGGACGAAAGTCAAACCACTCCTCTAATACGAGACAATAAATCCATATCACGCAACCTAGAAATAAAATTTTCTGAACAATACGCTGGCAACTCATTGTCTGCTTTCTTGAAGAAAGGTATATGCATCAATTTATCCCACACTCTTGTAGGTATGCCAGTGTATAGTTTCAAGGTAAGAATACTTCAAATCATATCATTTATGAATAATTACCTTAAATGCCTGTTAATGTCCACTAACGGAACTACCAGACCCCAACATAAAATTTCAGGTTGAAGTACGAAAAATACTGTACCTGAAGTGTTCCATCAATTACCACCAGCCTCCCAGCAGCCAAAGTAACGCCTCCCGCAAGAAAGCTGGAATGATGGAAGGTTCCTTTCTTTTTCTGCAGCATTAACAGTACAAGATTAAACAGACTGACATGGAAGTTTGAGAGCACATCATCAAAGGAATTAGTAGTTGTGATTTTAAGGCTTAATTCTCACCTCACCAGCGTAGAGTCTCTTAGAGGTGCTCATCACAAAGATCCATTTTGCTCCTGGTGAAGCTTCTGTTGTGTCAAGAGGTTTCCCAGATTGTTTATGCCAAATTTTCCCCTCAGTGACCAAATATTCATAATGTTCTCTTTCTTTCTGATAGCAACAACATTTTTTAAAAAAAAAAAATCCAGTTTAAGAAACTGTTGAAAATATTTGAACATTTTGGAGAAAGAACATCAAAATATATTACTCCTATATTGCAAGTGTTCAAGTTGCAAGATATCAGTTCAAAAGTATCCCACTTTTGATTACAACATGCAAATATATAGTTTGGAACTAATGGCATACTTAAAAAACAGATTGAACATAAACATTTTTTTTCAACCACTTACTGGTCCAAGATACTTAATATGCTGTTTACGAAGCTTGGAGCGTGGGCATGCTGTGAGATCGACCTCTTTGCCATCTCCAAGATCCAACCTGCACAAGGGAAATGGATATCCAAAGCTTTCAACACTCAGTTTTGTTTTTATTGGAACACATATCAGATATTTGAGGAATTAAAACAGTAGCACAACAGTGCATAATTTAGATTTGCATTTGCAGTGGAACTTCTGACTTTTAACATTATCATCACTCTTCACTAGTACCACAAATTTTGATAAGTGTACAATGGACCTATGAAACTTGCAGACTACAAAATCTTGTTGATGTTGTTATTGGTATAAACTGAGAATTTTATCTCAACAGTCATGTTGGGAGACTCTTGTAACTCTTATCCACGCATGGCAAATAGTTTATTCCTCTCTTACAGTTCTAAGCAAGAATATGAAGAGGGAACCAGGCAAGTTTCAAGACACATATTGAACTATTCTTGCCACGCCCTCGGTGTGCTGAGGTTCTTTTTCCAACAATTGCATGTTGCTTGGCTAATCACACACTAAATATCCAAATGCCATAGCGACTAATTATAGCCATCATGTATGACCGAATACATACTGAATAAATGGTGAAAATCAGAAAAAAAAAAATTAAAAGCCAAATCCCAGTTCTCTTACCAAAAAAAGAAGGGTTGACCAGCATCACCTTTACACCACTCTTCGTAATACAGATGCAAACTATGCCCATATCGGTGCCGGGGGTCAATCTAGATGTCAAATTACACGGAATCAATATTCAAGCATAACCATTGGCTCAAACACATTTTACGCCTAAATTAGACTTGGTAAATCAGACTCACACCCCGCAAGCAGAGAACACAGTTGTAAAGGGAAGGAAGGAACAGTAACTTACAGCCTCAATCCAGTGTTGAAAAGCTAATTTCTGTGCCTTGGCGTCCTTAGACAAACCTTTACCCACCTAACCACAAATGTTAAAACTCCAATTATAGCCGCCTTTTCGAACTAATGATCACTATTTATATGTAATTAGCTCCTACTATTACACGGATATTTGTAATCCTCAAAGTATATACAGTGGTAATTATTAATTAATTCTCAGATCACTTTCTAGTAAAAAAATTATTATTACCAGTTTACCACTTTTACCTTGGAAGCATTTAAGCTGACCCGATTCCACCGCGACGCAGCCGACTCCGGTTTCGAAAAATTGAAGAAAGATATCGTGCTGTGGTTCAATCGAGCAAAATCTAACGCCTGCCACCTACAAATTCAAACGCAGATAACGCATTCTATTACTTTGGAAGCTCAAAAAAAAAAAAAAACTGAGAAACAGATGGGACCATAAATACGTGCGGAATCGCAGTTTTGCAGCAAATATATTTTACTACGTCATAAATAAAATGAAAAAAAAATCACTGTGATAATCTACCAGAGCTCTTCAGCAACCACGGCGCAGTCAGCTAACATGCGTCGCGTACGATAGCTCCTGTAAACCTTCTGCAGCTTCATCGCCGCACGCGAAGGACATCTTCCCATCTTCTCCGGGAGAGGCTCCTCTCCGGCAAATGCATTGGCCACCGGAGAAGCGGAGTCTATAGTTGAAAAAACGGGAGCCATAAGGTCACTGCCACCAACGTCTTGGCATTTACCACCTGCGGCGACAGGAGATCCTAAATCCTCGCGTACGGGAGCATGATCGGATTCGGAGTAACCAAGAAGTTTGGAGCTCCGGAAGGGCTGAGAATTTCGGAGCTCCGGAGGCTCACGGGCAGCGGTGGTAGTAAAAGGGAAATTATCAGGGGAGGAGTTGAGATCAAAGGAAGAGAGTGCGTGAGCTTCGACCTCCATAAGGGATGGGACTGGGTCATCAACTAACCCTAGAGACTCGGAGTCAACTCGGAAAATCACTCGGTAAGGGTTAATGCCCAGAGGGAGTTCAGAGTCGTCGATTGTCGGAGCGCTTGAAGAAGAGTGGTGCTTGGCTTGGGATTCGTACTCAAGTAGTTCCCGGCAAACCTACCTGTCAATTTGTATGGATATTATTAGGAGGAGGACTAATTTATTTATATATAATGCAGCGGTTGAAACGTCCACGCGCCTGAGTGACTTAGCTGTATCGGTTTACGCCAAAAAAAAAATGTTAAATACTAAATAAAGACAATTTTCACTCCATATTATGGGTTGGTTGTGCTGGAAATGAATATTAAACTCCTAAAGAAATACTGTAAGCAAATATACGATCCTCAATATTTTTCTCTGTTGTGGTGGATTGAGACGGTCAACTCGAGTCCTACTCTCTTCTTATCTGTTTATTTAAGTAAGTTTTTACTATATCTTATGCTTTGCCAGATCATTCAAATCTTGCAACTAGTAACGAAAATATCAAATTTCACTTTGGAGTCATAGATATTTATTGAAAGCTTCTTCCCTCGTTTTTTTTTTTTTGTTGAAATTGATATTACAACTTGAGATTTAATTAGTTTTATCTTAAATAAGTTAGTTATTAAATAGGTAAGATACTCCATAAAATTTTTGTGGTTTGCGAACCTTCAAAAGCTGTTTGAACTATCTCTTAGGTTCCATTTGGAATTGCAGTACTTTTAGTAAAAAAGCAATTTTAGATGTTAAAAGTACTTTTAGTGAACAATATTCTATAAAATTAGGAGCGGAGTTTTTGGTGTTAAAAATATTTTAAGCAAAAACTCAAATTTGGTGCTTTGGATTAGCTTTTGCGATTTAAAAAATAAAACATTAAATTTAATCCTTTTATCCTATATTATGAACTAAATAAAGAGATAGATACATTTAAAAACTTTCATATTGCACATTATCTAATATAATAAGTACTTATTGAACTATATTTCTAAACAATGTATTTAAAAGCACTTAAGCATTTTTATTGAAAACTTTATTAGGAAAAATACTTGTTAATGAGCTGCTACAGCTCCAAACGAGCCCTCAATTCCATTCTATAGTGCATTCAAAAGAATGAAAATATTTTGACATACTATTTCTTCAATGTGTATGTCTTAATTATGATAGTAATTTGAAATTTAAAGTTTTAAATTTGTTATAATCTGATTATAAAAGGTAATTATTTCACCAACCAAGGTACGAACCCCTTTCAAAGAAACGCAGTCCTCAACATTGCATGGTATTTGATTGTTTAACTTCTCATTCCCAAATCCAGTTGGACTTCTTTTGGGCAGGATAGTCACAGTTGGCTTTAAAAAAAAAATAAAAATAAAAACAGAGAGTTTGAAAACATCACTTACCTCCCCTATAAGCTATTTGGAACCTAATGCTTAACTCGTAGATCGTCAAATGACTTCATTATCCTTACAACTTAGGCAATATTGCGTACTGTGCAGGGAGATAAACAATTGATTTATATGCAAATAAATAAATTTTTTTTTTAAAAAAAAAAGAGTATCCATCAGCTTCCACAAAAACGACAGGAGTAGTTTTTTTTTTTTTTTTTTAGTTATCAATAAACAAAAAGGCGAGAAGAGGACAATAGACGGCTAGCTTAGCTAGGACGATAACGCTATTCGAACTCAAGTCTACGTCGTCGCATGCAAAAACAAAAGTCCAAGTCCAACACTCCAACTTGCGAGCGTGAGTGAATCATATATACTCACTCGCCGTGGCATTGATAAAATTTCCTGCTAGCGTGGACGGGATGTTTCTGGCTATGATCTGTGCGGCTGACGAGGGTCAATTCCATTTTTATAATAGAATTAGCTGATATGGTATGCCGTAGACATAATACAAGATGAGGAGCACATTTTTGTAATTAGCTCATTTTTTTTATTTTTCAGTGTTCAAGTATACTGATTGTATAACTCTTTCGGGTCTTTGCTCGTAAATGTACAACTTTACAAATCTATAAAAGTTACCTATTGTTTTGACAGAAAAATAAAAGTAGACTGATCTCAACGTGGTTTTTCGTAGTTGAGAATTCTCTCGGCCTCAGTTGATTGTAAGTTATTTTAAGGGCGAAACAATTGTTTTGAGTTGTTTTGATTTGCTCATCTTTGATTTTTTTTTTTTTTTAATCGTTAGCTTATTCAAGGTTATTAGTAATATTTCAGATCAGCAACTTTTAAGGACTTGGGTGAGACTTTTGAAAGTAAGGCCTGGTTTGCAAGCAAGTTATTGGTCAAGTTTATTTGGTATAAGTTTTTTAAAAACTTTAACTATGAGAATTTCAAAAAATTTTAAATTATACACTTCAAAATATTCATAAATTTATACACGCTAAAAATTTTTATAGTAAAGCTTTAGATAAACATTCAAAAAATTCACTTATCAAACCGGGCCTAAATTTTGGCAATCTTCACAGGCACAGCTACTACTAAAATCGAGAGTTTATCAAATGCTCTTGCAACTTCGTAGTCGGTTTCCGGAAAGAGAAATCAAACGATACAAATAGCATAGCACAGAAGGACGGCACTTCTTTAATTCTTATTATATCGGTGGATCGTGACGAGAGGACATTATTTGTTTTTCGATGCCTCAATTTGTCAAAATCTTGTTGGGTTGGTGATGGCTTTGCACTGTTTTGGTATGCTACAAGTGGTATACGTTAGCCAACAAATAATATACACGTACAGAACTGCAATCTCCATGTTTAACCGCTTGGGAGTTAAGAATATGCGCTTGGCATGGATTTCTTAATCTTTGCTGGCATGAAAATTTACTGTAATGACAGAGCAGAGATGTATACATCTTAAATCTCTCTCTCTCTCTCTCTTTTTCTTTTGGGCCAATCTACACTGCATACGTAGAATATACAATATACGAAGTACATCGAGTAGTTTCGCAGATACAAAGCGTTTGTCCTGTTGCGTGTGAGCCCATCAGGCGATAATGATCGTGCAATTACTACATCCGTATCTCATTGTCAAAAGACTCAAACCACAATCTTTTTTTCTCACAAATGATCAATAACTCGCGCTCACGCGCACAGGTAGATTAAACACGGAAAGAAATATTAAAAAATAATTCAAACGAATAATTTAAAGGGATCCATAAAACAACTGAATTCAGCCAATTAGTCTCAAATCACAATCACAATTTCTCTTTTACACCATTCTTCGTAAAAAAAAAAAAAGGTTGTGGATGGCAATGGCGCATATGATAGGTTGTTCTCAACAACTTGGACTTTAGTAGGAGTAGTTTTCTCATCAACATAAATTTGGGTTGGAGATGAGCTAAGAAATGAGCTGTGGCATATTATCATTTGTCAAAACATATAGTACTAAATAGTTATATAATCCTACAAAAAGAATATCCGAGGAGATCTAATTCAAAAGTTAAAAAGCCACTCTTATAGTCTAACGAAGCATATCTGAGTAACCTTCTCTATAATTTCTTTTTAGTTGTATGAATAAAATTTCTTATAACATTTTTTTAGTGAGAGTTCCACCTGTCTTAGGGTTGCATAGTGAGAGTTTTCATTTTTCTTAAACTTTTTTAGCGAGAATTTTATTTTCTCATAGGGATTTCTAGCAAGAGGTTTGGGTGGTTTTTTCATCTTTCTTTTATTAGATCTGAGTTTTTTTTTTTTCATATTTTGATTATCAGATTTGAAATTTTTTTGGTCTATTTGACATATTTCACCATAATATATGGATGTGAAGCAGCTAATTAACAGATTTGATGATTGAAAGCATGCACAGATATTCGTAAAGTTACAATTGTTTTATCTTGTTTTTTAAAACTTGAAGCGTTATAATGTAATTTTTTTATCTATTCTTTCGCTTTGTAGCATCTAAATTTGCTAACTCAATCACAAGCAATCACCTTGTAAATTTATGGACTACAATATGTGACATTTTTTATCCACCCAAAAAAAATAAAAAAAAAGGTGTGACATTTTTTGCTATCTATCGTCAATCAAAGAAGATGTGATTCATTGCACAGCGGAAGAGTTGAAAAACTGAAGGAAATGTGAATGTCGAGTAAAGAGTTTATGGTCATTCGATTGGTGCTAGTTAGTGAGGAGGGTGTTTTTGATTAAGCGTAGATTACACCTGGCTAAGACTCTATCTATCTATTCAATATTACCACTCAATGACGATCAAAAGCCATTCCTCCAAGTGAGAGAAATTATGCTAATCTTATAATCAAGAAGTCACCCAATTCTTCTCACCGTTTACATTTGCTGATCCTACTAAAGTAGGATTTCTTTACTGGCTGATCTATTCCGGCCAAAATTAAGTTGTTGGGTCTAAATCTCACAATGAAGCTTCATCGCTGATTCTGTGGATTGTTAGTTTTATTTACATCGCGTTTGTGCTTGCCCACCTCACCCGAATTTGCTACTATAAAACAAACATACCGCTTTTATACGTTATAGACTAGTAAAAGATGTACTACTATTACTGGTCTTTTTATAGTGGCAAAAAATAAAAATCACTCGCGTTTGGTGGCTTGATTATTTGCAGTCAAGCTTCCATGTTCCCGGTAGTTTCTCCACGTGGCCCCTTTTATGACCGGCCAACTTGTGCTAGCTTCGTGGACATGGTTCATTGTTCCGGTGGTAGGAGTTAGTCTAACATACCCCTACTCCAATATCTTAGGATAAGAAAAGGTCCAACGGAATCTAGAGAAATCGACAGAGATTGAACCGTTATCGGATCAGACAGATGCATTACACATTCGTATGAATTTAGAAGAAATCGCATATGATGACAAATTGATGAAAGATAAGATTTGAATCCTTAATCTCCCACCTTAACAAGACCAAAAGTCTTCAGTGGTGACCAACAACTCAAAGGGTCGTCGGTTTTCATTGTTGGTATTGGTAGCTCTGAGTGAGAGATAGAATTGGCGGTGAGTGAGGGCTCAAAATGTAAAACTTATAGTCCCAATTTGTAGGAAACTCCCTTTTGCACTCGTGTTTCTTGACTTCTCCTATTTTGAGTTTGAAAGTAATCTCTATCCTGCTTCAAGCATATGCCAAGGAGGCAACAACCAAGTTCGTTCTTCATGCTGTCAATTTATTCTGCCCCCCTCACAGCATGCAAATGCAACACAAGTCTCCAACGCTTTCATCATTCACAACTTAAATGTTATGGTACGAAATTTGACCTGCTCAGCAGTCAATTATGCTAGTGGCAAAGGCGTTGATCCAACAACTTGTGTATTATGAAGAAAAATTCCACCAATTAATACCAACTCAAGAATACTTGGAATTTAGCAGTGCAGCCAAGACTTACGCAGCATTAAAGTCAAATCAAAAAGGAATTTTGATTCTTAATGTGACAAAAAGAAATAAGTAATACTAGTTTATCTGTCTCAATCAAAATAGTATATTAAAATGAACACGCTTTCTTTTTTTTGGTAATTTCATTCACAAATTTCTTGTCAAAATATTTCTTTGTAATATTCACAATCAGGTTAACGTTTGCATCACCATGAGTATTCTACTAGTAGTAGTTCCTGGTAAGTTAGTGGCCGGTGACTACATGGTTTTTTCCAGGAAACAACTTAAGGTTTTTTTTTTTCTTTTTTTTAAGGTGAAGTTTTTGTAAGCTGGGAACGCCCAATCAACTGATGGCGGCTGGTCAAAAAACTCGCAAAATCTTTGAATAGAAAATTTCTACTCACTTCTAAGTTCTGAGTTCTGGCCTTTGTACTTATACGGTCGGCCCATTGATTAATTAAACCGCTTGTGGTTTTACTTGGCGAGGATCACGTGGTTCCTTTTACTGTTGTACTCAACGACTCGGTTGACCCGACGAACTTAGGTTGTGTTTGGATTGCATTTTCCGTTATTTTTCATGGAAAAATTACTGTAGCGACGTGATATATGTGAGGGAAAAAGGTGATAGGGAAATGTGATCACGAAAAATGACAATATTTTCTGACGGAAACAAGCAATCCAAGCATGGCCTTAATAAACTGTAGTAAATTGTTTTTTTCTTTTGGGTCATCGGGTTTTGGTTTCTGAGTTGCTTCTTGGTTCAAGACTTTTGCTTTTGGTCTCCAGTGACAGCAATATATTTTTATCCCAAATTTGTTTGGATAACTTGTTATTTGCAAATATATTTATATTTAATTACATCATATACATATTTTTAATTATTTTTTTATTTTTCAAGCACTGTTTTATTTTACATATATCATATCGTATCGTATAAAAATGTTACATTAATATATAAAAAAATTATTTCAAATAATATCCTACCCAAACAGAATATATAATTGAACCAAGCAAACAAGAGGAGTTTTAGATAGACAAGAGGGGAGACCGCTAAGCAACAATTGCTAATTTCTTATGATATGAAGTAAGAAAGAAAAAATAAGTATAGTAGGATACTGTGCAAAAGATATTTGATTTTTCCCTTAAGTACGCATGCTTTTCATTTAATAGTGCGTAAAAAAGGATTTAAGCCGAGATGGGGTTGTGGTCTATGAATGATTTCTGTTTTGGAAAATCATGACCAACAAAAAATATATATATAACAAAGAAAAATAACTTTTGTCAACTTCAAAGATTGCAGGGCAATATTTTTGGGGAGGGGGGGTAGAGTTGGGTATTAAGGTAAGAGAAATTGTAAATTAATCTACTTAAACAAAATTTAATAAAACTTTCAAAGACCAAAAAGATCATAATTAACAAATAAATAGGGATTCTCCTAAAATAGGTTTTTTTTTTTTGGTAAGGGAAGTAGGAATGTTTTAATGTCAAAGGTTTTAATAAAGGGTTAATTCCACTTTGTCCTCCCAAACTTTGGACAATTACTCACTTTAATCCTTAAACTTCAAAATGGGACACTTAAGTCCCTAAACTTATAAATATCTCCCACTTAAGTCCCTAAACTTATAAAATGGAACACTTAAATCTCTAAACCCTTATAAAATGGGATATTTTGACCACCAACGACATTCAGAATTTGTTAATAATTTTCCTTAAGTGGAAGGCATTTATAAGTTTAGGGACTTAAGTGTCCCATTTTGAAATTTAGGGATTGAAGTGGGTAATCGTCCCAAGTTTGGAGGACAAAGTGGTATTAACTCTTTAATAAAAAAATAGTCCAGGAAAAATGAAAAGAGAAGCACGTGCAGATATTTGTCGGTGGTCGTCGGATAAATACAACAATGATAACATAATGATTGGGGTCCCATTTCATTAATAAGAGAGTGAGAGATATTTTTGAAACTTCTGCTAAGCGACAAAACCTAAATTATCCCGAGAGAAAACGAAGACTAAAAGACGGGACGTATGCGTATCCACGTGGCCGACAAATTGGCTCCATGAAAGAGAAAGCAAAACAATGGAACCCAGTGTCCAGATCCAATGCGTCATCAACAATTATGACGGCAAAAAATTTAAACAGCCATTAATCACATTTTGTCACTAAAATATTTTATCCCTCAAATTGCTCACTTAATTCACGACGAATTATTGGGCAACCAAGTGCAACAATAAGAAAATGAAAAAGTGAAAGTGAAAAAGAAATTGTACATATAAATGATAATATCACAATAAAGTTTTCTTGAATCAACGTATATCCAACTGATCAAATCGTATTCCCAGCATTTTCATTTTCTCGACTTGGGTTCAGTTATAGCTGTCAAACAAATTCATTTAACTAAATTTACTCATACCCGCCTATGAATAGATAGGTATGGATATTTTAAATTTTTGCATATGGGTATAAATGAGTTACCCAATAATACCCATTTATTAAATAGATATTATTGGGTAACACATCAAATCCAATTAACCCATTTAGAATTGTCTTCTCCCAAACCTCCCCTCTTCCCCCGCCTTTTTTTTTTTCAAAATTTTCATTTTGTCATGATGTTAACTACTTTTTTTTCATTATTATTATTATTTGTTGGTTTTATCTTATCAATTTTTTTTTCTCTTAGTTTGTTACCTTACTCATTTTTCAGCATTACCAATTTATGATGAGTTTTAGCCTCTTTTCATACTTTTTCAAAATGAAATTTTAAATTTACACACGAAAAAATGCTAGAGGTTCAAAATTTTTGGATTAAGTTTTTATGTTAACTTTTATAGTACTTAGTTTAACTTTTTATATTCTTATTGTTTAATTATTAAATAGTATGTAATTTTGCAACATAGAGTACGGATGAAAAAACAATTGATAATTAGGTTTATTGTGTATTATAAGTAAATATTTAAAACTAATGCAAATGATGATATAAATTAATAACTTAGTTTGCAAAAATGAATTTACAAAAAGTTAAAATAAATGGATTATAAATGGGTAATTAGGTTACCCAATTCATTTTTTGACTTATCCATTTATACCTATTTAATTAAATTGGTATAAATGGGTTGACTCACTTATACCCAACTCAAACCCGCATAAATCACCCATTTTGACAACACTAGGTTCAGTCTAGGCTTCTTTCCACATAATCCACAGGAATTGATGAAGTGCAGCCCGACCCTGCCGGGTGAATGCGCTTCGACCGTCTGGAAGACAATAATAATTTTAGGCCATAAAACTATGCACTTTTCTGGAAATAAACTATCCCACGGATAACTAACTATCCACTTCACCCTCTTCATCAACTGTGCAGAAACCTTATCGTCAGTGCATTTCAACTTGCATCTCGACTTTGTATTCTTTTCATGAGCTGTCTATTAAGTTCGTCTAGAGTTATGGCATTTGCACAAATTTCTCTGGAAATGATCAATGCTTTAACACGGTTTTCTGGAATTTGGGAGCAAATATGCTTTCCACATTAGATGCTTTGTTACCTTGTCAAACAATTTCGAGAAGAAGAAGCATACCATAGCGGCAACCGGGCACGTCTCTTACAACTTCTTTCAGTAGCCCGTTGTCATTCGACCCAATTTTCTCGGCTTTTTTATTCTCTTTGTGCTCAGTCATTCAATCAGTTATCGGAATTTTGCGCTACAAGCCTTAGCTCAGGGTCTTAATGATACGTATCATCAATTATCAAGCTTTTGTATTCTCCTTTCCCACGAGATGCAGAATCCAGACGTTTCTTCCCCACAAATCCTTTTGGTACCCAACATGGTCCGGTCACGGTTAGCTATTCTTGTTAATCTAAAGGACATTTCGCATATCAGCTATCCAAACCACAAAGTCGTAGACAATTGCAAACAACAACACACCTAGTTTTGTTACATTCGCAGCATATTCAATTATAAATTGTGCTTGTATTCTTCTCTCTGTTTCTTACTACAAACCACCATGAACTGTAAAGTCGGGTTTCCCGTCTCGAATAGCTATCATATTACACAAAATTTCTATCAGTTAAAGAACCAAGGAGAGCAGGGAGGTGGTAAAATGCAGAAAAAACTTTTGCAAGAATGCATCCCACTTTCAAAACAGTTTGCCTATTGATTGGGTTTTACTTCAACCACTGTATTACCAGATACGAAATGATAAAAGGATGAGTAAAAGAGCAATCCTAAGAAAGAAGAGCTTCCAATTCTACAGCAGAAAAATAGACCAAAATTGCGTCCTGTTGCATTTTCAGCTTTGTCGTAACTTCACCAACTACTAAGAAAACCAAAACTAAAGTTACTCTCCAAAACCAAACGAAAAAAAGAATAACCTCCCGCTTTGTCCCTAATGTAGAGAATCCATAAACACTGCAACCCTTCAGTCAAAGAGACTGAAGCCCATATCCTACAAAAAATTGGAAGGATGGAAATGTCAGATGCCAAAACTTGAAAAAGATAAACCTAAAACAAGGAAAAATTAGTCAACGGTGAAAAGAATAATGGTCAATAAATGTAGATAGCCCGCTGCAAATGGGTCCGAGTGCTAACAGGCCTCTTGACCAAGTAGATGGAACTAGCAAAACCATTTCAATCAAGTGAGAGTAAAGGTTTGATATCAAAGAAGAGGTGCATAAACAATTTAATCATCTCAGCATAACAATTTTTGCAGATCAAAATGATAAAACCGCACTGACTATCATGACCTCACAATCCCATGTCATTTGTGTCAACAATATTATAGCAAACCAAGCCATATAATAGGCAGAAATTTTTAACAACTGTGATCAGAGAGGAAAAAAAACCAGTACTGCACAGTATGAGAATTAATCATACCTCATCAGATTCCTCTTTCTCTTCCACCTTCTCCTCTTTCTTGGACTCTGCAGCTGGAGCAGCAGCAGCTGCACCGCCACCACCAGCAGAAGCAGCTGCTACTGCAACAGCCCCACCACCACCAGCAGGTACGGATGCCAACTTTTCACGGCCAGCTGCAATAAGCTCTGTGATATCCTTGCCATTGACTTGTGACAAAAGGAGCTCAATCTTATCCTCATCAGCTTCAGCTCCAACTGACCACCCACAATAACCCCCAGTTAGAAAAGGAAAGATGACACAACCCATGCAACAAATACAGATGGGGGAACAGGCAATTCCCATGGCAACCTGCACATTATTAATGATTGGAACCTCATAAAAATAAAGCCCCAAAAGCGAAAAGCATGACACACAAACTAAAATATCTCAAGGAACCTCAGTACTAGCCCAAAATGATATCAACTGCCATATGGAGCAAAACATTCTCCAACAACAAATGTATCTACCACAGGCCTTAATAGCATAATATCAGTATCCAACCATACTGCGCCCATAACAGACATCATGGAAAGGTCATTCAGATATTGCCATTGTTTTGCATGCATTCAAAAACTAAGCACTGATTCCAATATAACTTTAAAAAGTACTTACATTTTGCTAAAAAAAAAATGGAATTCCCGTTAAAGTGTCATTAATTAGAAGTTGGAACCGTGGTAGAGTTTGCAACCATCTTGAAAGTAGCAAAAAAAAGTCCAACAATTTAAATTTGTCAAATTTATACACACATGTGCATAACGAAATACAACAGTCATTTGCAGTACCAGAGCTCAAGATATTGGAGACATGCTCAGCGGAGGGGCAGGTGTTGCCGCCCAAAACAGCGAGCAAATAAGCTGCTACCACCTTCATCTCTTTCTCCTTTCTATTCTTTTTTTTCTGCCCATTTAAATACAAGTGTTAAAACAGACGTCAATCCTCAAATAAAGTAGATATTACTTCAAAGGCACACTAATTGAAACGATACAAAATCTCATCTAGCAAGGGTAATCCTGTTGGAGATGGGGTGTGTACCTGGGCAGCTTTAGATCTGTGAAGGCAATGGAGCTGGAAATTGCGAGGATGATGCTCGGGATGTAAACGCTCGATCCTTTGTATATATAGCTAGGGTTTCTGGTTGGTTTTTAGTTGCTATGCGGGACTAGGAAATTATGGTCGGGTCTGATTGGACCCGTATTCCTATCCGGGCCAGGAAAGGAGTGGCTTTAGAGCGGGTCGCGTTTTAACACCAGCTAAATTGTATTCCGATTTTCAAGTTTTTATTTATTTATTTTTTTTTTAGGAGGATAGCTAGCTGCACAACATTTACTAATTGGAAAAATAGTCTATGCAATTCCAAAAAAAAAAAATTTTTTTTATGGGCGAAAAAGGTTTAATTCAATTTTGCACCTTGAACAGTCGGGCTATACCCCATTTTCGTTTCGGTCCTTAAACCTTAGTTTGGAACATTTAGTTCCATAAAGTTTTAAACTCGCTTCAATTTAATCTAATGATCAATGAAATGCACAAAATATTAATAAAATAATTTTCTCTCTCAGTTATTTTATTACTAAAATCAGAGTACTCTGTGAATGGGAATGACAAACAATTTGTTAATTTTTTACAACGCATGCTATGCACGGAACTACAAAATGATTAAAATTAATTAAATCTTGAGACGAAGTATTTGTTATTATTTGTTTGTGGAATTTGAAAGCGGTGAGAATTTATTAGAACTTTTTGCTAATTGGCTAATACAAGGACTTGTAATGTGGTCAACCTCTAAAATATTTCAGATAGATTTTACTTGTTTTTTTTTTTTTTAAGTTTTAGCACCTAAAATGTTAACCTTCCGTATAGAGGTATCTTATCTGTATAAAATACAAATGATTAGGATAAAACAAATGACGTGGAACAAATATAGACTTGTTTGCATAAATAAAAAATTTCAAGTTGCAACTTGCGCAATTGATTAAATAGATTTAATCCAAATGGAATACCAAGAGTCCACAAACTTATTGTTAATTTCTTTCCCAACATTTATTACTAATATCTCATACACACATTTAGCGTCTTTTACTTTTTCTCATAAAATGACAAATTCTTACATTTAACAACGTAATAATGTGTATTAACTTTTCATACGGTCCAAGTACATGGGAAAGCATTTTGCTAGTTATTCTTTTGAAAAGAAAAGGAGAATTACATAACACCTTGTCACAAAAGCAATGTATCAGAGTATCTGCTAAAGTTGGAAGTAAAAACGAGCCGTACTTTAATCTTGATAACTTGGAGAAAGTATCGATGATGCCAAATGAAATAATTTTCAAATTTCACCAAAGGGGTGTAACTGTAACAAAGCCTAAACATCTTAGCACTGCTGTAGAGTTCTCCCATACTTCATGCTTGGTTAAGCACCACTGTCCAACCCCCCCCCCCCTTTTTACTGGGTGGGGAAGCATTCAAGCTGGGATTCCTGTTACACAACAAAGTATACGGCTTTTGGATGGTTGACATTGGTAAAACAACTTATAGTTTAAAAAAACAACTTATAGTTTAAAAAAAATTTCAGCCATTGATTAAAGAGGTCGTGCCCTAAATTCTCAGCTCGTTATTTCATTCACCGGAGAATATTTAAGTAACAGAAAATACATCACACAAACAAAGAGACCTGGTCAATGACTTTAAAAGCTCGTAGTTCACATATAAATCCTCCCAGAGAAAGGGAAACAAGTTGTAAGCACAATTGGATCCGTAATATCCAACTTTACACTGGGCAAAAGCCGACCATCGACTGCAGGGGACGTCGTCAGCTCATAAGAAAAACTACGGAGACCATGTATAGAATTACCCTGTAGAAGCCCCCGATCATACGTAATAAGACCTTCAAATCTTACATGCAAAAGTGAGACCCTCCTTTGCCAACTCATCCAAGCTGTCAGCTGGGGGCTGCACCCTTGCAACTTTGGCAATTGCCTTGTTTTCTTCAGGGGTGCCACTCTCCAGGAATGCACCAACGACCTTCCCATCTTTGATCCAATATGATCCAAATTTGTGAGTAGAAGAATCTGGACTGCTGTCTCCGAACAGCACTGTGTCTCCAACATTGTCACCATAGAATTGCCATGACAAATCAAAGGCACGAGAATAGAAGTATGGGAGATAGTCGTACTCATCAATAGACTTCCCTTGTTCTCTTGCAAAAATTGCCTGCTCAGATAAGTCGTCCCTTATCAGTTATTAGCTTTCATTTGTGTAATTGGAAATGTACAACCTTTTTTTTAATCTTTCTCTGGGAAAAATTTCATGGAAAATGTGACGAAATGGAAGACACGGATTTTTAAGGTTCATTGCTATTAAGACATCCGAAAAACTAAAAAAGTTGCCTAGAGCAAGTCCTGCTGCAAGTTTTCATCATCAAAAGAAGAAAATAGGCTGTCTTAGGAAACTGTGGACATTTTAGACGATTTCCAGAGTTCATCAAATGAAGACGTGAATTAAGAGAATTGAATCGGAAGGGAAGAGAAAGAAAGATGATACTTGTCACAGTTTTGGTCTATGGCAAACTCTTTTTGTTTCAGTCTAATGACATTCAAATAACCCACATAAAAAAAAATGTATATTGAATCAGAGCAGACTTTAAATTACTAAACTCAGAAAAAGGTCAACAAATACCTTCACAGCCTGTTCAGCAGATTTGCGAGCATGATCAACATGCTCAACTCTCCTGATCTCATTGTAAAGTTTCAGAGGGAAAGTAGCAACATCACCCACAGCATATACATCAGGTACGCTTGTTTTGAAGAATCCATCAGCCTGCAACAAAAAGGCAATCTCTATGTAACATCCACACAGTTTGTGACATACTGACATTAAACTGATTAAGAAAAATATTAATCTTTTTTATATTCAAATAACTAAGAAAGAAAAACTCATTCAGACCATGCAATAATCATGAACGTTTGTGACAAGGACTTCATGAAATGCTTGGGCCTATTCTCAACTGATTCTAATATTTGTAAAAGTTAATTTTTAAAAAACCAAATTCAGAATTAAAAAAGCCAAAAGCAGAAAGATAAAGCAGTTGAGAACATTGTATAACCGATTCTCTAGAATCAGAAGCTAAAGCAGTTCCAAAAAATCAGTTGAGAACAGGCCGATAATCAAGTTTTTACCACCACTACCACATTAAAAAAAAAACCATGTGATTTGATGAAAATTACTATCATAACAGGATATGCCATGAATTATAGCAACAGTACTTCATATGTTTTCCAGCTTCCAAAAAGGAGAGAGCATGACATCTGGCAATCTATTCAAATGTGCAAACAAGACATAGACACTAAATCTTTTATCATATAATCTAATTTCAGAATCTACACCATGAGGAAACACATAGGGCAAGCCTGAAAGGTTGGAACATAAAAATCACAAAACATTGAAAGGAGACAGCACACCTTAATTCCACCTTTCTCCTCTTCAACTTGTCCTTTAAACAGAGTTATCAGTGGTCTTCCTCCCACACCAACAACAACTATGTCAGCTTCCAGAACCCTACCATCCTTCAGCTTCACTGCTTTAACCTATAAAAGGGAGCATGATTGCAGTGTTTGATTTCTATAATGCTCGTAAATAAAATTCTTTACTGGAGAATTTGGAACGGTTCATAAGGATATGTATTATACCTCCCCATTGTCATGTGCATCAAATCCAACAGCTACAGTACCCTTGATGATTTTGACTCCCTTCTTCGCATAATAACCCTCATAGAAGGCAGCTATACCGGATGTAAAAAGCCTGGGCACTACAGAATCATATGATTGACTGGGTCAAGCAGAAACAACTAAGAGTACACAATACATGCTATAAGTTGTACTTCATTGGCATTCAAAACAAGATGCCCCACTTTCCTCTATAGCAGTGACGAAGTAAATGCCCAGTTCTCCAAATAAAATATGCTTGACCAAGTAGTGGCCTACAGAAATTTTATGTCCTATTTCACCAATAATAATCTTTCAAGTCCCCTTGATATTGGTTCCAGAAAAATATAGGAATTCATTAACTAACCATGAGTATAAATTTCAAAAGTTGGACAGTTATAATAAAGCATGAGATGATGAAATAATTTCCACTTACTGCACCAGGGCTCTGGGTAAACCATACTGACATCGATGTTGTTGATTCTCAGTGCTGCACTAAGCTCAAGACCAATGTATCCTCCTCCGACAATCACAGCCTTGCCATTTTTCTTTTCTTTTATTGCTTCTACAAGCTTATCAGCATCATCAATTTCTCTCAAGTATAAAATATTTTTGGCATCAGCCCCTTGGACACCAAAGTCGGACAACTTTATAACCTGCAGAAATGTTGAATTGATATAAAGAGCAAGGGGCACAAAGTCAAAACGTAAATAATTCCCTGTTTAGTTGTAACTTTGCAGATTAGGGACTTACTGTTGAACCAGTTGCAATGATAAGCGTTTCATACTTAAATGTTTCCCCAGCTGCACTAATGAGTGTCTTTGAAGGAAGGTCTGCTTTTACTATTTCTGTGCTCAGGATCAATGATATCCCTGGAACATCAGAATAAGCTCTGTAAACAGATTCAACTTCATTCTGAAGCTATGGATGAAGAAATATACAAAATAATGAGAGCAAGCCCAGGCACTTGCATTGTTACGCATAAAAAATAGCAGATAAATCATGATTCCCCAGAATTCTACCTTTCTCCGGGTACCACTCAGGCAGCAGTCTCTCCCCTCCACTGCCAACACAAACATGAAAACCTGGGAGTCTAGCAGTTCCTGAAGAAATTGAACTAGTCTCAATTAAGAAAGTTTCAACATATAGAGAGTCAAGAAATTCAAGTGACAGTAAGACTTCTAAGCTAGTTATCTTAAAATTGGTTCAGATAGTATTCTGTTGAAACTAATTTCCAATAAAGAACTTACCCTCAGGAAAAAGGTATGCTTTGCTTAGTGCAGGGCGCTCATAGGGAGCCACCTGAAAATGCAATATAATTGATTAATTCTAATTATAAGCAGGTAACAGGTTAGCAAATAAACAGCACGCCTGGTAAGAGCTTTTAGCGCCGGGCTAATTTTTCTTGCTTTTTCCCCATCCAGCTACAGGCACAATAATAATATGATATATCTATGTTGAGAAAATTACATCACCAGTGGTTATTATTTCTCAATAATTGTTCCTAGATCCTATAATAACAACAAGAAGAACATTATGGGGCCTAATTGTCACAAAACATTTTGCACTTCTTTTTTCAAAATTACAGAGTTGGGTGATTGAAGGAACCAAGAGACATTTATAACATATACACAGAACAAATTTCCCTTTCTATTTAAACTACACGGACAAGAGTCTATAACTTCTGACAATGTGAAAGACTCAATTTGAAAAAGCTTCCCCAGTTGGCAGTCATTTGATCAAGAAATATCACAAGTCTTGCAGTGGAAGTTTTAGTTTTCAATAATCATAAGCAGGTGTGGATTCACTAAGGCAAAAGAACAAACAATAGAACCAAGCAGCCCAAGCTTAAATTTATTACCACCTGATTGATTATACATTCCTGGAGTTATGATATTGATTCTTCAAATGCAGCTTCATGAAAAATGGTAACCAGAACTTTTAACTGCTGCCTAAGAGCATAGGTATGGAAGATGTATGTTGAAGGACCATAGCCTTGTAAACGACACCCAATTTGAGATGTTTAATAAAGACATATCACAAACATAAATAATAAATATGCCCTTATTTTCTAAACTTAATGCAACTGAATGAAGGTTTAAGACACCATGAGTGTGTACAACATGTTGTCGTCTTCTCTTTTTCTCTCTCCACAATTATGAACTCCGGATAAGTTTTCATCACAAAAGTGAACGCCTTATACACTTCACTCTACATACTGATGCAAAGCACACATACAGGGTATGTAGGAATTCTAAACAGAAAAATTCAAAAAATAAACATTAGTTGAAAGATGCATACCGCCTCTTTTGAAATGATTGCCAGTTCACCAGGTTTAACTCCCTGTTTTGCAAATTCCCTGGCAGCATACCCCTACGGTCGTAACCAAATTCAATAAATGCAAACTATCAGCAATAAACTTCGAGAAAGAGAGAGAGAGAGAGAGAGAGAGAGAGAAGAAGAAGAAGAAGTTAATAGATGAAATCTAATAGTTGAATTTGACCTAGGTCATATAACATGAGCAATTGAAGTGCAAAAACACCAAACACTTTGAGGAATAAACTGGATTCTCAGCACCTTTTGGCCGATTAGATTTTCACCATTTATGAAGTTTGAAATGCAGTAATCTTATAAAAAGCATACAAGAACATATACTGCGGTAACCGAATCTACACAAACATTGTATTTAAATCAAAGCTAATGTTTCATCAAAAAAGAGCCACAGTTTTACACAAAAAATATATCGAGTATTTTGGCCATTTTGTTTTGGCTCAAAGTTTCGCCTGACCGGGCAATAACTATAAATTTGATTCAAGTTAAAAGTGAAAGGAACAAAACTACCAGACAGTTGAATTGGAACCTGAGGCATCCATCATAAAAATCTTTGTCATAGGAACATCGTCGTCGTCTTATACAAATTAAATAAAACAGCTAATAAATAAGTAAAGCAGAAGCTAGGGCAAATTGTGTTGCTCAAAATTCTGACCATCTCCATTTGCACGGAAAATTAGGGCAAAAAGTAAAGCGTCAGTTTTGTAAATCACGAAGGCTAGCATAAAGAGAAACATGGCCATCAGATCCCATACCGTAGCAAATTAATGAATAAATCAAGTGAATAGTCTCATGCAAACAAGAATTTTCTCATAAAACTTCGGAATTTAGAATTGAAAATTAACACGACATGAGCGATCGAGGATTGTACTCACAGCAGAAACGCCGCCTCCTAGGATCACGTACTTGAATGACTTCTCTGCCATTTTCGTTTTCCTTTAGCTCTTCTTTTTTAATATATATATATCTGATCAGGATCTAAAGTTTCGAGTCAATAAATAGAGATTTGGGGGGTCAAAGACGAGAGCAAAATGCGGATTGCGAATTGTAACTATCAATACTAGTCGCTCAATATAAAATGAAGCCGGCGACGGAGCGAGAGTTTCTTCTCTCCTTGGGGCTGGGGCCTGGGGGAGGACGATTATGAATTTGGTGGTGGTTTAGAGGTACATACAAATTACAATACAGGTGGACTGATGAGCTGAGGGCTGCTGCTGCTTTGAGTGGGCATGGCTGGTGGTGTCGTAAAATGGGAACGTAGCGCAAGTCAATGGATGTCGTACACGTGGCGGATCACTTGCCGCTTTATTCTGCGGACTATATATTCGCCACGACAGTTTCTTCTACTGACTGTCTTGCCCTTCTCCAAGAATGATTCAAAAATTGTTTCCAAATTTAAAAAAAAAACAACAACAACTGTTTGATTCAAAAATTCATGGGTCGTCTTTTTTACTCCATATCCTTTTCTCATTTTTTTGGCTTTTAATACAAGTTCTTGGCTAGCCTTGTCTATGGGTCTTGGGTTGTAGCTAGCATCTCATTAAATAGTACTCCAAACCCCCAAAAAAAAATTACTCCCTCCGTCCCGTTTTGTTAGTCTTGATTTTTTTTTCACACAGATTAAGAAAGTGTAATTAATTTGGTTGGAAACATAAATTTAGATTAATAATTTTCTAAAATACCCTTATGCTAATCACGAAAAGTGCCAATGAATATCAGTTACAGCTAATGGGTTAGTATTGAAAAAACTCAATGTATTCAATGTAGTGGGTTAGTATTTAATAATAATGTATTAATAATAAGATATTTAATAAGGGTATTTTAGACAATTTGAAAGATTACTACATTTCTTAATGGAAAAGCGGATTACAATTTGGGACAGACGAAAAAGGAAAACAAGACTATCAAAGTGGGACGGAGGGAGTATATTATTCAAGTGTCACATTACATGACAGCACATTAATTTGAATTATTGGATCGTGTTACTTGTCTTCCATTAACGGAGTTTCAAGGGAAATTTGATTTGTATAACTTAACAGGTAAAGTGATGCCAAATGGGAGGGATAGATTAGATAATACGAGAGTGGGAATGCAAGTGAGATGTCTCGAGACTTTTTACTTACAGAATAGTGCATTTGATGGCAAGAAATGCATGAGATTGAACTTAATGGAAAAACGAGTTGCAAAAAAAAGGTTACTTTTTGCAATGTGTGTGCCCTCATAATTGCAAGAAATATTTGAGATTGAATTTGAAGAAAATTTAGTTGCCAGAAAAAAGGGTACTTTTCGCATATATTTATGTGTGTATCCTCGTGCTTACATTTTTGTAGGCTTTGATGCATTTTATACCTAGCTAAATATGTAAAATTGGAGAAAAATGGATACTCATACATAAAAATCTTTTAAAATATCATTAACATTAATGACAAACTCTCCTTCAAATGTTTTTAAAATTCTAAAAATTTATTAAATAAGACTAGATGCTTAAGGCAATTTTAGTGGTCATTTAGAGAAATGTTGTATCCTTATACTATATAAGAACGAGTTTAGAACTAAATTTCAACCGCAGGGGTGAGGTTATTTTGGGAATGTGAGAATGTTTGAAGAGTAATTAGAACATTGAGTACAAGTCATCATAACTTTAATTTCACTATAATTACTTATATAACCTTTCAGACATTTAAGGTTAGGGGCAGGTTTGGTATGTTACAATGTTTAGTGTCAAGTTGAGTATCAAGTACAACTGAATAAAATTTGTATTTTGATAGAATTACATAAGTGTCCTTTTAATAATTTATTATACTAACATCCAAACCTTCAAATTTCCTGAAACCTTTATCATCCGTTAAGGAATTAATTGGATGTTTACATAATTGGATTTTAATTATAATTAATTAACTTAATTATTATCTGAACAATCATTATCATATTTATGTCCCCATGTTTAGCCGATACTCTTTCTTCTTTTTCGGTTTCCTTTAAATTGAGGTGAGTTTTTTGAGTTTGGCTTCTTCGATTGTAGTTTTTTTTTCTGATAATTGATTTATTCAAAAACTCCATATAATTTGCCTTTTGATACTTCTAATTCAAAAAACTGACTAATTGTATTATTTTTCTTAGTAGATCCCAGAGATTCTGTCTCTGGTCAAAGTACAATTTGAGATAATGTTGTCACTTTCTAAAATAATCAGAAAAACAATTTTATCATCTTTTCTTCCTCAACCAAGGTATTATCTATTTTTTTAAGTAAAATAACCTTATTTTTCATGAACTTGCTCATATTATTTTTGACTCTAGGGATCTGTTGACTACATTCCAGCAATTATGGTTCAAGTAGTTATTTTTTTATGTAATATGATTTGAAATTCAACTTGTGTTTATTTTAATTGAGAACTTTATGATTGTAAAATTTATTAACTTATAATTTTGTACTTCATTGAAACTAAAAAAGAAAATTAATCATGCTACATATTGCTAAGATGTCATTTGCACTCTATTTGCTTTCTATGTTATGATCTCGTTCTTGTATTATACTGTTTAAATAGTTTCAAATACAAAAAATTTACTTTTTTATACCATGTAAAGAATTTGTAATGGAATTTGATGAGTTTAAATGCTTTAACTACAGCACCATTTTGATTACATTGTATTAATTCATTTACTCATAATTGTATGTTGTAAAATGATAAATAGTATTTCTTAATTTGATTGAAGCAACTATTATCCATAGTTCAAACAAGTCAATTAAGTTGAGATGTTATATTGAATACTTATACAAGTAAACATTGAAAAATATCATTAAGCAGTTTCTACCTATAGTTTGCAATTCGAATTCATATGAGAAATTTCTTCTGATTTTACTTACCATTTTCTACAATTTCAATTTTAGAGAATATTATTTGCACCAATTTTTTATAATCAAGATAGTTTCAATTCAGATCTTTAACAATTATGCAGATTTGAACTTATTTATGAGATTATAAAGAAATACCTCTAACAAAAAACACCAAATTTGAATAGTTTCTACAAAATTTTGAAAAATACCACTAGAGTTTATTATATATCTATCATTTTTTGATATTATTATCTCTGTAAGAAACATGTGATTAAGTCGTATTATATCCACCAGATTATATAAATAGTTAGTAAAAAATAAAATTATTTTAGATTAGATTAGACACAAAGTAATCGATGGATAAACTTGACTTGATAATTCAGGTTGAGCTTAAGTCGAGAGGGAAATCAGAAGCATTGCTTGAGGATCTTTTACGAATATATATAGATTCGAGAGATGAAGGGTCCAATTGATACTTTAAAATATTTTATCATCTTGGATAAGTTTTAGAAGAGACATTTGAATACTTTTCAATTGCACTTCAAACATTTTTACATTTTCAAACTACCTTTATCTTTGCAGTTGAAATTCAAACATAACCTTTGATCACAATGGATTCTTATATAGTATAACGATAAGGATGTTTTATTGCACATTATTTTTATTGACTCACAATGTAACTTATCAATTTTCTATTAAAATCACACGATAAAATTATCATACTTCAGTTCCTATACTACAAAATATTAAACAATAATTATTAATTATTTTGAATCACAAGCACCAAATTTCCACTCGTCACGCGGGCTGTCCCTCCCTAGTATTTTAATACGAAAGAGTACTGATTTAGCCAATAATTCTTTTTTTTTCTTTTAAGAATGGTATTTTGCTTAGTCGAAAAAGGAAATTGTTTTGTTTGAATAGTAACAGTAACAGGATTTATGAGATCAATTCAGTTAAAATGAAATAAGAACGAGAAAGGGAGAGTTTAATGATAGTCAATAAGAATATCTGGGGTTTGACCAAAAAAAAAAAAAAGAATATCTGGGATCCAAAACAAATGAAAAGAAAAAATGAGATGTAAATTTAGACCTGTAAGTCTCGTGTGAAAGGAATCATTGCAAGGCATCATCGCCCAAAAAAATAGAAGGACCAAACAGTTGTTGCCATATCAGCGTCAGCCGTTACGTCTACGTGTTTCAGCCATGTGTCAGTATGTCAGTCTCTTCGGGCCTGCAAGCTATGCATAAAAGTCCAGTCTCGCCCACTGCTTCTTGGACCCTGTTTGTCCGCATTGTGCTTGCTGTCGTCCAAATTAGCACCGCCCCTTCCCCCCCTCTTCCTGCGGGGGGGCGGCTCTCTCTTCTCGAGGAAAGGTTGCCCGTTTCAAAATGGAGGAAGGAACGAGAATAATGCATCTTTTTATTACACTGATGATAATATTAATTTTTTTTTATTAAAATTTTAATCTTTACACATGTATCATAAATTTAAGAATAATAATATATAAATAAAATTTACTCTATCATTTTTTTCATGTTGGGCCCAAGCTAGACGTCAGATCCAATGATGACCAACCGTATTAAATGTTCAGTTTCTCATTTTGCAATCACAAGCGTGAACAATGGCCGTGAAGGCCCAAACATTAGATCCATTATATGGGTGTTGTTACAAGGAAATTAATACGCGCACCCATTGCTTAATTTCTTGCATTCCAATTCATTCGCTAAAAATATATAGCTTCCGACAGAGCGCTGGAGGCTAATTGGAGAGTGCAAACATTACTTTCCGGCTATAAGCTTTGAAGAATGGTACTATCAGAACAGTAGTATCACTTAGCCACTTAGGCTATTATCTGTGTTCTGATTGGTATCCCATTCTCCATCATCTGCATTTTTTTTTATATCTTCTCCGTCCATCTGCAAAATGAAGATAATGGCACAATTTCAGGATGTATTTAGCTTGATGAAACTTTTGTGGACGTAATAGTTATTTAACTTTATAGAGGTTTATTTATGTAATTGGGTTGGGCCTGCTATCAATAATATGTGGATTTGATTGTGTTCAAGTGGGGGAAAAAAAAAAAAGGAAAGGAGTACAGATATAAAGGATGATAGCAAAATTCCTTAATCAGCTTATTTAATGGTAGAAACTTTCTACTAGAAAGCTAGTTCATATAAATTGCGTAACAAATTCAAAAAAGTTTTGACAATTGCATGCATTTTAAACAATGTCGTAATTACTAGATCCTCCCCTTTTTTTTTTTTTTTTAAAAAATAACTGCTATCAACTCATCATTTTTCGTTGCGGTCATTGCAATGACTGGATTAAAGAAGCATTCTGAACAAATATTATTTTATTTTTGTAGTAAATAAATCTGGAAGCAATTAAGAAATGACAAAGAAAAATTTAACCGGAAACCCCTATGTCGTGTAGTTAGATTTGTTGATGAATTCTTTCTTTGCGTTGAAAACGAATAGCAAGGTTGATTTTTCACGAACCTTTTGCCGATACATACCTAAAGTAGATGGTTAATGCTTGTAATTGTAGGGTTGGGAAATGAACCAACTGGTGTAGACTATTAAACTATAGAGCCACGTTGCTTGCTAGCGGAAGGGGCTCGGGTTCGAAACCCATGGAAATAGAAAAAAAAAAATAACGTTAAGAGAATTTCCTTCTGCAAGGGGTCCTACACAGATCAAACAGAATTAATCGCAGACCGTAAAATGTTTGCGAATACCTGTAAATTATATATATAAAAAAAAAAAGAGTCACGTTGCTTCGTAAGACAAGAACAACAACATTACTTCACATAGTACTAGCATCAAATTACTAATAATGGACCATTTTACACATTCATTTGATTTGAATAGGTTAAAATAAAATAAAGAATATTTTATCCTTCCTCAATTGAACGCGTAGCACTATTAATATACATAATCTATATAACAACATTAACCATCATCATTTACACATTTAGTACATAAGCATACTTGTATGATTCTAGGCACCCATCATCCAGCCTCAAGCGCGGCAACATGAGTCGGCTTGATCATTTTGAATGATAGCCAAAAAAAAAAAAAAAGCATTGAAGTTGTCCGCTACCAAGTCACGATTGCTTACGCTTGTGGACCTTGCAGTACCATCCATGTCCCCTTTACTCGTATACTTGATCATTCAGGTCCCTCGACTCTTTGGGAATTGCTTTAACTATAAAACCTTAAATGAAAACAATTGCTCACTCGCTTTCCCACCCCCTTTGGAACAATTGACCTTATAAATTAATGCAGATTTGCACCGTCCCTTAATTTCTAAGAAAACTTGGGAGGTACTGAGATGGTATCATCTCATCCCAGGTCTCGGACCCCTGACCTTTTTTGTCATTCTACCATCAGTCCCAAGGTTTTCCGATTTCCGTTGTGGATTCAAGAACCCTTTAAAAAAGAACGGGGAAAAAAAAAAAGCGAAGGCGTTAAGGCAATTGGCTTGGGATTAGTCAAAAAGCATGAAAAGATGTTAGGAAGAGGGGACCAATTTGCCTATTCACTTTCAACCTGCGCTCCAAAATCATTTTATGTGAGCATGGAAGTCAGTAGTATTTCTATTTCTTTATATCACCTATAGAACTTCCTATGATACACGCACATTCCATTAAAGCTTTTACCGACTTCTAAAATATCTCCATCCGTCACCATCATAACTACCATGATCCACACTTTTTTTTTTATTTATATTTTCCCTTCTTTTTCTCAATAATTAATAATACTTTGAGTTGGTCCTCGACGATCATGTTCTTCATCGGGAACGCGCAATTCAGAAGTTAGAACATACTTATTTTCAATCTTTTTTTTTTTTCTATTTGTACATTTTATGTGTAGAATTTGCTTTTTTGCAAAGTCCAAATGACAGAAGAGGTAGGGATCCATTTCAATCCCAAGCTTGATATGGGCAGCATTATCACCGTGCAACAAAAAAAAAAAAGAAAAAAGAAAAATTGCCATTTGTATAAAGTTATTTATTATGGTGAAATCAGATACGTTGGTTCAAAATGTTGTAGACGTAAATAATAACCAGAAGTAGTTCACTATTTGCCGAAAGGGACATATGGTCGAACAAAAGATTTCTGAAACATGTACTGTGCCACCAAACTTTGATGATAATGAACCCGTCGAAGACCTCAAATTTTACACCGGGCCCCTCATTCCTGACATGTGGAAACAGAGCGTAGGGAGTAGGGCTGAAGGAGGAAGGAATTTTGGTGGCCCTTGATAAATGCAGGGCCAAAGGTCCAAGGTCCAAGGTCTCTCTGCCTCTACGCATGCTTAAAGCATATAGCGACGCTAGCCTATCATCATATATACTCTGAAATTATTTGGTTTTCCCTTTTGAAATGGAGCGTATATATTTTTCTTCAAAGCCGCCAAAAGTGGGAAACACAGAAAAAAAAGGAAAAGGTTGCAAGAAATCTAATTTGAAATCTGTTGCGACGAGAAATTTCGATTTTTATGAAAACTCAGGTTCTACTTGATGATCCAATTTAGTAATTAAATTTAATGGATTCAATATATTCAGACGTGTTTGTTTTAACAAAAAAATTAAATATTTAAATTAATTAAATAGTATTAAATTTTTTAAACAAAACTTACTCTAAAAAATAAATGATAATTTATTTACTTATCAGCTAATATGATATGCACTCAAATGTATTATATCTATACTTAATAATTTAATAGATTTATATTTCAAACTTCAAATATAAATTTTCAAATTTCAGTTTTATCAAATGTACCCTCGCTCTATCTCTAAATGGGTAAATATACATAAAGCGAAATTATTTTGAAAAGTCACTAGGATACATTTCAAGTCGTGGAAGCATAGATCCCGAGAAATAGAAATTCTTTGCTTTTTTCCTTTTGTGAATACAACTGCGGACCAAATTTTGCAACGAGGGATGGGAGACATGCGAGGAAGGAATTCGTTTTCCTCGATCCACGTTTAGAGTTTTATGTACTAGTTTTTTCTTTTAAAATAAAAAATTTTAAATTTAGAAGAATATTTTATTTACAATTGCTCTTTCAAGTGTTGTGCTTGTTTATGGTGCTAATTATCATCACAATCACGCGCCTTTCTGCATCAGCCGATAACCAGCAGTACACGTGCATGCTCTTTTTTTTTTTTTGTGACTCGAAATATGTCCGACTTGAGTTACTTTGGACCTAAGTAGGCACACCAAATCATAACAGATGCTGCGATCCCTCACAATTAGGGTTGCAAACGAATCGAGCCGCTCGCGTCAAACTCGAGTTGAGCTTGAACTCGAGCTCAGAATATTAAACTCGTTAGCTCGCGAGTTTGAGTACATATATATTTTTTATTTTTATTTAATAATAAAATTACGTATATTATATATATTTTTTTATTTTTTATTTTCACAGTAAAATTACGTATACATCCTTAATATTTTATTAGTTATTTACAAAAAAATATTATTTTATTTTTTTTAAAAATAAAATAATTATTTTTTATTTTTTTCGAGTTCGGCTCGACTTGATTCGAGTCAAACTCGAGCTTGAAAATTGCCGGCTCGTCGAGCTCGAGTTCGATAAAATTTAGTAGAGACTCGAGTCGATTAGTTCAAAACTCGACTTGACTCGACTCGACTCGTTTGCAGTCCTACTCACAATGTACCCAAATTAGATAGAAGGATTCAAATCTAAAAAAATTTCATACTCACGATCTTATTCAGCTCAAGAGCTCGCTTTACGGCTAGACTACGGCCCCGGGCATGTGCATGCTCCTTGTCCACGTCGTACGTTCCGAGCCGCCAACCATTACTTGGAACCAGCCGGCTGCATGTGCAGAACAAATCACGACGGTTTACGTGGTCCTTCTTCTCGCTCCTTTAGGCCTGTCAACGGGTCGGGTCTAGACCCGGATCCGGACCGGATCCGTGAAATTATTGCGGGTATGGGTAGGGATTTAATTCCGTTTTCCGGATCCGGATCCGGATCCGTTTTGTCAAACAAAAAAACGGGTCGGATATGGAATATAGTATTCCGGCCCGTATTAGACCCGGATCCGGATATAAATGAATTAATAATTTTAAATATGTATATTTATCAATATAATTTGATTAGAGTGATGTATTTTAATAAAGTTAATTTGATTTCTTTTCTTATTTGGTTTTTTCTTTGCATTAGTTAAAAATTAGTTTACAAATATATTTTTTTTTCATTTTTATTAGAAATTATAAATTTTGCTAAATTTGTTCGGGTAGACCCGGATCCGGATCCGGGACCCGCCGGATCCGGATCCGGAACATAGGATAAAAGACCCGTCGGGTAAACGGGTCGGGTCCGGGTCCGGCATAGTAATTCGGGTCCGGGTCCGGAATAATGAATTCCGGCCCGGACCCGGCCCGTTGACAGCCCTACGCTCCTTGAGGATTTAACTGCGTACAAATAAAATTCACCCTCACAAAAGCACAGGACCGCCCAAGGACTGCTTGCTTTGCTTCGCGGCCCGAAAAGTGGATCTAATCCTTCGAATCCCGATATCGACTAGGATCTCTAATCATTTTGTAGCACTCTCAATTTGTGTATGGATTAAGTCTCTTTTGTCACATTAACAACTTACAAGCATGCATGATGACAAGCGCCTAATTCCACCTAGTCACTGAATACGAAGTCATCCTCCTATATATAATTTTGTCCCCATTATTAGTCATCTCATGATAAGCAATTGCACATCCCCTTTGCTTTCGCGAAACAGTAATTTATTATGCAAAATTATTAAATGTCATGCCAAAGACTATCCAAACATTTTTCTATCCATTAGATTGATTCTCGTTACCTGGAAAAAATTTGATGAAAAATGTGGGCCAACGAATTACTGATTCGACCAGAGAATGAGTGGTCCAATCGATGGATCACAAATATACTTAAATATTATGTCTCATAATTTTTGATATGGTTGAAACTATAATAAACTCTATCATAATAAATACTCAGTTAGTTCAATTTATTATAAAATCATTAATTCTTATAAGAATTAACAAAATCTAAAATTAATTAGTAATCCACCAAATTTTAAATATAAAATTTTATCTAATTGTAATTATCTAGTTTATTTATAAATTTTAAGTGCAAAAGGTTATTAAGAATAATATTTTACCTTTAAAATGAATTATGTAATATGTTACTTTTTAAATCCATTTCATAACTTATAGAATTTGGGAAATAATAAAATTTTATTAAAGAATTTCAAACAAATTTTGTTTTGAAGAAATAAAATAAGAATAAAAGTCTAATATATAACGTAGAAGGACTAAATAAACATCAAATGGGTTGTTGGTCTAGTGGTGAGTACACTTTTATTTCTATACTTGAGGTTTGAATCACCAACACAATAATCGGGTTCCTTACAAAACCATCTAGCCCGTTGAACTGTCAATTCGTTGACAAATCAATGGATTTTTTGGCTCATACGATCAAATTAGCAACCCAACTCGATTTTATGGCCGATTCACCGGATTGACCGGTTAAACTGTCGGCCTGGTTTCGTAACAATGCGTATAGCCTTCCTTGAAGCGATCTGCAATTCGGCGTCCACGTTTCATCACTAGGTTTATCTCTCGGTCGAATCTCTGGTTCTAGCTTGGAGGACTTACCCCACTATTTATTGTCTCCAAACCTAAATGGATTTGTCTCTTTGTTCATGTGGCAGGCAGCATCAGGTTCTCAGCTGCCTATCTGGTACAGATTGAAGATGACCTTCTCTCCTTTTGCATCTTGTACAAAGATCTTTTCTCGTAGTTCCAGTGTTGGCATGTAGCCCAGTGGTCCTCATCTGTTATTTCACAACTAACAGATTTAAGTGGTTTATGTTGGGTTGATAATATAAATCGAGATTTTGACATTGAAAGTTTAAATGCAAAAAATTGTAAGCTCACTTTGTAATTAAACAAAGTTAAATCTCATGTTCATAAGTAAAGCTCTTGAGTTTAAGAATGATGGCGCGTTATCAACAATACCTGAGAATCGCACTAACTTTCTTGCGAGGCTAAATTGCTAGCATCAAATTCAAATGGTATTGTCATTATCACTTTCTATAATTACTTCATGTCCCAAAAGCGCAAATCCATGAATCAAGATTCCTCTTTTTTTGTTCAAAAACCAAATCCCAAATTCCAGATCATATCTCATCTGATTGGATCTTGAAGTTTTAGTATCAAACAAACAAACATGAGGAATTCTAAGGCCTGCAAAACTTTTCACAAACACAGCGGCAACGAGATCCATATTCCTTTTCCTTGCAAGATCTTCTTGTAGAGAAAACGAGCAACCTCCTCATAGGAACATATTATACTAGTTAAAGATGAAGCAGAGAGGACATAACGACACATTATTGTCACCTTGACTATTTTGAGAAGGCACGACCTATTTGGAAACTCATGTTAAAAAAAGCCCAGATCAGTTATTTGGACCCAAATAAATCTTTCTCCTCCTCTGTTCACCCTCACAGACCCTCAAAATCGAAACCCTCCAGAAGAAGAAGAAGAAGAAGAAGAAAATCAAATTTGGTTTAACTAAGTTATGGATTATGGAGGTGGGAAACAGAGGATTGTAGCATCTGATTTGCTCTCTTTGGTGTCCCTAATCATCACATGCGGGAAGTGAGAGGTGAGGAGCTACCCCGTCCGGGAAGAAGGTGGTTTTAGGCTTATGAACTGAAAAGCTTCGAGCAAAACTCTTCAGACGATTTTGCCCCGGAAAAGTACGCCTGAAAGCCATGTAATGCTGATTCCATCTCCGTCCACGGCAGAATTAGACAAAGTGATCCAAAATTTACCATTTAATTAGTTCACTAACATTTTTGTCTACAAATTTTGTTAACCAAAAGTGATATAAATTAATAGTTTCTCTTCTTTAAATATTATGGTTTTGATTTTCCTAAACAATCTCGACCATAGATGATACCATTCTTAGAGTGTTATACATAGCAAAGACTCTTTTTTTAACCCGTGGCGATCATTTGTACAACATAAGACACTACTGCCTACCAACATGTACGTATGTAAATAAAAATCTTACATATCCAAGTTCTTGCGTGGGTTTGACTTGGAAAATATTTTAGTACATGTTCTTACTTCAAATATTTAGAATTCAAATTGTAATAATCCGTTTCATAAAAAAGATAAAGCAAAAAAAGGTAAACATATCAAACAATTTAAAGGGAATTGGCGTTGCCAATTTTCAGAGCAAAGTAGCTTGCAATAAAATTGTTTTTGGATTGTTTTGTGTGTGTGTTGGGGGGCCGGGGGAGGGGGGGGGTTCAATGTAGATTGCTATATTATGTAGGAGCTATTGTCCATTTGCAGCCGTGGCTTTGAATTATTGTACCAAAGTAGGCAGGAACACCGATTATGTGGACGGTGGCTGTGCAGCAGCAGATGTCATTCTCATCGCTCAGGGGAAAATGCCAAGGGAAGGCAGATCTCGGCCAGCCAGATAGTTATAGCGTGATACTACCCTCTTTCCGCATCAGGCCATACATGCACCTCATTTTGCTGCCCACGCTGACATGTGTTGTTTCTTGGGTACCATTTGATCGTCCCAAAGTCCCATCAAAATTCCTTTTTCTCCCGAAAATAATCCCTAGGGTTTGTTGTGCGGGTGGGGGGAGTCATTGGTACTTTCAAAGAACTAGTATTATTGTTGCATGATATGTACAGTTACTTGTTCACGACTTAGGAATTGGCAATACGGAGTTTCACTTACCAAAATTTCCTTTTGCCAAATTTTTTTATTCAAATGAATTAATCCACCTCCTTAATTAGCCGCGAAGCGATGAGTAGTAGTCGAAGGGATTCTTGAGCTAGAATCAAAGTTATACAACCCGGTTCAGTCCAGTCTACCGATCGAACCGGTCAATTCGACGATCCGATCATAGGATCAGATTGAGTTGCTAGTTAAAACCAATTAAGCAATAAATTTGTTGATCGGTCAATGACTTGACGGTTCAACTGATGAATTGAAAAATAATCGCCGATTGAACAGTCAATTGAACCACCAACTTAAAAATTTTATTATTTTTGAAATTTAAAATATATTATAACATTATATAATATAACTATTATGCAATCCGTGATTGAACCGCTCAGCCCGCAATTGAACTAATGACCTGATCACATGTTCAGTTGAGTCTCGAACCGGATTTAATAATTATGACTACAGTACTAGATCGAACTTTTGCACGTCAAAAATTTATCCAGCTTGCTCTACCCCATGGGCCACGCCGTGAGCTACCAACCGATATTACGTTGACAATTACTAAATTGTTGTTTAAGAAAAGAGTATATTACCCTAATGATGGTTAATGTGGTCCCAAATAAGGGTGATGCCTTTTTCTTTTCCCCTGTTTAATATTACACTGAGATTTGTGCTTGATTTGGAGAATCTTTGAGGTGACCCCCGACGAATTTTCAGCAAATTATTTCCTCTTCTGGTTGATGCTTTTTATTTGACGGTCATATTGCATTAGGCAACAGCAGTCACTACTGTGTATACACAACTGTTATTGCCCTTGACACCCAACGACATTGGAGTAGTTTGTTGTACTTCCCGTTGAGCGTAACCGATCACAGTTTGTACTTCCCGTTGTCTTTTTCATGTTAAACAATGCTGGCCTAATTTTTATTTCTGTTGGTGCCTATCGATTTCAGAAACAAAAACAGAGTATCATCTATTCATTTTAATTAAAAAATTTAACCTACATTTCCGTCAAGTCATAATCCGAAGAAAAGCAACTGAGTAAATCTGCCATTCTTCAAGCTTACCTTGCTTACTTGTCCAGCTGCAGAAGGAGGCCGTATAACTGACCGTATTGTGATGGTTTTCATTAATTAAGTATCGTGAGCCGTGACATACATAACACAGGAATTTTTCAGGATTAGATGTTTAAAATGCGGATGAAACTTTTAGTAATGGGGTGTGAGTTACTGTTCATAAATGGTAAAAATAACTACTTTGAAGACAAAAGTATGATGTTATCTCTGTGTACATACTAGCACTTGTATGTACACATTCGAGCACAAATACATCGATTTTAACGTGCACATTCAGGTGTCTATATGCATTTATTAAAGTATATATTTTTTCTCCATTGAGGTGTACATTATGATTCGATGGAGTGTACACGATAGTAATTTAGGCCCCGTTTGGAACATGAGTTTTTTGAAAGTTTGTTTAAAATTTTACTGTAGATCACTGTAGATGTTGTATAAAAACTTACTGTATAAGTTTTTTTAAAAACTTTACTGTAGCATTAAAATTTTTTTTAATAACTTTCAAAAACAAAGATTCGAATTTCATAAAAGAAAAAAAACCATTTTCCATTTAAATGCAGACCGAAGCAAGTTCCTGGCATCATTCTAATTGCAGACATCGAAGCAATTTTTAATGGAAGCAAACATCGAAGCAGGTTTCTAGTCACAAAACTAAGCAGACAGCAGGTTCGTGGCATCGAAGCAAACCGAAGGTAAAAAAGGGATTTAATCCCTCCACTATTGTTCCTGGGATCCTAATATAGGTTGAATGGGCAGCCATTGCCGGGCAATAGCTGATCGCTGCTAAGTCCAAATAAAAAAATTAAAACAGAGCTGCCGAGCTCAATTAAACGAAGAATGGAGGAGGATATTGCACCTAAAAATAGAGGGGTTTTGTAGCAGCAACTACATGGGAAGCTTGAACAGGCGGACCGTGGTGGAGGACACGAACTGGACCACCGTCAACTTGCCAGACTGCGAGCTGCTTCCAAAATGCTGAACCTTCGCTGTGATTGCAATGGATCGACTGTTCACGGCTCCGCTTCCTAGAGGTCTGACCAACTTCAACCGCCGTTTCTCGTTTGGTGTATCAGCTTCCGACGAGCAGGAGCATATGCTGAGGCCAAAAAGAAGCCACAAACGAGTCACCTTGTCCCGTAATGCCGCAAGCTTTTTTCAAGTTTTTGACCCAAAAACGACGTCGTTTCATTTAAGTTTCAGACATGGCCGGAACTTTTTTACAAGTTTTTTGGGTTCCTGTAACTAAAGTTATTAAAAAACTAGTAGCATACAAACTTATCAAAAGGCCTTGGTTCCAAACAGGGCCTTAGTCTTTTAATTATAAATCTATTACCTTTTTGTTAATCTATTAATAATAATCCATATCCCATTTATAAATCATCTAAAAATAATTGCACCTACCTATTTCTTTCCAAGTTCCTTTTTCTAAAATTTGTTCAAAGAAAAATAATGCCAATTTATTCAATACCATTTTTATGTCACTTTTGTTTGTTGAATTTGATGGTTATTTTAGGCAATGACAAGTGAAAAAAAACTATTGAAATGTTTATTTTTATATTTAAAATTAAATAAATCTTATATATGCTTATAATGCATACAACCATTGTTGAATGCATGATACATGTATATAAATTGAAGTTAAAATTCAAAGTTTTTATAATGTTATTCATCTAAAATTGGCACTGTATTCACAGTCACTCGGTGCAGGAAAAATAATCATTTAAAATTATCACACACCAAATCGCGTCTCATTCATCAACTTTCTGCTCTCATCTAGCTCTAAAATCCAGGCACGGTGGTCATATCAAAGACAAGATTCTAAACGTCTAATCAAATTATATTAATCTACTAATGATTGTGGGAAAAATATAGCGTGAAGGAAAAAAAAAACCAAAAGTGAGCGGGCAATGATGTTCTTCCACCAAATCAATAAGCGGGCAGTGGGTTTATCAGTACATGCTGAGTCTGCTGACACTGCATCTTTAATGAGTGCATGCAGACAACTGAGAAGCGGTAACCGGTGAGTCGTCAGAATGGAGTAAATTGTTGCTAATTTCGTACTGGTAAAAGTTTAGTATGTGCGAATTCTCCTCGTCTTCTCTTCTCTGAAGTTATTAAGAAAACTAAATATGAAAAAAATAAACTACTATTGATAAAACAGCCAATAATATAAAAACAAGAATACAGAATCCAAAGGCTTTTTCATGGGACCCATAGCCTCATCATGTCCCTATACAATTACAAAACGGCGGTCCCACTATCTCAACAGTGTCGTATGCCCGGGAAGAAAGGGGAAAAAAAAAAAATGTAATTCACGAGGCTCCTCCTGAGTACTAAGGTCTAATCTAAGTGGTAAGAGAAGCGGAGGCTCCCCTCAGTCCCCAGTTCCCCACTCTCTCTCCCCACCGAATGCTCACCAGTTCCTTCTCCAGAATCATTACAATACTCACTAGGGTTTTCATTTCTGTGCTGTATACCAAAACTTTATTCTTTTTCTTCTTTTCTTTCCTGGGGTCGAGTACATTTTCATGTTTTACTTGCAAAGTGCTCAGATCTTCGCATCTTTTGCAGCTCCACTTATCAAGGTAGGAGGTGGCCGCTTTTTTCTTTTCCTTTTTTTTTTCCTTTTTGTTTTTGGGCGATCTACTTTACTTTGATGTTGATCACAGTCTAACTAATCTACTCATTGCTTGCAAATGTCTTTAATTTAAATTCGTTTTAGCTGTAAATTTTTGGTAAAATTGTACTGATTACGTCAAGATCAATACTTTTCATGTTATTTGAGCTCCGAGATTATATTATAGTGGTGGGTTTTGGTTCTTTGGGATAGTTGGAGACGTGTTGAACATATAACTTTTGAATTTTTTTTTTCTTTTGCTTGGAGTGATGTGGGCTGTGGATCTTGTTAAGGTCATTTTAATTTTTTGCTCTTTGATTATTAGTAAATAAAAGTACAAACGACGTTCTGTTCTTCTTCCGGATTTTGTTTTTTCGGGTGGGAATATGAGTAATGGTATGCAGCCTGGTTAATATGTTACTATTACTAATTGATAAACTGTAAAATAAAGTTAAAAGAGGAATAGTGGTAAGGATGGATTGCTTCTATGTACATGAAAGACTTGGCCTTAGGTACCAATATTATTTATGGTATTGGGCCTATCCGTTGGCACTTGGAAGATAAGCTTCGACAAAATTTTGGTTGTTAGGATGAAGCTTAAATTGACAATGATTGATATAGGTTGCGCTTCAGATATTTGGATAGTGATGTTATTAGTCCGTTCTGGTCTATTGCACCATTGGATATGGATGGAGGCACCTTTGCTCATATAATGATAAGTATCTTGCTCATTTTTTAGGGTTACTGTCAGAAATTATTGATAATTAGAGGATTACTGTTACAATCTTTCAAATATTCAACTGTGTGTGGAGGCAACAAAGATGATGGTGACCAAGCAGATGAAATTGGTGCAGATAGGAGTTTCTTTTTAAAGTCTAAATAGTGATGATTGAAACAGCCACTTAATTTATGAGGCACTATACTTTATTATTTTTTTAAGCTATGCCTAGAAAATCTTATTCAGTTTTTTCACTTATTACAAAAAGATAATCAAGTTCTCGTTCGATTGAATTGACAACTTTTATTCCTGATGTGCTTTTTCATTATATGAATTGTAGTGTGTCTGTGCACAACTATATGTTTGAGAGAATAGAATCAATTGTTTCTGGCTTAAATAATGAGAAATTTGGTGTTCTTACAGGACATGGGTGGGGCGGCTTGCAGTGGCTCAAGTTTGGGTATTTCATAGAGCATATACGGTGAAGCTCCAGTTTTTTTTTTAATGCCTTCATTGAGGTAAAACCTGATTTCTTCCAAAGGATTGGAGAAATATGGTCCGCAGTCAATCTGCTGTTCTGTCTTGTCCTTGCTGTGGAGTTAAGTTGATGTGATTGGCGAGCTTTATCAATTGTTATGGGTTCTTTCAGTCGTAGTTGTGAAATTGTTGAATCAAATGAAGAAATGTGCTCAACTCGGCATCCTCAAACACGTTATCAAGCAAAAAGACATGAACGAGAGTGGCAACCTCCAGTAAAAAAAGGATCTAATAAGTCTTTAGAAGATGATATCAATAGGCTTTTTGAGGGAATCACTATTACGACTTCAAAGAGTCTGGATCTCTCAGACCGTGCAAATACAGGGTTCTCCAGAAAAAATGCCTCAAAGAAGCCAATGAAGGTAGGTGTTTCTTATTCACCAGGAATTGGATTTTCCGATCCAGTGTCCTTGAAGCAGGCGCTGAGGGGACTTTGTATATCTCAGGCAGCTGAAATGGCTGCCCTCAAAAGATTATCAAAGCCACCAGGATCTCCGGGGGTATTGGAACCTGGAAGAATTACAAACTTGTATAGGTCTGTTGTAATTGAAGCTGGGGATTCTGGTCTTCCCTTAAGTGATGTTAGAGAAGGCAAAGTTGAAATATCTTTGAAGCCTGAAGAAAGCACTTCGAATTGCATTGAGAGGGTTCACAGATCCCTTCAAGAGCCGAAAATGCCGTCTGCAACCCAAAGTGCCTACTCGTCCCCCCGTTTTGGTGTTAAACCCACCATGAAAAGTGTAGAAAACTCTCCACTGCACCATGCAATTTCCCTTGCATCAAGAAAAGTTGAGACCCAAGCATCAGGAAAAATGCGTATTAAGGCAGAAAGCCAAGAGCCTAAGAATGAGTCAGCTGGCCAAAGCACCCTTCCTTCTTCACAACCTGCTGTTGAGCCAATCATAGAGAAGACGGGATTAACTCAGAGAGAAAATGAGATTACATCTACATCCAGGGAAATTGAGGTTCAGCCATTGGAAATGGTGCCCTCTCAGGGGGGAAACCAGATTTTAAGTTCTTCTGTTCCTTCTCCTAGTTATGCTGATGTTAAGTCAAAGCTTGACAAGAACCCTTCAGGCACTAACAATGTTGCTAGTGGTCCAATTAGGAAAGTTGGAACTTCAGTGAAAATACTGGGCAAATCAACACCTAAGATAAGACGGAAGGGCAAGTTGCAAATGGTTCCTCCATCTAATGCATCAAAAACCAGGAAAGAAAGCAAGTCAACCAGAGCCACTGCCACTGCATCGAAACCTGTTACCAGGAATAAGAATCTTGCTTTGAAGAAAACAAAGCAGGAGTCAATAATAGTGGCAGCTAAATCCGACGCAGCTTGCGGAGTATATGGTGCTTTTGGTGATAATTCCAGCCAATTAGTTTGCCAGAGATGCAAGTGTTCCTTGAAAGATGTGAAAGAGGAGCTGAGTAAGGAGTCTTCATCACTTGCTCATTCAAATTCTGCCTCCATGGTTACCACAAATAGTAGGACCTGTGATACAAATAAGCCTGGTCTCATTTTAAAGGACTGTGAAAATGCTAGCACTCCTGCTGGAAAGGGCAGCATGATACCAAAAATTAAAGAGAAAGGAGATTTCTCACAAAGCTCAAAGAGTAGCATGGGGGAGTACAGCAGTTGTACAAGCATGAGTGAGGAGAGCACTGTAAGCGGGTCTAGTTGTGGCAATAGACCACACATGTCAAAAGATGTAAGGTGGGAAGCCATCAATCTTGTGAAAAAGCAGCATGGCTTCCTTGGTTTGAGCCATTTTAATTTATTAAAGAAGCTTGGCTCTGGTGACATTGGTACTGTATATCTTGCTGAACTGGTTGGAACAAACTCCCTGTTTGCCATTAAAGTTATGGATAATGAATTTTTGGCAAGGAGAAAGAAGATGCCGAGGGCACAAACTGAAAGAGAGATTCTGAGAATGCTGGATCATCCTTTTCTTCCTACTATGTATGCACAGTTCACCTCAGATAACCTGTCATGTTTGGTTATGGAGTTTTGTCCAGGTGGAGATCTGCATGTTCTCCGCCAGAAGCAGCCAGGCAGATATTTTCCTGAAAATGCAGCAAGGTAGAAGAACCAAAGTGTTTCCTTGGCCTATATTTTAAACCCTTAAACCACATCAAACAAAAAGTAGGTACTAGTGGAAGAAGTCATCTATCAGCCATAAGTGGTAATTAATTTTCTCGTAGTACTTGGGTCGGAAATCTGTGCTCAATAGGTCAATATAAATTTCTTGTTTTTTATACAAGGCTTGGACTTTTGTGAACTGCCGACCTGTTGGAAATTAATATAGTGGGTATGCCATTATTCTAATAGCTCATTTATAAGTGATATTTTTTGAATTGTCCAAGCTTATTGTGGAACGCCCTGACCATTACTGACACGTATTGCTTACAGGTTTTATGTTGCCGAGGTTCTTCTTGCTCTGGAATACTTGCATATGCTTGGCATTGTGTATCGTGATTTAAAACCAGAAAACATTTTGGTGCGAGAAGATGGCCACATCATGCTTACGGATTTTGACTTGTCACTTCGATGTTCAGTAAACCCTACCCTTATAAAGTCATCTTCACTTGGGTTGGAGCCGCCAAGGATATCTGGTCCATGCGCAGGATCAAACTGCATTGATCCTTTTTGTGCTGCACCATCATGTAAAGTTTCATGCTTTAGCCCTAGAATTTTACCTGCAACTGCAAAAACAAGGAAACAGAAGGCTGAACAAGCAACCCCGTGTAGATTTTTGCCACAGCTTGTGGCCGAGCCAACAGAGGCACGATCCAACTCCTTTGTTGGTACTCACGAGTATTTGGCTCCAGAAATTATTAAGGGAGATGGCCATGGGAGTGCTGTAGATTGGTGGACGTTTGGTATATTTCTTTACGAGCTTTTGTATGGAAAGACTCCCTTCAAAGGTTCTGGAAATGAAGAGACATTAGCCAATGTGGTTTTGCAAAATCTCAAGTTTCCAGACAGCCCAATTGTTAGTTTTCAGGCAAGAGATCTGATCAGGGGGCTGTTAGTTAAAGAGCCAGAGAATAGACTGGGGACAGAAACTGGAGCTGCGGAGATCAAGCGGCATCCATTCTTTGATGACCTGAATTGGGCACTGATACGCTGTGCTATACCACCTATAATACCCGAGTTTTGTGATGTTGGAGTTCCAAAAGTAGTCTCTCAGGATAAAGGAAAGAGATTTCTCGAGTACAATGCTACTGGAGAGCACTTGGAGTTTGAATTGTTCTAGAGCAACTCATTTCTAGGACATGCTGTCTGTTTAGGTAATAATTTGTTCCTCTACTTTGCTGTAACTAATGTTAAGCTCATAATGTATATCAGGAATATCACGGAAAATTTTCTCCTTCCTGATCCAGAAATGTTTAGCAACATACTGAAATCGGCTGTGTGATATTTATCTGGTCAATATTGCTCTTTCATGGCCAATTATGCGATGGCGAATTCTTTGCCTGTATAAGCATGTCTTGCAGAGTGGCTACCTTGTTCAAAATTGCGGTAATCTGAAAATACATTTTCTTTTCCTTTCTGATAAGTGTTATGATTTGCATCTTTTAGTGAATATTAAATTCACTCTTTCTAAAGATAATGCAACATTGATTAATGCTTCTGTTGCATTCATTTCTTGAAGGTCTCATGTCGATTTTACTTATCAGCCTTTGAAAGCAGGTTAAATTAGACCAGTTATTCATCAGAAACTGTCTCTGCATTCTTGGTGCAGCCAAGCTTAGTTGACAATTAAGCAAAAAAATTGTTGGAACATATTGCGCACTTCCGGAACCTGGTTAGTCTTCAGCATCTTATAAGTTTTAAGTAGTTCTTAAATGATTTTGTGTTTCACGTTATAATTAGTTTAGTTGAGGGAGCTTATTGAAGTTGGTAATTTGTAGCAGTATTGTTGATTAAGCTAGTCAAGGTTTGGGCTTGAAAATATGTTGCATATTTTAGTTCTCCAACTTCTGTCGGTACTTGGTATCTAAGAGTTAAAATGCCCTTACAGAAAAGTAAATATTCCAAAGTTTCTTTAATACATTTATTGAGGTCTGTGCATTACCAACTTTTTAAGTGGATTTTTTTCGGGGGTGGGGTGTGCAAGGAGTATTTATTGTATAACGTATCGACAAATTTTTCAACGGTCCTCTCTGCCTAATTAACCACGAATTAGCTGCTGAATGTGCAGCTTTTCCATTGAATGCTACACTTGGTTTGGGAGATAGAAGTGTGCCACTCTTGGTTATATCCTGTTTTAGGGAAGAGTAAAGATAAGAAAAGGGTTCCTCCAGCCGCTGTACCTTCTTTTATTTGACAAATTTAGATCGAAAGACTCTACTCTGTACCAAAGCTTCAAAAATGGTAGAAGCATAAACTTGAGATTTTACAATTTCTCCATGAAGCTCCAGAAAAGTTGTTGTCTTTCTTCTTCTATTTCATCATGGTCGAACTTCCGTCGTTTCTGGGATCTAAGCCATCTAACCAAACTTGCAAACTGTGAAAGAAATGCCGCATTGAGCAGAACAAATCCTCCTGTTTCTCACTGTCCTCGACATAATACAGCCTGTGCATCATTATGCTGTCTATTAATTTGCTTGTGTGTCGTCTTTAATTCGAGCATGTAGCAAGGCTGCCACTACATCAAGGCTCACCTTTTTCAATTTCAATCTGGGACGATATCTGAAATGCTGCTACTTAGGGTGATTTAGATCAGCTGTCTGGATTGATTTCTTTCATCTGCAAGTCCTGTGTGTTGTGTGTGTTGAACCGTACATATTCCGTCCTAGATGCCATTAGTGGCCCGTGTATGATTGACTTGACAAAACTTCCCATGATGCGTAACAGAAGATTGTGCTGGTCCTGCATCGGTCATCTCCCGAGTTGTATACGCTACAAGACTATGATAATGTACCACATGCTCGTTTGCCGGGGTTTTTCAATGGGGTGAAACGTTAGACCATTTTTCATCAGCAAGTCTAGAACAGACCGCCTCATCCTTTTGCCGGAAAGGAAGAAGAGTCAGGGCCCGTTTGTTTCGGGGTGAAAATCTTTTCGGGAAAAACATTTTCCTAGATTCCGGGAAGATATTCATGCCTTCTCTTCCGCGCTTTCATTGCTTGACATTTTAATCACCAGCCGTTTCATGGTATTGATATGTCTAGCCTGGTGACGTCAATGGACTATCTTTTTCTATTTTTGAGTGATTATGCTATTTTCAGTGGTGGGAACAAGGAATATGGCTTTTCGGCGGTGGGGAAAGCACCTGAAAATCGATGATCCTAAGGTACTTAAAACTAAAAAATTTCAACAGAACACAGAAATTATTGAAAAAAGTGAATATTTTCCATGAAAAAAATATAGTTCCTTGCATGGAAAATACTCTCTCAAGGAATTAAGGAAAAATATTTGACGTCTTGCCAAACAGAGCCTTAACGTGGCTGGTTTTGATCATCTGAGCATTTCATTGCCTATAAAGAAGACCATTGATTAACCGAAAGAAGCAGCTGAGCCAACTGAAAATGACTGGAGTTTTTGCCGGTACAAGGCTGAGACACAAAGAGAAGCTTCTATTTCTTCTTTGATAATACTACATAAGACCCAAATGAGCTTTATGTGTCATCAATATTCTACACAAATACGATGTATAATTTCTCCTTTGAATAACTTTTGATATACAAACAAATAGTACTATGAGTTAATTAGTAGGATCTTTTAGTACGTTTTCAGCATGCTCGGCCTTCGGCCTTCAAAGCTTTTTTGTTCTTTTTGCTTTTTGACTATTCTGAAGTTAATCCGAGCTACTTAACCCTAAGTTAATCTTTTTTCCCTGCGTTTAAGACGGCGAGAGAACTATGACCTTTACGTAATAACCAAAAATTTTACAGCTCTAAGCTATATCACACAAGTTTCCTTTGCCGTTTTCGTCTTAAAGTGACAAGATGATTCAAATCGACAAGAGAGCAGATTCAATTTTTGAACCAAAAAAAAAAAAAAAAAGTCCGATATCGCATTCACATCACCCAATCGATTAGCAGTTAATCAAGTGTTTGTCTAGCAACGACAGACTAATAATGGTCCTATTGGAGGCTTCCGTTGTATACGTTTAAGCTTAAGTTTCACAAGTGTATGTGAAATTCAATATGTCTGTTAGATCTTGCTGATTTACTTGTGACTGAAGAGAGAAAATAAAAAAGGAATAAAACTAAACTCTATTGTATTGTGAGGAAATACATCACTTTATCATTATCTCGAGTTCTCAACATATTTTTTTATATAACCAACCGAGCTAGTTCAGTTTGGTCACCAGAGGAGGGACTAAATCCCCTCTCCCCTCTCCCCTAGTATAGGTCGAGGGATCGAACTTTCTTAATTATCTTTTTTCTCCAGAATTTCCTGAAATATGGAATTAAATAGGTTTATCTCTATTCCCTCTCTCCCTACGCGACCAATTGTAAGAATATTATAGTATTAAAATTTTTTTTCCCTATACAAGTGTCATACTACTAATAGAAATTAATAAATGAAGGATAGGCAGCGTTGCGATTATTATATCTTCAACTAACAGCGTAACAGGAAACCTACCTTTTCATTCGTCGGCCTTTTACATGAATTATACTTATTAGCTACCAAACTGGAGGCGAGGTATGACTCCCCTTTTTCACTCTCGCCCATTGCACATCTCCTCTATAAATTGTCATATTGAAGTGCTGACGCATGTGGAGCTTGACATCGACGCCCGCCCAGAAAATTTAATAGGATTAGGACAACAATCAATATCCACCGGAGCTGGCCACCGCGTCTCTGTTCTGGCCCGGTGGATAATGCATATATGCTACCATTTCATGCAGCCTCGAACAAGAAGCAGCTTTGTCCAAGTAGTCCAAGAAGGAAAACAATAATAATATTACTAGGACGTGCTGCTCCAGGATGGCGAAAACTACAAGTGTAATGATATTGTATAGAGATTGCCGGAAGAACCATGCAGTGAATGCGGGTAGATATGCGGTAGATGGTTGTTGTGAATTCGTGCCGGCCGGAGATGCGGGGAGCCCCGGTGCTCTTCTTTGCGCTGCATGTGATTGCCACAGGAATTTCCATAGGAAAGACGTCCTCCTCCGGGGTCATGACGATACCTTTTCCTGCGACTCTTCGTCCGTGTCCACCACTCCAAAGTAGGGCTCCTGGTGCTTAAAACCTGAGCAATCATTTCCAATTCAGTAACCATATGATGCATCATATTTACTATCATATTTTGTCTCTTAATCTATTTAAAATCTTTAAAAGAAAATCTTTTGCAGTAGTTTTATGGAGTAGCGCCAAATTAAAGCGACGAGAAACAAAATGCTTACTTGGAGTTTAATTTCTTTGTTGTAGTCTTTGGTTAAACTTTAACTCATCAGGCATTGGAGTTTGTTGAGTCTTTCTTTCTTTGTTTTTGCTCCCTTCCCTACTGAATTCGTAATACTTTGTGATATCCACGTAAATATCTGCTTAATCTACAGAAGCCTTGAGATTGCCTATACAAGATTGTGATGCAAAAAAGGGTAATTGGTTTTAAATCAGAGGCAGCTGACAGAAAATCACAAAACCAAAAAGAGAAGAGTATCTAAAGGCACAAATTTAGGACACTAATTAGAACCCTTGTTCTATCGACCAAAAAAAAAAAAGGGAAAAAATTAGAACCCTTGTTCTTGACTTTTTATCTGTCATAATTCATAAAAAGGTACAGATGTTATTTGATGCAAGGTATAGCAGGCGATCACTATGGAATAGAGTATGTTTTTTTACACAGTCAACATATATCCTACAGGCTACAAGTAGCAAATTTTAGCGTTGAAAATTGATGCTTACTAATTTAATAAGTTACATCGACACAGAAGGGAAGGGAAAGGGATGAGTTGATTAATATGAGGGAAGATCCACTTACACTTAAAAAATAAAAATAAAGTTACATTGGCTCGAGAGATACATATGAAAATAGCATTTACAATTCAACTAAATTACATTGACAAATTGCAGGGCACTTTTGTCTAGATTTCATGAAGTTAAGATGAAGCATATTTATTATAGAGAAACAAATAAGGCAGCTGATTTCTTGGCAAATATAGCAAGAAAACTGTTTTGTTGGATGATGTAAGGGGAATCCGCTTCCCCAGGAATATTGTACTGAACAATTTTCTTAAGTAGTTATTTAATTGAATATTTGTCGTTTTTCTACTTAAAAAGACATTTTTTTGGATCAAAATTCAACTTAACTTTTAATTAAATTGAGGCGGTTTACTCGAAAAACAAAAGCGGAAGTTGATTTATTCCTACATCCGTCTAATGAAGACAAAGGTCAGCGGTGATAAGCACGATCGGGCCTTTTCTCCCTGTCGGAGACCTAGACCATTGGGCCCAATTTTGGGTTAGGAATTTGTCAAGACCCATGAATGAAAAGTGCTCGGCCTCCGCGCCGCGACCGAGGGCCTTTCTCCTGTCCTGAAACTTTCTCAGTACACTTCTGACTTCCCTTCACTTTTCAGTGTCACATTTTCTTCAACTCTCTGGAGTCTAGACATCGCTGGTTTAAATTCCCCGCCACTCTTCCGAACAGTCGGTCCTCACCGGCTTCCACCGCCGCCGGACACTAGTTTTTTTTTCGCCATGCACTTCTTTGCCACTTAATTTTGACTCGCTTTTCTTCTTTAGGTACTGAGTAACTCCGTCACTACCATTACCGGCGTTGAGCAAACTGATTTTATATGAGAGTTTAGGCGCCATAGGCCTAGGGTTCAGTTGGTCAGCTGCGGATGTTTTTTGATTTCTTGGTTAATTGTGCTGGTTTGATCTTGAAAATTGTTGGAAATGAGCGGCTCTTCAAGGTAAAACAACAATTTCCATTCTGTCCATGGTTTCCTTACTGAGTGTCACTTTTGGCAGGTATTCATATGGTGTGCTATTATAGCTTTTTCGAGATTACTGCTTACTAACTTTTTTTTTTTTTTTTTGGCTCTTTGCTTATTTGACTTGTTTGAAAAGAATAGGAGGATTTTGTTATTGTGGTTATGCATGCTAATAAGGAAAGGATTTTTTTCCCCTTTAAATTCTTATTTCAGTGAAGACGCGAGCAATACGCTGCGTATACTGGTTGCTACTGATTGTCACCTTGGCTATATGGAAAAGGATGAAATACGCAGGCACGATTCGTTTCGGGCATTTGAAGAAATATGCTCCATTGCGGAGCAAAAACAGGTATTACCATGATTTGCTTTTGCGACGTGGTGTCTATGTATTGAACCTCAAGTAATATTTTTCTTTTAATGGAACTGTGGTTAATGGTTGGTCTCATGTTTACGTTGGGCAAGTTGATTGTCTCTCATAACAGCTTTGCTCGGTTTAATAATAAGTTGGAGGTTCTAAAACCGATCTTCAATATCCTAAAGAATGATTTACTTATCAAAGCTGTAATTGAAACAAAGCTACCAGTTTAACTTTCTGTCTTTTTTTTTTTGTGTATTAAGTGTTACGGCTACTGTTCACATCTTCTATCTGCCCCAGGTCGATTTCTTACTCCTTGGTGGTGATCTGTTTCATGAGAACAAACCCTCCAGGTCAACCTTAGTAAAAGCTATGGAGATTCTCCGTCGTTATTGCCTTAATGATCAGCCTGTGCAGTTCCAAGTAGTCAGTGATCAGACAGTGAATTTTGCCAACTCGTAATGATCTATCTTTGCATTAGGATTTGCATTTGTTTAAATTCAGTTTTTCCTCTTTCTTTGCTCGATCAACACCTTTAAGAAAAGAAGTTGAAAAGTTTGAGCCACTGATCTTTTGCACTTGATTCACTGTGTATCTGCCTTCATACTGCAGCAGTAGTGAGAAATTATTTCTTAAATGTTTTGTGTTTCAAATATCTACTTTCTGCAGCTAGTTTTAGAATGTCGGACTTCCAGGAGTGCTTTGTTTTCAGATATTTCACATCGTTTAGTAGTTTGCACATTTTGTACTTCTTCCTGGTAGAGTATAATACTTTCAATTTGGTCATTATATATTGAGTGCATGTTTTCGTATGAATTGTACAGTACAAGTTCTATTTACATTTTCCATCTTCCTTTTGTACTTGTTGATCTCTCCAGATTTGGTCATGTAAATTATGAAGACCCCCATTTTAATGTTGGTTTGCCAGTTTTCAGCATTCATGGAAATCACGACGATCCTGCTGGAGTGGTATGGAATTTATGGTAAAATGCTACATATTACCTATATTTGCCATTGCATAGAAATGTGGAGTTGATCTATTTGTAGGGAAAAAGTGTGTTATTAAGGAGCTTCCTTGCAATTTGTTTCAAGCCAAATCTGTTGTCTGAGTCTAAGAGCTGATGCATAGCTGTAACTCAGATGCTTTTGCCAAATTTCTATAATTCCTATTCCTTTTGCAACAAAATGATGATCTTATCTGGATATCCCGTTCATATTTGATAGTTTATTCTAGATTTGAATGCTGCCTTTTCTCTTTTGAAAAATTTTAGGTGCAATCCAAAGCCTTATCTTAATATGCCACTTACATATGTATCTTCTTAAACACTATTTTCTGTGGGCTATTATTGTTGTTCACTATGGCAGGACAACCTTTCTGCTATTGACATACTTTCGGCATGCAATCTTGTGAACTACTTCGGAAAAACGGTCCTTGGTGGT